>NW_012267217.1:18731764-18741461 GCF_000151885.1 Dipodomys ordii
GAGGAGGATGGGAAGGGATGTGAAAGGGAAACAGAGGAGGCTACAATGCTTGATAAGAAATGTACTCATTATCTTGACCATGTAATTGTAACCCCTCTGTACAGTATTTTCACAATAAAAGAAGAAAACAAAAAAATACTTTGTGTTGAATAGTTTTAGTATTTGTTCTTACACCTTTTCCCTCAGAAGTTATCTGTATGTCAAAGCAAATTGTTACAATTTGTAAAACACAATTTGGATGTGTTGCTCATCTTTTAAAAAAAAGACACAACAAACAATAACAAAATCTCCTTTTTTATTTCGTTGTTTTTAGAGGTCCTGGGGATTGTACATTAGGCAAATGTTTACTACTGAGCTACATTCTTAGCTCATCTTCCTTTTCTCCATCTTAGAGTAGGCTGACTGTGTCACGTTGGACACTATTTTATTGTATTCTTTTGCATCACTACCAAATTTTTGGCAGTATCTATATCTTCTTATATCTATTCTATTCTTGGCACTAGATGTTCAACAGCACATAGACCCTAAATTCAAGACCCAGACCTTCCAAGCCCTGGCCACACACACACACACACACACACACACACACACAGACATTCAGAAATTTAACTTCCATCTTTAAAAAAAAGAAAATATAGCCTTAATTCAAAATTAGGATTCATCCAATTTTAGGCTTTAATTATGACCTTAATTGGAATTTAGTGCCCTAATTATGAATAAAGTAGTTATGATAATTATAGATAAATTAGAGTAATAATTAGTTCTTAAAAATAAAATCAATCTGAAATACATTTGAAAAATAATTAGAAAATCGGTTTCAAAAATGGTGGTGAGAACTCAAACATGTTACATTTGTATTTGTCCTCACATTAGTATGAGAGTTTGAGGAAGCTGAAACACATCCCCATATTTGATAGAACTGATGTTCTGCCCATTTTAAATGTTATAAAACTGGTATTTACATTGTTCATTATTTACTGTTCAAAAATCTTCTCCTTTTCCTCTCCTCCACTTCCTAGTTTCCTTCCAAAATTACCTTTTATCAATAATGTCATATTTCTGTTACTGCTATTATTTATGCCTAGATTCTGCATATGAGTGAAAACATACATTCTTTTGCTGAACTTATAAAACCTTGCTTTTTTTGATGTTCTCCAGTTCTATCCATTGTCCTGTAAAGAGCATAATTTCTTTTTTGTTTTATTTTGTTTTGTTTTTCTTCCCAGTCTCAGGGTTTTTTTTTTAATAACTCAAAACCACAAAATTTCATGGATTCTGCACTATGCCACCAGTCCTGCTTTTTTTTGGTTATTCTGGAGATGCAGTCTATTCAACTTTTCTGTCCTGACTAGCTTTTTAACTATAATCCTCTAGCTCTCACTTCATATGCTAGCTAATGTCATTATTCTTTAAGGCTGAATAATACTAGATTATATATATGTATATATAAAATTTTTCTTTATTCCTCAGATATTAGACATCTAGGCTGGTTTCATATCATAAGCTACTGTAAGTAGTTCTGCTATAAAAACAGGAATGCAGATATCTCTCTTGAATGTTAATGTATTGCTTCAGATAGCTAAGCAAATGGTATCACCAGATCATATGGTATTTATGTTGAGGAGAAAGTGATCAGGGGAATAATTATTACAGAAATTCTCTCTCTCTCTCTCTCTCTCTCTCTATATATATATCTTAATGAAAACCATGAAAAACTCTTAAAAAGAAGGGAGAAAAACTCTCTGTATATATGTATATATATTACAAAGTAGCAACAGACTTTTAAAACAATGTAATATACAGGGGACAAATGTCACCAAAGTTTATTTTATGAATTTTTGGAAAAATCAAAATGAAAAATCCCATTGAACAATTTTTCCTTAAAGAAGACAAAAATATTTAAATATGTATCTTGATATCACAGTTAAAAGAACTAATAAACCAGTACCTAGTGGCTCAAGCCTGTAATTCTAGCTATTCAGAAGGCTGAGAACTGAGGATCTCGGTTGAGATCTGAGGATCACGATGGAAAGCCAGCCGGGGCAGGAAGTCCATAAGACTCTTTACCTCCAATAAACCACTCAGACAACCGGAAGTGGTGCTGTGGCTCAAGTAATAGAGCTGAGGATCTGAGGATCTGAAGAGCTGAGGGACAGCACCCAGGCCCAGAATTCAAGCCCCACGACTGACAGAAAAAAAAAAAAGGCAAGCTGTGATTTGAGCACCGATAGATTTATTTCCAAAACTGATTTTCAAACTGTCATGACATAGGGAAGTCACTAGATAGAAAGATAAAAAATATGGAAGAGTAGAGAAATATAACAAGGAATAAAAAACAGAAAACCAGAGAATAATTAAAAGTTATATGCATATAGTATATATAATTATGTATCACTGGCAATTTAAAATACTGAAATGAATCATAGATTATTATGACTTCATGATCATTTATTCTAATTTGAATCTGACTTTGAGAATTACATTATTTTTCTAGTTTTCCAAGTAACAAATATTTTCACCTCCAAATAAGGATGAACAAACACAATAGTGATATGCATTAGACCCTCTGTGGAAAATGAACTGGATATCTCATGGGTGGGGATGGGAGGGAAAGACTAGGAGAGAGAAACAGAAGAGAAGACATGGTAGAAAAAGAATTGTATTCATTACTCATTACCTGATTCATATACCTGTAACCCCTCTGTATATCAATTCTACAATAACAATAAAGAAATATTTCCACCTATATATTTTTCTTACTTTCTCCTACAACCTCTTTCTCATAATTACATATAGTTTTTAAATGAAATACAGTAAAATTAATATACATTCCATTTAATCTAAATTTATACATGTTGGATAAATACAACCAAAATATAGCCAATCCATTCATCACAATTTTCTGGAGTAAAACTTTAATGAAACACTGATTAAATTGATTAGTATATATTTTATTTCTCACTAGTTTCAGTATAGTTCTTTAGTTTCTGTTTTGAACAGCTTGTTAGAAAAATAATTATGGACCTTTACATTCTCCATCATTCTCCATCTTAGACACTTAAAGCTAGTGATACTGAACTGCCATCCCTCTTTAGAAAAATCAAAAAATAATATCTAACGTTCATAATTTCTCAGAGTTAAAGTAAGAGATCAGCTGACTGACTGTGGCAAGCACATTTTTGGAATGGCTCATAATAAATGGGAGATGTAATTATATAAAAACTCTAATCAAGTTTTGAGAAGAATTAGTATTAATGTCTATTTCTATGTATAAAATCAACTCTAGACATGCCAAATAATTCTTAATGTCTAACCTTAATTTGTAAGCTTCTAAGATACTGGTATCTGACTCCAAGGACTAGTTAATTTTTCATCAGGGAGATTTTGGAGAGTTTGCAATTTTTAAAAAATTTATCTAATGGATGCTTTGGTTTTGTCAATGTATTTTTGCTAAATAGTAGAGTACTTCTTCATTATATAAACCATAAGAGCTTCAATAGATGTTAAAAATGATCAGGAAAAATATTCTACCCTCCTTTTCAGTACTAAAATGTCAACACACAGAGAACACACAGATTTTATGATTGCCCTACCTTGAAAAAGAGTTTTGCTTGTATATGTGTATGTGTGTGTGTGTGTGTGTGTGTGTGTGCTGGGAGTACAACCAAAGAAATGTTTTTTTAGGCACTAAGATAACATAGTCATCCATAACAAAATACATTGATGTACAGTCATTATTCCTGCTTTAACTAGTTTGAATTTCACTGGATTTTCTTTGAGCCTCATCAAATAATATAAAAAAAGTTTAGTGTTTGCAAAAGAAAGTCAGACATGTCTAACTTTGTATAGTACTAGGAACAGAAGTCAATCAACACAGTCCCAAAAGATATATATATATATAGGCTGTGTGTGTGTATTTGTGTGTGTGTGTGTCTGTGTGTGTGTATTTGTGTGTGTGTCTATATGTGTGCACATGCATGTGTGCATTTTAGTATTGGGACTTGAACTCTCTGCCTTGCTTTCTTGCTTTATCATTCTTGAGTAGCTAACTCTACTTCTTGTATCACTCCCATACTTTCAGTTTTTGCAGCTTACTTGGAAATAAGAGTCACCAAGATTTGTCTGTCCACACTGGCTTTTAACTAAGATTTTCATCTCTTAGCTTCCTGAGTAGCTGATCAGCTGAATAATTGAATAGTGTGAGTCATGAGACTGGGTAAACATAGGTATTATTAAACAAAATATTTAGTCTGGAGTTACTCATCAAGGAGCAAGATGATTTTTAACTTCTAAGCCGGGCGCGGGTGGCTGATGCCTGTAATCCTAGCTACTCAGGAAGCTGAGATCTGAGGATCATGGTTCAAAGCCAGCCGGGGCAGGAAACTCCGTGAAACTCTGATCTCCAATAAACCATCAGAAAACCGGAAGTGGAGTTGCAGCTCAAGTGGTAGAGCGCTCGCCTTCAGCTGAAGAGCTGAGGAACAGTGCCCAAGCCCAGTGTTCAAGCCCCACCACCGACAAAAAAATAACTTCTAAGTTAGGATCAGATTACAAACTACCACTTCTTTTTTATGTCTCATTTTTCTCTAGCTTTATTGAGGTGAAATTGACAAATACAATTGTATATATTCAACATATACATGTATGTTGAAAATGCATAACATGTAGAACAACTGAAGCTAATTTTCACATGCATAACTTCACATATACTTATCTCTTTTTGTGGTGAAATTGTAACATTTAATCCCTAAGCAATTTTGATGAATATGTATATATATATTTCATTTTTAAAGATATAATTGCTGAAGGTAATGGCTCTGAAAAGAGAGTGCATTTATAGCCAGGGATGTTTCTTCCATGGCAGAATCAGTTCATAGCAGGGCAAGTCCTGAGGGATTGTGTTAATGGACCATGCTGCCACCAATAAACACCTTGTTGAATTGGTAGTTATTTCAGGAGAAAAAGAATTCACTCTGAACCTTTTATAGACTGGATATTTTAAATGTACTGTGCAATAAAGGACACATCAGCTGAGGAGTAATTATTCCCATTATGCCTACACTTATGACTCAAGATAGAGAGACACCAAGGAAAATCAATGCAAAAGAGATGTGTGTTAATTTTATAAAGGATGAGATATTCAGTGTGAATACATAACTTAAAAAATTAAAGTATGACTCATTCAGCATATAAATATAAATAGAAACATTTTACTAATGAACATTGCTTAATTTCAACCAGTGACTCAGCTATTTCTTATTGCATATTTTATAAGGGGAGTCTTTGTCTTCTAAATTTTGTCTATATGTTCCATTATCCAAGATATTTCAAGAAAATAATATAACTGGTACCTGAAGAAAAAAATAACAAGCACAGTTTGGATCATTAAACCTTATTATGTCATCATCTCATGAAAATGATAAATACCAGTATTGTGTTCTTTGATACATAGTTGTTAAGCATTTTTCTCCAAAATTATATATTTTGAATACACTGTAAATTGAAACTTGATTTGGGATGTTCAATTTAAAATTATTTAGTTTTCACAGGAAATGAGAATAAATTTCCATCTATTTGAATCAATGTATTAGTAGTCTGAGTAAAATATGGTACACATATACAAATTTAGAAGAAAAAATTACCCTCATGATATAAAATCTGCAATAATAAATAGCTTAGTATTATTAACCATAGATAAGATATGGAACCAAACCAGATGTCCCTCAGTAGATGAGTGGATCAAGAAATTGTGGTATATACACACAATAGAATTCTATGCTTCGATCAGAAAGAATGTAATTGCCTCATTCATAAGAAAATGGAAAGACTTGGATAAAATCTATTAAGTGAAGTAAGTCAGAACCAAAGAAACATAGGATCTATGTTTTCCCCATTTATAATAATTAGTACATGTCTAAAATAGTCCTAGCAGAGGATCACAATAGCTACGTTCATATGACCTTATAAAATGATGCTAATTGAAATGAACCACAAGATATAGAAACTTGAGATTTTTTAATGTATTGTGTGAAATTATCTCTTTTTTCTTTCATTTTTCCCTTTGCTTTATCCCTTGCTATCACTGTTTTTAATATTGGTAGCTTGTGTCTTATATGTACATTTATCTGATTTGGGGAAGAGAAGGGTAATAACAAAATGGTGAGACAAAGGGACAAAGTGTGAACCAATGCAACAGTGATACTCAAAACACAATATGTTGAAAATGAACTTTACAATTTGGTGGGGATGGAATTTGGGGGTGGGGAGGGAAAGTAGGAGAAAATGAGGGAGGGGGTAACAATATTTGACAAAAAATATACTCATCTATTTATGTAACTGTACCCTCTCTGTACATCACCTTTATCATAAAATTATTTTTAAAAAAAGAGCTAGCTTAATGACTAGTTGAATGTAAATGCTGTTTATTATTAAAATGTTTTTTAATATATTATTTTTTCCAGTCCTGGGGCTTGAACTCAGGGCCTGGGCAATGTCCTTAAGCTTCTTTTCGCTCAAGTGTAGCTCTCTACTACTTGAGCCACATCTGTACTTCGAGCTTTTTCTGTTTATATGGTACTGAGGAATTGAACCCAGGGCTTTATGTATGCTAGGCAAGCACTCTACTTCTAAGCCACATTCCTAGCCAAGTAAAATGTGTTTGCTCCTGTGTAGTATTAATTTATGAAACTTATGTATATATTTATTCAAAATATGCTTACAAATAATAATAATATACATGTAATGTAAAAGTTAAAACCACTGTCATTTTTCTAAAGAAACAATATCTTAAAAGATGGAAGTTTTCTACAGGTGTTTAAGCAATTTTGAAACACCATTTACTGAAATGGCTGTCTTTCTTCTATTCATTTCTTTAGTTCCTTGTTAAAGATTAGGTGGCTATAGGTCTGTGGGTTCATTTCTAGGTCTTCAGTCCTATTCCACTGATCCTCAGGTCTGTTCTTGTGCCAGTACCAAGCTTTTTTTTTTATTAATATGGTTTTGTAATACACTTTGAAATTTGGAATTGATATTTCCCCAGCATTGTTCTTTCTGCTAAGAATTGTTTTTGCTGTTCGGGCTCTTTTATTGTTCCATATGAACTTTTGGATAGCTTCTTCTATTTTATTGAAGAATGAGGTTGGGATATTGATAGATATCGCATTGAATTTGTAGATAGCCTTTGGCAGTATTGCCATTTTCACAATGTTAATCCTCCCAAACCAGGAGCATGGGAGGTTTTTCCACTTGTTTAATTCTGATTTAATTTCCTTTTTCAGGTTTTTAACATTTTTGTCATAGAGTTCCTTCACCTCTTTAGTTAACTCCTAAGTATATTATTTTTTGTGGGGCTATTACAAAAGGGGTTGCTTTCCTGATTTCAGCTGCGCTCTCCTTGTTATTGGCATACAGGAAAACCTTGGACATCTGAGGGTTAATTTTATACCCTGCTACTTTGCCAAAGTTTCCAATCAGCCCAAGTAACTTGGGAGTGGAGTCTATGGGGTTCTTTAAATACAAGATCATGTCATCTGAAAAGAGGGAGATTTTTACTTCACCAGAATCAACTTCAAATTGATCCAAGACCTCGAAATAAAAGCAGACACTCTGAAAACATTACAAGAAGGAATAGGAGAAATGCTAGGGCTCCTTGGCACAGGCAGAAATTTTCTTAATAGAGACCCAGAAACACAACAAATTAAAGAAAGGTTGGGCAAATGGGATTGTATGAAACTGCAGAGCTTCTACTTGGAAAGGACATAGCTAGCAAGATCAATAGAAAGCCCATGGATTGGGAGAAGATCTTCACTGGCCATACAATGGACAAGGGTCTCATGTCTAAAATATACTTAGAACTCAAAAATTAAATCCTCCAACAAAAAATCCTCGAAGAAACAATTGCCCAATTAATAAGTGGGCTAAAGACTTATATACTTCTCTGAAGAGGAAATTAAAAAAAAAACAATAGCCATTAGACACATGAAGAAATGCTCATCTATTCTAGCCATAAAAGAAATGGGAATCAAAATAACATTGAGATCCCACCTCACCCCAGTTAGAATGGCTATAATCAAGAACTCTAATAACAAGAGATGCTGGTGGCCAAAAGGGAACCCTATTGCATTGTTGGGGGGAGTGTAAACTTGTTCAAGTACTTTGGAAAGCAATATTGAGGTTTCTCAAAAGACTCTATGTAAAGCTCCCCAATGACCCAGCAACCCCTCTTTTGGGCATTTACCCAAATGATCACAAACAAAGTCATACCAAAGCTATCAGCACAACCATATTTATCACAGAATTATTCACCATAGCTAAGATATACAACCAACCCAGTTGCTCTTCAGTAGATGAAAGGATCAAGAAAATGTGGCATATATATATATATATGTATATATATGTACACACACACACACACACACACACACACACACACACTGGAATTCTATGCCTCCATCAGAAAGAATGACATTGCCCCATTTGTTAGGAAATGGAAAGACTTGTAAAACATTATATTAAGTGAAGTAATCCAGGCCTAAAGAAATGTAGGTCCCATGGTTTCCCTTGTTTCCAATGACTAGTGCATGTCTAGGACAAGCAGAAAAGATCAAAGTCTATGTACATGTGACCATATAAGATAATGGAAAGCAAAATGTACCCCAAGACAGGGACACAAGTGTTTTTTTTTGTTGTTGTTGTAGTTGTTGTTTTTTTTTTTGCTATAGTTTTTAATGTACTTATAATGCACTATGTAATTCTATGGTTTATTTTGTATGTTCTTCCCTCACGGTATAACTCCTGTTTTCACTGGATTTCATTCCAGCATTCTGCATCTTGTATATACAATTTTGTAATTTGGGGAGGGGAAGGGATAAAGCAGAATGCTTAAATGGGGATGCAGGTTGACTCATTGAGATGATGAGATGTACAGGACACTATGTTGAAAATGAACTTTACAATGTTGGGGCAGGGGAAAGGAGGGATAAGTTGGGGAGCCGAGGATGGAAGGGATGGTAGGGGGAAAACAAAGGAGGAAGTAACAATGCTCGATAGGAAATGTACTCATTACCCTACTCATGTAACTGTAACCCCTCTACAGTATTTTACAATAAAAATATATTAAAAACATGGAAGTTGAGTTTGAACTGTAGATTGAAACTGTGTTAGGTTTCTATTGCTATTCAGCAAACATCCATAAACTCAATAGCTTAAAATAAAATTTATTTACTACCTACATTTTCAGAGAATAGCAGGTACAAAATTAACTGAGTTTTTTGCTGAAAATTTAGCTGGCCACAAAAAGATGGGTGTGAGGAGTTATTAATCAATGTTGTTCTTATATTCTGGAGGAACCTATAGTCATAGTCATTCAAATTGTGAGTAGAATTTGTTTTCCTCTGGTTGTAGATCTCGGATTGATATCCTTAAAGTCTGAAAGCTGCAAACTACTACAATGCCTCAACTCCTTGATATTACCTGCCACAAACTCCTTGATATTACCTGACCTGAAGCCTTTTAAGTATTCATTTTCTTTTTTTTAATTTATTTTTATTTTATTTGTCAACATAATGTACAGAGGGGTTACAATTGCATGGGCAGGATAATGCATACATTTCTTAACAAACATTGCAGCATCCTCCTTTGTTTACACTTCACATCACTTCCCAGCCTCCCCCCTCCCCCCACAATCCCAATCCTTCTC
>NW_012267217.1:18748439-18768789 GCF_000151885.1 Dipodomys ordii
GTTCCTGGGTCGTCTCTGGTCTGCAAACTGCAGGATGAAGCTGTCTGCTCCTTGTCGGTTCTTGCTGGTGTTGAGTAGAATCCGCTTGCTTGCTGTGTCTGACTCCTTTGTCCCGGGCTCTCTGTGACTCAGGTATGGCTGCAGCCGCCGTCGCAACCCTGCCACCCCCGCGGAGGTTGCTGGCAATCGCTCAGATGTGTCTCCTTGCCTTGGCTTCCCCTCTGTTGCCTAACTCTCTGTCCTGTGATGGCACACTTGGTATGATTCTTTGGCTTAGGACTGTTCACTGGAACTCTAAAACTGCTTTCTATGCGAGAGCTTGTTCAGAATCCAGCTTCTCCTCCGCCATCTTCCCAGATCTCCCCATTTTCTTTTTTAAGACTGTCAGGAGCCGGGCACTGGTGGCTCACGTCTATAATCCTAGCTACTCAGGAGGTTGAGATCTGAGGATCACAGTTCAAGGCCAGCCCTGGCAGGAAACTCCATGAGACTCTTATCTCAAAAAAATAAAATAAAATAAAAACACTAGAAAGCCGGAAGTGGTGCTCTGGCTCAAGCGGTAGAGCAATCTTCTTAAGCTGAAGAGCGCAGGGACAGCACCCAAGCCCAGATTTCAAGCCCCACAACCGTCCAAAAAAAAAAAAAATTCTGTCAGGAAACCAATGCCATGGCTATGTGACAAGTTAAAGTCTTATGAATGGATTTCAATTTAATCATAGCACTGATGGTTTTTGTTTGTTTTTTTAATCACCTTTGCTATATTCTGTTAATAACATTAAACAATCTGTCTGTACTCAACGTCAAGGGATTATGGGATTATATGGAATAAGAATATATAAATAATGATTTTTGGCCTACCCACCTAGATCTCAGTTTAACTATTTTTGTATTTGAATAATTACAATACCAAATTGTGTTAGATAATGTTGGACAATTAATAGCACTCACTTAGAACACCTTTTCTAAAATTCCTTTAATACATCATCTCTTAGCTTTGGCTCCCCAAACCTTATGAGACAAAGAAGTTCTCAAAAGGATGGAAGGTATGACATTAGGCAAGAAAAATTGACATGTTCAATAGGAACCCCTTTACATGATAACTATATGGTCATTTAAAACTGAAAATAAAGAAGTGCTCAGAATTACAATTAACATATAAGAAATATGTAATCTGCCAGTATTCTAATTATTCTTAATATTACCATTAAGAAATTTGATTGGTGAATATTAAACCATACCAGTGTTTAGATAAGACCTGTAAAGGATTTACTATAATAGGACAAATAATAAGATTGGAAGTGACAGAAGCATCTTTAATTTCAAACATGGAATCAAACCTTTGTACTGAAAATATATGAATCCATGTGAATCTTTTAACACTTCCAACAGAGTAAGTTTGTTTGCCTGATGTGTTGATAAAAACTAAATATTTAGAATATTTACAATGACTAAAAGATGGAGTTTCACAAAGACAGGTAGCAGTAATGGGCACAACTTTGGGATTTTTCTGTGAAGAGTAAAATTTTACATGTCCCCCAGAACTAGCACTTCAGGAGAATAAAATGATAATTTGTACTTTTGTCAGTTTACTAGGAAGAGTTAGAAAGGCACGGCTCAGTGACAAAGAGGGACTATACTCTCTTAATTGGGTCATAGATAGATAGAAATTACTTCTCAACATACCTTGTAAACTCAGTATAAACCACATTCAAGTATTTTATTTCTTCAACTAGTTTCTATTGAATTTAATTGCTATTTAATTTCCCATAAGGCTATGCATGTGGAGTGATGGGGAAGAGCCAATTGAGTCTGAACTCTTAGATTATACAACTTACTTCAACATTGAAGTACTATCTCAGCTCATTTGCTTATAAATTATTCCTGCTTAATGATAGATGGCAAGTTGCTGCTATACATATCCAAACTTTATAAACAGGTAAAAAACAACTTAGGAATCTCAGAGTATAAGTCACTTGATCACACTTTTGAGGTTTCTTGTTTTTCAAAGCTGAATATTATGTTAACTCGGAGTAAAGAAATTCACCATGAGGAGGGGATATTAATCTGCTCTGAAATTTGGCAAATTGTTAAGGCACTTTTCTTTTGCTTGTTGTGTGTCAGGAGGGTCCATATAATATCTCTTTGTTCCATTGATATTTAGCATATCATTGGGTTTCCTGAATCAGTATATCAAGATCCAAGTCATATCTCAATAGTCACCAGTGTCAAAATGGGTTAGAAGGCTAGTGTAGGGAGCTGCGAGAGGCCGCACCTGGAAGATGGTGCCGGCTTCCGCCCTCCGCCTTCCCAATGGCGAGTGCTCTCTGTGGTAAACAACTCCTTCTATGGCTAAGGCAAAGAATCTGTCTTGCTTCCGCGCACATGAACCTATTGGTGGTTCCCACGTGGCATATCAGGGTTGGCTACCCAGCGGGTACTTAAGGCTGTGGGGAATTCTCCCCGGGGTTGGGGTCAGAAGATTACTCAAAGGTCCTGAATAAACTGCAGAGAGAAGAGTTCGGTGTCGCGTCTTCCTTGCTGGTCGAGGCGGTAGCGACAGGCTAGGTATTGGTGACTAACCCTGTCATTCTAACTACTCAAGAGCCTGAAATCTACAAGATGGTGATTTAGAGCAAACATAAGCAGAAAACTCCATGAAACTCCCATCTCCAATTAACCAGAAATATGTCAGACTTGCTTTGAGTTCAAATAGCAGTACCATCACAAAACACTCTCACTGGTGGCTAAATATGGACCAATATATACTACTTTTATTATAATAACCTATTTTCCTGAAATAACCTTCAATTTCCTCAACTACATATTATGAAAGACTCTACTGTATACAATGACATAAGGTAAAATACATCTAGAGTCATTTGTGCCAGCTTTGTACCTTTAAACATTAAATTATACAATCTTGTTCATTTCTACAATTGCTTACCATGTATTGGTTATTTTATTGCGCAATTATTCTTACTTACCTACTGAAAACAGAAGCTGGGCACCAGTGGCTCATACCTGTAATCCTAGTTACTCAGGAGGCTGAGATCAGAGGATAACAGTTGGAAACCAGATCAGGCAGAAAAGTCCATAAAACTTACCAAGCTGTAACCTTGACCACAAAGAGATTCGAGGGAAGTGACCTGAGTTTGAGCCCCAGGATTGGCAAAAAAAAATCTTCACACATCTATTATCCCATACAAAACTATATCAGTTTTACATTTTTGCCATTTTTATTAGCCTTTTATTTATTCTTTTGCTATTTAATTTCTCTAATCTCTTTTAGAAGGTAGTGGCCATTGCAGCTTTATTGCTTAATGCTTTAATAAGCTAATTGAATGTAGATAATGTTTCTCATATAATGTAAATTGCAAGTTGCAAACATCACATGCCTTAATATATTTTTTAAATAAATTTGACCACATTATCCACAAGAGAGTGAATATTAATTATAGCAGAATAATGGTCTGAATTGCTTGATGTTAATCTCTGTTTCAAAGTTCATGTGAAAATAGATCTATTCCATCTGTCAGAAACATGAATGTCTTCTAGTTAATAGACTTACCAAAGATAGGAGAAAAATGTGAAAATAAATATCTCTTAAGCCAATTAAAATACAAAAAATTCAATTCATCTTTTCACTCCATCTGCCATTTTCATGCCTTATTGCTTCAAGTATTCCACTCTTTGGTCATTTTTTTTACTGTACAAAATATTATCCATATCCTTCTACATTAACCCAAGAACCCTGGCATATGCACTGCTTCAGTGCTTACCTATGTGGATAAAAATTCTCAGCAAATCTTGTCTGAACACTGTCCTTCTGCCTTCTTATTCATGTGTGACATCCATTTGTTATCCTGCTGCATTTGAGCCCATTTCCTGCTGTGAGTGCCCACAGACCTCTCCACTTCAAGTTTTAAGTGCAAAGTAAACTATCTGTTTTGAGTACACCCTGTTCCTTTTATCTCTGTTTTATTTTATGTATTCTGCCAACATTAAAGCACATACAAAATACTAAAGTGCCATTAAAATCAATTTTGCTTTTGTCTAGTATGCTATTTTCAATCATATTTTTTAATGGAATACCTTTGACTCAAGTAAATAATAGTCCTAGTCATGAACGTAATTTATGCATTGCCAAAGCAAAACAGAATGAATTAAACAATAGGAAAAGACGGTGTTCTTTCAGGTAATATATATGATAATATGTAATATAAATAATATATAATATGTAAATAAAACTATACATAACATACATTAAATAAAACTATATATAACATATTACAAACACACACACACACATATATATATATATATATATATATATATATATATATATCTTTTTTTTGCCATCAACTCTCATCACATGATATACCCAATTGACATTTCCTTGAGAGCTCCATATAGGTGTGGATAATGAAGGCAATCTATATTTCTTGGTGATGAGTTTGTTCTATATGAACAAAGTTGTCTCTCCCCACCTTCTGTATTTCAGGCCTAGGGAAACAAAAGCTACAGAATAATAATGATTCCTCTTTTCAAACCTGTATTTATGGTTTTGGTACTGATAATTTTTTAGAGTATAATTTTTTAATGTAAACTTCCCCACAGAAAGATCAATTTCTGAGGTCAAATGTATATAGATAAAGAATGAATATTTTGGTTAAGTATTTTGGAGAATGAGAATGATAAACATTACATGAAATATTGTCATGATTAAATTTATGACCAATTAAAACAAGGGTATTTGGTTAATTTCAGGATAGGAAATATCAAGTTTAGGAAAGGCAAGTGTGATCACTTATGGAATATACTCACAAGAAAAACAGAGTGTAAGAAATTATCCAGATCAACTGTGCATCTGTCAAGTTTACCAATGTCAAAGTCAACGCATAAATGACTTTGCATAACTTAACTTCTTGCCATTGCAGAGAATGCAATTCACACCAATTTCCTAGACTTGCTAATTCAAGTTGAAAATTCTATATGAGGACAAAGATACACAGAAAATATAATCTCTTCTCTACCTCTGTATTTATATTTTTCACCTATTTTATATACACACATATTTATGTAGTTATCTGTGCATATATATACATACATATGCAGACTATACATATATATGTTGAACTTCAACATAAAAAATTCTCAGAGTAGATCAGAAAATGACTCTATGGTCTCCATTTACAGCTTTTGTGATATTAACAACCATGTGTCAACCCGTACCATCACAGTTTTACAAATATTTAAATATATTTTTGTATTCAGTTCTAAGGAAGAACCTTCCTTCATGGTTGGTTTCACCAACACCTCTTGGAGATATGGTAATGTATATTCTATGAAGTTACATAATTTGTGAATATCTTGCAGTTAGTATGTAGCTACTCAGATTTAACTGAATTTTTTGTGCTAAAATAGATTTCTATCCTAATAAACATCATGTAACATTGTCTTTGCTTAATGACTTCAAAGCAAATTCATTGTTTTTCTGAAACACATAGATCCTTGTCAAAATTATGTATCATATTTGTTATACACAGTTGAAGGCATAAATACAATTTAAAACATATTACTATAGAAATTCAGTTCCTTTAAAAAGCATTTTATTTATAGTCTTTGTTGGCCCTAGATTACCTAGGTTGCATTTCAACAAGCATTAAATTACTACAATAGATCATTTGGCAATAAAAATTTTAGCATCAGGCAGTTAAAACCAAAACAGTAGAGTTTAATTTAATGTTGCAGTACACAAATTCTCTCTCATCTGGTTTTGCTCTAACCATGTTGTCACTATACAAATAGAAGGACAGATGCTGTAAGATAATTTATTTTTGTAGTTAGAATTAATTTACACTATGCTGGAGTTAAAATGTTTGACAAAGGATTTTTCTTATTTTTCTGCTCCTTAGTACTTCAATATATTGTGGGGGGAGGGGGAGAGAAAGGATATCTTTAAATGACATGTCTTTGCAGAATCTAGTCTAAAATACTTCAGGATATAGCATTACCAAGGAGTGATATGACTTGTTTTAAAAGACTATAATGTGCTGCAAAAAATAAAAAAAATAAATAAAAATTCCATGTGAAATTCCCCAAGCAGAGTCTGTTTTGTGCAAAAAACCACTTGGTCTCTGTGTCAAGAGAAAGATCTCCACATTGCTCTGAAGCACCCCTGGCAGTTGATAATGGAGAGCTGTTGGCAATGATTATGGAGGCAGATGCTCACCTGTGCTCCTACAGTGTACAATCTTGGCTTCATGACAAGGTGAGGAGAAGGAGAAGCTGTCACAGAATGGGGGCAACTGGCAGCTGGAACCTTAGCAGGGAAGGGTAAACTGGTCACCCAGGGCTGCTTGCTTGACTGTAGCAGATCTCATCAATCATGCCAACATATGCAGCTGCCTGAAAATAAACAGGCTTCTCAGACGGGAGATTCTGAAATGAGGCAAATTAAAAGACCAATAATTTAAACAAATTCCTTCTCAGTTTCACAGCAAAGATGGATGGGTAAATTCTGCTGATAGCCCTGGTTAATTGATTTCTGGTTAATTGATAAAAGTCACTGATACATACTAATGTGATAAATTTAAATATGCCATTCTGAAACAGGATTCTTTTGGTAATTGTTTGAGGCATCTTGTTTTAAAGTTTAAGAAAACTTTTTTTTAAAAAAAAACTATTAATTACTATCTTTGCTTTGCTTTTTTTGCTTATTACTAACATGTAGTGTCATTTAATGGAAATATTGTCTTTGCAGCAAACTTACCTTAGCATTTGTCATGTTGTTTTGCCCAGAGCAGCAACTGAAACTCCTGGGGAACTTAGCAGTAACAATGACTGTATAATTATCCTCATAAGACAATTTATTTGATTGTCACTCATTTTCCCTTGTCTTCATTGTCTGTGTACAGTTGAACTTGGAAACATTACTTTCAACTATTTCTTTAGCATTATCTCTCATTGACTTCTTTTATTCTCATCAGGTTAGTATAAGTCAATTCAATTTCATGTGTATTTGTGCTATATATACACAATTACCTAGATACATATTATATATAATATATAACATTTATATGTAACATATATAAATCATTTTTAAATCCTTTATACTTCATTACTGAAGATACCTTCTTTTGCATATCAAGAAAATAATTATGCTTCAGTCTTTTTCTTTTTGTGTTTAAACAGACCTCTCCTGAGAACTCTTGACTAATAACCACAGGTTCTCTAAGTTTAAATGATACTGAACTCTAACAGTAGACACTTAGTAATCCCTTGTTATCAAAACTCTTCCTTAAATCTGTGCATCCTTCAGTAACTTTAGATTTGTCCAAAAGAACCAAAGATTTCAAGCATTTTTCACAATGTTTTTTGTATTTATATGCTTATGATTGTTACCCAGCACCCTACAGAAAACACAGGGCGGGTGGTCAGAAGAGACAATATCTGAAGGTTGTGATTTTCTTTTTCCAAATCTGACAGTAGTGGAGAAATTAGAAGAAGACAATCTAGCTTGCGGTCAGTGTAATTCTCTTCTCTCTCCAGTTCATCTCCTTACACAGGTGGCATTACAGCTGCTGTTATGTCTGCAGGGGAATCTCAGTCTCTGGCAGCCCCTCACACAGCTGGCACCCTGGTCTGGAACAGGAGAATCAGGGTCTACATTGCTAAATGGAAAATGTCCATCCTGTTTTACAAGTTATGCTTCAGACTACATTATGGCACAGTTTTCTTTAGGTGAAGTTGCTGTTTAATATAGTCTGAGAGATCCAATTTCTACTGACAAAGAAAATTGTTCATCAATTTGTGATAGAATTTTCTGTTATAGTCCTCCCTGACAAAAACTTGCTCTGAAGAGAGAACCATTTTAAAGTTAGTAGTTGTTTTAAACCTACTTTGTAATTTCTTGGGACAAACCGTTACAATATAAGCCCCTGCAATCTGCCCCAAATAAATGAGTTGTTTGAATTTTAGCACAGTTGTATTTCACAGTAGTAATTCAACTTTGCAAAATATGGTATTGGAGCTGGAAAAAATGTGAAATTATTAACTAGAAGACAGAGGATGACATTTTGGTACATCCAGGTAATAGCGAGACATCTGAGACCTCTAATTCTATTGACTGCTTTGGACATATGCCTAGTAAATATATATCATGCATTATTCACTTATATAGCATTTCATCTTTTTTTTGAATTATTGTAGTAATTTTACAATCCTTAGGACTAATTGCCACAGTCCATTGAAAGACATGCCTCCTTTCTGCTCTAATTCAGTAGTAGTAGTAACATGAATTCCACAAACATTTCTCTTCATCATAATTATTTTTTGACCTAAAATAATGTCCATGGTGTGTGTGTACTCTAAGCTTAATTAGCTCCAAATACTGTGCCATATGTTTGCAACAAAAATGATAATATTGTCAGAACATCCCAAGCATTGGTTAAAATAGTCACTAAGAGATGACTTGTATATCACCTTCTATCTCCAAACCCTTTTAGCATATGCATTTATTGCCACATAGGATGACATATAATAAGAGCATTATGAATTGGCTCTAAGCTACAGCACATGAAATCCCACCATAATTAATTAGTGTTGTTATAGCAACACTTTTTATAGCATTTCTTAACACCCAAAGGATGCATTGGCATGGGGTAAACCATCTAAAAATCTTTCTTTATTTTGCCAATTTCATTTCCAACCACTCTCCTGTTACCTTCATTTTCTACTTTTAATTTGAATACTTTTCCCCCTCTGCTTGGATCTCTTTCTCATCCTGGAAATTGAATAGTCAAACTGTAGCACTGCAAAAAGAGCTTAATAGGATTGCTCCTGTGAATACTGAAAAGCCAGTGCTAATTTTCTCTCATGTAGAACAAACACAGTATGTCTTTTAGTTAAAATTAACTCTTTTTTTTTTTAGCGTGATAGCATACAGCATGGAAGCAGAATGTCACGTTTAACTACCCATCATCATTGCTCTGCATCTACAGTGCACAATTAAGGAGAGGATAACATTATGTTTCCATACAAGAGTATCTGTTGTACTTCTATGCATGTGAGATTATGTGTTTAGGGAAACAATAGACAAAAAAGAGACTGTATAGGACATTTCATATAGCCTTTCTAATTCAGAGGGCAGGAATAACAGAAAGATAATATGATGACTAAAGGTCTTATGAGGAATTAACTATAAAACTGGGATCTGTTCTAAGCTCTCTCCATTCTTTAATTGGTAAGTTTTACAACAAATCACAATCTGTCTCCTCATACATCTTTCAAACACACCAAGTATTCCTCTTTACACTATAAAATGGATAGAAAAAAGGGTATTGTTAAGAATCATTCAGTATATGACACTTCTCTTGTTCAGTGGTTAAAAAAGGAAGTCACTCTAATGATCAATGTACCAGACAGTTGTCTAGATATTAAGGTAGGAAAATAATTTTAAGTATGGCTGTATCTGAGAGCAAAGAAGGAAGGAACACTGAGGGGTATTGGGATAATGTAGCTAAAAAATAAGGGATAGAAGTCTCCAAATAATAAGAGTCTCAGGGAAAGCTAGACCAAAGATAACAAAAAAGTGTTGGGAGATCTCCTATTCAAGAAATCTGAGAAGACTCAACATACTGATTCAGCTACCAGTCAGCATCAAAGAGCAAAATCATTTTTGTACTGCATTGCAATCATATGCAAGTTTTGTTGATTCTTTTCTTTTTCTTGGTTTTTATTTTCATTTATTTATTTATTTTGGTGGTACTAGAGGTTTAATCTAGGGTCTTGCATTTGATAGACAGGCACTTCTTTTCTTGATGTCCACTCCCCACTCATTTTTCCTTTAGTTATTTATGGCATAAAGTGTTGAAGTTATGCCTAGGCTAACCTGAACCACAACCATTAATTTATGTTTTCCATATAAGTATGATGATAGTTATATACCATCACAATATCTATCTATTGGTTAAGACTAAATCTGGCTGGCCTCAGGCTGGCCTCCAACCACAATCCTGATTTTGGACTCCAGCTATAAATCCCAGTGCCCAATATCAGTTTCTCTCTAACTCAGTATTTCTGTGTCATATCCAAATTATTGGCATCTCTAACAAAGCTCCCCAAAGACACCAAGAGAAGACAATTCCAGAAATATCTGCTAAGATAAATATAGGAAGGTTTTATTAGTTCAGGATGAATTACACTAGTTGCTATTAAGTTAATTATAGAACATTATTAAATTAAATATCCTGTCCTTCATGTGTGTTTTACAGTGTCTAATAAGAGCATATCAGCCCTAAGTTATAAAATAGATTTGATTGAAGGAAAAATAAAATTCTTTTTTTTTTTTGGAGGTCGTGGGGCCTGAACTCTTGGCCTAGGAGCTGTCCCTCAGCTCTTCAGCTCAAGGCTAGCGCTCTATCACTTGAGCCATAGCGCCACTTCCGTCTTTTTTTGCTTATATGGTACTGAGAAGTCGAACCCATGGCTTCATGTATGACAGGCAAACACTCTACCACTGTGCCACCATCCTAGCCCAAAATTATTATTTTTTTTTTGGGGGGGGGTCCTGTCGTGGGGCCTGAACTCTGGGCCTGGGTGCTCTCCCTCAGCTCTTCAGCTCAAGGCTAGTGCTTTACCACTTGAACCACAGAACTACTTCCGGCTTTTTCCAAAATTATTCTTAAAGAACTAAGACTTTCCTTGGAAATAGATATCAAAGACAATAAATTGAAACCAAAAAAATTATCAGTCTGTATGTTTTTAGATTATTTTTCTGTAAATCTCAAATATCAGATTGGCACAAGTTGCTCTAATTTTTTTTGTATGTTTGCTTTTTGAACAGAGAGGTCATTCAGTATTAGATATCCACATTTCTGCATTTTATTAAAATAAGAGTAGTTATGCTTATTGTTAATAAAGTCAGAAAAAAGCATGATATTTTCAAATTCGGTATTAAGAAGTCAATGGTCAAATATTCACTTCCACATTTATAAAATTTCTGTTTTTAAATAGGAAGTAAACATCATTAAATGCATCTAATCTGAAACACTTTGAATTCATAGTATTCAAGAAGCAAAAAATATCACATCAGATACAGTATAGCCAGTCATAGTTCCTCAAGGCAAGGGTATTCACCCTGTGTGTCTTCTCTCTGACACAGAGAAGAATCTAAACAAACTAGTTCTGATAGGCTTTTTCCCAGACACACCTATTACCAGTTTTGCTTAATCAGACTTTACCACAAGCATTTAAAAACCTGAAAAAATGCATACAGATTTTTTTTCCTATTGCTTTGGCATCTTCTTTCCTTATGGGATTTCCTGTGTTATATAAAACTCTTGCTAAATGTATCCTTGAAATTCTCAAATTCTGCAAGTTCTTTTAGAGTTTATTAGTTATTAATAATCCAAGAGTGAATCCATATAACATATCCAATAAACAATGTTAAAATGTCTATTTAAAACCTTAAAGGAGTAACACCAGAAATAAAGGAAGAAAATTCCAGCTTCATTCATCATCTATGGAATGATCAATAATCTAAAGCTTTGAAAGAGGCCAGTTGCCGGGAGACAGCATGTGAGAGCAGGCAGAGTCTGCACGACTTCTAATAGAAAGGGTTTAAAGTGACTGGAAATTAGTCCTGAGTTGGTAAACAGAGGTACTGGCTAGCCTGGTAGGGAGTACTAAAGGGTGGGGGGAAACAGATCAATGGAAAGTTAGTTTAACGATCAGACCCACATTTTCTTTTTCGGAAAGTTAGGTTAGCAATCAAGGAGGAACTAACTCTTGGAAATGAACTTAAAGAACATACTGGTAAGCTGGCATTCTTTTTTTTAAAATTTTTATTTTATTGTAAAGATGCTGTACAGAGGGGTTACAGTTACATGAGTAAGGCAATGAGTACATTTCTTGTTGAACATTGTTATGCCCTCCTTTTTATTTTCCTACTATCCCTCCCCCCAACCTCTTTCTTGACATTCCTAAGGTCCAACAGGATACCACAGAGAAACTAACAGGAATCAGAAAGACAAATAGAGACATGGAGAGACTTTGAAATGAGAAATTTTCTGAAAAAAAATATTTGCACATTGTTCTTGTCTTTCCAAATAAAAGACATCTGAAAAATAGGAAAATAAAAGCAGTATTTAGTGTTAGCATTCTGGAAAACAGAAGTGAAAATAAAATAGTGTAACTTGAGAAGAACCTTGAGA
Organism: Dipodomys ordii; assembly: GCF_000151885.1. Lineage (NCBI taxonomy): Eukaryota > Metazoa > Chordata > Mammalia > Rodentia > Heteromyidae > Dipodomys > Dipodomys ordii. The sequence continues at coordinate 18,760,655 of NW_012267217.1, forward strand.
ACATAGAAACAATACAAGAAGTGTGTTTTCATTCAAACACAGTTACTTTGGGACAAATCTATGAGTAGCTTATTTGCATTTATCATTTGTGACAAGATAGGGTCAAAGCTTAATATAATATTTCACATGTGTTTGTGTATGTGTGTGTGTGTGTGTGTGAGAGAGAGAGAGAGAGGGCTAAAAATTATTCACCATTGTAGAGAGTTTTGCTGGAGAATATTATGAATAAAAAGTAGAAGAGCTAACTAGAAACTAAGAAAAGTACTTAGGGACTGTGGCTTGTTAGAATAGATAGATCTAATAAAAAAAGAACAATTTTTCTTTAAAGGTGAGAGCACATAAATGTATTTTGGATAAACAAAAGAATAAGTCAAAAGGGCACACAAGAAAAAAGAAACATTTTTAAATTAAGAGAAAAAAGAAAATTTTGAATTAGCTAAGGGTAAAATGAGTGAAAAAATAATTGTAAAGCTAGAGAACATAAACTTAAAATGAAATAAATAATCTTGGAGCATTAGTGATAAAAATGAGCAAGAATAAATCCATACTTCATTCATCCATCCTACTGATAGTTTGAGTACATCAAAAATTCATATTTTTAATAAAATTAGTACATTGACTATGTTTTGGATGAGCACCTTAGAACTTAGAATGTAATAAACAAATTAATATTTGTTTAATTACTAAAAGGAAATTTCACTTGCAGTCCTTTAAATTAATTTAATTTTATGTCTTTTATAGATATTGTGTGAAAGTATATACATGATCATGGTTCAAGAATAATTGTACTCATTTATTATTACCTGATACGTGTAACTATAACCCCTCTGTACATCAATTCTACAATAACATTTTTTTTAAATATACATGACCAGGCTTTGTCCAGTAAGTAGAGGTGAATCAACAATTACAAGAATTCCAACACACACACACACACACACACACACACACACACACACACATATGTATGTACGTATCATATTTTCTTGATCCATTCATCTACTGAGAGGCATCTGGGTTGGTTCCATATCTTAGCTATGGTGCATAATGCTGATACCCCTCAGTAGATGAATGGATCAAGAAAATGTGATGTGCGATGTGTGTGTGTGTGTGTGTGTGTGTGTGTGTGTGTGTGTGTGCATGCTTCCATCAGAAAGAATGACAGTTCCCCATTTGTAAGGAAATGGAAACAGAAAAAAATCATATTAAGTGAATTAAGCCAGACCCAAAAAAATATAGGTGTCATGGTTTCCCTTATTTGAAATAATTAGTATACATTTAGGATAATCCTAGCAGATGAGCAGAATAGCTCAATATTTATTTACATATGACTATATAAAGCTATGCCTGTAATCCTAGCTACTCAGGAGGCAGAGATATGAGGATTGCGGTTCAAAGCCAGCCCAGGCAGGAAAGCCCTTAAGACTCTTATCTCCAATAAACCACCAGAAAACCGGAAGTGGCGCTGTGGCGCAAGTAGTAGATCACTCACTTTGAGCTGAAGAGCTCAGAGAAAGCACCCAGGCCCAGAGTAAAAGCCCCACGACTGAGGAAAAAAAAAAAAAATCACATGACTATATAAAATGATGCTAAGCTAAATGAACTCCAACACATGGACAGAAAATGTTTTTGTTGTTGTTTTCAATATACTATGTATGTGATTTTTTTGTTTCTTTTGTAAGTTCTCCCTATGCATATTCCCTGTTGTTGCTGCATTTGATTTTGGTACCCTGGTATTGTCTATATGTTTATTTGAATTAGGGAAAAGAAGGGGAACAACAGAATAGTGAGACAAAGGACAAGGGGAAGGGAACCAATGTAACATCAACAACTTGGAGATGGGTTTGGGAAGCAGGGAAAGTAGGAGAAAAATGGGGGAAGGACTAACAAATTTGACATGAAATGTACTGATTACCTTAATCATGTAACTGTAACCCCTCTGTACATCATCTTAACAATAATAAAAAATAAGAATTATTCAAGGTGCCAAAAATTCTGGTCTAAGAATTCTAACCAGATTCTAATATCTAAAATTACACAAACACACTGCTTTCTCTAAAGATGAATTTTTTTGAAGTTAATACTTAAGTAGATACAATTAGTAACATACTTTCTATTCAGAAATATTTTTTTTCTGTACACTGAAGTAAATATGGCAGGGTAAGAACGTGAAAGTTATCAACTCTTAGCAAAGGACAATTAGATTTAAAAAAACTGAGCAACAGCTAAACTTAATGTGAAGTTTTTAAACTGATTTTTAAAAATGGATTGACTTGCTGAACCTCACACAGGGATTTACAAAAAGAAAAGGGTATGTTGGAAGAAATCTCTTTACTATGTATCAAAACTCTCAGGAACATGATTCTTTAAACAACACTAGATAGGTAACATCTTTCTTGGGACAATAAGAGCATATAAAATAAGGATATGAAACATTTAAGTCAATAGAAAATTCCACAATGGAAAGTTCCTGTATACCAGACCAAAGCAGATATAAATATTCTACAAGAACTGTTGGAATTAACTGATCTGTATTTTTTTCCTTTTTTATAGCTCAGAAATACAATCAAAGCAGAATTTCCTAAAATGACAAGAAAATTTGACCTATGTCATTTTATTGTCATTCCAAATCAGATTTTCCTATTCTCCATTTTACCATGGATTCTGATGGTTTTTTAGGGTCAGATGGATATATCACAAAGTACTCAACTAACTTATTTATAAAATTATAGAATCTTGAATCCATACATTGTGCATAGTGTTGATTGGGCTTAGCCATGTCTTTGTAAAGGTGAAGAGGTTGAGAACTATATTAGCATTGAAGATTGTCCATGAAAAACTGGTAGCAAAATTGGGATCTATACTTCTCATATGCAGTACATTTCTTCTTTAAATGTGGTATATTGGAAACATAGATTAGGTATTTTTTAATAATTTAATTTTATTGTAAAGGTGATGTACAGAGGGATTACAGTTATATAAGTAATGAGTCCATTTCTTACCCAAAAGTTTTCTCCCACGTTCCTTTCCTACTGACTTGCCTCCCTTGCAAGTTGTAAAGTTCATTTTCAATAGTGTCTTGTGAATATTGCTGTTGTATTGGCTCAACCTTTGTCCTTTTTCTCACAGTTCTGTTATTCTCCTTCCCTTCCCCAAATCAGATAAATTTATATACAGCATGTGTGTGCCCACATATACATGTGCATATTTTTTTCCACTTTAACCTGCATTCTGCCAATCTCATGTTATAGACTTAGTAAGATTTAGTTGGACTGACAGTTCTCAATGATATGATTTTATGTAAACAGAACTTATTCATTCCAATAGAAATTATTGCATATATAAACCATAGACTTAACCCACGGGTACCTTTATTGCTTGAGACTTGCATTTTAAAACCTTTGTCATCTAACAGACATGTTGAATGAAAGTGATTTTTTTCCCCATGTTCTTCATTGCATCTGCAATCTGGACTGTTGTAACGTGAAAATAGACTAGATACACTACATTTTCAAAGTTATTCTTGCTTAAGCAATTTGTTTGATAATCTTAGTAACAATAACTGTTATAAGCATCCATGAGAAGGAACTAAAGTAATAAATGGAGTACATAGAGTTCAGACGTAAGAGTTATAAGATGGATGAAGATTATAGATATTAGAGTTAAAATAAGGATTCAAACATCTGCACTTGTCTCTACCTTGAGATGATCTTTTGTTTGAGAGGATGTGAATCAAAGTTTCGCAAATAAAAAGGGACTGCTCTGAGAATTATGTGTTTCATTGAAGACATTGAATTTCCACTTCCAATGGTATTACTTACCATAAATTTTTTATCATATACTAAGCTATTTTAAATAATTGTGAGTTTAAAAACTAAGACAGATTATGTCTCTTATGCCCATAACCTTTCATCTTCTTTTTGTATTATACTACCATTTGCTCAGTATCATATCTCAAAAGTTACACAGTCATATCCTGACCAGTACAGAAGGCTCAACAGAGGATAGTGCTATTCTCCAATCTTAGCAATTTGTATATACATTGCAACTATGGAAAATCAGTCTGACATTATGTTCTGAAATTATCATCATCGCCAAGTTTTAAGTGGAGAAAGCCTGATTAAACAAATTAAATCTTAACAACATACCTGACTTTGTTATGTTGATGGTGGCTATCTATAGAATTAGGCAGTCTTTTGCATTGACCTCAGTTTTTTATACAGAAGGTAGCAAAATACTTCATTTTGTCTTAAATCTTCTTCGTTTGCTTTCCTTACCATATTTAGAACCCTCCATAACACATACCATGACTGTGTAAGGTTCAGCCTTAGAGGAATATCATTAGCCTAGATTCACATTCAGGCTTCATCACTCAGAGGTTTCCAAATTTTGTTGTACTCATTTTTCTCATCTTCATTTTCCTTTTCTCTAGAGGGTACAGTCATAGTTGTTGTATTTCATCTAAATGATACCATTGCTTTATTATTAAACTCAATAAATATCACAAATTAATTATGACAAATTATGATGCATTATGGTTTTAAAGATGTGTAACTTAAATGACAAAATAAATATTACATGTTTGTTGCATTAAAGTTTTATAGAGATAAAATATATGTATGTTTTTTCATAGTGTTTGGATTTTGGTTTGATGACTTACCGTCAGTCACACTTATTATAATCATTTGGATAAGCATTTTGATTATTGTCACACTATATAATCAGAAATTGGGAACATGAACTTAAGCCTAATTTTTTATTTGGTTTTAGAGAAGTTACTCAATTTGCTCAGCTTATTTGTCAAAATAGAAACAAATTATATATATATATATATATATTATTGGGTATAAAATATACAACAAATACAAAAATGAAACAATTTTCATTTATATGTTAAATAGTAATGTAAAAAAGTTCCCAAAGCAAACTAAATCTATGTAGCTTTGTTAATTTGAAAGACATTTTGCCTGTGTGAGTCTCACTTCTCTCAAGAAAAGGAAAAGGCAAAGAGCTTGAAAAATCTTTTCATTCTTTACAGGTAAAATCTCCAGAGCAAGGGTTTAGCAGATGGGAAATTTTTACTCTCTGTGTTATGTCTGCTCAGTTGATAAAAAGAGGACTTTGATCTCTGAGACTGTCAATGCAGTTCCTTTCATGGAAAAAAAATTCTTAAAGTAAACAGTAAAAGTAGCAAAGCAGTTATTAAAATTCCACCCCAACTGGCTATGCTCCCAGTTTTTAAAAGCAAAACATAATGCCCACTGATTATTCAGATTATACTTAAAGCTTTTTTTGCATGTGTTTCTCAAGCACACCACTAAAAATAACCAATCTAGTTGAGAAAATTACAAATCTTCTCTTTCAAATTCTAAGCATATTAGATGAGCAAAGGTAATATCCAGCAAAAATCCTTGCAGTGACATTTCTATTGATACAAGCAGTAAGTACTAAAGTCTGAGCTGCATGCAGCCTCTAGAATTTAGTAGATACATATAAAATATTACATTTGAGCTAAAATCATTGCCTGTCAATCACCTGAAAAAGCACACTGATCTCTATAATCCTCCCCCTATTTTTTTTTCAAAGTTTGCTATGCTAATCTATTCATTGAGGCAGTCTTTTTGAAAAATGCTTTGGTCTCCTTGCAATTTGTTTTGCATTTCTTAAAAAAATGAGTCTTTTAAATAAATTAGAAATACATAATGAAATGAAAACTTCACTCAATACATCTATTAATTGGACAATTTGTTAGATTTAAGTATATAGTTGAAATATTACATTTTTCTATTCTACTTTCAGCAATTTGGAAAAGTTAGTAAGTGTAAAAGCAAATTTTTTAATGCCTATTGCGGCTGGAGTTTAAGATATTAATGGGTTTATTTTAGTTGCCTAAGGCAGAAATGGACCTGGATCAAATATGCTACTTTTTCACCTAGACTCAGAATTGACTATCCAAAGATATCCAGTGTCAGGTTCTAACAACAGCTGTTAGTATTTGAAAATATAGATGCTCTAGCAATTGCTAGAACTGAAAAAGTAACCTTTACTCTGAAGTCTTGAGATTTTGTGAACTCTGACCTCTGCTCATTCATATTACCAGGAATTTTAAGTTTCCTCATACTGAATTCCTTTAATTGGAAACAGCTGAAATGGTTGCTCTTTCATTAAATCTTGCTGCCTAAGCTGTTCCTGTAAAGCACTTTTCTAAATAAATTTAGTCATAAAGATAAAATTAAGATAACAGCTACATGTATGTATCAAGAAAGAAATAAGAAGACTAGCACATCCGTTTTATTTTAATAGGAAAATTTTCTTAAATAACTATGAATACTTCATACTAGTAAAGATATAGCCTAATTATTGATACAAAACTTATAAGTATGTCATTTCTTGACCCAAAACTTATAATCATGTCATTTAAGACAGAAAGAGATTGTATTACCAAATCATTTAAATTCACAAAAACTGAGATCTATAAAGTACTGTCATTGTCTCAATGTTATATAGTTAGTGTCACTAGCATGAATAAAACACGTCTTCCAACTTTTCTTAAAATTCACTGTAACTATACAAAAAGTTCCCAACTTTAAATGGTTCAGTTCACTTCAGTTGAAAAGGAAGAAGGGAAAGGGAAAGGGAGAATTGATGGATGTAATTACTAATGGAGTTTGCATCCAAATATGCATTAACATTTCAATAGACGAGAGATATTTTGATACATACTTCAATATAAGAAAAAATACAGTAAGTAAATAGTATATAGTTGTAATATTAAAATGTCAGAAGAGTAAAAGACAAATTCATAGGCATAAAAGAAGAGATAAAATAACAGACATAATGCTGAAAGTGGAAACGAAGACTAAACAAAACAAAACTGAAACAGTAACTGAAACTTTGTAAAGAATTATAGCCTAGCATTGTGAAAATAAGTACCAGAAAAAAAAGGTGTAATAACTGACACACAGAGAACATGTTAAGTAAATGCTGATAACAGAGTTGGAAATATACAAGTTTGTCTTCACAAAAACAAGCAATCCTCACATTACACAGCAGTGTAGGGCCAGGAAAGTTACCTTTGAGATCTGGAGCCATGCGAAGAGATCCCTAAATTCAACACAGAAAATGACAGTGGTTCTGTACTTATGAAGAGAAAATGAGCACATTACTCACTTTCTAGTTCCACAATTTAAGGCATGGGAAGAACATTTCATTTTTGAAACATGGATCAATTGTTATACTGTTTCTTTAGGCTGGCTTTGACTTCCTAGTGTTGGTGCACCTCTATGTCTGAGTCCTTTTAGGAGGACATTTTCCCAAGTAATACTTCTAGGACATCATTATTCCTTGTATGACAGACACTCTCTAATACAAGCTGATACTTTCACCACTGCTAAATTCCTATACTTTCATATAGCATGCTAAAATTGACATTAAAATAATAGATAATTTTTCTAAGATACTAAGCATTAAAAATATTTAATCTATATTTAATAGTCAGAGCCTAGATGTTTTTACAACAGTATGGAACACTTATTCTTGTGAAGGAACAAGAACAAATTAAAAAATGCAATCAAACTAAATGGATGATTTCCTATGGAGCTAGTAAACAGTGTCAGATTTAAGGAAACATTAACAACTAAATTACAAAAAGAAGCAATTTGAGCCACACCATTTTGGGAAGAGATTTGTAGAGGCATGATACTGAGATTTTGTACTCACCTGAGTAAGGGCTGGTCTTGAACAGAAGAAAAGGTTAGAAGAGAGACATGAGTAGAATAGAGGTGATAGGTTCAAAGTTACACTACATACACTCTACATGATTTTCACTATGAAACACCCTCATATTATAAATAAATACAGTTTTATTGTTGTTTCTGTTTTCTTTTTTGTTTTGTTTATCTGTCCTTGGTGGGACCAAAATACAGCAATGGTACTCACTGGACACTATGTTGAAATGAACTATAATACTTGTGGGTGGGGGCAAAAAGGAAAAGTTGAGAGAGAGCTAGGGAATGGGTGACATTGTCAAAAAGAAATGTATTGCCGGGCGCTGGTGGCTCACGCCTGTAATCCTAGCTACTCAGGAGGCTGAGATCTGAGGATCGCGGTTCAAAGCCAGCCCGGGCAGGAAAGAC
>NW_012267217.1:18777391-18794188 GCF_000151885.1 Dipodomys ordii
GCGGGGGGGAGGGGGGGGAGATGGGGGGGAAGGAGAAAGATTGGGATTGGGGGGAAGGGGGGAGGCTGGGAAGGGATGTGAAGGGTAAACAAAAGGAGGAGGCTGCAATGCTTGGTAAGAAATGTACGCATTATCCTGCCCATGTAATGTAACCCCTCTGTACATTATCTTCACAAAAAAATAAAATAAAAATAATAATAAAAAATATTGTTCTTCAGTTGCTTTCTATTCAAAATTGGCTATTACATTTATTTTAATGCTCTCTAAAAGCTCTTACTCCCTCTATTCTATGTCAAATCATTGACCAACAGTATTAATCATAGTCAACGTCTAGAGCTTTGCTGATTCATCCTTTCACTCATTGATTGTGTCTTAACTTTGTTAGGTCTTTACTTTTGCCAAAGCAAGACAAACATCTACCCATATTCAATGTCTAAGTCAAAGGTCACATCTTAATATGTTAACTGAAGCCTTAAAATAATCACTTGTAACTTGTATATTAGAATATGTAATTAATTTTGAACAATCATTTTTTTCTAAATTGTTCTGTTTTTCAATTTTTTTCCTATTTTTAAACATATTTCCTGTTGTATTTGTTGATTATTTAAATGCATTTGTTATGATCCTCTGGTCTCTTTAAAGTCACATTTAACATTAAGCTTAGCAGCAATTCCTAACATGGTACCTGCACAGAATAAATACTAAAGGTATGCATGTCAAGAATGAATGCAAATATTTAAATTGTGCAAAATTGAAAATAATTAGTGATTTGTTGGCGCTAAGAAACACTTTAAATTTCAATTTGCAAAATTAATAGCTTTCTTTGTAAGAAAAAAAGCACGATGTCAGCATAAACAAATATAAAGGAAAATATACTTTTCTATACATTTCACCTAACTCTTGATGAAAAGAAAATTAGCCTGCTATTCTGTAAGAAACATATGAAATCTCAAATCTCCGTTTTACTACCAAATGATTGAAGACCTATACAAAGTCATTGTAAATGCGGAGCAACAACAACAAAAAATAATAATAATTGTGCACTTATAGAGACTAGTACTGCATAGTTAAAAATAACTTAGTGCTAGGATCACGCCTGTAATCCTAGCTACTCAGAGTCTGAAATGTGAGAATCACGGTACAAAGTCAGCCAGGTCGGGAGATTCTTATCTCCAATAAACCACCTGGCGCTGTGGCTCTAGTGGTAGAGCGCTTGCCTTGAGCTGAAGAGTGCAGGGACAGTACCCAAGCCCAGAGTTCAAGTCCCATGACCAAGCCCCACAACCGACAAAAACAAAACACACACACACACACACACACACACACACACACACCTTAGTCATCAACTCTAAATTACCTAAATAATTACCATAAAATTATACAGGAAAATTTATAAAAACCCTCGATTATATAATAAAACTAATTTCAAGGAAATTATTTGTGTAATTTTCCTATTTCTAGTGAAAATTACTATCAATATTACGGTTTTAAGCCAGTGTTCCTGATATTTAAGTATTCCTGTGCTTAACATGAGCCCACTCTAGTTTTCTGCTCTTCACTGGGGAGCAGCAGCAATCTCTACCTGAGGCCAATTGCATATACAAAAACAAGAGTCAGTATTTTCTCACTTTCCCCAGTGACTCATGAATTTCTTCACATTTGAGAAGCACTGGGTTCCTCCCCATGTGCCTACTTGATCTCCATAGCTCCTAGATCTAGAGGAAGATAAAGGACTTGTGTGCCATCACATTTAATTGTCTCACTAGCTGGTCTGTACAATGAATGCAAAAGTGACCCTACATTTTGTGACATAAGAAAAAATTCACTGTCTCAAAAAGCAAAGAAAATTTACCAATTTTTACATAATTTAAATGTATATCTAGCCAATTGAGTGTATGAATGCTCTATCTTAGCAAGTAGACTATGAACGGATTCTTGGTCTCAGGAGCCAAGCCCATATTCAACTGCTGGAATTAACATATTCTGGCAATCCTATGGATAGCTGCACAATACTTCTATTCACTCTGTATATATTTGTACCAAATAATAGCATCAATGATAACTTATTTACCACACCTATTTTTTGCTCAGTGCAATAAATTCCTATTCACTTTCTCAAATATGAGCAGATTCTACTCTTGTTTGTATGGTATTTATTAGATGATTTCAATGTATATCTCTAACATTACCTGTATAGAGGTTTAAAATTAGGAAAATTATATATGTGGAGAGTTATATCACACATTGGTTTTTGACAACTAAATAGTAGCACCATAGCAGCACCACCATTCCCAATTTATAATAAATTTATGTGTTTTTTTGTTTTGTTTTGTTTTTGGTAGAGAATCACAGTAAGCACAGTGGAGTTTCATAAAGCAATTTCACTGGATTAGGGTTTGAAAACATGAGTTTTAAAAACTACAGACAGGAAACTGCAGATACTTGATTTCCACAGTTGATTGACAAATGTTTTCTGCTTGCTAGAGCAGGCGAGGTGGTTTTCAAAATAACAAAAAATAGAAATCTTTTGAGGAGAAGATTTTTATATATGCTTGGAGGAACACTCATTTCTGGAAAACTTAAGAGCTTTCAGGATTAAAATGTGAGAACCAGAAGCAAAGTGATTTGTTCCAAAATTGTTCCAAGAGTAGGACATGCTGGAGAGGAGTCAAAGATGGACAGAGAGAATCCTAAGAGTGGATGTGAGGTGATCCATTCTGTCGCTCTAATCCCTTTCTTTTACCTTTGAATCCCAGCAACAGCTTTCTACCTTATCTGTACAATTAGAAACCACATCTGACTTCACATCAACTTGATTTTGATGTAGCCAATTAGGATAGTATAGAATTACTTTCTAGCTTTAAGCATTCCAAAAAGATAATTTTTCTGTTTTAATAATGTCAAGTTCTGAAAATTGTTTTCTTTGAAGTTATAACATTCTAAGTATATTTTATTAGCATTTGATTGCACAAAGGAGATCATTTAACTCTATACACATGTAAAACCTATTTTGATCAAATTTACTCCCCCTTTCTTTAGAATATTTGAAAAAATATATAAATTATAATTCAAGTACTTATTTATTTTCTATCTATTAAGCTCCAGAAGAATCAACTATTGTATACTAGTAAATTGAAAAGACATGGGATAGTTATGAATATTTGGTAATGAATATAGGTAAAGCTCCAGAATATTAAGTATTTCTTTCTGGATGCCCTCCAACATGTTACATTCTTTGAAAATAAAAGCAAGTGTGGATGAATTGATTTGTGATTTCTGAAGCTTCAGGATGCTGCAAGTGAACCTTATCTTAATTGTACCTTACCAATTATCAAGTGTTATCCCATCTACACTGAGAATGTGTGAATAAACAGACACATACATACAACACAAAAATATCTAATATCATTGAAGGTATGGTTAATGCTGATCTGTAAAAATTTCCTGAAGTTTTTATTTGCCTTCAAAGTGAAATCTGTTTATTTATATAAGTTCCATATTGTCTTTCAAGATGTATTAATTAGAATTCTATTTTTAAAATATTGTTTCTTTACTTTTTTTCCAGGAGTTATGAAATATGGAGTTGAAACTGTCACATAATAAATAACTATGGATTGAAATTATAAGAATAATTCTTAACTGCTATATTCTAACAATTAACATATGACTCTTGTTTCTCTTCAGAAAGTAAAATATGACAAAAATAATGAATTGAAAATTTTGTCACTTTATAAAATGAGCCTTATATAAATGTCACCTATTAGTTATTTTATAATATCAAGACATTCTGACTTCATCATTTATACATGAAAAAAGAAATTATAGACAAGTGAAACTACAAATGTATTCGAGAATTCACTAAAATATGTGATAATATTAAACTACACCAATCTTATCAGAATTAACATGGAAAAATTACATAAAATATTAACAAAAATTTTATGCCATAAAATGTAAGGTGTTATATATTGCTATATTTTAAAATTATATATTATAATTATTGTATAATATTATATATTATATTACATATATTTCAGGCTTTCTTTTTATTTATTTCTTTTTTTTTTTTTGCTGGTCCTGAGACTTGAATTCTGGGCCAGGGCTCTGTCCCTGAACTCCTTTTGCCCAAGGCTAGCACTATTGCACTTGAGCCATAGTGCCACTTCTAGCTTTCTCTGTGATTTAATTGGAGATAAGAATCTCACAGACTTTCCTGCCCAGGCTAGCTTCAAACTGTAGTCCTCAGATTACAGTTTTCTGAGTAGCTAGGATTACTGGCATGAGCCACTAGTGCCCAGCTTTAAATTTTGTTTATACAAATAATATTAATATATTTTATGAGTCCATAAATAATATAAAGGCAAAGCAATCAAGATATTATTAGAAATATAAACCAGAGTTTAAAAATAATTTTATTATAAATTATATCCTTTTAAAAGTATCCATATGTTATTTTGTTGATATGATATGTTTTAGTAAATAACAAAGTTAACTTAGAAGTATTGTTAATTGTGTGTGTGTGTGTGTGTGTGTGTGTGTGTGTGTGGTCTTAGGTCTGTGTGTTTTCTCTAAGAGTTTTTCCTCAAGGCTAGCCCATACTTGATACACAGCTCCATTTGGCTTCAGTTGGTTATTTTATCCTAAAGTCAGTAAGATTTTACAAGTGATGTTAAATCCTTTCAAAGTGACATATGTTCACCCTATATTCACAAGAGAAATGTAGACATATGTAAGTTAAGGATGGCTCATTTATCATCATCCTTAATCTACTCATACTAAACTAACAGTACAAAGAAAATGAGAACGCAAGAGGCCAATGTTATTACTGTGCATGCCTATGAACAAATGACTTTTTTTTTTAGTCGGTCGTGGGGCTTGAATCTCTGGTTCTGAATGCTGTCCCACAGCTCTTCAGCTCAAGGCTAGTGCTCTACCACTTGAGCTACAACACCACTTCCAGTCTTCTGGTGGTTTATTGGAAATAAGAGTTTCATGGACTTTCCTGCCCGGGCTGGCTTTGGTATCAGCCTAATGATACAGGCGTGAGCCACCGGCACCGGCGCTTCTTACTCTTGATAATTTGACATCTTGAGGCTTGGAGAAGAGGACCTACAGGGCTCAGGGGAGTGGAGAATAAAAAAAACCTCTTGGACTGCATCAATATTAGATCTTAACATGATCCTTGAATTCTGCTGCTTTCTACAGCCATGTACTTTTCCATCCTGTGTGTTCATCCTCCCAGGATTGGGTGGTGAGTGGCTGTATGTCCGGTTACTTCTGTTTATTCTATCAATCTTGCCTTGCCTAATAATTATTCATGAGATTCTACCTCAGCTCTTGGGGTTTTTACCTACCATCTATACTTCATCCAGTTTGTCTGGCCACATAGCCATTTTGACAATTTTTAGAAAGATCCTCTGTAAGGTTGAGGATCAGCCTGTTTCCTCATGACTTGACCAGGAGCATTTGACAATAGTGGATTCCAGTTGCATCTACCAATCAAGTGTAGCTAGAAGTAAATTCAAAATATAGTCTTCTAATAAATCTTATTCCAGTCCTAGGTTGACATGTGCATTATGCAAACCTTCCTGTCCCTAAAAAAAAAAAAACAAAAACAAAAAAAACCCTAAAATTTGAATTTTTTTTCTAAAATCATTATTTACTTCACAGGAAGCATACAAATGGACAGTTTCCAATACATGAATTCTGATATGCTCCTCTCAAATTTCTTTCTTCCCTCTCAATATACCCCATAACAGACTGGGTCAGAAAGGGAATTTATCTAAAATCCATGTAACCTATTTCACTATGTTATTTTGTCTAGTTTCATGGGAATAATCTTACCAGCTTAGCACTTAAGTGATGGAGAAATTGGTAGCATCATAACTAATTGTACATTACACCAGAGGAATAGTTAAGAGTAACCTAACCTAGCTGTACTTAAAACAGCAAATTGTTTTTAAACTTCATGTTTATTTTTTTTTTACTTATCCACAATTACTAGAAAGATAAATGCTATGATCTGCAAGAAGATTCTGTGTCCAGTTCATGAATATAGCAGCTGGTTTTTACTAGCATGTGAGGATGAGACTGTGAGAAAAAAGTGATCAGAAGATACAAGGATGCTGTTTCACAGGAGGAATATATATTGATGAACTGTGGTGTAAAAGGGTGAACATAATGTAATGTGTTATATACCTTAAAATAACTAGCAAATAAAAACTGGAGTGTACTTACCATATAAAATGATCAAATTTCAAAGTGATGGATATACTAACTACTAACATGTTATAAAGTTTACAGGAAGGGAAATAGGTTTTACCCGAAAAGAAACATGTATAAATATGTGTAAATCAAAAAATATAAAAAATCATAAAACAAAACTTAAATAAAAAAATGACTTTTTTGCAACAGAGCCTGGATTTATAACTGTCTCAAGGCAAGAAATTGTATTGTCATTAAATTATAAATGCTTACTTCACATATATACCGTCTCATTGAAAAATCCAATTTCCCACTCCTCCAGCACATCAGGAGGATATTTTGGGATGTCAAGAAAAAAAAACTGTGCCTCAAAAGAAATACAAAAGAAATCATATTGACATATTTTGAAAAGTATTATTTTGCTACTTTCAAAGAAATTTCCTACTAAATCACGTATCTTATTCATTCCCTTTACATTTCAAAGGTAAAAATGACAGAGTTGGTATAATGGAGTAATTAAACAATTTGTCATCATTAAAATCATGTAAAACTTGAATCTTACAATTACATTTTGTATGTTTTATTCCTCAGAGTAAGAATCGAGCTAACTAAATGGATTTACATACTGAATATTTTCTCACAGAATTTGAAAATTATTTTTACATTGACTATAACTATATACTGCTATTTAATTATTAATGATAGATTTTCTCTAATATGGCTTCCACTCAGCATATATTTTGGCTCATTTTGTTTTATGTTAAGAAGGTAATTTTGAGACATGCCTATAATCCCAGTGTTTGAAAGGCAGGATGGAGAGTTACCTTTTAAATACATCATGACTTCCAGGCCAGCCTAGGCATAAGTCCCTGTCTCAAAAAACAAAATAAAAGAGATATGAAGAAAACAATTTCAATTGCTAGAAAGGACAGTAAACAAGGGATTTGTATTCAAGATATATAGTTAAAGTTTAATGTTTCATGTAATATAATGACTGACAGAAAGGAGCTCACTATAAATAGGAAAATATACATATTTATGTCAAATTACTAATTGAATTAGCTAACTTTTGATTTTGCAAGAATAAAATATTGCATAAAGATATGATGTGAGCCTGGTGCCAGTGGCTCAGACATGTAATCCTACCTACTCAGAAACTGTGCTCTGAGGATGAGAGTTCAAAGCCAGCCCAGGCAGGCAAGTCCATGAAACACTTATCTCCAAAAAACACCAGAAAACCAGAAGTGTTGCTGTGGCTCAAGTAGTAGAGCTCACTCTTTCAGCTGAAGAGCTCAAGGGACAGCACCCAGGCCCAGAGTTCAAGAGCCCCATGAACAACCAAAAAAAAAAAAAAGATGCAATGTGTACATCTAAATATAAGTTGAAAACTTGTAGTCTATGTTTTTATTTTTTAAGTGTTTGGATATAATTTCTTTTAGCATAGTAGGCTCCATATATTTGTCTTCCCTCCAAATTATAGGATTTTAGAATACATGTATATATAGAATACAAATACACAGAATATGTGTATAGAGATTTTATATATGCATACATATACTTCATAATTGTTGCAATACTGTTTTGTATGTTTATATTCTCAAAATTATTAGTAGAAGTAATGTGAGTAGATTTCTTAAAGAAATGATATAGTGGAAGGCAATGAAATATATAATATAGCAAAAATACAATAAATCTTGTAGGGAAGTGGCGCTGTAGCTCAAGTGGTAGAGCTCTAGTCTTGAGCCACCAGTGCTCAGTTCCTGTTTTTAAAGCATTAAAATGACAGCAGAAGCAAGTAAATGCCTCAAAGAAAGAAAGATAAAAGCAAAATATTAAATATAAAAATATGCATACAAATGAAGGCCATGTTATTATGGATAAAAACAAAAACAGACAACCTAGCATAGCATAGTATACATAGCATAGCATAGCAGAAGAAAATACATGAAAGAAAGAAACTGGTCTGCAATAATAGTTCACACCTTCAATTTCAGCTACTTGGGAAGCAGTAAAGGGGATTTCAGTTTAAGGCCAGCTTAAGTATAAAGTCAATGAGACCATATCTTAACAAATAACTTGGGTGTGTCATTTCATGTCTAGATTCACAGTTGTTTTGGAGGCATATGTAGGAAAATTAAGGTCCCAGATGGCCCTGGCTGATAAGTCTGAGACTCTGTTTTCAAGAATAACTAAAGTAAAAAAAGATTGGGGATGTAGTTCAAGTGGTTGGGTGCCTGGCCTTGAGTATAAATCCCAGTTATCATGGGATAATAAAACAGAAGAGAAAAAGAAACCTTTACAAATACTTTGAATTGCTTACATTAAATTGCTTTATATATGTCTCATCTATAATTTTGTAAAGCAAGAATGACATGTTACTAGGAATCTGTGTTTAAAAAAAAAGAATCTAGTCTTAAACCAGCCTTGTGACAGAATCTATTAGATCATAGAACTAATGTCATGGTGGTTCTGACACATGTCGTAATTCGGTATTCCTAGGTGTTGTACATTTGGGAGTGATTGAATGAACACTTACTTGATATGTATTTACTTTATCTGTAGCAAGCACTGTGATTGGGACATGCATTGGAGAAATAATGCTCTCAGAACACATTTTTTAAAAACATTTTTTTGTTCTTCATATATATTTTTCATTGTAAAGATATTGTACAGAGGGGTTACAGTTACATGAGCAAAGTAATGCGTCCATTTTCTATAAAAATTACTACCCCCACCTTTATTTTTCCCTTACCATCCCTTTCCTCCCCACCACCCAACTCTTCCCCCTTGCAAAATTGTAAAGTTTGTTTTTAGCATAGTGTCTTGTACATCTCATTGTTACAATGTGTCATCCTGTATCCTTATTTCAACATTTGGTTATTTCCCTTTCCTTCCCCAAATTTGAAACAGGTATATACAGGATGCAGGACATCGGAATCAAATACAGTGCCCACAAGGGTTGTACCATGGAAGAAGACCATACAAATAAACAAACAAAAAATTACATAGTACATTAAAAAGAACAACAAGAAAGATAAAATCTTTTGTGTCCCAATCTTTGGGTTCATTTTGCTTTGAATCAGGTTATCTTGTCATATGTAGATAGCTTTTGATCTCTTTTGCTTATCCTAGACATATACTAGTTATTGCAGATAAGGGAAACCATGGGACCTATGCTTCTTGGAGTCTGGATTACTTCACTTAATATAATTTTTCCAAGTCTTTCCATTTCCTAACAAATGGGGCAGTGTCTTACTTCCTGATGGAGGCATAGAATTCCATTGTATATCTCTATCTATCTATCTATCTATCTATCTATCTATCTATCTACAGATAGATAGATTTTCTTGATCCATTCATTTTCTGAGGGGCATCTAGGTTGGTTTCATTTAAGTTATGGTGAATAGTGTTGCGATAAACATAGTTGTGCTGGTAGCTTTAGTATGGCCTTGTTTGTGAGTTTGTGATCCTTTGGGTAAATGCCTAAAAGTGGGATTGCTTGGTCATAGGGGAGCTCTATGTGGAGTATTTTGAGGAACCCCCATACTGTTTTCCAAAGTGGTTGAACAAGTTTATATTCCCACTGATAATGCAGTAGGGTTCCCTTTTGGCCACATTCCCTCCAGCATCTGCTGTTATTAGATTTCTTGATTATAGACATTCTATCAGTGGTGAGGTGGAATCTCACTGTTTTGATTTACATTTCTTTTTGTATTGATAAGTTTTTTATTGTGAATACTGTACAGAAGGGTTACAGTTGCATGAGCAAGGTAATGAATACATTTCTTATCAAGCATTATTGCCTCCTCTTGTTTTTCCCCTACCGTCCTCCCTCCTACCTCCACAACTGCACTCCCCCCAACACCTGGGCCTAAATCATAGAGTTTGTTTTTCAACATAGTGTCTGTCTGATTGTTACAATGTGTTAACCTGTATTCCTTTTTAAACTTGTTTTCTCCCTTCCCCTCCCAAAATTATATCGAAATCAAATACAGTTATAACACGGGGGAGGAACACACAAAGAAACAAAAAAATAACATGGAATCTTATAAATGTGTTAGATACAATAGCAAGAAAGAAAAAAAACCACTTTGTCCCTATCTTGGGGTTCATTTCACTTAACTTCATCTTATCTGGTCATACCTACAGAGCTTTTGACTTCTCTACTCTCCCAGAAATATACTAGTTATGCAAATAAGGGAAACCATGGGACCTATGTTTCTTTGGGCCTGGCTTACTTCACTTAATATAATTTTTCCAAGTCTTTCCATTTCCTAACAAATGGGGCAATGCCATTCTTTCTGATGGAGGCATAGAATTCCATTGTGTGTGTCTGTGCAAATATATCACATTTTCTTGATCCATTCATCTACTGAAGGGCATCTGGGTTGAGTCCATATCTTAGCTATGGTAAATAATGCTGCAATAAACATAGCTGTGCAGATAGCTTTAGTATGGTCTTGTTTGTGATCATTTGGGTAAATGCCCCAAAGTGGGATTTCTGGGTATAGGGGAGCTCTATGGGAAGACTTTTTGAGGAACCTCCATAATACTTTCCAAAGTGGTTGAACAAGTTCACACTCCCACCAACAATGCAGTAGGATTCCCTTCTGGCCATATCCCCTCCAGCTTCTGTTGTTATTAGAGTTCTTGATTATAGCCATTCTAACTGGGGTGAGGAGGAATCTCAGTGGTGTTTTGACTTACATTTGTTTTATGGCTAGAGAGGTTGAGCATTTCTCAATGTCTATTCACATTCATATTTCTGCTTCAGAGATGTTTCTCTTTAAGTTTTTAGCCCACTTATTTATCAGGCAGTTGTTTCTTTAAGGACTTGTTGGTGGTGGATTTTTTGTGTTTCTGGGTCTCTATAAAGAAAATTTTAGCCTGTGCCAAGGAGACTTAGGGTTTCTGCTATTCCTTCCTGTAATGTTTTCAGGGTGTCTGCTTTGATTCTAAGGTCTTTAATCCATTTGCAATTGATTCTGGTGCAAGGTGATATATAAGGATTTAGCTTATATTTTCTACAGGTGATTAACCAATTTTGCCTGTATCATTTACTGAAGAGGCTGTCTTTCTTCCATTCTATTTTTTTAACTCCCTTATTGAAGATTAGATGGCTATGGGTCTGTGGATTCATTTCTGGGTTTTCAATTCTATTCCATTGGTCCTGAGTCTCTTCTTATGCCAGTACCAAGCTATATTGATTACTATGGCTTTGTAGTAGAGCTTGAAATTTGGTATTGATATTCCTCCAGCATTCTTTCTCTTAAGAATCATATTGGCTGTTTGGGGTCTTTTATTGTTCCATATGAATTTTTGGATTGCCTCTTCTGTTTCCTTGAAGAATGAGGTTGGAATATTGACAGGTATTGCATTGAATTTGTAGATAGCCTTGGGAAATATTGCCATTTTCACAATGTTGATCCTTCCAATCCAAGAGCATGGGAGGTTTTCCACTTTCTAAGTTCTGCTTTGATTTCCTTTTTCAGGTTTTGAAAATTTTCATGTTAGAGTTCCTAGGTATTTTATTTTTTACAGGCTATTTTTACAAAAGGACTTGCTTTCCTGATTTCAGCCATGCTCTTCACATTGTTGGCATACAGAAAACCATTGATTTTTGAGGGTTAATTTTTTAACCTGCTACTTTGCCAATGTTTTGAATCAGCTCAAGTAATTTGGGATTGGAATCCATTGGATTCTTTAAATACAAGATCATGTCATCTGCAAAGAGGGAGAGTTTTACTTCATCTTTACCTATTTGGATCCCCTTTTTGTTTGCATTTTGTCTTATTGCTGTAGCTAGGCATTCTAATACTAGATTGAAGAGAAGTGGAGAGAGTGGACAATCTTATGTTCCTGAGTTTAGAGGAAATGGCTTCAGTTTTTCAACATTAAGTATAATGTTGGCTGTAGGTTGTCATATACAGCTTTTATTGTATTGAGGAATGTTCCATGGATTCCCAATTTTTGAGAAACTTCATTATAAAGAGGTGTTGGATCTTGTCAAATACTTTTTCTGGATCTATTGAGATAACCATGTGGTTCTTCTCCTTGCTCTTATTGATATAAAGAATAATAATAATTTATTTGTTTATGTTGAACCACCTTTGCATCTCTGAAATGAAAGCGGTTTGATGATGGTGTATGATTTTTTGGATGAGTTGTTGAAGTTGATTGGCCAAAATTTTGTAGAGAAGTTTTGCATCAATGCTCATCCAAGAAATGGGTCTATAGTTCTCTTTCTTCAATGAGTCCCTGCCTGGTTTTGAGATAAGTGTTATGACGGCTTCATAGAAAGAGCTCAATAGTGAACATTCTCTTTCAATTTCATTGAAGAGTTGGAGGATTATTGGTGTGAGTTCTGCCTTGAAGTCCTTGTAGAATTCTGGTGTAAAACCATCTGGTCCTGGGCTTTTCTTAGATGGGAGGTCTCTTATTGGTGTTTCTATTTCAATGCTTGATATGGGTCTGTTAAGCTGGTTTAACTCATCTTGGTTTAGTTTTGTCAGGTTGATATTTCTCCCAGATTCTCAAACTTATTTACATAAATGCTTGAGAAGTGTTCCCTTATAATGATCTGAATCTTCATTGTTTCTGTGGTGATGTTTCCATTCTCATCTCTGAGTTTGTTTATTTGGGTGTGTTCTCTCCTTCTAAAATTTGCTAAGTCTGTCAATTTTTTAAATTTTTTTCCATGTACTAACTCCTTGTTTTGTTGTTTCTTTCTGATATTTTTATTCTTATTTGTTTAATTCTGATTTAATTTTAATTATTTCTTTCCATCTACTCGATTGGGGTTTATCTTGCTGCTCTTTTTCAAGGAGGTTCAGATGTCTCATTAAATTGTTGGTCTCAGATCTCTCCAATTAATTAATGTTGGAACTCAGAGCTATAAATTTGCCTCTGAGTACTGCCTTTGCTGTGTCCCATAGGTGCTGGTAATTTGTGTGTTCATTTTTGTTGAATACTTGAATTTCCTTTCTAATCTCTTCCATGACCCACTGGTGATTCAACAGTGTGTTGTTCAGCCTCCATGTGTTACAGGACTTTCTTTGATGGCTTTTGGTGTTGAGTTCTAATTTTATTCCCTTGTGGTCTGAGGGCATAACTTCAATGTTTCTGAATTTGGACAAGTTTGCTTTGTGACCTAAAATGTGGTCTATTTTGGAAAATGTTCCATGTGCTGCTGAGAAAAACGTGTATTCTGATGCTGATTGATGAAATATTCGGTAGATGTCTGTTAAATCTAGATGATCTATGAAGTTGTTTAGATCTACAGTTTCCCTGTTGAGTTTTTGCCGAGTTGATCTATCTAGTGGGGTAGTGGTGTGTTAAAGTCCCCAATAATTAATGTCTTTGGATCCATATGATATTTGAGGGAAAGTAGTGTTTCTTGGATAAATTTGAGTTCTCTGTTACTTGCTGAATAGATATTTAGAATTGAAATATCCTCCTGATAGAAGATCCCTTAATTAGTATGTAGTTACCTTCTTTATCTCTTCTCACTAGTTTTAATTTGAAGTCTATTTGATCTGATATTAGGATTGCAACTCCTGCCTGTTTATGGTGGCTGTTTACTTGGTAGATTTACTTCCAGCCTTTCACTTTCCAAATGTTTGTTTTTATGACATGGTATGACTCTTGAAGGCAGCAGATAGAAGGATCTTGCTTTCCCAACTAGACAGTCTATGTTGCTTAAATGGAGAGTTAAGCCCATTAATGTTGAGAGTTAGGAATGAGAGATGTTTGGTAGTTCCTGTCATGTTATCCACCTTCTTGGGGGCTGTGACAAGTGGGTTCTTCCTATAGTTCTTGGATTCTCAGTTTGGGTGCAGTTTCTTGGCCTTTATTGTACTCTTGTTGGTTTTCCATGTGTAGAACATCTTTAAGCATCTTTTGTAGGGCTGGTTTGGTGGAGATATATTGTTTCAGCTTTTCTTTGCTATGGAAGGTTGTTATTTGACCTTCTGTTATGAAGGAGGGTTTAGCTGGGTACAGTATTGTTGCTGATAGTTGTTTGTCTTTAGGGTGTAGCATACATCATTCCAGGCTCTTCTTGCTGAAATTGTCTCTGCTGAGAAATCTGAAGGTACTCTAATTGGTTTCCCTTTATAGGTGATTGATCTTTTCTCCTTGACAGCTTTAAGGATCTTTTCCTTGGTCTGAATTGACCCTGTGTGGATTATAATGTGACAGTGGGATGTCTTGTTCTGGTCTGGTTTGTTTGGAGTTCTAAAAGCTTCTTGTATCTGAATAGGCCTATCTTTTTGCATGTTTGGGAAGTTCTCTGCTAGAATCCTGTTAAATAAATTTCCTAGACCATTAACTTCTGTTTCTAGGTGCTCCTCTACACCCATTATCCTCAGATTAGGCCTTCTGATGGTGTCTTCCAAGTGTTGAATAGATCTATCATATTTCTTGAATTTCTCTTGGATAGTTGTATGTTCGTTCTTGAAAATATCTAGGCTGTCTTCAATCCCTGAGATTTGATCTTCTGCATGGTCTAACCTACATTGTTTTTTATATCCTTTCCTTCTAATTGGTCAGCTTTGATGGCTTCAAATTCTTTGTTGGAGCTTTGTTTTAGATCTTCTATTAGCTTCTTCCTTAATTGGGTGTTCTGTGTTTATTCTCAAATCACTTTCGTTGATTGGTTATGGTTTCCTTGGACTCCCTTTCCTTCTTTTGGGCTCCATTCAGCATTCCCTCTGTGGTCTCTCTGGATTCCTTCAGCTGTCTGTATGGATTCCATGAATGCCTCTATTGATCTTTGCCTATTCTCATCCCACTCACGCAAATCCTGTATTTCCCTTTGACTCTTCTCACACTGCTTATGCAGTTCCTGTATTTCTCTTTGTTTCTGTATTTCTCTTTGGCTGTTCTCAGCCTTCTCACATAATTCCTGTATTAATCTTTGATTACCTTCCTTACACTCATGAGATTCCTGTTTTAATATTTGGTTAGCCTCATCATGCTTGTGAAGTCCCTGAATTAATCTTTGGTTAGCCTAGTGTTATTCCCTGTCATGCTCACATGAGTTCATTGCAGATTTTCAATCTTTTCATTCACCAAGTTTACCAGTATTGTTTATAGAGCTTTTGGGGACGCTCCTCTGGATTATTCATTAACTGTTCTGTCACCTGATTATCATGAGTGGGAGTTGAGATACCCAAACTTGCCATTTTTCTTGTGTTTCTCGGGATTGTTCTGCCCATTTGTTATGAAAGTAACATTTTAGTGCTAGAACACTATTATAAGTTAAGCATCAACCAGAGTCCTAAAGATGTACATTCAAAATGGCTGCAAATACAATCTAGTTCAATAGATACAATCCATTCAACATCAAACAACTATGGATTAATGAGCTAAGAACACCAAAGAGGGATTCAGCAGACAAGAAATTATTAGGTTTAGGCAGAATTGTGGGGAAAAATAGGATTAGAGGAATGTGGAAAGGTAAAAGGAAAGACTGAATTTAACCACATCCTAATCTCAGAGAGGGAAATGGATAGGACAAAATGAAAGGAGAGAGATTTTTTAAAAAGTTAAAAAAAGAAACACAAAAATTATGTAAGTATAAAGAAGTGATATTGAGAGAAGAAAAGGATAGGATAGGATGAGAAGAGCCACATAAAAAGGAAAAAGTAAAAAAAGTAAAAAATAAAAAAAATTAAAAATGGACTACTTAAAAATTATATATTTATAAAGAAATAATATTACTGTTATAGAAGTTAAGCTTAAAATGTTGTGAATTAAGTATTAAATTTCTGAATTAATGTATACACAATGAAGAATAAGGTTTAATAATCGACCATGGGTATATATCTGGATAAGAGCAGAACAGCAGTTAAGTTACGCAAAAAAGGAGGGAAAAAAGGACAAAAAGCTTAAAAGAGATTTAAAACACACACATTCATGCACACATACATAAACACACACACACACACACACATACACACACACACACACCTAAAATGAAAATTATGAACAAAAAAATAGAAAACAATTTTTTAAGAAATTTTTAAAAATAGGTAGAACAAAGAGTTCTTTTTTTTCCTACTCAAACTGGTTTTATTTTATTTTTTTAATTTTTATTTTTTATTGTGAAAATATTGTACAGAGGGGTTGTGATTACAAGGGCAAGATAATGAGTACATTTCTTATCAAGCATTGTAGCCTCCTCCTTTGTTTCCCCTTCCCATCCATTCCCATCCTCCCCCCGCCCCCCACCCAATCCTCCCCGCCACCCCCCACATCCCCCCCACACCTAAGTTGTAAAGTTCGTTTTTGACAAAACGACCCGTGCATCTCATTGTTGCAATGGGTCCACCTGTACCCCTAGTTAAATGATTTGTTTTCCCTCTTCCCCTCCACAAATTATACCGGCATCAAATACAGTGAAAGCAGGGGTAATACTGTGGGGGAGGGACATACAAACCAACAAGGAATAATCTTAGAAATGTGTTAGAAACAATCGCATGAGGGAAAAAAAAACATTTGAATACATACCTTAGGGTTCATTTCCCTAACATTACCTTATCTGACCTTTTCTACTTGACTCAGACATATACTAGATATTGCAAATAAGGG
>NW_012267217.1:18796708-18798244 GCF_000151885.1 Dipodomys ordii
TATTTGCTAGGAAAAGGTCCATTTCTGCCAAATTCTCAAACTTATTAGCATAAAGTTTTGAGAAGTATTCCCTTATAATGTTCTGAATCTTGGTTGTTTCTGTGGTGATGTTTTCATTCTCATCTCTGAGTTATTTTTTTGGGTGTGTTCTCTTCTTTTTCTGATAAGATTTGCTAAGAGTCTGTCAATTTTGTTAATTTTTTTGAATAACCAACTCTTCCTTTTCTTGATTCTTTCTATGGTTTTTTTGGATGCTAATTCATTTAATTCTGATTTCATTTTGATTATTTCTTTCCATCTACTGGATTGGGGGTTATCTTGCTGCTCTTTTTCAAGGAGGTTCAGATGTCTCATTAAATTGTTGGTTTCAGATCTCTCCTATTTGTTGATGTAGGAACTCAGAGCTATAAACTTGCCTCTGAGTACTGCCTTTGCTGTGTCCCAGAGGAGCTGGTAATTTTTGTGCTCATTTTTGTTGAATATCATGAACATTTGAATGTCCTTTCTAATCTCTTCCATGACCCACTCGTGATTCAGCAGTGTGTTGTTCAACCTTCATGTTTAACAGTATTTTCTTTGGTGGCTTTTGGTGTTGAGTTCTAATTTTATTCCCTTGAGGTCTGAGAGAATGCCAGGTATAACTTCAATGTTTCTGAATTTGGACAAGTTTGCTTTGAGGCCTAAAATGTGGTCTATTTTGGAAAATGTTCCATGTGCTGCTGAGAAAAACATGTATTCTGATTCTGCTGGGTGAAATATTCGGTAGATGTCTGTTAAATCTATTTTGATCTATGCAGTTTTTAGATCTGTGTTTTCTCTGTTGAGTTTTTGCCAGGTTGATCTATCTAGTAGGGAAACAATTGGAAGTCGTTTTGTGGCTCAAGCGGTATGTAGAGCAATTGCCTTGAGCTGAAAAGCACAGGGACAGCGGTCAAGCACAGACTTTAAGCCCATGACCAACAATAACAACAAAAAAAAGGCTTAACATCTCCAACAATTAATGTCTTTGGATCTATGTGGGATTTTAGGGAAAGTAGTGTTTCTTGGATAAATTTGGGTGCTCCGTTGTTTGGCGAATAGATATTTAGAATTGTAATATCCTCCTGAAGGAGAGATCCCTTAATTAGTGTATAGCGACCTTCTTTATCTCTTCTCATGAATTTTAATTTGAAGTCTATTTTATCTGATATTAGGATTGCAACTCCTGCCTGTTTATGGGGGCCGTTTGCTTGGTAGATTTTGTTCCAGCCTTTAACTTTGAAAATGTGTTTGTTTTTATGGGCAAGATGTGACTCCTGAAGGCAGCAGAGAGAAGGATCTTGCTTTTTAATCCAACAAGACAGTCTATGTCGCTTAATTGGAGAGTTCAGTCCGTTAATGTTGAGAGATAGGACTGAGAGGTATTTGGGAGTTCCTGCCATGCTATCCACCTTCTTGGGGGCTGCGAAAACTGGGTTCTTCCTATGGTTCTTGGATTCTCAGTTTGGGTGTGGTTTCTTGGCCTTTATTGTGGTCTTGTTGGTTTTCTATATGTAG
>NW_012267217.1:18804679-18805229 GCF_000151885.1 Dipodomys ordii
TGTTTTAGCTCCCTTATCGAAGATTAGATGGCTATAGGTCTGTAGGTTCATTTCTGGGTTTTCAATTCTATTCCATTGGTCCTGAGGTCTGTTTTGTGCCAGTACCAAGCTGTTTTGATTATTATGGCTTTATAATAGATTTTGAAATTTGGTATTGATATTCCTCCAGCACTGTTCTTTCTGTGTAGGATCGTTTTTGCTATTCGGGTTCCTTTATTGTTACATATGTATTTTTGGACTGCCTCTCCTATTTGCTTGAAGAATGAGGTTGGAATATTGATAGGTATCACATTGTATTTGTAGATCGCCTTGGGAAGTATTGCCATTTTCACGATGGTGATCTTTCTAATCTAGGAGCATGGGAGTTTTTGCCACTTTCTAAGTTCTGTTTTGATTTCCTTTTTCAAGTTTTTAAAGTTTTTATCATAGAGGTCCTTCCCTTCTTTTGTTAAGTAAATTCCTAGGTATTTTATTTTTTGTGGGGCTATTACAAATGGAGTTGCTTTCCTAATTTCAGCCTCACTTTTCTCATTGTTGGCATACAGAAAAG
>NW_012267217.1:18807654-18828123 GCF_000151885.1 Dipodomys ordii
TTTTCTTTGCTATGGAAGGTTTTTATTTGGCCTTCAGTTATGAAGGAGAGTTTAGCTGGGTACAGTATTCTTGGTTGATAGTTGTTTGTCTTTAGGGCATGGTGTACATCATTCCAGGCTCTTCTTGCTTTGATTGTCTCTGCTGAAAAATCTGAGGGTATTCTAATTGGTTTCCCTTTATAGGTGATTACCCTTTTCTCCTTGACAGCTTTAAGGATCTTTTCCTTGTTCTGGTTCTTTGTGGACTATAATGTGATGGTGGGATGTCCTATTCTGGTCTAGTCTATTTTGAGTTCTAAAAGCTTCTTGTATCTGAATAGGCCTTTTTGCATGTTTGGGAAGTTCTCAGCTAGGATCCTGTTAAACAAATTTCCTAGACCATTAACTTCTGTTTCTAGGTGCTCCTCTACACCCATTATCCTCAGATTAGGCCTTCTGATGGTGTCTTCCAAGTGCTGAATAGATCTATCATATTTCTTGGACTTGTCTTGGATGGTTGTATGTTCTTTCTCTATAATACCTAGGCTATCCTCAATCCCTGAGATTTGGTCTTCTGCATGGTCTAACCTACTGTCAAGACTTTCTTCTTTGTTTTTTATTTCTTTTCCTTCTAATTGGTCAGCTTTGATGGCTTCAAATTCTTTGTTGAAGCTTTATTTTAGATCTTGTATGAACTTCTTTACTTCCTTAATTTGGTGTTCAGTGTTTACTCTCAAATCACTTAGTTGATTGGTTATGTTTTCCTTGGATTCCCATTCCTTCTGTCCGGGTCCATTCAGCATTCCCTTTGAGGTCTCCCTGACTTCCTTCAGCTCTTTGTTAATGGATCCCATGAATGCCTTTAGTGATCTTTGTGTATTCTCTACCTGGTCTCTCAATTCCTGTATTACTCTTTGCTTAGCTTCCTCCCATTCATGCCATTTCTGTATTTCTCTTTGAGTGTTTTCAAGCTGCTCACACAATTTCTGTATCAGTTTTTGAGTAGCTTCCTCATGCTAATGATATTCCTTTATTAACCTTTGGTTTGCCTCCTCTCTCTCCCTATCAGGCTCATACAGTCATTTGTAGGTTTTCAATCTTTTCATTTACCATGTTTGCCAGCAATATTTGTAGAGCTATTTGGGAGCTCTCCTCTTGATTATTCATTGTCTGCTCTATCCCCTGATTATCATGATTGGGAGTTGAGATACCCAGACTTGCCATTTTTCTTGTGTTTTTCGGACTTACTCTGCCCATTTGGGATGAAAGTAACACCAGTTTTGTGATAGAACACTATCTTAAGGCATGCATCAATCAAAGTCTGTAGTTGCACAGTCAAAAGTCTGTAGATACAATCTAGTTCAACAGATATATCTATTCAGCATCAAACAATTATATATTAATTGGGTATGAACCACAAAGAATTTGGCAAACTAGAAATTATTAGGTTTAGGGAGAGATGTGGGTAAAAATAGGGATACAGGGATGTGGGAAGGCACAGGGTGAATTAACTTAACTAAGTCCTAATCTCAAAGCAGGAAATAGGTTGGATAGGATGAAAGTATGGAGAGAGAAAAAAAGAAGAAAGAGAAAGAGAAAAAAAGAGACAAGAAAAAATAGAAAAGCAAAGATTAAAAAATAAAGATTTCAATGCTTAAAAATTATGCAAAATTAAAAATGAAATATTTAAAGAACATGGATATAATGACAGAAGGGGAGGGATATAAAGGAGACATGAAAAAATTAAAAATAAAAATACTTAAAATATTATATAGGTATAAACAGTACTGCTATTAAGAAATTTATGTCTAGGCAGTTTTCAATTGAGTAATGAATTTCTGGACTAAGTGTGTACAAAATGGGGCTAAGATCTAATAATTGACTACGGGTATATCTGAGGATGTAACGAATAGCAATTAAGTTACACAAAGAAGAACGAAAGAGAAAAAAAGGTGAAAAGAATGAGAAAAAAAGAAAAATAGATCAAAAGTTCAGTAGAACTAAACAAAAAAAAACAAGAAAAAATAATTTTTTTAAAAAGAAAAAAAAAGAAAGAAAAATGCACACACACATATATCCCTAAAATGAAAATTATAAGAGGAAGAAAAAAAGTTACTAGAAAACAAGTTTTTTTCCAAAGGTAAAAATTAAAAATTAAAAGTAGTTTCAGAAAAAAAAATTTTATAAAAGGTACAAAAAAAAAGTTCTTTGATTTTTTTTGGGAGGGGTGGGAAGATCCTGTATCACCCTTGTGTCTGTAACCAGCCTCTTGTTGGAGTCTCTGGTCTGCTTGTGGTGTTTGATTTTCCTGTGGCTTGTTTGAGTAGGCAGAAAAATGCTCTGCTTTTCCCAGGATTTTGTAATCCTCCTCCCAGGCTACTTCAATGGGAGGGAGATTAGCTTTGAGTATCACAAAAGAGGGAGATGGATTTTTCCTCAAGTTTGGAGATGCTGTGATGAGGCTAGGTTCTGGGTAGAGTTGAGGCCTTTCAGCAAACAGTAGGTTTTCCCTGGAGGGCTAGCTTGTGAGAAACTCACAGTGCCCAGCCTGGAGCCATTCTCAGGGTTTATGTTTACTTAATTTCAATTGATTGTTAAGGCTGCTGTAGGGAGGGGCAGCCTCTGGCTCTGTTTACCCAGAGAAGAAAGCCACTCCTGGGGCTGGCAACCCAACCTGGGTGACTTTTCCCTGGGTGGAGTTGAGTCTGGCAGATCAGGTTAGGTTCTTGTGACCTGCTAAATGACTCTAGTTTTCTTCCAAGGCCTGAGTTGGAGCTAGCAGCTCAGCCTGACCTTTGTCAGTATCAAAGATGGAGATCTCCAGTAGTGGGGGAGGAAGGGTGGCCTTCCCTCCTCTGCTCCCTGAGAAAGAGTGAGGACATCAGGCTTCTACTCACACCGAGTCTTGGTTCCTGGATTGTCTCTGGTCTGTGAACTGCAAGATGAAGATGTCTGCTCCTTGTCGGTTCTTGCTGGTGTTGAGTAGAATCTGCTCACCTGCCGCATCTGGCTCCTTTTTCCCGGACTCTCTGTGTTTGCAGGTATGGCGGCTATGGCTGCCACTGCTGCAGCCACAGCTGTGGCTGCTGGCAGGTGCTCAGATCTGTCCCCTTGCCTGGATTTTCCCTCTTTGGCCTAACTCTCTGTACTGTGATGGCACAGTTGGTGTGATTCTCTGGCTTAGGACTCTTCACTGGAACTCTAAAACTGCTTTCTATGCAAGAGCTTGTGTAGCCTCCAGCTTCTCCTCTGCCATCTTCCTGGAACTCCCAAATAGAGTTCTTTGATTTCCTTTTTCTTTTTTTGGGGGGGTGGTGGTGTAGATCTTGTATCTCCCCTGTGTCTGGAACCAGTCTCTTGGTGGAGTCTCGGGTCTGTTTCCTGTGGCTTGATTCGTTTCTTAAGTCAGTTTGAGCTGGCAGAAAAAAGCTTTCTGATCTTGCACCCAGGCAAATTCAGTGGGAGGGTGATCTGCTTTGAATTCCCATGGTAAAACTTCGTTCTGGGTAGAGTTGAAGCCTATCAGCTATCAGTAGCTTTTCCCTGAGTGGCTAGCTCCTAAGACACTCACAGAGCCCAACCTAGAGCCATTCTTAGGGTTTATGTTTACTGAGTTTCAATTGTTTATCTTGGCTGCAGTAGGGGAGGGGCAGCCTCTGGCTCTGTTTACCCAGTGGAGAAAGTTCAGGTTCCCGTGACCTGCTGAATGGCTTCTATTATTTTCTTCCAAGGCCTGACTTGGAGCTAGCTGCTTGGCTGGGCCTTTGTCAGTATCAACGATGGAGTTCTTCTCTGGTGGTGGGGGAGGGTCTACCTTCCCAGTGCTGTCCATGAGAAGGAGAATTTCAGGGTTCTACTTACTCCAGACTCTTGGTTCCTGGGCAGTGATCCCTGGTTTGTGATCAGCAGGATGAAGATTTCTGCTCCTTGTCTGTTCTTGCTGGTTCTGAGGAGACTCTGTTTGCACACTGAGTCTGGTGCCTTTGTCCCAGACTCTCTCTATTGATATTGTGGTGTCAGTAGCTGCCATGGCCATGGCTACCGGCAAGTGCTCAGATCTATCTCCTTAACCAAGTTGCCTGGAATTTCCCTCTTTAGCTAAACTCTCTGTACTATGATGGCACACTTGGTGTGATTCTCTGGCTAAGTACTGTTCACTGGAACTCTAAGACTGCTTTCTATGTGAGAGCTTGTTTAGCCTCCACCTTCTCCTCCTCATCTTTCTCCAGACTCCTGCATTGCTTTTATGACTAGAGAAGTGACTCTGCTTTAAAGTGTGAAGTGGGATTGAGGACACATATTTTAAAGCAAAGAGTCACATGGAGAAAGAGCAGACAAAATCAGTGTGTTTAAAATCATTAAGAAAACACCAAAAAAGATAAGCAAGGTATATAATTGAGTTAACACCTTCATATTTTAGCGGTTTTCATTGTAGCATTTTCTTATTTCTGTTTAGTTTCTAATATATTTTTCCTATTTTTTCTGGTTTTAATTGAAGAATTTAATTGTTTTTTTTTTACTTTCCTAAAATATCAGTCATAGTTCCTTTTAGACCTTTTCTTTGGCTGCCATTTAGTTTGCAAAGGAAAAATCTGATTTATGTATACTTTCATGTATAACTAGATGACAGTTCTTCCTGAAATTTTTATATTACTGTCATTTAAGTTCTCCATAAGCCAAATTTTTAGTATTTATTATTTGTATCCACTCCACAGTTTTCTATCTCTGTATATTTTTCCTCTTTCTTTTACTCCTTTCTCTATTTAAATACCTAAACTATATATATATATGTATATATAGCATATATACATATATATATATATTGTGTAAAGTAAATCACTTAACATTTCTGACAGCACATATTTTTAAATGAAGGATTATTATAGTTTTTGCATCCCTGAAGAGACTTATTTCTTGTTTATTCATGCCGTTATTTAATCAGATATAAGTACATTGATGTCATTTTATTTCTTATGGAAAGTAGTATGTGATACTCAGTGCTTCATTAATTGTTAAAAGAAATCTTTTATATTTCTCATCTGTGATCCTTGTAGGCAGTGCCCCACTACTCTTGATTATTTTAAGAATGTTTCTCTCTCTCTCTAGTTCACTCAGTCTCTCTTTTTTCAGATAGACAATAATATTCCTAGGCATTCATAATTTGCTATTTGTATTGCTTAGGGTTTGCTTAGTTTTCTGAATCTTCTTCTTCACTAATATTTAAAAAAATTCCAACATCACTGCTATATGTATTATTTCTTTCATTCTAGCACTTTTTTTCTGGTATTCCCATAATAGGCATATCACATTTTTGAAAATTGTAAAGCACTTCTTAATTTGAATACTGTACTAAAGTTCCTCCCCCCCCCCTGTGTGTTATATAGCATGGGAAATATTTCTTAGCATATCTTCAGGCTCACTAAATATTTCCTTGATGATTCCAGGCTACTGATGAATCCATCAAAGATACTATACAGTTTTATGTTTCTCTAATATGCATTGTTTTTGGCTGTTTGATTATAATTGCTGCTTATATTAAGCATTATTCCTCTCATATTGTCTACTTTCATTCCAAAAGATCTATCCTATAATGTATTAATCTTAATCATTTAAATTCTTTGTTAACTCTTACACTAATGGAATATTCAGTTTCATTGCAGATACTTGCTATGTCTCTTCAGACTCTATAGTTGTTGTCTTTTTGTGTTTTTTTGGAGGGTGTGGGTCCGGTCGTTGGGCCTGAACTCTGGGCCTGGGCACTGTCCCTCAGCTTTTCAGCTCAAGGAGAGTGCTCTACCACTTGAGCCACAGCACCACTTCTGGCTTTTTTTTCTTTCTGCTTATGTGGTGCTGAGGAATCAAACCCAGGGCCTCATGCATGCAAGGCAAGCGCTCTACCACTGAGCCACCTTTCCAACCATAGTTGTTGTCTTTTATGATGATTTGTCATTATTTCCTATAAGTCAAGCATAATGTACTCCAGATAAGAAGGCATTCTAGTGTTACTTTTCTATAAATGTCAAATAAATAATATTTAACATTAAAAATGAAGTGGTTTATAAAGTTATTTTATTAGAAAATTTTACTATAATTGATATTTAATCTACTATATAAGTCAGAGTTATCCAAATTTTCTAATGAATTTTTTTGATCCTCACATTTAGGGAGGATGCCCTAAAAATTTCTTCCTACAATTAATCAACTTTCATAACGCTTTTATCTATTTGTAGCCCCTGTCATTAAATTGATGACCAATTAATATATTTAAATATTTGGGAAATGAGACCTTGCATTAATTTATTTGCCATTTAATATTGATCACTCAGTAGACCTGAGTACCTCAAAAGTGACTATATACAGATATATGATGCTAATATATATACATACATATGTATTTTTGCATGAATATTTGTATAAAGGTTCACTTTCACCTTTCCCATATATATAATAAATATATATAAAATATAATTTATGGATATAATTATATCAATAATTATATATGAATAAATATTTCATAACTATAATGAATATATTTTGATGTATATGATATTTCAATTTAATACTTCTAAGATATGACAATATTAAGCATGTGTACATATATGTGTGTATATTTGTAATATTCATGATTTTTAATTCAATTTCATGTTAAAAACAAGGACTAAAACATATAACACTCTAGTTGTTCATAAGTTAAAATATCTTATATTAAATATAATAATGATCAAATGTTTTATTCACTTAAATATCATTTTGCAAATTATTTAGCCACTAATATAAAGTCATCAGAAAGTCTGGGGCAATTTTGTAACTTAAAAAATAAAGTAACTTTGGAGAAAAATATACTCAGCCATGAATAATTCCTCTCACAAGTATTGCACTATTTTTTTTCCTCATTCAAATACTTTAGAAATAAAACGAGTCAATTAGAAAACATGTTTGGGTAGCATCTGCTTTTTTCAATTTGTATAATCTGAAACAAAGCATGTGTTAGATTATCTCTCATTAATTGTTCCTATTGTGTGTGAATTACTCTGAATATACAATACACTATTCTACAGTCTCCCATTGCAGCCAAAGCAACTAAAGTTT
Source organism: Dipodomys ordii (assembly GCF_000151885.1). Taxonomy (NCBI): domain Eukaryota; kingdom Metazoa; phylum Chordata; class Mammalia; order Rodentia; family Heteromyidae; genus Dipodomys; species Dipodomys ordii. The sequence continues at coordinate 18,814,723 of NW_012267217.1, forward strand.
GTGGCCATTATGTTCTATGCTGCATTTAATATGCAAATTAATTTTGAAAGACAGGAGGCACCTGCACCACAGATTTCAAAGGAATTTGCATAATGAATATAGTACAGTCTCAAAACTTGTCTTGTAGAGGACAATGACAGATGTGTAAGCAGTTTTGTGTGAGAGTCCTGAGTAACAAAATTCGCTTTAGAGTTGAATTTCAGGGTCAGAGTAGGATAAGTAATCTATTACAGAATAGACATTTCATATAGTAGAGTAGTCTGTGTTCAAGCATCAAACACTTATTTAATCTGCCTACAACCTGAGATAGGCAGACATATTTTATCTAGAAATCTTGAATTTTCTATTTGAATAATTGCTGGCTTATCATGTAGGGAAAGAGCCTGTCCTGTAATAAGTTTTCAACCTGAAAAAAAATCTGATATTATCTTTTAGGCCTTTTTAGTTTATTTAGTATATAACCACAGTTGATTTTATAGTTTGATATCAGGATTTTTAAATTGCTTGGCTCACTTTCTTGAATATACCACTTGCACAACTTCACCTCTCTACTACTTTTTTTTGCAGGTTATTTTGGACTTGGAATCTCACATTTATGTTTGACCTGGTTTAGCACCACAATCCTCTAGATATCATCCTCCTAGCTGGGATTACATATATGTCCCACTTGTTCCCAACTTAAGTTGTATTTCTAAATAACTTGTGAAATGTTTTTTTTTTTTTGGTTTGTTTTACAAAAAAAAAACCTTAATAGTTGTTTGTAAGAAACAATGAGAATCTTTAAATGTATAGTGGACAGACATAAGAGAAAGTCCTTACTGAAGTACTTAGAATATATACTACCCATCCAATTTATTAAGCATTTTTGTCCACAAGGTAAAGTCAAAAATTTAGAAATAAAGACTAAAAGAAAATGCCTTTCTAAATAATATTTTTAGTGCAAATATGTTAAATGTTATGCAATAACATTTACACACTGTGTTTTTAAATAGTTATCAATTTTTATAGTGCAAATATGTTAAATGTTATGCAATAAGATTTACACACTGTGGTTTTAAATAGTCATCAATTTGAGATTTTCATAATACTTTTCACAATTTATACTTTGAAACAATTTTTAACCTTCATTAGAAATCTACTGCCCATTTGAGATGGATGCTCATTACTCTATAGGCTCTTAGAAAAAGGCAATCAAATTTCTCTCATTAAAGAACAGATTATTTCAGGAATTTCAGACAAATGAGTTTATGCAATGTGTGGTTCTTGTGTCTAGATTCTCTTTGCATAATATAGTTGAGATTCTTCTGTGTTATAATTTATTAAAATTTTAAATTATGTTTTTTCACTAAATAATATTCCACTTTGTATATATACACTATATATACAATATATACATATATAATTGTGTTTATATACACAGATTATATATAATTTTGTGTATCAATGAATCAGTTCAAGGAAATATGGGTTCTTTCTATATTTTGATTATTATAAGTAATATTACTTCAAACCTTCATGTATATATCTGGTTATACATGAGTACCTTTACTTGTCTTGAATAGAATGTGTAGGATAAACTCCCCATGTCCTAAGGATCTATAATGTTAATGCTTTAAGGAGCTACACATTCTTTTCCAAATCAAGTGTACTATCTTACATTTCTTACTGACTTATACAATGGTTCTGTTTTCTTTGTAGTCCTGTCAGTCTTTTTATTATATTTTTTGTAACTGTTGTAACTATCATAGGAAGCTGCATCTAATTGGGGATTTGGTTTTGTTTTTTTCTAAGGTCTAATAATGATATTTAGATTGGAGAGGAGGTGCTTATTTTTTCCCTTGTACATGTTTATTTATTCATTTTATAAGGTATGGTCTCAATATGAACTCTCCACCCTCCTGCCTCCATTACTCTATATTGACAGAAAATACTTTTCAACACATTTTCATGTTTTTCTACATATTCAATAATGCAGTGTTTAATTCCACATAGTGGTGAAATTTTCTCTTTTGTTACTCTCCTTAACAGTAACCAATAATGCTAGGAACACTAATAGGGAAAAAAAGGGACTGATTTCTGTCATTTCCAGTTTCTTTAAATGTATTGTATGACATAAGAATGATCTATTCCAAAGAACACCTGTTGCATCCTTCACAAAATTGGCCTTTGGTTCCAGAAAGCCTGCATTTCTGGTTGTAGGGGGCTTAGTTCAGTAATGTGAGCTTGGAGCTGCTCTGTCTGCTCTTTGATGTGTTAGCTAAGACTTGGAGTTCCACCTCAGACTGTGCTGTAGTAGCGATGGAAGCTTCGGGGATACTCAAGAGTTCAGGATTCCTGGACGTTGCTTCTCTCACTGCTTCTATAGGAAGAATTTATCATTCTAAAGATTCCTCTTGACTCTAATCCATACCAGTCTTTGGATGATGTGAAACAGGTAAATTTCTTCCTATACGTTTCTACACAGTCATCCTCACTTTTTGGCTGTACCCAGTCACTGAGACTTCTTAATTGTACTTCAGAAAACTCCCGGTGAGCTCTTTGTATCCCCTGTACTTGTTAAATTACTGCTCTTATCCAGAGAATAAAAACTGAGATGTTCTAATATGTCATGTTGGTGAGGTCACTTTTAAAAGTTCCTACACACAATAGAGCTGAAGTTACATGCTATCCTTCCAAAGTGGAGGAATAATAATAACCAATCATCTCTTTTATGAAAGCCCAGGAAGTACTGGGAACCTTCTGCCAGATTTATTGTCTGGTTGCTTTGGAGCATTGTTTTATCTGTTTGTTGCTTTCCTAAAACTTTAATCCTTTTGCCTATGAAAGACACTTCATGCACTAGAGGTAACTGACAAATGCCTCGATATAACCATAGTGGTAAATTTTGTGTAGTTTACTAGCGTATCTGAAACCTTTCAACACTATAAGATTGTTTATTGAGTCTGTCAAGTATAAACCTTTGCTCATGAGTCAGGTGAGTTACAGGTCTGTGGGCATGACATGTTTACTGCAAAGGAAGGCTGAGTTCCTTTCTCTTCCATTTTCTTCTCTGAGAAATGATGCCAGCTTTTCAGGGAGAACTCTTAGCTTCTTATTATCAATGTGAGCAGCCACTTTGCCCAGAAATCTTCAAGTCAAACGCATTAACTCCTTATTACAAAACATCATCACAGAATAAAAAATATATATAGTGAAATAAAAAAATACTCCAGCAATAAGCCTTGATAGGAAGATCTGCTGTGCAGAAATTAAATTGACTTCTGTCACTCAAATATCACCAAAGATGTGAAAAGGATGCCTTTTTTGCATTGCAAAGTAATTATAACTATAAAATTGATTGCCTAAAACAATAAAGTTATCAAAATGAAAAAATACAGAAACCTGATTAATAGATTAAAAAATAATGGTGGTTTGAACTATTTAAAATAGACTGCAAATTTCTTAAAAAAATATATCTTTCTATACAGGCTTTGACTTAACTTTTATCAAGCTTTCTTTATATGCCACTCTGAAATATTTAGAAATAGATTTATTTTCTTTAATGTAAATAATACTCTCTGGGCTGCAATACAAATATTATTTTTTCCAATAAAGATATACAAAGTAAAGAGTTCAATTTAAAAATGTATATTTTAACATAATGCCATACTTACATAAATGTACCTGAGCTCATATGTATATTTCTTCAAATTTAATTTTGTGGATATGAATATAATTTTGATCTTCTGTCATCTTATGAGGGATATGGAAATCTGGGCAGCAATTTTCTTATTATATGTTTTGTGTGTGTGTGTGTGTGTGTGTGTGTATGAGTGTGTAAATGTGTGTTTACACAGAGATCAAGTAGATATGCCTCTTTACATGGAAAGAATATAAAATTTAGTACTAAAATTATTAACAGGACAAAATGACAAAAATAAATATGCTAGTGTTAGTAGAAATAAAATGTTTAGGTAGCTATAGGTCTTTGAATATTGTTTTAGTCATCAAGAAAATCTTTAGGCAGTTGTCTGCTCCATGGAAAGCTGAGGTTTTGCTATCTATATGTAGTCATATGTATGAAATATTAAACAATTGAAGTAGAGGAATAAGTTAAAAATAAAGTTAAGACTTTAAAAGTTTTATGTATTAGACTTAATGAAGTATCAACACAACCAATTTACTAACAGAGCTTTATTTGGTGCTGGGACTCAGCACTACAGAAAAAATGAAGAGGACCAGAATAAAAACTAGGAATGAAGTTGTGAAAAATGGTGGCATTGATTTTGCAAAGAAATAGTTTGAAATATTGTTCCAATGTTCAGTTGCTGTCTTAATAAATATAAGTACTTTGTATCATCACTACTATAAAAGACTTGCTCATCATCAGAGGTTCATTCAACTGCTTAGCTATCAGTAGTGTGAACACACAGTATACCCACTTCTATTTTCCTTTGGATGAGATGAAGTTCACTCTTAATTTCTCTACAGGTATCAAGATAAACAATCAATCATATCTCCCTCGTTTCAAATAATCTACCCTTACCATGTCAACCAGTTTGACTATGTGTCCTTTTCAATTCTCTCTCATTGATTTTATTTACGTTTAAAATTGCATCTGTATAAATCCTCATTGCAGACATGTGCAAAATGTCTTGATATAAAGCATTCAATTATTTTGCTGTTTCATAGTCAAGGTTACATTTTTGCCTCCTTCACACACATTCCAATAGAATTTAATAGCTGTATCCCAGCCACCTGTGTTATCTGTGACAGATGACATACAAGTTCTCAGGTAGGTTTCCCAAAGAAGGACATATATCAATGTAGTTTGATAATATGCCTGGGCAAGAAATTGGTTATTAAAAACTATATATTATGTACCTGTCTTCTTTCTCTAGATCAAAAATACTTTGAGAAAAGGATAATAAGTATTATATCTGTATTGTTTCTTTTTATCCACATCATGTGGTGATTGGGATACAAAAGTTGTGTAAGTCCTAAGAATACATAAATGTTTGTAACAGGAAGAAGTTTGTCTTACATACAGAGTAAGAGTGGAAATACACTGCAAACTAATAAAGAAAAGAGACTCAAATTAATATAAAGTGCTATTTTATGACATAGAAAATGAAAAGAAAAGAAAATGACGAGTTACTTAGATTTTTATAAAATTGGCCTTCATATTTCTTACTCTCCGAAATATGTACCTCTCATCCACTTTTTCCTCTGGTTCTTTCTGTTTGTGTTAATATATAGAGACATTCTTTACATAAATCCTTTAATGGCTATACACATTTAATGTCTTTTGCAAACAATAATCAATGGTTTTGGTATCTTTAATAATACATTTATTTTTTATATGTGTGTTGGTCCTGGGGCTTGTACTCATGGCTTGGGCACCTTCTCTGAACTTTTTCCCTCAGGCTAGCACTTTACCAGTTAAGTTATTGCCCCACTTCTGGTTTTTGGGTGGTTTTGGAGATAAGAGTCTCAAGGACTTTTCTGCATAGGCTGGCTTCCAATGGCAATCCTCTGATCTCAGCCTCCTGAAAAACGGTGATTATATGCATGAGGTACCAATGTTAGGGTGATTATTTATTATTTTAACATGGTAAAATTTGTCAAACATTTCTCCTACATGGTATTTATAAAATGTTTTCTCACAGAAATTTAAAATATTATCCGCTTCTATTTCCTGAGTTTAAAGCATTGATTTTGCCAAACAGATTCCATCTGTAATTGAATTTATATACTTCTATATCTCTGGTTAGACATGTAATTTCTTTGGGAATAAAATGCTAGAGCATAAAAGTGATGAGATAAGTATAGCAAAGGTTATAGTAACACAAACGTGTTTATAAGACATAATGAAAATGAAGAAGTTCATTTTGGCTATTATTCTGATCAGAGAGACATATTGCCCACACATTTGCAAAATAAATTATCTAGCTTCTAGTTACAGTTATCACAAAAGAGAATTACATAATTTTCTAAAGGAGACTATTGTGTCCAAATTCACAGTAGAATAACTAATGAGGTATAACTAAATTTTATAGACAGAATGTTGACAATGAGAGCCCCAGAGAGACAAAGTCAAAAGTTCAAGATAGATTAGACTTTTTATAAATGTGTGCTTCCAGAAAGAAGTATGTTTGAAAATTCTGCAATCCAGCTGATTTTCCTGCTGACCTTAGATGAATCAATGTCATTAATTAGTCATGTAATTATGTAGCAAACTGGCCTCATCTCTTGAACAATTAGTCAATATAAATAGATGAATAAGAGCTTGATGGGGATAAAGAAGAGTTCACTACATTTGTGTCCAAGGAAAGCTGACACATGACATCAACAGCATAATGTGAGAGAACGAGCTCACAAGTCTGGCAGGTGGCTTACCTTGAATTCTTAGGATTCGCCATAGGGTCATGACTGTCTAGGGGTCAAAGATTAGTGCGGAGTCAATTTTTTTCTCCAGTCTGTCTCCATCAATTCAATTCCAAATTATTTAAACAGAACAAAGTCTATCAACTATCAGAGTGAAAGATAGGGTACATATAAAAAACAAAGTAACATAAACACCTGGCTTTATTTCCTTTTATTGCTGGTTCTTAATATTTGGATGTTAATACAATGTTGTATAGATAAAATTTCAAATATCTTCGCTAAATTAAAGGTAGCTTATACTAAAGTAGAACAAAGACTTTCAAGTGAAAGATGATATAGGATGTGGCAAGAAAGTACCACCAGATGAGGTAAGGGGAAAAAGTTAATTAAATTCATTTTGCCTCAGTTTTTATATCTAAAGAAGAAGAGATGAGAAATAAAAAGAAAAGATTAAATCAACTTCATAGGGTTTGTAAACATCAGTGAGTGGGCAGATATGAAAAGGTCTATCATTAATTAATAAGCATACATCATATAATTACCAACTATTATTAGACTATCCAAATATATAGCATGAAGACAAAAGAAATAACAAGCTATTGGCATTTCATTTGGTTATATAACATTAAAAATAAATTTCTGAATAAATCCAATAATACATTTTCAGGCATATTATCCTAATTGTATTATTTCTTTATTCATAAAAATATGACTTGATCATTGATTATAGATAGCAATATATTTTCATTATTTTAATTACTTATGTAATATGAGATTAAAAAATAGTGTTTGTAAAGCATCTGCCATATAAAACGTCCATTATTAGTTTTGGAAATCATTAGAGGATCTTATTAAAGAACATATTCCATGAATTATTATTATTTTCTTTGGGTATATAGCCAGGAAAAGAGTCTCAAGAGTAAAATTGAAAGACAAGCAAGGAGAGAGATTAACATATATATCTGAACAATACAGAATTAGATATATCATGTTCACAAAATACTAAATATCAATAGATATATGGTCCTATAATTTGTTTACATATGTATTCATTTATTAATATTACAAATATTTTAGACTTGTTGCCACATATTATATATATTATATATCTCTATCTATCTATCTATCTATCTATCTATCTATCTATCTATCTATCTATCTATATGTCAGTTGTGGGGCTTGAACTCTGGGCCTGGGCACTGCCCCTGTGCTCTTCAGCTCAAGGCGAGTGCTCTACTTGAGCCACAGTTCCACTTCTGGTTTTCTGGTTGCTAATTGGAGATAAGAGTCTCACAGACTTTCCTGTGCAGGCTGGCTCTGAACTGTGATCCTCAGATCTCAGCCTCTTAGGCAGCTAAGATTTGAGGCGTGAACCACTGGCAGCCATCCCACATATGAATATTAACTAGTGTGTTATGAACTTTGTTACTATACAGAAAAATGTCTTCAACATTATGGAATTTTGAACTGTGCTACGGGGCTAAAATGCATGTACATATGTATATATGCACATATAGGTATGTTTGTGTGTATATATGAATATATGTATAAATATATGTATATATACCTATATGTGTGTGTGTGTGTGTGTGTGTGTGTGTATATATATATATATATATATGTATATGTTCCTAGCTGTAATCTTAGCTACTCAGGAGGTTGACATCTGAGGGTTGCAATTTGAAGCATTGAGACTAATAACAGTAGAAACAATAACGTAAGAAAGCCATAAGTAGAACTATGGCTCAAATGGTACACAGCTAGATTTGAGCAAAAATGCTTGGGGAAAGTGCACAGGGCTTTAGTTCAAGCCCCTAAGACCAGCACGTGCACACGCACACGCACACACACTCGCACTCACTCAGTCTATAAAAAATTTTCATTGTAGATTCAAGTCATTGATAACTAAATGTGAAATAACTTTATCCAATGTCTATGCTTTAAAACACAATTGGGGAAGAAAGGAATTTTGTTAATCCTTCAACCAAAATTTAATGAACATACATTTCCTAACTTGAAAGGGGCTCATTTGCCACTCAGGTGCCACAAATTCTTCATAATTCAGTCTTACAGTTCACATGCTAAACATCCTTATCATTGTTAAACAAACTAGGAACAGTAAAAGATAAGCATGCATGATGAGTTCACCGTTTAGTTTTCATATGAGTACAACAAATTACTAAATCTGCAGTTGCCAAAATATGTGCATATTTCTTAATGGAACAGCTGGTAATGCTGTATATAAGCTACATTCCAGAAATTAATTGTGAATATTAAGAATAATCTTGACCTGGGTCACAGCTGCACTGATTTATTCTTTCTCCTAGTCATTTATTAAGCCGGTTTTTTCTTCCATCTCACAGAAAAGCACGAAGTCTGAGAGCTCATTATGAAAACTCATCAAAGTATTATGAACTTACATGAGTAAGACTTCTGATTAAAACTCCATGTTTTTGTCTTTTCATGGTTCTTGTATGCCAAATTATGAGCATCATATGAAGCATAAAATTACTCTAGCTCACCTTCCATTTGTAGGTAATTTTAAAAGACTCATCTAAATTAGCAAATTAATCAACATTTAGTGATTAAGTTTTGCATATATTCAAGTGATAGAGGTAGATGTAACAGTAATAACAATTTGGCATATAAAGATAAATTGCAATGAAATATATTGTTCTGTGAATGGGAACAAAATCAACCAGTGAAAATCATTGTCTATTTTTATTGCTGTATATTTTTACTTCAATTGTGATTTTAAAAAGCATCAGGTTAATTTTCTTGAAAATATTTTTAAATGCATATGTATCTCAAGATAGATGCTTATTGGTGCTTCATTTGCTTATATAACAAATTAAAAATGAATTTCTGAATAAATCCAATAACACATTTTGAGGCATATTATCCTAATTGAGTTATTTCTTTGTTCATAAAAATATGACTTGGAAAAATGTGGTGTGTGTGTGTGTATATATATATATATATATATATATATATGTACATATACATATATATAGGTAATGGAATTCTATGCCTCCATCAGAAAGAAAGAATGGCATTGCCCCATTTGTTAAGAAATGGAACGACTTGGAAAAAATGATATTAAGTGAAGTAAGCCAGGCCCAAAGAAACATAGGCCCCATGGTTTCCCTTATTTTCAATAACTAGTACATGTGTAGGACAAGCAGAAAAGGCCAAAAGCTATGTACATATGACCAAATAAGATGATGGTAAGTGAAACTCTAAGATAGGGACACAGATTTTTTTTCTTTCTTGCTATTGTTTCTAATGCATTTACAATGTACCATGTGATTTATTTTTTGTTTCAGAAACAAACAAACAAAATGTATTTGATGAAACAAACTGTATTTGATGTCAGTGCCCTGCATCTTGTATATATACACTTCCCTAACTTGGGGAGGAGAAGGGAAAAAACCAAAATGCTTAAATAGGGATACAGGTTGACTCATTGCAATAATAAGATGTACAAAACACTGTTGAAAACGAACTTTACAACTTTGGTGGGGGTAGGGGTAAGGAAGGGGTTGAAGGGGAAGGGGGTAGTTGTGGAGGTGGGAGGGAAGAGATGGTAGGGGGAAAACAAGGAGGAGGCAACAATACTCAATAGGAAATGTACTCATTACCTTGCTCATGTAACTGTAACCCCTCTGTACAGCATTTTTACAATAAAAATGTACAAAATTATGACTTGGTCATTTATTATAGAAAGCAATATATTATCATTATTTTAATTTCTTCTTATGTAAAATGAGATTCAAAAATAGTGAGTGCAAAGCATCTTCCATATAAAATTTCCATTATTAGTTTTGGGAAATATTAGAGGATCATATTAAAGAACATACTCCCTAATTTTATTATTTTCTTTGGATATATAGCCAGGAAAAGAGTATCAACTCATATGAGAATTCTAGTTCAGTTTCTTTAGATGATACCATAGTGTTTACACTAATCTGTATCTCTAGGTATAATGTAAAATGTTCTTACCTTATCTCTTAATAGATGCAAGGTGATACCTCATAGTAATTTTGGTTTGCATTTTTCCAGATGATTAGTAAAGCTAAGCATCTTTTCACATACCAGTTGGACATTTTGATGCCTTCTTTGAAGAAATGTAATTGCAACATTTGTTAACATCTATACCCCTTTTCACACATTCTCTGTCATTTTCAAATATGAGCCCAGGACAGCTTATAAAGGTTTAAAAGAGAGGATGTAATGGGTTCTAATTCAAACCTTTAACATGGGGAAATCTTCTGGCTTTTTGGCCTGTATTTCTTTATTTCTGTAATTTTGGAATATCTGACCTTACTTTTACTGAAAGTAATTGTACTTCAGATTTTCACCTGTCATTTCCTGCCTCTGCTGACTCCTTGTTACTTACATTCAAAATAATAAATTTCAGCTAATTGGAAAAGAAATCATCTCTAAATTACAGAGAAATGTCTCATTTAGTCATTACAGGGAAACATGAAGAAAAACTTTTTAAAAAGTGAATCATAAAAATAAATAAAAGGTAAATTTATGATTAGTAAGCATTACAACAACACATGTCAGAAAGATGGCAGCCATGACACGTGATTATATAATTTTATGCATTTCTGCTGGTACTTTGAGGCATAAAAAGCATTATAAGTTATAACTTAATAAACAAATTAATCATATAACTGAGAGGGACCAAAAATTAAAGAAGATTGAAGAAAGAGAACTTTAAGAAAAGGTATGAGAAAATACAAATGAATCTAATGTTTTCTTTCATAGTGATCAATAATACTATCTTCAAAAACAACCCTTAAATTAGAAAGCAAATTGAAGGGAAAATGACATAAAAGTATAGCAATGAGATGAAAAGAAAATTTCTATAGCAGGAAAACAAGTCATAATAAAAACAGAAAAATGAAAATTTTACACTCAAAGGAAAGGTTAGATAAACGTTTGACTTTCATCCATTGTGAAACTATACTGTAAATAAAATACGGAAATTCAGACAGAAGAGTTCAAATAAAAATAGAAAGTAGATTGAGATGCTTTAAAGGCAAAAATGAGCATTTTTGACATTCTTATGGTATATGTGAAAACATGGTAGTTATATAAAGTTAATGTGTGAAAAGTTGCGAATAGTATTGCTTTTTACATGACATTGAAAAGGAGAATGGAGACAATGGAGAAGAATATAAGAAGAAAATAGAACCCTCCTAAAATTTAGCACTGTGATCTATAAAAAAGGTAAATGAAATGTTTCATTATAGGTACATCCAGAGAGTTAGTCAGGTCCTCAGTAGTTTGCAATACTTTCAGTAAGAATTTCTCCTCAATGTACTGAGTCTTGAAGTATGTTTAATAGTCTAGTCTCCACTTCTTCTTTTAATGTACTTTATTGTTATGATAGAGGTGATGTACAGAGGGATTAGAATTATATGAATCAGACAATGAGTATGTTACCTTTCTTATAGTGTCTCTGTTCCTTCACTTTCTCCCAGTCCCTCCCTCCCATGTCCAACCAATAGTTGTATAGTTCACTTTCATCAATGTCCAGGATGTTCAACTGCTGCATTTTTTCACCCTTTTTTACTCAAGTTGTATACCCTACACTTCTGAATGTATAAGGTGAACATACCATACCTAAGGTATCAGCTCAAGGAACAGATAAACTGTCAGTCCAGACAGCAGTTCCCTCTTTAAACCCTACTCCCACACTCATGTCATTTTGTTCTCAAATGTTCTATTCACTCCTCATAGCTTCTCATTCATGACTTTTTGCTGTCCTGTGTTAAACAAATAGAAAGCACCAGAAAGGAACACATATTCAGATCACTATATCACATTTATTTTTTCCTAGGAGAGTGGAGAAATTTCTCCTCCCTCCATTATGTCTTAATTTCTCTTTAAGGATTTTGTTCCTGAAATGACCCAACTCTCTATGACTTCATCAAATTCTCCATATCAACTACCCAGCCTGCATTTCTGGTTAGTGCCTATCATTCTTTGATTTGTTGGTCATGGGGCTTGAATTCAGGGCCAGGGCTTTGTCTCAGATTTTTTGTTCAAGACTAGTGCTCTACCACTTTGAGCCACAGTTCTACTTTCTATTTAGTTATTTATTTATTGGTGATTCATTGGAGTCTCATTGAGTTTTGTGCCGGGTATGGCTTCTAACTATGATCCTCAGATCTTACATTCCTGAGTAGTAGGATGACAAGCACGAGCCACCAGCACCTGACTTCTCATTCTTCACTGATTCATTTTTAAAATTTTATTTTATGGTTTAATTACCTTTAATTAGTTGACAAAAGGGGGATCAATTCAACACACCAATTTATGATTACCATGCCTATTGATCAAGTTCCTCCTTCAAACAAATCAAGCACAATGTCCCAACAGTGCCTTGTCCACCCATCATTCACCATACTCATCCCATTTTCTCTCTATCAATTAGTATGCTTCTTACAACCCTTCTTTTCTTCCTGTTCATCCACCTAATCAGTAGTCTTCTCACAGTTTTGTGAAAGTTTTATCTCTGGTTTCTTTTAGCTTATTCAATAATTTTTGAATTGGATTTTCATAATGAATATAAATTGCAAATTATAATTTTATTCAGATTATGAATAGATTTCAATAGTAATTTGAATCTTTTATGTAATACTTTAATCCTGAAAAATTGGGAGTATTTTAAACTTGTCATGAAAAATTACTGATAATTGATTCTCAAAAATATTGACATGGCCTAGAATACCTGTATTTTACAAAAAAAAATCAGCCTTTTTGCACAATTTCTAGTAGAAAAATAAAATTAGCAGATAACCCATATGTTTTCTGGACATTATATGAATTTATTATTTGCAATCTAACCTGAGTTACACAGAAAGATCCTTAGTCAATCTAAAAGGATCTTTTTTTTTAATTTAATTTAATTTTATTTGTGAACATACTGTACGGAGGGGTTACAATTACATGGGCAGGATAATGCATACATTTCTTACCAAGCATTGCAGCCTCCTCCTTTGTTTACCCTTCACATCC
>NW_012267217.1:18832453-18920640 GCF_000151885.1 Dipodomys ordii
TGCTCCTTGTCAGTTCTTGCTGGTGTTGAGTAGAATCCGCTCGCCTGCTGCATCTGGCTCCTTCGTCCCAGACTCTCTGTGTGAGCACTCAGGTATCGCCCGGCTCCAGTCTCCACCGCGACCCTGCCGCTGCCGCCGCCGGCGGCTGCTGACTAGTGCTCAGATGTGTATTCTTGCCTTGGCTTTCTCTCACTTGTCTAACTCTCTGTCCTGTGATGGCACACTTGGTGTGTTTCTCTGGCTTAGGACTGTTCACTGGAACTCTAAAACTGCTTTCTATGCAAGAGCTTGTTCAGATTCCAGCTTCTCCTCTGCCATCTTGTCGCCTCCCCTCCCTCTGTGCAGTTTTTTGAGGAACCTCCAAACTGCTTTCCAAAGTGGATGAACAAGTTTGCACTCCCACCAACAGTGTAGTAGTGTTGCTCTTTGGTTTTACCTCTGTCAGCATATGTTGGTAGATTTCTTGATTATGGACATTCCCATTGGTGTAAGGTGTAATCTTAATGATGTTTTGATTTGCATTTATTTTATAGCAAGAGATGTTGAGCAATTCTTCATGTGTCTCTTGGCCATTTGTATTTAGTCTTAAGAGAGTTCTCTCTTAACGTTGTTAGCCCACTTTTTTAAAGGGGTGGTTGTTTCTTTTTTTTCTTTTTTTTATTGTGAAAATACTGTACAGAGGGGTTACAATTACATGGGCAAGATAGTGAGTACATTTCTTATCAAGCATTGTAGCCTCCTCCTTTGTTTACCCTTCCCATCCCTTCCCATCCTCCCTCCCCCCCACCCAATCCCTCCCCCCAAGTTGTAAAGTTCGTTTTTCACATGACAACTTGTACTTGGGGTGGTTGTTTCTTTGGGGGGTTGTTTTGGGGGGATTTAATTTCTTGAGCTGTTGGTATATTTTAGATATAGGACCCTTTGGCTAACGAAGCTCTTCCAATTTGTGAGCTTTCTATTGATCTTGGTAGCTATGTTCTTTGCACTGCAGAGCTATCACATTTATCCAGTCTTTCTTTGATTTGTTCTATTTCTGGATCTTCATTAAGAAAGTTTCGATCAAGTAATGACATAGAAACAATAAAAAGAGACCTTCCGTCCAAGAAAAGTCCAGGACCAGATGGATTCACAGCCAAATTCTGTAAGGCCTTCAAAGGAGAACTCACTCCTATTCTCCTCAAACTCTTTAATAAAATGAGAAATGAAAGATCACTACCAAACTCCTTCTATGAAGCCACCATAACCCTCTTCCCAAAACCAGACTGAGACTCATCAAAGAAAGAGAACTATATACCCATTTTTCTGATAAACATTGCTGTAAAACTTCTCAACAAAATTCTAGCTAATTGATCAATTAGTCCTGGATTCATTCCAAAGGATTCATTCCAAGGATGCAAAGCTGGTCTAATATATGCAAATCAATTAATGCAATCCAATACATCAATAGAAGCAAGGATAAGAATGACATGATTATCTCTATAGATGCAGAAGAAGCATTTGACAAGATGCAACACCCCTTCATGATGAAAGCACTAGAGAAAGTAGAAACCCATTGAGTATTTCTCAATATAATCAAGCCATATATGACAAGCCTACAGCCAGTATAATACTCAATGGTGAAAAGTTAAAGGCATTTCCTGTAAAATCAGGAATGATACAAGGTTGTCCGCTCTCTCCACTCTTCTTCAATATAGTATTAAAATTCCTAGTTAGAGCAATAAGTCAAGAGGCAAACATAAGGGGGATCCAAATAAGAAAAGAAGAAGTAAAACTCTCCCTCTTTGCAGATGACATGATCCTATACCTAGAGAACCACCTAGAATCCACTGCCGAGTTACTTGAGCTGATCCAAAACTTTGGCAAAGTAGCAGGGTATAAAATCAATCCACATCAACTTATCTCAGACATATACTAGTTATTGCAAATAAGGGAAACCATGAGACCTATGTTTCTATGGGCCTGGCTTACTTCACTTAATATGATGTTTTTTCCAAGTCTTTCCTTTTCCTAACAAATGGAGCAATGTCATTCTTTCTGATGGAGTCAAATGGTGTTTCTTTCTTGCTGTTGTTTCTAACATATTTAAAAGATGATTTCTTTTGTATGTCCCTCTCCCATTTTCACTGTATTTGATGTTGGTATAATTTGGGGAGGGGAAGAGAAAAAACAAATTGTTTTAATAGGGATACAGGTGGACCCATTGCAACAATGAAATGTACAAGACGTTATGTCGAAAAATGAACTTTACGACTTCGGCATTGGTTTGGGGGGGGAAGTGGCGAGGTGGGGAGAGATATGGGAAGAGACAGTAAGGTGAAACAAAGGAGGAGGCAACAATGCTTGATAAGCAATGTACTCATTACCTTGCTCATGTAATTTTAGCCCCTCTGTAATTAAAAAAAATTAAAATTAAAATTAAAAAAATCTACAAAAATAAGTAGCTTTCAGCCAGGTACCAGTGGCTTATGCCTGTAGTCCTAGCTACTCAGGACTCTGAGATCTGAGGATCTTGGTTCAAAACCAACCCAGGCAAGAACATCCGAGAACCTCTTCTCTCCAATAAACCACTCAGAAAACTGGAAGTGGTGCACTGGCTTAAGTGGTAGAGCACTAGCCTTGAGTTGAAGAGATCAGGGACAGCACCTAGGCCTAGAGTTGAAGACCCAGGACCTACCAAAAAAAAAAGTAGTTTTCCTCTACTCCAACAATGGGAAGAGAGAGGCTGAAATTAGGAAAATAACTGCATTTGCAATATCCTCAAAAAAGCCAAAAACAAACAAACCTAGAATCAACTTAACCAAAGAAGTGAAAGACTTCTACAATGAAAACTTCAAAAATCTGAAAGAGGAAATTAAAGCAGCCCTCAGGAAGTGGAATAACCTTCTATAGTCCTGGATTGGGAAGATTAACATTATGAAAATGACAATATTGCCAAAGGCCATATACTAATTCAATCCAATACCCATCAATATTCCAACTTCTTTCTTCAATGAAATAGAAGCAATCCAAAAATTCATATGGAACAACAAAAGACCCCAGATAGCAAAAACAATTTTGTCTATATGTTTTCTATTTGAATACTTATATGTGGTAACACTGAGTAATCTTTTTGTGTCTTGTTTTATTTATTACTTTTCATTTTTACTATTCTAGTATTAAAATACTTAAGGGTAAAGAAAAATACTTAAGGGTAAAGACAATAAATATAATAAAAAATTCTATTTTTATTAGTAAGTAGTTGTACAAAAGGCATAGAATTCCTAAGTAGGGTTTTGGTCAATGTCATCTCTTCCTTCATTCTCCTCCATTTTCCCCCTCCTGTCCCTATCTACAAGTTACATAGTTCACTTTTTATATAATGTTTATTGAATGTAATAACTGCATTTGTTCACCTTTCCTTTCCCTATTTTTGTCTTGCATCAAAATCATTATTTGTCTTAAAGCTATGATTATGATGTTTCTACTATTTTAACCATCAATGATATCCTCAAAACAGAGTATTGATAAATATTTTGATGGCAAATTTGATTGTAGCAAACCTAAACTTTAATGATGGCTCCACAAATCAAACAGTAGCTCTACTACAACCAACTAATTTTTTTGTTTAAATATGTGACTCTTTGATAGCTTATGTGATATATAAAAGATTGATTTTTTTAAAGAAAAATAAGCTGCACCCAATGGCCAATAAAAGGAGCATGGGTTGTTCTTTTACTATGGCTTGGTCTTGAGGATTCTAGGACAGGAGAACAAAGTGAATGGAAAGAAGCCACAGATACTTGAGTCAACTACAGCAAAGCGGGCATAGCTTCTTTCAGAGAAGTAACACATAAAATTCTATAATTGGCCATGGTGACTCCTCCTCTCTAGAACTGGCAGGAATTATATACCTTGTATGATAAGGACACAGGAATATCAAATAATTAAGTATAAATTAATGTCAAAGGTGGTGTCCTCATCATTAAGATTGCCATTACTTATCATCTACAGGTGTCTTCATTTAATTTCAAAAAGATACCAGTGAAATAACACAGGAAATATGGCTAAAAGCCAAATTATTTCATTACCTTTGTGGTTTATTTAAAATTTTAATGCTATTTGATAAGGTGAGTTTAATATTTGATAGCTGATACTCCTTATTCCCAAGAAAAAATTGACTGCCTTCAAGAGTGCAAATTCAGGGGGCTGGGAAGGTGGCTCAGTGGTAGAGCGCTTACCTTGCATGCATGAGGCCCTGGGTTCGATTCCTTAGCACCACATAAGCAAAAAGAAAAAGCCAGAAGTGGCGCTGTGGCTCAAGTGGTAGAGCGCTAGCCTTGAGCTGAAGAGCTGAGGGACAGTGCCCAGACCCGGAGTTCAGAAAAAAAAAAAAAAGAGTGCAAATTCAGAAGGAACTAGATCTAAAGTATATTTGGTAAAGCCAATTTCAGATAATCAGCACAAAATATCAAGTATTTCAAAAACCTGGAAACAGCAGTGATTTACATGTGAGGAATATTTGACATGTGTGGCATTTATGGCAACTCTACTTAAGTTATTCTTGGTTTTAAAAGTTCACGGTGCTTTTAGTTGACACTGTAATAGTTTTAAATTACAAGCAAAATTTGTAATGTATGGTAGTGCTTCTACTTATGATGAATGCTTTAAAAACTGAAACTCAGCTTATATGCATGGGATCATAGCTATGTGCATTTGATCATATAAAATGCCAATTAATGAAGTAAACTCCAAGAAAAGGAAACAAGAGGTATTATTTAGTTTCTGTTGTTGCTGTTTTGTTTTTGTTTCTTTTTGTCTTATTTGTTTGTATTTGGGAGGGAACACAGAAAAGGTGGAAGGAAGGGTGAACAGCTGTGGTACTCACTAGACACTAGAAAATGAACTGTACATCTTGTGGATAGGGATGGGAGAGAAAACCTGGGAGAGAACGAAGGAAAAGGAGACATGGTCCAAAAAGAATTGTACTCATTACCTGATTCATGTAAAGGTAACCCCTCTGCATATCAATTCTATAATAAAAATAATCTTTGTTGCTGTTCTTCTTAATGTACTTACAATGCACCATGTGATTTTTTTGTTTCTTTTGTATGTTCTTCCCACACGGCACAACCCCTGTTGTCACTATATTTGATTCTGGTGCCCTGCATCTTGTATATACATTTTTCTAATTTTGGGAGGGGAAGAAAAATAACAAAATGCTGAAATAAGGACACAGGATGACCCATTGTAACAATGAAATGTACAAGACAGTATATTGAAAATTAACTTTACAATTTTATGCAGGGAGGTAGTGGGAGGGAGGGAGGGAGGACTTGGGGAGGTGGAGAGGAAAGGTATGGTAGGAGAAATGTAAAGGAGGGTGTAACAATGCTCGATATGGACTCATTACCTTGCTCATGTAACTGTAAACCCTCTGTATAGTATCGTTACAATAAAAAATATTAAACAATAAAAAATAAAATTTAAAAATTTACTAGTGACTAGGGATTTTTAATGAAAAGTCCATCAACTTAAGAATATGAAAATAAACATGTTGAAACTAAACTAGGATGTACAAACAAAGAAGCTCTGAAGTGGATATTAAAATGTTTAGCTCTACCTCACCTCTTCAGTTGTTACTATGCTTGTGTAGTCCATTGCCAGCAACTTTGAAAGATTTTACCTATAATATATGTTTGTTTTGTTACTTTACCATGTATTTATGCATGTATAGATGGCATTTTAATTTTGTTCCTACATAGAAATGACAAAAGACAAAAAATGTCATCTAATAGGAATATATTTGTAAATCAAGACATATTTGATAATTAGAAATCTCGTCTCATTACTGGAGGTTCAAATCCCAATAAATTTAACCTTCCTAATAAAAGAGGAGATAATACATTTCTACAGCAATGCATAACTTGTTGATTTTTATGTACTTATAGTTTTCTTTATTTCAGAAATGGCTTTGGGTTAAGTGAACTTCATTGTGAACTACATAAAACATGAAAAAAACAAAGCAAAATGCATAGGAGCATCATTTATGTGAGTCCAGGATCCTGTTTAAGTCTTTAATCCCTTCTATCCTGGCAAGACTCATCATCTCCTCCATGTTGAACTGTAGTTATTAATTACAAATTGCTATTTTGTGATTTAAAATGGAAAACATGGTTAGCCTCTTAAATATTTCTATAACTATAAACAAAGTGGCTTAAATACAGAGTTTGCTAGGGTAAATGGATTATGGCCTCAAAACAGCTATTATATTGAAAGTCACAAATCCTGACTGTTGGCTGCTGCTAAAATGCCCATTTGTGCCATTCACTCTAATTTCCCATATGAATAATGCATAGTAGGCATTAGAAAATGAAAAGACTGTTAATAATAGCAGGGGAGTGTCTGAATTCTATCAGTCCTCAAAAATCTTAATTATATCAGAGCACTACTCCATTATTACTGGAAAACATATCTGGTTTATCTGTTTGGAATTTACAAAAAATTAGTTTCCATTAATTAGGTATTATTTAGAAAATTACATAGTCTAATCCAAAGAGATAACATGAACTGTGCCCTTACATTGGCATAACTGTCATGAAAGTATTAATGAGGCTCACTTCCAAAACATTAGAGAGATTCAGTTCATTTGGTCTAATACTTAGTCTAACTTTTTTAGTCACAGTGATTGAATGTATGTGTTGTTGGTGGTGGTAGTGTGGTGGTCTTGGTGTGTGTGTATATGTATGTGTGTGTGTGTGTGTGTGTGTGTGTGTGTGTGTTCATATGTTTCAACTAATCCTGGGTAATAGAATTTGTTTATAAATTGAATTCTTTGTCATTCCAGTTTTATTTCAGTACAGTCACATTACAATCCCTTGATTATCATATTAGTAGAAGTAGGATCAAATTCATCTCGTATTTACAAACTATCCTAATCATCTTCTACAATTTGGTAAAAAGATAATGGACAAAAGTAAATGTAGCAGTGAGATTTTTTTTCTTTTTAGAAAAACACTTGTTGCTGTTGTTTTTAATATACTTATAAGATACTTTGTGATTTTTTGTTTCTTTTATATGTTCGTCCCCCATGGTATAACCCCTGTTGTCACTGTATTTGATTTTGGTGCTCTGCATCTTGTATATACATTTTTCTAATTTAGGGAGGAGAAGGGAAATAACAAAATGCTGAAACAAGGGTACAGGTTGACTCATTGCAACAATGAGATGTACAAGACACTATGTTGAAAATGAACTTTACAACTTTAAGGGGGGTGTAGGAGAGGAGTTGGAGAGGTAGGGAGAGAAGGGATGGTAGTGGACAAACAAAGGAGGGGGTAACAATACTTGATGGTATAAATACTCATTACCATACTCATGTAATTGTAACCCCTCTGTACAGTATCTTTACAATAAAAATATATTACAAAAAACACAGGATAATGTTTTGTCACTTTTATACTTTCTATGAAATGTATTTCACTATATTTTTAAACCTATAGATGCAATATTTTAAAAGCTATGAATAGCTAGGTGATGGTGCCTCATGCCTGTCATCTTAGTTATTCAATAAACTTAGATCTGAGAATCGCCCTTCAAAGCCAGTCCTGGAAAGAAAGTCCATGAGACTCTCATCTCCAATTAAACACCAAAAAAGCTGGAAATGGAGCTAAGCCTCAAGTGATAAAGTGCAAACCTTGAGCACAAAAGCTCAGAAGCAGTGCCCAGGCCCTGAGATGAAGCCCCAGAACAAACACCAAAACAAAACAAAATAAAACAAAACAAAAAACCCACAAACCTATAAGTAATAAATTATCATTCTGCAAAAGATTTATATTTACTACATGATATACTAAATGGAATGTTTTAAAACAAATGTTCATTTTGAAACTATGTTATATTTTGCTTTCTTTTCCTTTTTTGATATCTATCTATACATATACATACATTTACATATGTACACATGTGTATATATGTGTATGTGTACACAAACATTTGAATATACATGTATGTGTGTATTACATATATGTGTGTATATATATCTACTATTTCTCTTTGGCTTAAACATTTTTCAGGATTCTGCCTTGTACTATTTCTTTTTTGACTATTGTTTGTTTATGTCTTTCTCTATATAACAATAGAAGTTATAACAATAGTATTGTTTTCTTCAAATATTCTTGTATTTATCTGAATGATTCGTATACATGACTTAATGTCTTGCTATACTAATATATCTCAAATTTTACACAGACAAGTGTATTTTAATGAAAAATGTATGCTTAATTGAAAACAGTGAGCGTGTTTACTGGCAAGAATGAATCCCATGGCTTTTGAGAAAAAGGAAAGTGACCTAGCATTGTGCTGAATCTGTTACAGTGAATATTAACTATCATTAACTAACTTTTCTTTGTTTAATGGGGGCTGGGAAGGTGGCTCAGTGGTACAGCACTTACCTTGCATGCATGAGGCCCTGGGTTCAATTCCTCAGCACCACATAAGCAAAAAGAAAAAGCCGGAAGTGGCACTGTGTCTCAAGTGGTAGAGCACTAACCTTGAGCTGAAGAGCTGAGGGAAATGCCCAGGCCCAGAGTTCAGGCTCCATGACTTGACCAGAAAAAAAAAATCCTATTCAGCTAAACAAGGGTGACTTGTGCCTATAGTCCTAGCTACTTAAGAGGCTAAGATCTGAGGATGGAGGCTCAAAGCCATCCTGGAAGTAAAGTCTCTGAGCTTTTATCTACCATTAACCATTAAAAAGCCCCAAATCAAGCCTTAGCTCAAGTTGTAGAGCTATAGACTTCAGCACTAAAGCTCAGGGACAGAGCCCAGGCTCTGAGTTCAAGCCACAATACCAGCCTGTGTTCAAGCCACAATACCAGCCTGTTACACACACA
Organism: Dipodomys ordii; assembly: GCF_000151885.1. Taxonomy (NCBI): domain Eukaryota; kingdom Metazoa; phylum Chordata; class Mammalia; order Rodentia; family Heteromyidae; genus Dipodomys; species Dipodomys ordii. The sequence continues at coordinate 18,841,324 of NW_012267217.1, forward strand.
CACACACACACACACACACACACACACCCCACACACACCCTATTGGTAATTCTACTCTTTAAAATTTGCCAATATTAATATTTTCTAAAGCAATTATAATATTGCTTAAAGCAAAGTTATCATAACATATCCCCACTCAAAACACATATCTTAAAGAAATCTATCTATCGATCTATTTTTCTATCATTTATCTTTGCATCTATTAGATATGGTCTACCAATTGTCCATCCTCTAGAGTTTATCTTTATGAAATTTCTGAACAATATTAACAGCCACTGAATTATGTAAAAACAGAAATACAGCATATATTGATTTCTGTTTCCAAGCAAGTTTAAAAGTGCTTTTCTCGTATATACAACAAATCAAATACAAAGAAAATCCCTGTCTACAATGGAGTTTGCTGCACAAACCCTCATTATCATATACAACTTAGCATTACAAAGGGGCATGTTGAATATTGCTTGATTTTTTATTACAAAACCTACATACTTATATTTTTGTATCCGTAAACTTAAAATTTGAGCCTTTTCATACATTTGTGCCCTTTTGAATATATTTTGTTTGACTGCTAAAAAGTAGTTAAATCCATACTACCAAACTTTTATATTTATATTATAAAAGATTTATATTTATACTATAAAAATTGTCTTAGATCCATTCATCTACTGAGGGGCATCTGGGTTGTTTCCATAGCTTAGCTATGGTAAATAATGCTGTAATAAACACAGTTGTGCTGGTAGCTTTAGTATGGTCTTGTTTGTGATCATTTGGGTAAATGCCCAAAAGTGGGATTGCTGGGTCATAGGGGAACCCTGTGGGGAGTCTTTTGAGGAACCTCCATACTGCTTTCCAAAGGTTGAACAAGTTTACACTCCCACAAACAATGCAGTAGAGTTCCCTTCTGTCCACATCGCTCCAGCATCTGTTGTTTAAATTAGAGTTCTTGATTATAGCCATTTTAACTGGGGTGAGGTGGAATATCAATATTGTTTTGATTTGCATTTCTTTTATGGCTAAAGAGGTTGAGCATTTCTTCATGTGTCTATTGGCCATCCTTCTTTCCTCTTCAGAGAAGTTTCTCTTTAAGTCATTAGTCCACTTATTTATTGGGCAGTTGTTTCTTTGAGGATTTGTTGTTGGGGGATTTACTTTTTTGAGTTCCAGGTATATTTTGATATGAGACCCATGTCAATGAACATGTGGGCTTTCTATTGATCTTGCTAGTCATGTCCTTTGCCATGCAGAAGCTCTGCAATTTCATGCAATCCCATTTTTCCAACCTTTGTTTGTTGTGTTTCTGGGTCCCTTTTAAGAAAATTTCAGCCTGTGCCAAGGAGACCTAGGGTTTCTTCTATTCCATCCTGTTATGTTTTCAGTGAAAATGTGGTATATATACGCAATGGAATTCTATGCCTCCATCAGAAAGAATGACATTGTCCCATTTGTTAGGAAATGGAAAGATTTGGAAACAATTATAGTAAGTGAAGTAAGCCAGGCCCAAAGAAACATAGGTCCCATGGTTTCCCTTATTTACAATAACTAGTATATGTATGAGACAATGTCTGAGAAATGGTCAGATAAGTTGATGTTAGGCGAAATGAACCCCAAGATAAGGATTCAATTTTTTTTCTTTCTTTCTATTGCTTCTAACATTTATAAGATGATTTCTTTGTTGCTTTGTATGTCCCTCCCCCACGGTATAACCTCTGTTTTCACTGGATTTGATGTTGGTATAATTTGTGGAGAGGAAGGGAAAAAACAAATAGTTTAAATAAGGATACAGGTGGACCCATTGCAACAATGAGAAGTACAAGACATTATATGGAAAAACGAACTTTACAAATTTGGCGGGGGGAGGGAGGGGGGAGAGAGTGCGGTGGGGGACGGGGGGATGTGAAGGAGAAACAAAGGAGGAGGTAGCAATGCTTGATAAGAAATGTACTCATTACTTTGCCCATGTAATTGTAACCCATCTGTAAGGTATTTTCACACACACACACACACAAAAGTTAAGGGTCTAAGAATGTGGCTTAGTGGTAGAGTGATTGCAAAAAAAATTTGTCTTAGAATATAATTTTACTTAGTGCTTTATCATTAAGTAATGTATGTTAATGTTTTCTTTGCATACACTTCATTTTTACCATTGTTGTTATTATATGACAGTAGGATATCATAATTTCTTCTCTACATCAGTACTTAGTTTCTTTCAATTTTCTGCGCTACAAGATAATAAATTTTCCACTATATTTTTAAAATTTCTCTCTTGTTACTGTAAACATGATATACAGATAGTTTATAGCTACATCAGTCAAAGAAACTGTACATTTTTTTAAAACAGTGCTGCCCCTTCCCTCCCTCTCTCCCACTAGATTTTTGATCTGCGGTCTTTTGTAAAAATTCCATCCACAATTTTGTCTATTTTGGGGCTTTCATTTGTTTTTATCTCTAGTCATTTCTATCTTTCCACAAATCTTTGATATGATACAACACAGGGTCTTCTTACTTCTTACTTAAAGTATTAAAATAATTTATAAAATTTTAATTGGAAAAATATATTTAAAAAAAATCTTCCTCCTTAATCCTTAACATAGTGGAAACAAGGTTTACTTTGGAAATATGTTATTTACTTTCATATACTTTCTATACTAAAGGATTACTAAGTTAATAATCTGTAAGATTAATCTCTCTGTAATTTTGAAATGAAGCAAATACTCTCATCTTTTGGATGATCAAATTATGTTCAGCTGGCCCTATTAAGACTGGGTAGCATAAATTAAATCAATGATAATTTTTGCTCAATATGTATTTAAATTGTTTATATCAGACATAACCAATGGACAGTATACACATTTCAATATTGGGTTTTTGATCACACCATTTTGATCACACCATGGGCCTTTGCTTAAAAGAACCAGTCTTTTCACTACTTAAGCCTCTGAAGGCTTAACCACAGACAGTGGTTCATTTATTAAAAATTCAACATAGGTTAAGCATGTTTTTTTTTCCTATAGCTATAAACGTCTCCTCTCTTTCTATTTAAAATGTCAATTTGATCCTATATAATAGGACATAAATGAGTTAGTTTTCCTTTATTTAAAAAAATGCAGATTTGAACGTATATCTTTTACTTTGTTACCATTTGTACTTTAGGAAAACATTAGCAAATACTCTATCAACACTAGGAAAAGCTCTAATGAAACTCACTGAAGCAGGGAATATGCAGAAGTGCAATCTCATGGCTTTATCTTTTTGAATTCAATTAACAGGTATTTAAGCAAAATGAATATAGGGAAGCTGGATCATGTCTCTCCTGAAGGAGGTTAGGGTTAATGGATGGGTGTGTGTGAATGAAAAGATGAATGGCAGATAAATATACTCCTGAGTCTATGTACACTGGTGAAAGTGGATTAGGAGATTTGGTGAAACTGCCAGAGGAAGCGGTAGGTGGGAGCAGGGGGAAACATTGGAAATGGTGACTGATGAAAACGAATTGTACATAAAAATGGGTATGTTTAAAGTTAGTACCCCATTGTGCAACTATTTGACAATATTTTTAAAGCAATTGACCTATTTTATATACCTTTTCAAGTATTTAATGATAAATGAGTAAAATAATGTCAAAGCTACTTTTAAAACAGTTCCTAGAGCCCATTGGCTTTATTTAAAAGAAAAGAAAATATTCATCATTCAATAATTGTCTTGTAATGTTTTTGGCATGGTCTGTGCCTTCTTTTGTTCCTGCTGATTTATACATCTTGACACTGGGGCAAGAGAGGAAATGGATTTTAAATACAAGCACAAAGAATTACCTTTGTTTGCTAAGTTGAAATCCATTGCTCTCTTAAAAGAGCAACATCACAAAGCAATTTGATAGACAGTTCATTTTGAGATTATTTAAAGTTTTCAAATTTTGCTCAGGTATGCCTTGGTATAACTTGTATAATGAGACTACTGCATGTTATGCATCTCTATAGGAAGGAAAATCTACATATTTTAAAATATATTATTTATAGAAACATAACACTTTGTCATAAAACCCCCTCACCTACTGACCAAAGAGTCACTCAGATCATAGGATTCCTAGTGATTTGATGTTAAAATACTAATAATAAACTTTAAAGTGTCATGGGATCTTGTGTTTCCTTTTTAAAGGTACTATGCCACAAATGATATTCAATAGAAATAATAAATCTGTTCTATGTGTTTTCAAATGTTTCCTGTGCATTCCCTTTTGATTTTTCAGTAGTGTTTTTAGTTGAACCATTATCCAAGCTTGACTAAATATAATTTCTCTTGACACTAAAACTACAGGTAAGTTGTTGGTAATCTAATTGTAATGCTAATACTTACACTGAATGTATTGCTGGATTATAGTCAGTAATAAAAGCATACTGAACTGTTGTGAAAACTCCTCATGCCTGCATTATGTTATGATCTTTGATAACCTTTATTTCGAGATGAATGTAGTTTACAATACTGTAACAGTGATAATGAGCATCAATAAACAAGCTGCTTTGCCAAGGGCGAATATAATTCCAAGTAATAAAATTGGATCTGTGACACTTTATCTTCTCTTCTTCATTTCAGATTCATTAACTATTATGGAGATCAATCTCTTTGACACAGTACATTTCTAACCACATTTATGCCAGAATATGTTCTCATTAGCATGTTTGAATTCCACCACTACAATGACAGTGTTTCCCACTTGCTTTGTAATATTACACATAATTTGAAAAGTAGGCCTTGGGCATTCTGACAACCAAATTATTTACTATTTCTCTATAGACATGCAACATTTCTGTACATCCTCTATATTTTGCTGACTGCATATTTTAAACTTAGAAAATACTATCATTTGTATTTTTAAGTAAAGGCAGGTATTTAAATAAACTACCTTTAAGTAACAGTCTTTACCAGCCTTATTTCTTTTTTAATATTTTATAGAATTATAAAATTTAATTACACCTATGTGCATATGTATCCAAGTATAGCTATGTGGATAAAGAATGGATTTGTAAATTTATTATCTAAAATTTTTGCTGTTGACAATTTTTGAAAGGTCACTTATGAAAATGCATAAGGTCCATATTAATTACTGTCACCTGATTGCTCTTTATAGTTCACAAATTATTTCTTTCACACAATACGTATAATGCATAATACATATACTAATAGAGAACAACAGAAGAATAAAGTTTCACAAAGGACAAGTTAACATCAAAAAATATACTTCTAGGCATTCACACTATTAAAATTTTCTTCTCCTTTTCATTAATGATTATTTTAAGAATTAATTTCTGTCTTAAAAAATTATATATGTGCACATATATTCAAAAAGAAATAAGTAAACCACAAAATTTTGAGTGTCTTCTTGGCCTCAGTGTACTGAGGTTGAGGTTAATGTTTGACATCTCCTTAGAAGAAAGTACATATAATTGGACATGGAATTTTCCTGCCTGTACTACCAACTACTCAAACAGGATTGAAGTCCATAGCCAGCCTAGATAGGATAGTCTGCAAGACTCTATCTTCAATTAACACGAAAAAGTAATGCTAAACTAGAGTCATGGCTTAAGTGGCAGAGTACCAGATGTAAGCAAGAAAGTTTTGAAAGAACTCAAAAGTCCTGAATTCAGGTCAAAGCACTGAAGAAAATAAATGAAAACTGAAAACAAGAAAAGAAGGAAAGCAAGGGAGAAAAGAGAAAAGAGAAAGAGCAAAAGAAAGAAAAAGAGAATTGAAATTTTGAAGACTTATTAAGTGAAGTAAACCAGGCCCAAAGAAACATAGGTCCCATGGTTTTCCTTATTTGCAATAAGTAGTAACTGTCTAAGAAAAGCATAAATGGTCAGATAAGTTGATGTTAGGCAAAATGAACCCCAAATGCTTTTCTTTCTTGCTATTGTTTCTAACATATTTATAAGATATTTTTTGTTGCTTTGTATGTCCCTCTCCCACGGTATAACCCCTGTTTTCACTGTATTTGATGTTGGTATAATTTGTGGAGGGGAAGGGAAAAAACAAATTGTTTAAATAAGACATGGACCCATAGGTGGACCCATTGCAATAATGAAATGTACAAGACGTTATGTCAAAAAACTAACTTTACAACTTTCCCGTGGGGGGGGGATGAATTGTGGGACGGGAGGGGGGAATGAGATGGGGGGGGTGTAGATGGGAAGAGATGGTAAGGGGAAACAAAGGAGGAGGGACCAATGCTTGATAAAAAAATGTACTCATTACCTTGCACATGTAATTGTAACTCCTCTGTACAGTATTTTCTTTTTTCTTTTCTTTCTTTTTTTTTGGGGGGGACTGGTCGTGGGGCCTAAACTACGGGCCTGGGCGCTGTCCCTCAGCTCTTCAGCTCAAGGCTAGCGCTCTACCACTTGAGCCCTGGCTTTTTTCTTTTTGCTTATGTGGTGCTGAGGAATCGAACCCAGGGCCTCAGGCATGCAAGGCAAGCACTCTATCACTGAGCCACCTTCCCAGCCCCTGTACAGTATTTTCACAATAAAAAAAAAGAAAATTTGAAGACAAGTGGGAGTAGGAAACAGTCACAGATTAAACATATCTGGACAGTCTAGAAAACAAGGCAAGAGAGCTTGTTTTTAGAAACCAAGCCCTATCTATCTATCTAATCTATCTATCTATCTACCTACCTACCTACCTATCTGTCTTACACTCACAATAAAGATCTGTTTTTGTTTGCTAACTGTGGAAGGGGAAGGGAGGCTGACTAAATTGACTCTGATTTTGGATGCTTTTAAGTAAATCTATAATTTAAAAAGGAGGTTCTCAAACACTTAAAACAGAGAGTGAAATTATCAAAAATCTAGTATTTGAGACATCATTTTGATGGAAAAGTGACAAGAAGTTTAATACTCATGAGTCCTAGATCCATGATATACTAGAAGTGTTGTGAGATCAAGTTACAAATTCATACTTTCAGTTTCCAATGTTTAAAATGTATTGAGAGCTGGGTACTGGTGGCTCACGCCTTTAATTCTAGCTACTCAGGAGGTTGAGATGTGAGAATCACGTTCAAAGTCAGCCAGGGAAGGAATGTCCATGAGACTCTTATCTCCAATAATCCACTAAGAAAACTAGAATTGGTGCTGTGGCTCAAGTGGTAGAGCACTAGCCTTCAGTTGACATGCTGAGGGACAGTGCCCATGCCCAGAGTTCAAGCCCCATGACTGACAAAAATAAATAAATAAATAAATACATGTATTGAGAATATCTCACTGATACATATTGAAGTTATTTATTCTAGTCAAGTGAGTGGTTGATACTGACTTTGTATATTGATTATTGAACTCCAGTCTACCTCTATTAATTCAGTGAAATGGAAACTAACAATGATCTTTCTTCTTATTATTATTTTTTATTGTAAAAATGTTGTACAGAAGGGTTACAGTTATATGAGTAAGGTAATGAGTACATTTCATAGCCAGCATTGTTACTTCATCCTTTATTTTCCTCTGCCATCACTCCCCTCCCCACCTCCCCAACTCCTCCCGCCCCTCCCACCCTGACATTGTAAAGTTTGTTTTCAATATAGTGTCCTGTATATTTTGTCATCATAATGGGACAGCCTGCATCCTCATTTAATTGTACTACAATATCTATTCCCCTCCCCAAATTACAAGAAAATGTATACAAAGTACAGAGCACCAGCATCAAATCCAGTGAAAACAGGGGTTATACCATGGGAGAAGAACATATAATAGAAACAAAGGAACCATATAGTATATTGTAAGTATATTAAAAACACTAGCAAGAAAGAGAGAGAAAAAAAAACCTCTTGTGTCCCTGTCTTGGGGTATATTTTGCTTAACATTATCTCATATGGTTGTGTGTAAATAGCCTTTGACCTACTCTGCTTGTCCTAGACATGTACTAGTCACTGAAAACAAGGGAAACCATGGGACCTATGTTTCTTTGGGCCTGGCTTACTTCACTTAATATGATTTTTTCCAAGTCTTTCAATTTCCTAACAAAAGAGACAATGCCATTTTTTCTGACAGAGGCATAGAATTCATATATATATATATATATATATATATACACATATATATGTACATATATATGTATATATATATGGTATATATATATTCCCCCATGGCGTATATCTATCTACACACACACACATATATATATATATGTATATATATATATACACATATATATATATATATATCACATTTTCTTGATCCATTCATCTACTGAGGGACATCTAGGTTGGTTCCATATCTTAGCTAGGTAACAATACTGTGATAAACATAGTTGTGCTGGTACCTTTGATATGACCTTGTTTGTGATCCTTTGGGTAAATGCTAGTATTAGAATGCCTAGCATTCTAAGACAAAATGCAGACATAAAGGGAAGCCAAATAGCGAAGGATGAAGTAAAATTCTCCCTCTTTGCAGATGACATAATCTTGTATTTAAAGAACCCCATGGACTCCACTCCCAAGTCACTTGAGCTAATAAGAAACTTTGGCAATGTATCAGGGTACAAAATCAATGGCTTTCCTGTATGCCAATAATGAGAAGAGTACAGCTGAAATTAGGAAAGTAACCCCTTTTGTAATAGCCCCACAAATAATGAAATATTTAGGAGTTAACAAAAGAAGTGAAGGACCTGTGTGACTGAAACTTTAAAAACCTGAAAAAGGAAATTAAAGGAGAACTAAGCAAGTAAAAAAAACCTCCCATGCTCCTGGATTAAGAGGATTAACATCGTGAAAATGGCAATACTGCCAAAGGCTTTCTACAAATTCAATGCAATACCTATCAACATTCCAACTTCATTCTTCAATGAAACAGAAAAAGCAATCCAAAAAAATCATATGGAACAATAAAAGACCCCGAATAGCAAAAACCATCCTTAGTAGAAAGTACAGTGCTGGAGGAATATCAATTCCAAACTTCAAACTCTACTACTGCAAAGCCATAGTAATCAAAATAGCTTAGTACTGGCACAAGAAGAGTCCTCAGGACCAATGGAATAGGACTGAAGACTCAGAAATGAATCCACAGCCACCTAATCTTTGACAAAGGAGTTAAATAAATAGAATCGAAGAAAGACAGCCTTTTCAGTAAATGATGCTGGAAAAATTGGTTAAACACTTGTAGAAAACTAAAGCTAGATCCTTATATATATATATCACCCTGCACCAGAATCAACTCCAAATGGATCAAAGACCTCAAAATAAAAGCAAACTCCATGAAAATATTACAGGAAGGAATAGGAGAAAATCTAGGGCTTCTTGGCACAGGCAGAAATTTTCTTAATCAAAGAAAGGTTGGACAAATGGAAATTGCATGAAATTGCAGAGCTTCTGCATGGCAAAGGACATAGCTAGGAACATCATCAAAAGCCCACAGACTGAGAGAAGATCTTTACTAGCCATACAACAGACAAGGGTCTCATATCTAAAATATACTTACTTAGAAGTAAAAAAAAAAATCCCCCAACAACAAATCTTCAAAGAAACAACTGCCCAATAAATAAGATTTAAAGAGAAACTTCTCTGAAGAGGAAAGGATGGCCAATAGACACATGAAGAAATGCTCATCTTCTCTAGCTATAAAAGAAATGCAAATCAAAACAACATTGAGATTCCACCTCATCCCAGTTAGAATGGTTATAATCAAGAAATCTAACAACAACAGATGCTGGAGGGGATGTGGCCAGAAGGAAATCTTATTGCATTGTTGCTGGGTGTGTAAACTTGTTCAACCACTATGGAAAGCAGTAGGGGGATTCTGCAAAAGACTCCACATAGAGCTCCCTAATGACCTATCAGTGAACTTTCTTTCTTTTCTTTTAATGAGTCTCTATTTACTGTATTTTTAATAAGATTTTTTTAATTGTGAAAATGTTGTACAGAGGGGTTACAATTACTTGAGCAAGGTAATAAGTACATTTCTTATCAAGCATTGTTGTCTTCTCCTTTTTTTCCCACTACCATCCCTGCCCTCCCACTTCCATGACTACACTCATCCCTCCAAAGATGTAAAGTTCATTTGTCAACATAGCATTTCATACATCTCATTGTTGCAAAGGGTCTGCCTGTATCCCTATTCAAACAATTTGGTTTTTTTTTCCCTTTCCCTCACCAAATTGCACCAACATCAAATACAATGAAAACAGGGGTTATACCGTGGGGGAAGGACATACAAAGCAAAAAATAATCACCTTATAAATATGTTAGAAACAATAGTAAGAAAGAAAAAAACCCACTTGTGTTCTTATCTTGGGGATCATTTCACCTAACATCATCTTATATGACCTTTTCTGCTCACCTCAGATATATACTAGTTATTGCAAATAAGGGAACCATGGGACTTATGGTTCTTTGGGTCTGGCTTGCTTCACTTAATATAATTTTTTCAAAGTCTTTCCATTTCCTAACAAATGGGGCACTGTCATTCTTTCTGATGGTGGCATAGAATTCCATTGTGTATATATAACACATTTTCTTGAATCATTCATCTACTGAAGACTATCTAAAAATTCAATGCAATACCTATCAATATTCCAACCTCATTCTTCAAGGAAATAGAAGAGGCAATCCAAAAATTCATATGGAACAATAAAAGACCCCAAATAGCCAAAATGATCCTTAACAGAAACAATAGTGCTGGAGGGATATCAATACCAAATTTCAAACTCTACTACAAAGCCATATTAATCAAAATAGTTTGGTACTGGCACAAGTCAGGAACAATGGAATAGAACTGAAAACCCAGAAATGAACCCACAGATCTATAGACATCTAGTCTTCGATAAGGGAGCTAAAAAAAATAGAATGGAAGACAGCCTTTTCAGTAAATGGTGCTGGCAAAATTGGTTAATCACTTGTAGAAAACTAAAGCTAGATCCTTATATATCACCCTGCACCAGAATCAACTCCTAATGGATCAAAGACCTTGGAATCAAAGCAGACACTTTGAAAACATTACAGGATGGAATAGGAGAAACCCTAGGTCTCCTTGGCACAGGCTGAAATTTTAATAGAGACCTAGAAACACAACAAATCAAAGAAAGGTTCACAGGATTGCATGAAACTGCAGAGCTTCTGTAAGGCAAAGGACATAGCTAACAAGACCAACAGAAAGCCCACAGATTGGGAGAAGATCTTCACTATCCATATAATGGACAAGGATCTCATATCTAAAATATACCTGGAACTCAAAAAATTAAATCCCCCAACAACAAATCCTCAAAGAAACAACTGCCCAATAAATAAGTTGGCTAATGACTTAAAGAGAAACTTCTCTGAAGAGGAAAGAAGGATGGCCAATAGACACATGAAGAAATGCTCAACCTCTTTAGCCATAAAAGAAATGCAAATCAAAACAACATTGAGATACTACCTCACCCCAGTTAGAATATGGCTATAATCAAGAACTCTAATAACAACAGATGCTGGAGGGGATGTGGACAGAAGAGAACCCTACTGCACTGTTGGTGGGAATATAAACTTGTTCAACCACTTTGGAAAGTAGTATGGAGGTTCCACAAAAGACTCCACATAGAGCTCCCTTATGACCCAGCAATCCCACTTGGGCATTTACCAAATGATCACAAATAAGACCAAACTAAAGCTACCAGCACAACTGTGTTTATTGCAGCATTATTTACCATATCTAAGATATGGAACCAACCCAAATGCCCCTCCATAGATGATTGGATCAAGAAAATGTGGTATATATACACAACGGAATTGTGTGCCTCCATCAAAAGACTTGGAAAAAATCATATGAAGTGAAGTAAACCAGGCCCAAAGAAACGTAGGTCCCATGGTTTCCCTTATTTACAATAGCTAGTATATGTCTGAGACAAGCAGAAAAGATCAGATAAGTTGATGGTAGGGGAATGAACCCCAAGATAAGTATTCAAATGTTTATTTTTTCTTTCATGCAATTGTTTCTAACATATTTATAAGATGATTTCTATGTTGTTTTGTATATCCCTCCCCCATGGTATAACCCCTGCTTTCATTGTATTTGATGTTGGTATAATTCATGGAGGGGAAGGGCAAAAATAAACGTTTAATTAAGGATAAAGATGGATGCATTGCAACAATGAGATTTCCAATATCCAAGTCTTTATGTGGAGAAACAAACTTTACAACTTTGGTGGGCTGGGGGTGGGGGGGAGGGGAAGGAGAGGAGGAGGGTTGGGGATAGGAAGGAATGGGAAGGGGAAACAAAGGAGGAAGCAACAATGCTTGATAAGTAATGTACTCATTATCCTGCCCGTGTAATTGTAACTCTTCTGTATGGTATTTTCAAAATTAAAAAAAAAAAAAAGAAATGCAAATCATAACAGTGAACTTTCTGTGTGATCTGGAACCTCGGAGCGATGGGCTGTTGGTTGAGCTATTGAGCTGTTGGGCTGATAATGACTCCAGTCACAGCTCAAGGAATGATGGATCTATTGGTGACTAAGAGGCCAACGCTTGATTAATTTAATTATTGGTCAAGAATCGTGAACCAAAATACATGGGTAGAAATTTCAGTAAATAAAGAAAGTAACGAAATACTGAATGGGGTCAAGCATTGGTTATACAAGTTTATATTATACTTAGAATATTATTTTGCAGCTTACCTACAAGAGTTAAGGATTTTATGATAAACAATGATAAGCCTAATATGTCAAGTTAAGATAACATTTAAATAACCTTACTTTTCTGAACTCCTCAGTGATTAACCATTTTTCTATTTCCTTTCAACTTTAGATTGACTCCCTTAACCATATAACTGCTCTACAAGTTCTAAGACTTAGTGTAGTGAAAATATGACTCATGCCTCAGTCATCTTTGCCATTTTTAGATAGTTAAAACTGCATAATGGCTGGTTAGTGAAGATGAGGAACTATCCAGGTTTTACTTTAAAAAAAATTCCTGTAGCTTATAATAGCTTTTCAAGAAAAAAATAAATGATTTTTTTTGTTTGTTTGTTTGGGTCTGGTCTTGGGGCCTGAACTCTGGGCCTGAGCACTGTCCCTCAGCTCTTCAGCTCAAGGCTAGCACTCTACCACTTGAGCCACAGCACCACTTCCAGCTTTTTTCTTTTTGCTTATGTAGTGCTGAGGAACCCAGGGCCTCAGGCATGCAAGGCAAGCACTCTACCAGTGAGCCACCTTCCCAGCCCATAAATGATTATGTTTAAGTTCATATGAAGTCAGAGATGTTAATATATATCTGAAAGTTTCTTTAGGGATTAATGATATTTTACTTTTTCAATCATCTGTTTTTATCTCAAAAGTCATGGTTTTCAATTATATGAATGATTAAACTAGAATTTTCATTGTAAATAATTTTCTCTAGCAAGCACAAAAGTTAATAATTGATACATACACTTTGGGGACATTGGGAGTGGAAGAGTGTTACACATACTCTTCTGATACCACTTTCATAAAATCTCAGGTCATTTCAATAACTGATATTTTTAGAGAGTGAATTCCAGCATTTGTCTATCATGTGCAGGTACCATAGCATGGGCTTGTTTCTCAATTTGGCCACTGCAGGAAAGAAAGACATTTTTAAAACTAAGTAGGTATTCTGGGAGGGTAGGTGTGTCTGTGGACTACTTTATTCCTCAAGAAAGTCAAATATACAAACCAAAATGGTTTACAAACAAAATGCAGTATGGTATATGAAGCTTATGAGTTGAACTTCATAAATTAAAGACAAAACAAAAATGTCAACATAAAACTAGTACACCAAATTTAGTAGTAACATAGAGATGTTGTGATTCCAGATATAAACAACTAATTTGAATTTAATTTCTGGAAATGTAGAGCAATGAAGTCACTGAATCAGAACAAGAAGAAACATTACCAACAAATGCTAAAAAATCAAGGATTTTTATAGATAACATCTAATATTATGAAAAGTCTTGACAAAATGGAATGAGTAACATTGATCTTTGAGAATCACTTCTATTAACAGACTTTATTTTCCTTGGATATTCAGAGAAGATGAGCTATCTATTCTCTGAAAATATAAATACTAAAGAATCAAATCTGAAGGCTGACCTATTACTCAAAATGCTACAATACTTCTCCTTCTATCACTAATTATGGACAAATAAATAGGGAAATTTGATCCTAAAGTCTATGAACAATTAATTCATAAAATAAATGTTAGTAATTTTATTCATATTTTTCCTTGGATATAGAACAACACAGAAATAGATGGAAAGCCACCCCACTGTTTTAACAGAGTATGTATATGACTGACCTGCTTTTAATTAAATATATGATAATTTGTTACTAATTTGCCAAGAATAACAAAGAAAAAATATACACTTGGTTCTATGGCAAAACATATTGTTATGAGTTCTATTTCTGCCTATTCACACAAAGCAATCCATGGGTACTCTTCAAAAAAATTCCAAATGTATTGCTCAAAGATGGTCAACAGAAAAGAATGAAGACCTTAGCAGGATAATGATTATTATGTCAGAAATAGAGGTAGGAAAATCAGGACTTACTCATCTGTAACTTTAATATTAAGCATTGAAGTGCTTTTTATTTGCCCAAATGGATATCTTGTCTCAAATACGTATATTACCTACCAAAAAATATGTTATACACTGAAAGATACATCAAAGCACAAAAGTTATTTTTTTTTGGTTTTTCTGGATCTGATATTTTTAGCTGGTTTTTTATTTTTTTTTGTGAAAATACCGTACAGAGGGGTATTTTTTGCACTCAGAATAGTTCTTTAAAATTAGATAGTGCTTGACAACTACAAAAATAATTTTTTTTTGGGGGGTCCGGTCATGGGGCCTGAACTCTGGGCCTGGGCGCTGTCCCTCAGCTCTTCAGCTCAAGGCTAGTGCTCTACCACTTGAGCCACAGCGCCACTTCCGGCTTTTTTCTTTTTGCTTATGTGGTGCTGAGGAATCGAACCCAGTGCCTCGAGCATGCAAGGCAAGCGCTCTACCACTGAGCCACCTTCCCAGCCCTACAAAAATAATTTTATATGGTCTCATTTTATTGGACTCTCCTTCTGTTTGAAACAAATAACATTATTGATGCTATGATGGTTTCATTAACACAAATAATGGAACTGATTATCAGAGAGTGTCACAGAGCTTGTCCTGGGAGAATGTCTCTCAAAGGAGATCCCTTACTTTAACTTCTAATAGTTTACTACTAATTCTGAATGCCTATTATTAATATATTCATATGGGTCTGGAATTAGAATATACTGAAATATCATTATTGTTTAAAAATAAGTAAAAAAATTCATATTTATATATCAAGTCATTGTCACAGCTCGAATTAGGATTTAGCTCACTTGAATTTTACACCTAGAGTAGCCTTAAGGAAAAATCAAGCTAAAATAAACTATTACTTTATATTTAGTAATAATCTTAGAATTCATTTTTACATTAATAACTAAGCTAACACATTTAATACAGGGTATAAAATATCCCAGTATTATTCTGGTATTTTTTAAGTTAACCTCTAAAATGACTATTTACTGTACGCTATTTCCTATATTAAATACTTAAGGCTAGACAAAATGTATTCATTATATATCTATATAAAGTATACTTGCAAAATTATTCATGGATATCACATACAACACATGTTACATCATGCTATAAAAATAAATTTTAAAAAATGACATCTCATTTTGTTAAGATATTTTACAGTTGACTAATGGATTCTGGATCTGAAGAAACAAATTTTCTGCTACATCTCTGGTGAGAATTATTGTCAGTGGGAACACCTATCATACACAAGGTCATGATGCTCTTTCCATGAGGTTAAATGTGTCAATTAGTACTTTCCTTCAAATCTACCCACAGTGAAACAGAAGTAGGAGAGTCTGGCTAGCTGGAGATTTATAAGATTGTGTCCAACAAGTGCCCCCCGCCAGATGTTTAGCCTCCAGTCATTTCCAATTAGTTTTTGTTTGGTTTTCAGGGAAATGTAATATCTTAAATATCTGTTAAGGGAGTAATATTAGCATCCAAGTTCTGACATATTTTTCATTAGCTTAATTTCCTTTACCCTTCTCTTTGCTGTTGGAATAGCATCTTCCTTCTGGGGCCCCTGTCTTTCAATTTTAGACCAAAGACACAAGACCCATTATTTTAAGCTCTCCTTCCAGAACTTTCACTTCTAGGTGTTTTTCTATTTGTTTATTTGGTTTGATTTGTTTTTTTTGAGTTTTTGTTTACATTTATCTCTAATAAATCAACCCTACTTTAGTTAGGAATATTTTCTATTTGTCAAGTATTATCACAAAAGACTGCAAAGGTAAAATATGTACTTTGGCATGGTTTCTAATGACAACTCAAATGTTTGAATTTCTTTATTAACTTTTCTTACACTTGTAGTTCTTCTTTTCTGATACTTTCTCCTTTTTTTTGGTTCTCTGAAAGTGATTTAGTCTTTGTTTTTACTCTGATCTATAAAATTAAAAGTAATCCTTTGCTATCCAAGCATTCTCAATGTGCACCATGGCTAGCTCTGTCCCTCTTCACTTAGGTCCAGCATCTGGTTCCATTTGTCTGTTCCCTGTCTTAACTGTAATGTCTCAGTCTGTTCCAACATCTATGTGATTGCACTCATTTTAGTCCTTTCCATGGTCAGTTTATTATTTTAGGTTTTTTTCTGTTATAAGTGTTTTCCAACTGAAAATTAAATATATCTTTCCAAATTATCAGGAGACTTGATATAGAAATACTATTTGTAATGTATAAGCCCACGTGCAGCATGCTTTTCAGAGATAAAAAGCTATGATAAGACATATGGTGTGACTGATAAAGCTCAGGGAGGTATATGGAAAAAAAGCTCATCTGAATTTAATTAAAATTTTAATGGCAAAGGCTGAGGTAAAGCTAGGAAAATGTGATAAAGAAGAAATTTAAAACATTGAAATCATGGCTTTCAAGTCCACTAAAATACTGATTAAAGTGAGCCAAACTTTAAAAAAGAGTATGAGAGATGACATAAAATAACAGAAAGATTTCAACAAACATCTTCTTTACTGCTGTTTTACATTACCACTTACCAAAATAATTAGTGCATAGATGGAGAAATTTACATTATTTTTTCTGCAGCTGCATGCATACCTCACAGACCTAAGATTAAAGACCTATGCAAACTTTGTGGTGGTGTGTGTAGCATAATTGTAAAGAATAATTATTCTATGGCCTAAGTAGGATTGTAAATGTATAATGAGAACTCGGTATAAGTGAGCAGCACATGAAAAAGCATTCAATGTCAACTATCCAGCTTGAACCCAATTAAAAGATTCTGTTGTGCTTTTGATTTTTTATATGTCAAATTAATCCCAGAAAATGAGCACTAAATGTGATGACCTACCAAATGTGAGACCAATGTATTAAGGAAAAATGAAAAAAAATGTTATTGTAACTGGGGATTTGTGATATGCACATTTTTATGTTGAGAAATGCAAAGATGGTTTGAAAGAATAAGGCTGATTACATAGTTAGCCATTGGCTGTAATTTGCATTTTGTTGGCAACAATTTAATGTATCTGTTCAGTGATTCACTTTGTAAACATCTGTCTCTCCTTAATGTAAATTATCCTATGGAATAACCATTGAAAATATTTATTATTTTCACCCCTACTAAAAGCATCCAATTTGGTATTTCTCTTTATTTACACAATGTAGGCTTTCAGCATAAACATTTTTGTATTTTGAATCTTGCCTGTAAGAGACAATGTATCAATAGATGGCATGGTTATATTTGATTGTGAGGTTCACACTAAAGCCCTGTTAGAAAGTGAGACTATTAAATATATTAGGTATAGATATGTAGATAGATATACTATATATAGTGTAAAACACTTAGCAGGATATATTTATGTAACTCTAAGAAGCAAAAGTAATGAAATAGCCTTATTGACATTAATAGTTGAGTTAAAGTTCAGATGTAAAATATAATGGATTAAATTATTTTTTTAGAATTGAGAGCTCAGGGAAATATTAAAAGAGCAAATTCATTTTTTATGCCCTTAAAAAGAAATGCACATTTAAAAGTAAAATAAGGAAATGGAAATATATAAGTTCTATTTTAAAGGTTCTTTTTTTAAATGGTTAGAGTTCTTGAAATTTCTATTTGTATCATTATAATTTAAGTGGGAGAAAAAAAGCATTCATATTGAACCTTTATATTGTGTGCTATGACATACAGGGCTACAATTCAATAATATGAATGGTTGAAGCAATCATATCTCTGTTTTCTATCCCAGTGGAAAGTATGAAGAGATCATTGTTTAGTTTAAAAAAAAGACAGAGAGAGGGAAAGAAAAGAAAGAAAGAAAGAAAGAAAGAAAGAAAGAAAGAAGGAAAGAAAGAAAGAAAGAAAGAAAGAAAGAAAGAAAGAAAGAAAGAAAGAAAGAAAGGAAGGAAGAAAGGAAGGAAGGAAGGGAAGAAGAAGGAAGGAAGCAAAGAAAGAAAGAAAGAGAAAGAAAGAAAGAGAGGTTCCTTTAGAACAAGTATAGCATGATAATCAAGCCATTACATACTAGTTTCTATGCATCCAGGAATGTTATTCATGTATTTTCTTTTGTAAGACTTCTTCCTCGGGTTCCTTCTCTGATTTACTTGCTTCATTCAGATAGTATCAGAGTGACTCTTTTAATGCTTCTTGTTGCAACATGAATTCCAGATTTTATCTCAAATCCCAAGAGTAGATCTCTCTTGCAACCATACTGTGAGTAAGTATTTGAAGTCTTCTCTGGCACCGTAGATGTAGTCACAATCACACAAACATTGCTTTACATGCATGCATGTGTCTGAAATCTGAAACTAAATTGAACTTCTATGCATACAATAGAATAGAAGCTATGATTTTAGCCCTTTTTTTCTTGCTCTTTTTATTCTTGAGAGGTGTCTCATATTTTGCCTTGGCCAACCTAGTTCAAAGTCCTCCTATTACTGTTTCTTGTTATAGCTTCTATAACAAGTGTGCACCACTAGGAACTGCTTTTTCTGTTGAGAAAGGGCATGTTAAACTGTTTCTTAAACTGGCTATGAACTTAAGGAGGATAAGTTATCCATGAGAAAATAAGAGATCTTAATTCTTATTTCTTCGATGTGTACATTGTAAATGAGTGGATCTGATTTGAATGCTAAACACTTTACCCTGAACTATCAATAAATATACTTTTCACTTTTGAGGATTCATTTACATTTGGTCATTGTGTTTAAAGTATTGAAAGGGATATTTTAGAAATGAATAATTCATAAGTCTTAACTTATACATCATTCTCCATCATGTTCTGTCATGAATCAACCCTTTGTCCATATCTATACAATATAAGCTGCCTCACAGTTTGTCATGTTGTAACTCTCTGTTAAGCATGTGACTGTCATGGTATAGCAGTACTTGTGCTTAAATAACCCTTATTTTACTAAATAATATCCCACAAAAACTAGAGTAATGATGATGGCAATTGGAGTATGACAACAGGAAATATTTTCAAGCCAGGCGCAGTGGCTCACATCTGTAATCATAACTACTTAGGAGGCTGAGATCTAAGAATCATAGTTCAAAGCCAGCCCAGGCAGGATAGTCTGTGAGACTTTTATCTCCAATAGACCACCAGAGAGCTGGAAGTGGTGCTGTGGCCCGAGCACTCACCTTGAGCTGAACAGCCTGAGGGACAGCGCCCAGGCCCAGAGTTCAAGTTCCATGACCAACAAAGAAAGGGAGAGGGAGAGAGAGAGAGAGAGAGAGGAAGGAAGGAAGGAAAGAAGGAAGAGACTTTCAGTATAACCTTGAGGAAGTAAAAAAGGTCAGTTATTAAAATTTAAGCTGCAAAATTATTGAAAAGAAAAATAAATATGGTAGCTATTCTATTGCACCTTAATATGCAGTGTGTGGTAATTGAATAGTTATGATGAAAAGAAAACCTTTAATTGTAAGATTGAATAATATCTCTGCTTTGTAGCATACACTGCAGATGTTTGACCATATCCTTCATGGATAAGAGGAAGGTAGTATGGTACACTGTAGTAAAATAAATCTGATTCGAGAGATCCAGAATGATATAGAGATATATTGATTAATCTTGCAATAGATCAAGAGATATATAAAGGTATGAAGACCTAGTATATAAATATTAAAACATGTCCATTTTTGATTTTGAATGAAGCATAGACACAATCAATATTGAACTTTAAAGAATCAATATAAACTAGTGTGAGGTTTGAGAGGGAAGATTAGCCAAAATTGGTTATTGATTCTAAAGGAGACTGGATTAACAGAGAGACTATGTTCCAACAAGTTTCTGTGGGGAAGGCTGTATTTTAACAATGTATCTACATTCTGTTGGCACCAAGGGGTAGGTACATTCTCTTCACTGAGCAGAGGTAAATCTCTTCTGCAGTAAGGGAACAAAGAAAAAAATGTGTTTCTAACTCTACCTAAGAAGCCCAAATAGATGAGGAGAAATGGAATGTCTACTTGATTTAGCAGCTGGGTGGGGAAGGAATACTGCTGGTGAAAATGGAATGTTTTCCTCAAGTATAAACAAAATTGACTTAAAAAGCCAATTGCCTTTGGAGAGGGGAGGTTACAAAGATAAACTAAATAAACTAAAAGACCTGCAAATTAGGTCATATTTACTTATAAGCATTAATATCATGTATGTATATAAAATTATTACATATTTACATACAAGAATGGTGAAGCATATAATAGTGAATATGCACCTATTGTATGTCTTTCTTCCTGGCCTGCTACTAGTTTCATTTCTCTTTCCATTCACAAACCAAACCTACAGTTCATTTTCAGTGCTTTCCTAATCCGGGGAAATCTCTATTTGTTTCTTTTAATGGGAAATCTCTATTTTTTCTTTTAATCTTAGAGATTAGTTAACTGCCTTTTCCTCTCTCTTGTTTGTCTAAAACTCTAAAGCAGGAATATGGTTAATCTGACAACAATCTGAGTACTTGACAGAGAAATCTTGTAGATGGCAGATTGAGATTCTAAGAAATCTGGGCCAGCAACAAGTTTTTTGTTTTGTTTTGTTTTGTTTTTGCCTTTTCTCTCAATTTGAAGGGCCCTGTGCCCTTAAGAAGAAAAAGGAAGACAAGTTGCTTAAACCACCATAATGACAGATTTCTCTGGAAACAAACAAAAACACAAATCAACAATAATGGTATTGGAATGATACTGTATATTCACAGTTGCTTCTAGTGAATAAATATATATTATATGCTATATCTCCCTGGAGAGAGTGATGGAACCACCTGAGTATAAAAATAATGCATCTCAGTTATATGCTCAGCTATATATTGATTGATAGTTTCAAATCTTTCTTCCTCCACATGAGGCTGCTAGTTATGTATATCCTTACAATCATGACTAAAGAGTATAAATGTCTAAGATCTCTGTTTCATGTTAAGTTGAATTCACAACCAGTTCTATTCTGTTGTCTCAGATATATACATATTTTACTCTCATTTTTCAATTACACTGGTTCAACAAAGTTCTATTTTGGCTCATGTTGCATGGTTAAAATAATTTAAAAAATTAATTTGTAAGTATGTACCAAAAAAATACTTGTAGGATTGATTTCCAGTAATCAACACTCTGGTCATTTTCTTCTGAACTTAAAAATACTACCATTATTAAGACTTTTTTATATCATAACTCAGTATGTACTCAAAATGCATAAACTTAAAAAATAAACTTCACAAAGCATATATCCTTCATATAATAATTTTTATTTTACAGTGAAAAATCATTTTACTGCTAATTGAAGAGTTGTGTTTTTTTTTTTCTTAAAAATAAACCTAGAAGCTTATAATGTCTTTTTTTTGTCATGGGGCTTGAACTCAGGGCTTGGGCACTGTCCCTCAGCTTTTCAGCTCATGGTAAGCACTCTACCACCTAAGCCAGAGCCCACTTCCTTTCTTTCAAAATAGAAAATGGGTGTACTTTATTGAATATTATGAAGAATTTTTTTAAAGTTTTCTTTTAGGTGTGGGTTTGCCTAAATTGTATTTTGAGGAAGGTCAAATTTCTGAAAAGCTAATAGAATAACCAGTAAATACACATTCATTCTTCACCTGAATTGATTACTAAACATATTTTGTTGTATTTCTCTATATTAATATGTGCATTATGCTTTTACATATTTATAATAAAAGTTGAAGATTTTGTGATACTATATCTGCATTTCTCAACAATGTATACTATCATTATCATACCTAAGTAAACTAACATTTATACAATTATTTGATCTAATATTGAGCTTATCTTCAAATGTTCTCTTAATTTGTCAATGAATTCTGTGGACTTAGCTAATTTCTGGATGCCAAGTATCTACTTAAAACTAAATAATAGCTTTAGTATGGCCTTGCTTGTTATTGGGTAAATGCCCAGAAGTGGGATTGCTGGGTCATTGTCACTGTATTTGATTCCAGTCACTATATTTGATTCCAGTGCCCTGCATCTCATATATACATTTTTCTAATTTGGAGAGGGGAAGGGAAATAACAAGATGCTGAAACAGGGGTACAGGTTGACCCATTGTAATAATGAGACTTACAAGATGCTATGTTGAAAACAAACTTTACAACTTTGGGGAGGGGGGATGGGGAAGGAGGAGGTGGGAGGTATGGAGGAAAGGGATGTAGGGGAAAACAAAAGAGGAGGTAACAATGCTTGATAGGAAATGTGCTCATTACCTTACTCATGTAACTGTAGCCCCTCTGTGCAGTATCTTTACAACAAAAAATTAAAAATAAAACTGATTGAAATATTAAGAAACAGATTTGATCATACATCTGAGAAGAAAATATTGGATTTTAGGACCACCACATCTAATGTTTCAAAATCATTGTGTCTTCACTATTAACTTCATACTATTGTTTTGCTCTCTACTTCAGTTCTTTCTTATGCAGAATTTATGTTGTGTGAATTTAATTTATACCATTTAATAGTTTGGAGGGTATTCGTATACGGATATATATAAATATATTATTTTTTCAAGTAAAGACTTTAGCAACGTTCTCAAAAATTGTCTTTGACTGATCAATTCTAACTTTGGAGCTGAACTTATTCCTGAAGTTATTGTATTGTTCAGACTTAAAGAAAGTCTATTCTGAGTCTAACATGAACTTAATTCAAGCTGAAACAGGGTAGAGAAGGGGAACAATTAGTTGAACAAATTAAATATCAAATGCTCAAATCAAGGAGTTATATTAATAAAATAATCAACTTAGAATTTTAAAGACAAATAAATGTTCCAAGACAAAGCAAATGCCTCATAACACAGTAAAAAATACACAAATAAGTGCATGTGATCTTGTACACACAGATGAAATAATGAAATTATCAAAGTGAAATTAAAGCAGGTAAATATTAATAGTGGTTGTTTCTTTAATCCAAGTTATTGAGCTTCTTCTGTAGAATATTATGTTTTTTTCAAACAACATAAACTATGTAATTATCATTAATTTGGACTTGGAAATAGTTCCTGTTATTAAGCAGCTGGAACACCACAATAAACTGCCTCAAGATTAAAGGGTAAACGACCTTTTATTTCAATTCTACTTTGAGCATCTATTTTATTTTTCAGCCATTCTAGTAAGCAGTGAAATAAGCGAGGACCCTTGCTATCAAGAAGCTTAAAGTTCAGTACAATTCCAGTAGAAAATTGCTGCACTTGTGACGCCTTTATTATTTATGGGTGCCAAGGGCTTGTTCTTCTACTTGACTTCACCTATTTCTCATTTCCAGCCAATGCCCTGAATGTTCCTGGTACGTTTTTGTTCTAAATTCTATGTCATGTGTATCCTTTTGATGCCTGAATGTCTAAATTCTAGCTCCATACTTGCAATCCAAATTTTTCACTTAAGTGTTTTGTTTTGCTACTTCAATCTTTCTCTTGAACTCACTCTAGTGAAGTTTTATGGGGATAATATTTTCAATATCACTGAAAGTGGATTTGGTAATAAAAATGTCATTTCCAATATAAAAATAAATCTAAAAGTAACTTGCAATATCCTTAAATGTTGATAATAGTGCCTTGCATAGGCTAGACAATTGTTTTTCTTTTTGTTTTTTTTTTGGGGTCCCGTAGTGGGGCCTGAACTCTGGGCTTGGGCGCTGTCCCTCAGCCCTTCAGCTCAAGGCTAGCGCTCTACCACTTGAGCCACAGCGCCACCTCCGGTTTTTTTTATTTTTGCTATGTGGTGCTAAGGAATCGAACCCAGGGCCTCAGGCATGCAAGGCAAGCACTCTACCACTGAGCCATCTTCCCAGCCCTAGACAATTGTTTAGACACAAAATATTGTTGATTAATGTTGATTGTTCAACACACTATTTTTATTTAGAGTAAATATGGGCAGAAATAAGATTAATATTAAATACTTTAACAAATATATACAAATTTTCAAATACATTTATTCTTGGATTAGAATTTTAAGAATGGTGGGATAAAATTTTCAAAAAATACTAAATTTATTCAGCAATATTTGCAAGTTGTTCACTGAAAAGTATAACTAATTTTTATTTTAACTAGGAGCATATTGAAATGTTCCCCCCCAACATATCATTATCAACAATTTGTTTCTAAATTTTCTAAAGTTGAAAAGTAAGGGAAATATTAACAAATTTAATATATAAATTATTACTAGTGAAAGTAAATCTTTACTTATGCCTTTTGATTTTGAATATTTAGTGTTATTTTGTCTAAAATATTTTAAAATATCAGGGATAATTTTGCCAGTTCATACCTACACTGAACAATATATAGATAATAATTTATTATATACTATATGTAAAATACAGGCTAATATATATATAATGTATAATATTTTTTCCAATTTAGTCCTTGCTACTAAATATTAACATAAATTTAATGACAAATTTATTTGTTTCTCTTGTATTTACCTTGTACATGTCATACTATTTATAAGAGCTTAACTGGTACAGTGCATCTAGTGAGAATATATAAATATAAGCATCATTTTATTTTATGCTAAATAAATAATTGACTTGTCTATAAAATATATATATATATATATATATATATATATATATACTGGTAAGTGATTGATAGGAATAATCCAGTATTTCAAAATAGTACAAAAATTCCTTATTATTCACTAAAAAACTGACTTATTATGTCTGTAACTATTACTATAGACATCCCTACTATTTCTTAAATACTCACCTAATTGGGATGGAGTCACTACTAAGTTCACCTTTCTTTTGCAAGCATTTTTGTCATTAAAATTTTTTTCACCACAATCTTCCCTTAATATTAATTTGACAGTACTGTATATGTCAAGGGATATAAACACTGAGTAGATGGATAAATTCCTTATAATGGTCTTGTTGCCCCTATATCAAATTGTAACAACTCAAGTAAATTGACAACTTGCTTTCAACTTTTGTTGTTGTTGTTGTTGTTGTTAGGGTCTCACTTTGTAGCACAGACTGACATCAAACTCACCATTTTCCTGCCTCAGCTTCTCCAGTGCTGAGATTACATTTGTGAGCCATGGTATCCAGTACTCATCACTGTGAAGTACCTATAAGGAGGCTGGCATATAAGATATATTATTTTCCTTAATTGAAGAGAGCCCTGTATTTCTGAATTATTGTTGGCTAGAGACATACTGGCTTTTCGTGAGTTTAGCTTCCTGACAATGAGACGCCTACCCATTTAACCTTAATATCTAGTACTACCTTATCAGCTTGCTATGACTGCCAATGGAAAGAAGAGAATGAGTTTGGAAAGACAATTCTCATAAATGTCAAACTAGATGAAACGATGAGCAAAACATGAAATGATAAACTCTACAGTGAGTTTATAGACAGTGAGGAAAGTAAAATGTCTGTGGAATGGGTGAGCCTGGGGAAAGTGAAGGCTATGAAGTGGGCAACTTACACATAGTGTGGGGAGACTTCCTCTGCTTATCACCTGGAAAAAAGTAAACAAAAGAAAGAAAAACTTCATGAAAGATTGCTCTAGGTGACAAAGCTCATTGCATGTGACAGAGAAAGAAGCTACCTATCGCTAAAGCCATTCACTGGAAAGTGAAAAGGTCTCTGGAAAGTGAAAAGGTCTCATTTTTCCTACATATGAACCTAGGCTCTGCAGCCATACCACACAGCTTTGTTTTTCCCCACTTTGGGAAGCCTTCTTTAGACATGCTTTCAGTAATAACTAATGTGTTTGGAAATTCAAATTTGCATCAAAGGAGACATTTGTTTACTATAAACTCTCCTCATGATACACTCTTAGCTGTCACCATCTTGCTGTCAAACATTCTTTGAAGTGCCAAGTGCTGGAAGCTTTAGCCTTTGCAAATTTGTTACTACAGTAGTTCTTACTAACTCTCTTCCTTCTGTAAGATCAAAGCACCTAGTCAAAGGAAAGCATGTATTATAGATGTTAAAAATTATGTTTATCTTATCGCTGATTTAATCACAAGTAATATCTGGTAGCAGCAAGTAATTTTTAAACTAAATATACCATATGCCTATTCTAAGATGGATGGTGCATTACAAAACAGAGAGATGAGAAAGGGAGATTTCTGGATTAGAGACAGTAAAATTATTGGAAAAAGAAGGAATTAAGCAATGCAGTGAATTTTCTAAAGCAAAAATTAGAATGTCAGAAACCTCTACCTTTCTTTTTATTTATTTATTGTTTAAATGTTATTGTCAAGGTGATATACACATGGGTTTCATTTATATAACTTAGGAAATTAGTAAATTTCTTTTTGAACAGTATTACCTCCGCCCTCATTTTCTGCCATTTTTTCCCTCCCTCCAAGTTGCATGTCTCATTTTCAACATAGTGTCTAGTGAGTATCATTGCTGAATTGGTTCACCCTTTGTCTCACAGTTTCTGTGCTTTCCTTCCACCCCCTAAATCAAATAATTCTGTGTACAAGACAGAAGGTACAGAAATTAAAAAAAAAAGTTTCAAAATGTAATAAACCCAAGGGGAAAATAACTTCCAACAGTACAGTAATAAAAACCTCTTGTTTCCATTTCTTGGAGTTCCTTTCAAATAACAACATTTTTTATGGCCATATGAACAAAACTATTGACTCAATATGATCCTCTCATAAGAATATCCTCTTTAGTTCTCATTGTGTGAATGTTTACAGTGCTGTTTAATTAGTCATGTCCAAGTGTAATTATCTGTCTTTTACTAGTCATTAGATTTACTTGTAGATTTATAGACACATTTCAGTTATTACAACTGAGGGAAACCATACAGCATATACTTTTTGGGGTCTGTCTTACTATACAATACAATTTTTTTTCAAGTCTTCCCATTTCCTTAGGAATAGGGCCATGTCATTCTTTCTGATGGAAGCAAAGAATTCCATCATGTATATATACAACATTTTCTTCATCCATTTATCCACTAAGAGGCATCTGGGTTGATTTCACATCTTAGCTATGATAAACAATGCTGCACTGAACCTAGTTGTACTGGTGGCTTTAGTGCAGCCTGATATGTGGTCATTTGGGTAAATGCCCAGGAGTGTGATTTCTTTGTTAAGTAAGTACGTGATCATATCACCTGAATAAGAGTACCCTTGTTTATTTGTTTGTTTACTTGTTTTCTGTCCAATTTTGATATCTCAGTTTAAGTAGTATAAAGTACTATATTCAAAGTTTATGTTTTATATGTAGAACTTAGAAGCTATCTATTTCTAAAATTATTTAAAAATTATCCCCAGTGGTTCTGGAATAAGGACAGTTTAGAAGTCATATATTCCACCTATGGAAATATATTAAATATGGAAATAACATGTAAGATTCAATCAGCAAAGAATTACTATGTATGCATATAAGCTTGAGAACCTGACCAAGATTATTTTATATCCACCTCCCTGTGGTTCACTTTAAATAAACAATGCAACTGTGTTAATAATCTAAGGAAGGAAGATTAAAAGGTAGAGTGACTCATTAATTAAGCTGAAAGGAATGTAAAACACAAGGGAACTTCTAAGACACTCTAATAGCTAATCAGCTGTTGCATTCTCAATTTGTGTGTGATAAAAATGCTATCCTTGCCCCTCCTTTTCTCCTTGCTCTACTTCTTTGACTTTGATTCTCTGCTCCTCAATCTGTTTGGCTAAGAAAAAAACAAAACAGTAAAATTTCAAATTAAATTATGGTACTCCATTTAAAACAGATTTCTATTCAAATCATTAAACTTTTTAAATACTTAGAAATATAAAAAGAATGGCTTTTAATGGCACAATAATATTCTGATCTTTGAAAAATGTGAATGATAAGAGAGTAAAACAGGCTCTGCTAGGGACAGGATTATCCTCAGTATGGAGAGGGTTAATGAAGGAAGAATGTAGTTAAAATATTATATATACATTCATATATACATACATAAGGCAAATATACACACAAAAGCACACACATACTATTTTCGAATATAATAAAGAACAAGTTACTCTTATTCATATG
Source organism: Dipodomys ordii (assembly GCF_000151885.1). Taxonomy (NCBI): domain Eukaryota; kingdom Metazoa; phylum Chordata; class Mammalia; order Rodentia; family Heteromyidae; genus Dipodomys; species Dipodomys ordii. Next base: position 18,869,809 of record NW_012267217.1, read on the forward strand.
ATATCATCAAGTGCTTATTTAACAAAGGAATGTACAGTCAAAATTGGTTGATAATGTATGTCCTATTTTATATAGATGTGTATATATATATATAATTTTTGTTTGTTTCCTGGTTTCTGGTGGTTTATTGGAGATAAGAGTTTCATGGACCTTCCTGCCTGGGCTGGCTTTGAACCCTAATCCTCAGATCTCAGCCTCCTGAGTAGCTAGTATTACAGGCGTGAGGCACCGGCGCCCAGCTATATTTTATTAATGAACATAAGTTATACAAGAAATCATCACTGTCACCTCTCCATACATGGAATGCAACATACTCCATCAATATAACCCCTCTAATACTCCCTTCTTTTTTTTTTTTTTTTTACGTCAAAGACAGGGACATCAACTCATTAAGTGATGCTTTTACTCATTGGCTCCATAGGACTTTATCAACTGAGCCACACATCCAATTCCTAACTCCTCCCTTCTTAAAATAACTTAAACAATTTTTTTCTCTTTTTGTTAAATTGTGAAAATACCGTACAGAGGGGTTACAATTACATGAGCAAGGTAATGAGTACATTTCTTATCAAGCATTGTTTCCTCCTCCTTTGTTTCCCTTTCTCATCCCCTCCAGCCGCGCTCCCCCCGCCGCCCCCGACCCCCCAACCCCCGCCAAAGTTGTGAAGTTCGTTTTTCGACATAACATCTTGTGCATCTCATTGTTGCAATGGGTCCACTTGTATCTGTATTTAAACAATTTGTTTTTTCCCTTCCCCTCCAAAATTATATCAACATCAAATACAGTGAAAACAGGGGTTATACCGTGGGGGAGGGACATACAAAGCAACAAAGAAATATCTTATAAATATGTTAGAAACAATAGCAACAAGAAAAAAAACATTTGAGTCCTTAGCTTGGGGTTCATTTTGCCTAACATCAACTTATCTGACCATTCCTGCTTGTCTCAGACATATACTAGTTATCACAAATAAGGGAAACCATGGGACCTATGTTTCTTTGGGCCTGGCTTACTTCATTTAATATAATTTTTTTTCCAAGTCTTTCCATTTCCTAACAAATGGGACACTGTCATTCTTTCTGATGGAAGCATAGAATTCCATTGTGTATATATACCACATTTACTTGATCCATGCATCTACTGAGGAACATATCTGGGTTGGTTCCATATCTTAGCTATGGTAAATAATGCTGCAAGACATAGTTGTGGCTGGTAGCTTTAGTGTGGTCTTGTTTGTGATCATTTGGGTAAATGTCCAAAAGTGGGATTGCTGGGTCATAGGGGAGCTCTATGTGGAGTCTTTTGAGGAACCTCCATACTGCTTTCCAAAGTGGTTGTACTAGTTTACAATCTTACCAACAATGAAGTAAGGTTCCCTTCTGTCCACATCCCCTCCAGTATCTGTTGTTATTGGAGTTCTTGGTTAAAGCCATTCGAACTGGGATGAGGTGATATCTCAATGTTGTTTTGATTTGCATTTCTTTTATGTCTAGGGAGGTTGAGAATTTCTTCATGTGTCTATTGGCCATCCTTCTTTTCTCTTCAGAGAAGTTTCTCTGTAAGTCTTTAGCCAACTTACTTATTTGGCAGTTGTTTAACAAGCATTGTTGCCTCTTCTTTTGTTTCCCCTTACCATCCCTTACCATCCCCCCCAAAGTTGTAAGGACTCAAATGATTTTTCTCTCTTACTATTGTTTTTAACATATTTATGAGATATTTCTCTGTTGCTTTGTATGTCCCTCCCCCCATGGTATAACACCTGTTTTAACTGTATTTGATGTTTGTATAATTTGTGGAGGGGAAGGGAAAAAACAAATTGTTTAAATAGGGATACAGATGGACCCATTGCAACAATGAGATGTACAAGATGGTATGTCAAAAAACAAAATTTTTATTCTACTTTAACAAACACATATACATATATGTACACACACATATATATGTATATATATAAATGTATACATAATATATGCATTGAGCTGGGAAGGTGGCTCAGTGGAAGAGTGCTTGCCTTGCATGCATGAGGCCCTGGATTCCATTCCTCAGCACCACATAAGCAGAAAAAGCGGGAAGTGGCCCTGTGGCTCAAGTAGTAGAGTGCTAGCCTTAAGCTGAACAGCTGAGGAACAGTGCTCATGCCCATGACCGGCAAAATAAATAAATAAATAAATTATATATATATATATATATATATATATATATATATAGGTTTTTAATATTCTCCTTTTACGATGACCTTTCTTTTAGTTGATTACTATTTGTATCTAGGATGTGTGAGCAAATGTTAAAAAAAACAACAACAAAGAAACAAATAACAAACACAATATAACCAGTGGTTTTATTCTAGATTTGAAATGCTTCTCAAAAGTCTTTCTGTTTAAGGCTTGGTCCTGAATTCTGGATGTTCACAATAAGGCTTCAGGAGAAGATTAAATCTGGAATATGCTGACCTAAAAGATGTATTAATCTATGATTGATTTCAGAGAGTGGTCTTTGTTATTTAATCTCCCTCCCCCTCTCTCTCTACATATGTGTGTGTGTAAATTTTATATATATATATATATATATATATATATTCTAGCTGCCATGTCATGATGCATAAACTTGCTCTGAACTTCTCCTCCCTGGTGATATCAAGATGATGACACAGATTTGCTTTTACCATAGGAACTGAGAAGTGATGTATATGGTATACTACACTTAAGAAAGAAGCTTTGAGAATTATGTGATTTCTACATTTTTTAAATGCTCTTCTCCACAAAAATAATCCTCTGGATGGAGGTAATACAGAGTGAAGGTCAACAGGAGCAGTCAGTATACATCACACAGGAGGCATAAGGGGAGAAATAAATATTTGGTGTTTTTGTAAGGCAGTGAGATTTTATGGTTGTTATTGCAATATGAAATAGATAATAGGTAGATGCAGTTGTTTAGTTCAGCAGTTGCACACAGTAAGCCAAATGGTTTTCCTTTGATATTTCAGGAGAGAATACATTTTAAATAAGATTGTATGTTAATCACTAATTAGATAATACCATTACAAACAGATGTTAATTCATAAAACATATGAGTAGTTCAACGTACAGATTCATTCCAATACCAGTTAGTGAGACTTGTAGCTATACAGAATTTATCATTTAACTTCAAATATAATGCTAAGTTTAATTTAGCAACAAGAAAGCAAGATTTTATGAGATGATCAATTTGTTAAGCTAACCTAGTTTAAAAATAATATAAGTCTAGTATTCAGGTCAAATCACTCTTAAATGTATATTATTCCCACTGACATTTAAATGAAGTTTCATACTATCCATATATTTTCTATAAAAGACAAAGAGAGTTGGACAGAGAGACAGACTTAACATTATATGTTTGTGAACCATAAAGAAAAGTTGACTGTTTTACTATCAATTTCTCATGGTTGAGGAAGAGGAAATAAGTTGTAGAATGACAATTTATTGTCATGTATACATATATATGTATATAATGTTCACATGGTCCATAATAAAAATAAAATAAAGCTATATAACTACAAATGGCAGGCTTATAAGTATGTAGGTGTGGTTTTCTGTCATGTAGTCAGTGGTAGGTTCTGTTCTAGATAAAAAAACACAATTGATGTTGAAAGACTGATGTTTACATGAAGCCACTTGCTGTAGAATTATTACCTCACTAAAAGTAAAACTACTGAAAATGTACATGGATATATCATCTATTTAACATGGTATCATCTATTTAATATGGTATCATCTATTTAATCATAACAAGTAAGTGAGACTAGTACGGGTTTAAATTTCATTACTTAAAAATAATAAAATGATGGAAAAATGATGAAGAAAAGTAAGAGAGAATTGGTATGAGTCTCATTGCTGGTCAAAAAGGCTGGCTACCTAGATGGCACAAAAATCAAGAAATAGGTGAAGAGTAAGAAACAAGCAAATCCAGATGTATCAAATAATGAGGAGAATGATGATCACTTTCTCTTCTTTTGGGAAATCTATATTATCAAATAGTGAAGCAGAAGATCTGATAGTGGTTTTCAGGGCATAGATATGTGTTGACATGAGTACAAAATTCCCTCTATGCCAGAGGAACAAATCCTATAGATTTGTTCCAAAACAGTATTGTTAATAAGACAATATTTTATATAGAAGGAAATGATTGTGAAATAATTCAGTAATAACCCTAGAGTAAAGTAGGTTAACAAAAACCTGTGAAAAACAACTAAATGTGTGCCTAAAGAAAATATACAATGGTAAAAAATGAATTACAATTATTGTCTAAATTCTGACTATTAGTGATATTAAGTAAAAATAATAGAAATGGTGGGGTATATAGGTAAATTTTTTAAATTAAATAATAATGCAGTTTCTGATGAACAGTAAAATGAGTGAGAACTATCAAGTTAAAAACAACAAAAAGGGGGCTGGGAAGATGGCTCAGTGTTAGAGCGCTTGCCTTGCATGCCTGAGGACCTGGGTTCGAATCCTCAGCACCACATAAGAAAAAAGCTGGAGTGGTGCTATGGCTCAAGTGGTAGAGCACTAGCCTTGAGCTTAAGAGCTGAGGGACAGCGCCCAGGCTCAGAGTTCAGACCCCACGTCCGGACCAAAAAAAAAAAAAAAAAAACAACAAAAAGTAGATAAGACACCAATTCCAAATCCATATAAATCTAAATAAAAAAATGACTAACGACATATTTTTAGTCACTAAAACAACAAAAACACAATTTTCAAAAACATATTCTGAGTGATGTATGGAAAAATTTCTTCAAAAGTACAACTTACCACAAGTAACAGATGAAGAAATTCTGAATGGCTCTATATTAATTAAAGAGAATGAATTCATAATTTAAATTATTGAACAAAGATGTTTTATGTCCAGATGGCTTTACCAATATGCTGTTGCAAATATTTGGAATAAAATGTAAGAAATAGTACCAACTTTATACAAATTATTTCTGAACACAGCTTTGAAGGAAAACATGAGGAAATGTACATAACTTTGAATCAGGAAAGAGTACTTAATCGAGATATAGAAAGCTCTAGCCATGAAATTAAAATTTAATAAAATACATATTGTTAAGATAAAGCATTTTTTAAAATTTATTAATTTTTTTCCTTTTAAAATTTCAACTATGATACATTTATTGATATTATTGGGCACCAAATTGTCAATGTGTCTATATAATTTTTTTAATTGTGAAAATACCATACAGAGGGGTTACAATTACTTGGGCAAGATAACGTTATTAATTTTTTTATTGGTCGTGGGCCTGAACTCTGGGCCTGGATACTGTCCCTCAGCTCTTCAGCTCAAGGCTAGTGCTCTACCACTTGAGCCACAGCACCACTTCTGGCTTTTTCTGCTTATATGGTGCTGAGGAATGGAACCCAGGGCTTCATGCATTCAAGGCAAGTACTCTACCACTGAGCTATCTTCCCGGCCCAAGATAAAGCGTTTTTATCTTAAGGAATCATTAAGGCATTAAAAAGAGAAACTACATCATTAAACATTTCTGGTAAGAATATCCAACTTAATTTGTGATTCCCAAATTATGTGCCCACTTGTCTAGGCTGTGAGATTACCTGTTTAGTCAAATACTGCACTAGATGTTGTTGTAAAGGTACTTTGTATATGTGATTCATGTGATGATTTGATTGACTTGATCACCTTGGATAATGTGAACAGGGCTTATTTAATACACTAAAAGCTTTAAAAATATACACTAAGAATTCCCAGAGAGGGAGATTTTTGTTCAAATTATTAATCTGTTGGCATGCCATAGTTTATGGCCTTACTAACCCTGACAATTGTTGATCCAGTATCTTATAAGTTTTCTAGATGGATAAATGATCAATTAATAGTTTAATAGCTAGGTAGGTAGATAGGTAGGTAGACAAGTATATGAATATATACAATTTTTTTATTTTCTGAAGAATTTGATTTATGTAAGAGAAATTTTAACAATTCCATTTAAAAATGATGGATAACTTTACTCATTATCTTGCTCATGTAACTGTAACCCCTCTGTACCGTATTTTTACAATAAAAAAAATTTTAAATGCCAAAAGTTTTATTGAAAGATCATTTCAAAAGGAGTACTTCTCTTTTCTCTTTGAGGTAGATTACGTCCAGGTATCCTAGTTCTCAGCTGCTTTATTTTTCGATTTTGTTATAATTCACATAATTTTTATATTAGCAATTTCCATCGTATGAAATTGCATACTGTGGTTTATCCTTATGAATTTATGTTTCATAATGTCTTAAAGACATTTAAAAAGGCTAATGATTGGTTATGAAACATAAACTGTTTTGTTGAATATTATTAATCGTGAAAGTGCAAATTTTAACACAAAGTGAAATTGAGATTCACCAATGAAAATGTCTAAAATGAGGAATATAGCCAATGGTTCTCTTAGATACAGTTAGTGTGACTGAGTGATACAATCAATTCAGAGAACACTGATAGAATATGCTCAAGTTAAGCTCTTCACATTCCATGATTAGCAGTTCTACATACATTTATACTCCAGAGAAATAAAGATGGACAGTGTAATGTTCTCAGTACTATTTAAAATGGAAAGGATGAGCTGGTGCTGATGGCTCACACCTGTATTGGTAGTTCTAGCTACTCAGAAGGCTGAGACCTGGCAAATTGTGGTTTGAAGTCAACCATGGCAGAAAAATCAACTAGTCTATGTCCAATTAACTAGCAAAAAGTGGCAGAACATCAGCCATAGATTAAGCAAGCTAAATGAGAGCAGAGACCATTCATTCAAATCCCTGTATAGGGATCAATAGGTTTTAAAGAAACAAGCTTGGCCATCATATTCTTATCAATAGGTTTTAAAGAAACCTATTGATAAGAATATGGTGGCCAAGCTTGTTGATAAACACTTATAATTTTAGCTACTTGGGAGACAGAGTTCTAGAAGATGACAGAGTGAACTCAAAGATTTAGCAAGACCTCATATCACAAAAACAGCGTAGGTATTGGGGTTTTGTATGTAATACCAGTGAGGTAAGAAGCATAAGCAGAATCATTGCCAAAGGCCAACTCTGATCAAAATTTATGAAACCGGATACAAAATTTTTTAAAGCCAAAAAGACTGGAGCATGGCTTACAGATAGAATGCCTAATTAGCAGCTTCCTTGCCCTAGTTCAAACACCAGTAGTACCCAAGAAATGTGCGCATTTTTGTACAGTAGAAATTTATTAATGGTTGAAAAATTTAGTAACTTTTACTTTTCAGTGTAAGGATAATATAATATAAATATAATATAACCATTTTTAAGCTGACATAAAGGGTACACAATGTAATTGGTTTGCAAGCAAACTAAAAAAAGCAACAAACAACAAAAACTAAACAGTGTTGTTGAGTATTCAGCCTGTAATCCTAAAGTGAAATCTGAGGATCACTGTTCAAACCTAGTCCCAGCAGGCAAGTCTGTGAGACTTTTACCTCTCATAAACTACCAAAAAATGCTGGAAGTAGAGGTGTAGTTTGAACCCCAGAACCTGTACACAAACAGCAACAACAACCCCCTTCTCCCCCCCAAAATAAAGAAACACCAAAACATCAGTGATTATCTTTGAACAAGGGAAGGAACATTGGGAATTGTGAAAATCCTCTTTATCTTAATGTGTGCTAATAAATTTCATGTATACATTGTGCACAATATTCTTGGGATTTCATACATTGCTGTTTGTAAGAATACCTTGTTTGCAATAAAAATTTTGACAAGGGGAAAAACAAAGGAGGGGGTAACAATGCTCAGTAGAAAATATACTTTACTCGTAACTACATGTAACCCCTCTGAAGAGTATCTTTCAAAAATATATTAAATTTTTTAAAAAGTAAAGATTTTAGGAACACTCATGTATAGGCTGTTACAAAAAACATGTTTTCAATTCTTTTTAGGAAAAATGCCTTGGAGTTCATTGCTGTATTATAGAATATAGAAGAACATCTAGCCAGGTGCCAGTGGATCATGCTTGTAATCCTAGTTACTTAGGAAACTAAATTCTTAGGATCACAATTCCAAACAAGTTTGAGCAGACAAGTCTGTGAGACTCTTATATCCAATTTCAACAAAAAGCCAGAAGTAGAGCTGTGATTTAAGTGGTAAGGTGCTAGCCTTGAGCACTAAAGCTCAGAGACAATGCCCAACCCCTTAATTCAAGCCCCAGGGTTAAAAAAATAGAATATATCTAAAGGTATTAGGAAGTGGCTGTAATGTTTTTAAGTTTCTACCAACTGTGATGAAACCACTGTTCTGTTCATCTCATCAATATACAATTTACCCATTTGCGATTATAATTGTTTATAAATATTGTAATTTTCCATTTCACACAATTAAACATTTCTGGATAGTTTTCTATTTTGATTTATTTTGGCTTGAAATTAGACAAATCTCTCTCAAGTGCATCTTTTTTTTTCAAATATTTTGCTAAATGCAACCAGTAACAATCAAAAAACATTATTAGCTTTATCTTTTTCAATCTGTTCCAATAGAGCTCTAGGCTTAGAAGGCATATGGCTTACTTCCCAAGTTATTTCAGTTTTACCAAATAAATTTTACTAAATAACATGGGACAAGTTTTACTTTTTTTAAATAGTAATATCAGAACTTGAGATATAATGTTCCACATGAAATGGATAAAATGGAGATGAAGAGATCTGTCTTATAACCTTAGTGGCCATTGAACTTCTCCAGATTTACTTATATAAATTTCAATAGATGGAAGCAGGAAGATGGAAGAGAAGTATTTATGTTCAATGTGTTATATAACTGATAATTTTCCATTTCCTGTGATGTTTTCAAGGTTTCAACAGTTAATTTTAATAACAGAACAAGTCAGATATCATATTTGACATCGGCTTATGAGTAGCGTATTTCCTTTCAGCTCACAATCCATAGGCCAAATATGCGCACGTGCATTGGCAGGTGTGTGAGGACAGGATTTGTGCAGCTGCCACCATGCAAGGCGGGAGTGCTGTATAGCTAGAAAACAGAGCAGCCCCATTTTAAGAGCTTTTAAGAATCTGGAGCTTTTACTGGAGTGCTGGTGGTCTGCAGATGGACTCCTGTCACAAAGATCTGCAGCTCATCAAATGCACTTAACAGTTACAAAACTGAGCCAGGAGACCTGGAGAGAAAAGCAAAACCAGAAAACAATACCAATAAACCAGATCAACTCCAGTGGAGAGCTGATGTGGGACGCCCAGTCAACCGGGAAGGGTGCCAGGAAACAGAACAAGAGCATAAGACATGGCCTAAAATGGCACTTGAACTGATCTGGACCTAAATAGGGTAAGGTCAAGAGGCTGGGTCACAAGGAACTTGAGGGGTCATGACCCAAGACTGGCTGTTCCAGCAATCTATTGCCCAAGTCCTTTCCCCTACAGATGGGGAAAGATGGGACTTCACTGACTCCACCACGAAGATAAGGTAGTGCCAGTTAGATTCAGCATCCCAACTTCAGGAAAGAAGTCCAAATTTTGCTTCACAGACAGGTATTTTCCCAAGCCAACTCCTAAAAATCCTTCAATAACTCCTTATCAGCCAAATTTGAAAAAAAAAAGACAGAAAAAAAGAAAAAGAAAGAAAGAAGAGAAAAGATATAGAGAAACGAAGAGCAACTTAAATGTTGGGATGAAAGTTGTGTGGTCTGGTCTGTGTGCTGACAAATGACAAGCCATTATGGCCTCAAGCCTTTCTATGTGATAAAACAAAATGAATGTGAAAGAAGTCATCATTCTGCTGGGCACCGGTGTCTCAGAAGGCTGAAATTTGAGGATCACGGTTCAAGGCCAGCCCAGGCAGGAACGTCCGTGAGACTCTTATCTCCAATAAACCACTCAGAGAACCGGAAGTGGAGCTGAGGCTCAAGTCGTAGAGCGCTAGCCTTGAGCTGAAGAATCAGGGACAGCGCCCCACAACCCACAAACAAACAAACAAACAAAAAGGAAGTCGTCATTCACCTGATTCATAAAACAAGAGCAGATACCGCTTAGAAATAAGACTCTAAAATTTGAGCTTAGAATGAGATTTTATGGTAAACCTTCACAACAGTGCACCAACATTAAATAGTAATTTTACTACTTTGTATTAGTGTCCTTTGATGTAAGCCTATTGTGTGAAAGCAATCATAAGAGCAGTTGAGGCAGACATTGGGAAAAAGCCGATAATCCTACCTACTGAGGAAATTTTAATATTTGGAAGATCACGGTTCAAAGGCAGCTTAGACAGAAAAGTCAATGAAACTCCATCTCTAAAACAATGAGTGAAAACCAAGGGTGGAGGTGGCTCAACTAGTACAGGATCATTCAAGTAAGAGGCCCTGAGTTCAAATCCCTGAAACAATAAAAATTGCATCAAATTATTTAATAATGTTGTCGGGCAATATTTTGACCCTGTTCAATGGGAAATATCCAATCACCTAGAGTTGGAATGTGGAATATTTATCTAGAAAAAGCCTCTTAAAAACACAAACAATAAAAATCAACATCAACAACAAAACCATTCTATTAATTTTGGGATTTCAAAGAATTGGAGGTCTTCATTCCTAAAACTTAGGTAAAAACAGCCTTTTTTTCCTCACAAGTTTAAATACACATGTTCTAAAATGAGCTAAACTGGGACAGGATTAGCATTTCATTTTGGAGGTACAGTATTCTAAAGCAGACACTGTTTGAATAATCTGAAAGCAGAAAACACCATGTCCATTTTAGTACGATATTTGAACAAAGAAATATCATAGTTGAGAAAATGTAATTTTTAAAATGTTCTATGCTCTTCTGTCCAATGTAAGTTATATATTTCATGAAATCTGGCTATGAAATTATTTGAAAACATTTCAAAACATCCTATAAATTGATAAAACATTTATCAATACTTAGTAGTCCTTGCAATTTTTTCCCATTTGTCTGCTAATCTATTGAATCAAATAGGAGAAATTATTTCAAAATCTCAAGGTTTTGAAATATCCATGCATATATGATTTTATAATCCAACTAAAATCTTCTTTAGGACATTGATGGTCACTTAGACATCATTTAAAAATAGTTTTGCATAATTATATCTCCAAACTGTTTTTAATTATCAAATTTCAAACAAATGTCATTATTTACTAACTGAATTATCCATGAGTTTATTGGTATATGACAGGTAAAATATGTGCTAGTCAATAAAAAGCTGTGTGTGTCAGTGTATGTTTTACTATATTGAAGTACTTAAACAAGTAACCAAAACTGCAACAATTCACAAAACAACCAAAACAATTAAAAAGTTAAGATAGGACTTGAAATTTTGCATTTAATGTGATGTTAGGAAAGTGAATCCTTAGATAGATATTTTAAATTTTTTTTCTTTCATTCATGTGTTTCTAACGCATTTATAAGACTATTTCTTTGCTGTTTTGTATGTCCCTCCCCCACAGTATAACCCCCACTTTCAATATATTTGATGTCAGTATAACTTGTGGAGGAGATGGGGAAAAACAAGTCGTTTAAGGATTCAGGTGGGCCTGTTGCAACAATGAGAATTACAAATTGTCATGTCAAAAACGGTGGAGGGGAGGGGGGAGGCTGGGAAGGGAGGTGAAGGGTAAACAAAGGAGGAGGCTGCAATGCTTGGTAAGAAATGTATGCATTATCTTGCCCATGTAATTGTAACCCCTCTGTACAGTATGTTCACAAATAAAATAAAATTTAATAAAAAAAAAGAAAACACTAACCACAGAGTATTTCTCTGTTTCTATCTCTCTGTCTATGTTAATATACCTATCTTTATATTTATATAAACTCTTGTTACTCTTGTATTTAGTTACTAAGTAAAAATATTCTTCAGTAGTCTTAATGAGGACATGTTGCTATAGGATTTGAGATACAATTATGTAGAATTAACACTGAGGGTATCAACACATCCATCTAACTGGCCTGTTTCTACTCTATATCTCTAAATTCTTGTTTCCCATGTGGAAGCTAGAGTTCCATTTTAGTAAATATGTTAGAACATGTCATTTTGATCTGGAAAAAATGCTTCTGAATATTTTTCGCCAATTTTCTAATTTTGGCCAGCAAAGACAGTCCAATAGCTGATGCCTTTCTCTTCCACTAACTTTATCAGTTGATCACTGTATCTGGCTCATTTTGTTCTAGTGACTAGGACATTCTTTTAGTCCTTAGAACATTCCACATGTGTTCTCCTATCTAAGACTTTGAAAATAGTCCCCTCTGGAAGGCTTAGATGAGCAAATACTTTGCCTCATGGCTTCTTTGTATTATTTTGATTCTTAATTTGGTTTTGTTATTTTACCTAGCTGCTCTATAAAATAAAATAAAATAACTTTGCTTTTCTGGGCCAACTCCCTTTACTTAATTTTTCTTCAGGATACTTATTACCAACTATATTTTGTATTTTTAAAAAATTTTTCTCTATCTTTTGTAGAGCTTATGCTTAATGAGATTAAGAACATTTTCAGTGTTATTTACTGAAAGGTATGTCTGGAGCTTTCTGGATACTCTTTTTGGTCAATATTGAATGAATGAATGAATAGGTGAATAAAATGATTACAGTACTATTTGTAATAAAATGTCTAGAAGTAGATTATTGAAATTAAGTAAATCATATCACTCAATTTATAATTATTAACTATTATAAAGGATATATAAGAAAGTTGTAGACCACAGTAAGGAGAGTGATTTATCTCAATAAGGAAGATCTTTATTAAAGTGTGCTATAATGCAAATAATTAACAGTAACTTGGAGAAAGAGTGAGGATTATGTAACAAGAATGGAGAGGACAGAAAGAAAGGATAGAAACCTGTGTCTGGAAAACTTCCTTGAGGATGACTCAGTGGGAAATTAAGTTGTCAAAAAATAATTAAATTTTCAACATCAACAACAGGGTGAAAATGTTTACAAAGATATAATGAAGTGTATGTACCTATTTGCAGAAGTGTTTAGAAGACTTAAGATCTAATTTGCTTGGCCATGAATTTAATTTTTAAACTCCTTGGGAGGGAATGAATGATGGAATATTATAGATGGTTATCTGAATTTGGTTTCCTAATTGGTAAAGTGTTATACACCTCTTATAATCATTTTAAAATGCCAGAAATACATAATAAAATAATATTTCCTATACCACATAGTTAATTTATACTCACTCAAGTTAATAGACTTTTATTTTTCTTTATTATCTATGACTATAGGGATAAAAATAATAGGCACACAAATAAATGTTTAATAAAATTATAGAAACCATTGCTATATTTTGAAATAATTTAGTTTATAAAATAATTCAAAGTTAGGACAAAGGATTATTTTGTAAAATAATATACAGAAGTTTATCATTTATGTAACACTTTAATTCATACAGCACATTAACTTTAAACAGCTTCCTCTTAACAATTTCTGTATTTCTATTTTTCCTATTTCAACTATTCAAAAGTGTGCTCAAAAGCAATAATAAATATAATAATTAAATTTTCTATGTTGTTATGTGATAATATTTTCTTATAACCCTTAGAAATGAAAACACTAATACAAATATATGTATGATATAAAAAATTTCAATACAAGCTTTCTCTAGTACAACAAATTTTCACAATAAAGTGAATATAAAATTGATTAAACAATAACCATTCATTTTATGGGCCTTTGTTAAAGCCTAGACCAATCTAGATTTAATAACTATCATGAATTAATGTCAAAATGATTGCCAGAACAAAATGTATTATATAGTACAACCATGTAGTAAAAAGACCATTAAAAGCTGTAGAATGAATATTAACTGCTTGCCAATAATAACACTGGTGATAATGGGAAAGATGAATTTGAATGAAAAACACAATTTTATTAAATTCTAGTTTGCTCAATGAGGCTTAGACTTATAACAATAAAAAGCATATTTATGGTAGAAATCCCTCAAGAAAATAACTATTTCCTGAATTGTATTATAAAAAATAATAGTTTCACTGACAAAAAATATGGTTAGTATCTAAAGGCAAAACATTCTCATTCTTAACATTTTCTAAAAGTTTGCTTTTTTGACACAGAAGTTGTTAAACAATACAATATCTTTCTTACTATAAAAGAGAATTATTCCCAAATTGACTGTCCAACTAGAAGCCACAATTTGTACTCTTACTAATGAGATAGATCATTCTCACTTTTTCTGTCTATTTGAAAATTATTATTGTGAAAGTGTCAACACTGAAAATATTAAGAAGTGTGAGAGAAGGAGTGAGCAGGGGAAGGATGGGTGACAGCTGTTGAAAGGGGTAACACTGATCAAGATATATTCATAAACCACTCTTAAATGGTGCCGCCTTCACATAACTACTTAAAGATAACAATAAAAAAGAACTCAGTGATGTGATTTACATATTTTTATTACCAAGTCGCTTTGCCCATCTATGTATTTAACATTATCATCTGTTCCTTGTAAATTTGTTGTCGTATTCACAAATTTAATCCATTTTTCTATATTTGCTTGTTTCTTATATAATGGGACCTTTTTATCTGCACTTACTATTTAGACAGTAGAGAAGAATAGAAAACCTAATTACATGTCATTGGTAACTATGGGACCACTCACGTAAACAACGTGGACAAAATAATAATCTGATAGACTATATGTGACTGTGATATCCACATACATTTTTAACAATATACAGAACAATTTTATTATTAGTATTTTTGTCAAACATTTGGACATTATTGAAATCATATGTCAGGGATATGTTTAATATTAAGCCATGGACTCTATTTTTCCCCATTGTAACACTTATTTACTATCATGCTGTTCTATATCTTTTATGAGAGCTATGTTCTGAGACACAGATGAAGACATAAAGTAAGTTCTAACTGGAAATGTGTTTTGATTATTCTGGATACCTTAGTATTTAGGTTAAGTAAGTTTTAAAGGAAAATCAGTCCTAAAAGTTTGTGACAGTCATAAAAATGTCAATGTCCCTTTTCAGAGTGAAGTCTTTAGTTGATCATGACATTATTTGACATTTGGGTGACACTTGGTCCATGGCTGTTCTGACCTAGTCCCAGTCAATTCCTGAGGATACCATAGTTAGACTGTGTTTAAAGTTGTGATGGGATAGTAATATGATAAATCCATCTAGTTTCTAACCTAAGATACAACAGAACTGTTTACAGGAATTGGAAACCTGGCTCAGGTGATAGAGGGTCAGCCAATGAGCAAAAGCTTCAGATACTGAGTTTGAGTCCTGGTCTCAGACAAAAAATAACTAAATAAAAAATGTGTTAAAAATCGCTTTCTAAAAGACAAAGAAAGAATAGAAAACTAGATTCGTAATTTAAGACCTACATTGAGACACTGCTTATTTTTGTTTCTGTGCTAGTATTCTTAGTTTTCATTTCTATGTATTCAAATCTTCCTATTTTTCTTTAAAAAATAGAAATTGAGCTGGGTGCCAGTGGCTCACGCCTGTAATCCTAGCTACTCAGGAGGCTGAGATCTGAGGATCACGGTTCAAAACCAGCACAGGCAGGAATGTCTGAGAGACTCTTTTATCTCCAGAAAACTGGAAGTGGTGCTGAGGCTTAAGAGGTAGAGCACTAGCCTTGAGCTAAAGAGCTGAGGGACAGCACTCAGGCCTAGAGTTCAAGCCCCACATCAAAAAAACAAAGGAAAGAACGAAAGAAAGGAAGAAAGAAAGGGAAGAAAGAAAGGGAAGGAAGAAAGGGAAGGAAGAAAGGGAAGGAAGGAAGGAAGGAAGGAAGGAGAGAGAGAGAAAAGGAAGGAAGGAAGGAAAAAAGAAACAGAAATTGCCTTTTGTTTGCTGTCCAAGGTTCTCTTGTATGACTGGAAGGTTTGTTAAGAACAATGAAATTACTGTGAAAATATATAATTTTTAAGAAGATTTAATTGATAGGCAGTTACAAATAATTCAAAAATAGCTCATTAATAAATTTCTCAACATATAATACCTTTAGAGGAGGAACACAAAAGTGGTTTTTATTTACATTATATTTATTATGTTATTTATTTTGAAATATTGCTTATTGAAATGAACTGTAGTAAATGAAAACACTTTTTCTGGTATGGCTGTTGTGGTTGTTATAGCTGTTGTCAAGTGATGGTGATGTTTGTTTTGCTTTATTTTATTCTGGGAAGATAAAAGGGGAGGGGGCACAGAAAAGGATTGAGGAAGGGTGAACAAATAGAATCATGCCATTCAGTACACACTATGTGGAAAACGACCAATGTAATGTGTGAGCAGGGATGGGGAAAACCTTAAGTAAAGGAAGGGCTGACATTGTCCAACAAAAGAAATGACTCATTAACTGACTTAGAAATGGTAGCCCCTCTGTACAACACCTTAATAATAACATTAAAATTCTAAATAATAGCAGGGTGCCAGTGGCCCACTTCTGTAATCCTAGTTAGTCAGGAGGCCGAGATCTGAGGATCACAGTTCAAAGCCAGACCATACAGGAAAGTCCATGAAATTCTCATTTCCAATTAACCACCAGAAAACTGGAAGTGGTGTTGTGGCTCAAGTGGTAGAGTATTCCCCTTGAGCTGAAGAGCTCAGGGATACAGTTGCCACAGCTGAGTATTATTATGAACACTACCGTCACTATTAACTTTTCTTTATCATTCTTAATTACTATTATCTCCGAAATTATTGTTGTTTTCATAAACAGCTGCTTGACCACTTCCTATAACTATTGATAAAATAGCATTTTGTAAAAGTTTTATAGAAATAAAATTGAATGTCTGTTCTTTCGATTTGTTTTATTTAATTAGCTTAAGTAATTTAGGTTCACCCTGCTGGTGTCTGTGTGTGTGCTTGTGTAACTGTTTTTTATTGCTGAATAATACTCTATGGTGAACATATAACAAATTGTGCTACAGCTTTCCTTAATGTATATAGTCAAGTTATTTTTAGGGCTTTGCACCTGCTAGACCCTTGATCTACTGCTTGCCTCCAGAGTGTAGTCACTTTCTTTGAGTAACATATGTCAAAACACAAACATAATACTTTTGTTCTGGTGGCAAGGCAGAGAGTGTTTACCACATACCACTAGCAGGTAATTCAATATGTAAAATATAATGTATGTTCATTGGAGTGTTTCTGCCATCATTTTGAGTGGTTCTTTGAGTAATGAAAATTTGTCTTTCAAACTCCATTGCTCACATATAGACTTAATTAAATATGTAATATCATGTTAGTATTGTCGATTAATTTTTATCATTGATAGCTTCATATAGCAACAGATATTAATATCATCTTATGATAATAATAAGGAACTTTATAAACAGAGTTAAAAAAAACTCCAGGCTAGATGCATAACTCAGTGTTAGAGCAACTTCCTAGCAAGTACAAAGTCCCAAGTTCAAATCGCAGTTCTGAAAAAAACAAAAGACCTAAACCCTCCACAAGGAAAACACCAATGTTTGTATGCAGAAAATGCAAATAAACTATCACAAAAGTACAAACATAATATCAAAATAGCAAAGCCAGTTCCTGGTGTATGCATGCCTATAATCCTAGCTACTCAGGAGGCTAAAATTCAAGAATGACGGCTTAAAATCAGCCAGGTAAAAAAGTCTATGAGACTCTCTCTCTCTCTGTCTCTCTTTCTCTCTGTCTCTCTTATTGTTATTATAAAGGTGATGTATGTATAGAGGAGTTACAGTTACTTAAGTTAGGTAATGAGTACATTACTTTTTGAATACTGTCACCTCTTTCCTCATTTTCTCCCAGTTTTCCACTTGGAACCCACACACAAGTCATAGTTCATTTTCAACATTGTGTCCTATTAGTATCACTGCTGCATTTGTTCATCCTTTGTCACACCATTTTTGTGCTCCCCCTTATACTTCCCCAAACAGATAAACTTACATACAAGACAAAAGGTATAGAAATCAAAAACGGTGACAAAGAAGGGGAAAAATAAAACAAAATAACATAAACCCTTTTGTTTCCATTTCTTGCAGTTCATTTGAATAAACATCATTTTAAATGATCATATCCAAATAATTACCAGAAAGCCAGAAACAGAACTATGGATTGTGTATCGCAATACTAATCTTGAATGCAAAAGCTCAGGGACAGTGCCCAAGCCCTGGGAACAAGAGCCAGAACCAGCATCAAAACAACAATAAATCAGAGAAAAAAAAATGGCCTGAGACCAAACTCTCCTAGAGGACATAGGAATTTGTGCTTATGCTAATAAGTTCAACTCACATCAGTGCTAATTCTTAACTTTGACTGGTGAGGCTACTCTAATTTACAACTGGATTTCAACATTGTTAGAAATGTCTCAAATGGTGCTAATCTTGTGAATCATATGCCATATATGGTTCTAACTAATTTGGACCATGCATGCAAATATTTTTTGAGTAGATGATATTTCAGAAGTTCTTTTATAATTAGGATTCTTTTTTGTCTTTCTCAAATTATTATTACATCCTGTTATTTCTATTACATAGAAGTAGCAGATTTACTTGATTAATACATTGCATCTTCTGCCTTGGCCTTCATTAACCAAAAAAAAAAAAGGTTAAAAAGTCAGTTACTCTTCCAGACTTTCCTTCAAAACAGGATTGCTGCATGATTACTTCAGGTTGATAAATGCCATAGGAAATTGTAGGTTGATGCTTAAGAGAATAGTTACTTCCTTAGAAACAGGATTTTTCCTCCGTTGATCCTGCTACAAAATTGGATATGGTTCTTGAAATTATAAAGGTTACATGATGCTCCATCAAAAAATAACTAAGGCAATATGCCAATGTATGTAGCAAAGATGAGAAAATCAGAAGTAATCAAATACTTCAATAAGTTTCAATTGTCTTGATCAAGGTGGCATTTCAAGGACTGGGGCTATAGATCAAGTGGTAGAGCACTGAATGCCTAGTAAGAACTATTGTCTAAATTATCTCTTTTTCCAAGAACACTGTGACTGTCTTTTTCTCCCCTTCCCCCCTCCTTCTCCTCCCCCTCTTCCCCCTTTTCCTCCTCCTCCCATCCCTTCCTCTTCCTCCTCCTCCTCTTCCTCCTCTTCCTCCTCCTCTTTCTTCTCCTCCTTCTCCTTCTCCTTCTTCTTCTTCTTCTCTTCCTTCCCTTTCTCCTTCCCCTCCTTCCCCTCCTCCTCCTCCTCTCCTCCCTCCCCCTCTTTCTACTTCTTTCTTCTTCCTCTTCCTTTTTCATCCTTTTCCTTCTCCTCTTCCTCTTGCTGTTCTTTTCTTCCCTCCTCCTCCTCTCTTGCTCCTTCTTCTCTTTCTCTTCTTCTTTCTCCCTCTTTATAGAGACATGTTACTCTCAGGTTACTCAGGCTAGTCTCAGACTTGTGGATATCTAAACTCTGTTTCAGTCATAGGATTTCCCACAGAAAACTAGTTATGGTCATGCTTTGCATAAATATGGAGTTAGGAAGTAAGAGGAAGAGGGAGGGAGAAACAGAATAGATTAAAGAAAGACACCAACAGTGCTCATAAAATTAACTGTTTTTGAGCATGATTAAAAGACATGGAAAGTTCTATACCTGGAGTTTAAGACAAACCGATTCCATAGCATTCTGTAAGGGTACTGAGCCTGCTACTTCATGTTAGCTGATATCTGACCAAATTGAAATTTCTAGACCTTGACAACAATTTCCAGTATTGATTCTGGAGCGATATTTTACTGACTTCACTGTTATAGCCAAATCAATTATTTTTATGAATATTCTTTGATATAAAGATTATCTCCTTATTTTCCTAAAGAAGAAACAATGTGTGGTGCCACAGGTCTGGAAGGAAGGAGGCTGAAGCTAGGCTGTGAGAGATTCAGGGGTAGGAGGGCACAGTCATACCCAGAAGCAAAACACTGCAGGAATACCTGAACACACATTGACACCAGAGTAGTAGGTGAAGGAAGAAATGTAATAGCTGCCAGAAACCCCAGGTCTCCTTTCTATCATGTTATTTCAGCTTAAGAATCATTTTTTAAATAGAGATTTTGACCAACCATGATCTTCTAATCCCCAACATGCGAGCTGCTACTTAACTGACTCATTAAAATTTGTTATCTCATTAAAGGCTAGCAATTTGGGAACTGATTTTTATTTTAGGTCACTAATGTAACAGTAATTTGCAAATAGGCAATTTGCTTGCTAATTCTTCAGAATACACTTTTTTTTGCAATCTTAATAAAACAATTTTAACTTTCGAGTTAATACAAAAATATTTGAATAGACTTGTACATTTTTTTCAACTTTAGAATTATGTAAAATTTTTTATAATACTATTTATATATGCCATTAATAAATTTTCTACCCTAGCACATTTGTACAGTTATATATTTAATTTCCTGTTAGAATATACTACAAGCATCCCATTTGCAGTGTTTTTGCTTATAATGAAATTGTTTTGTTATAAAAATAGTTACTGTGTACTTACTGTGTTTCGTAGAAGGGTTCAATACAAGTTACATATATTTATTACACATTTTTTTTTGGGGGTCTGGTCATGGGGCCTGAACTCTGGGCCTGGGCGCTGTCCCTCAGCTCTTCTGCTCAAGGCTAGTGCTCTACCACTTGAGCCACAGTGCCACTTCCGGCTTTTTTTTTTTTTTGCTTTTTGCTTATGTAGTGCTGAGGAATGGAACCCAGGGCCTCAGGCATGCAAGGCAAGCGCTCTACCACTGAGCCACCTTCCCAGCCCCTTTATTACACATTTAATATAATACAGTCCTGTAATAACAGTCCTATGATTAAAAAAATATAGGAGCAAAACAGCTAATCAAGAAAAAATAGGCCTATACAGCTAGATGCAGCTTATCCTGCTTCTGGAGGGCAAGATAAGCTGATAACCAAAACTTGGCTGACAATTGAATAGAGACATGGGGCTTCCAAAGAATAAGGAAGCAAGGACACACAATGGGGAAATAAACAGGACAGCAAATCTTTGGCATTACTATCTTAAGGAAACAGAAAGGAGATCACCAATCTGAAAGCCATCCAATTCTCACTATTTTAAGACAAGGCCAATCTAGTAACAGGGAAAATAAGAGAAGACAGCCAAATGGCAGACATGGACTCTACTTCTCTTCCCTCTGACATGTTTATGCCATGTGCTCTCTTTCTCTGCCACATTTCTTTCCTAATAATCTTCCCTCTCTTTCCTTATGTTCTTGTCCTGCTTGAATTCATCTCTTGCCAGAAGCAAAGCCCTAGGTTGTTTACCAGCTCTCAACTTTCTGATAAAATGTATTTGATGAGAAGTTAGAGATTAAGTATATCTTTTTTTCCAACTTGGATTCATTCAATGGTTATATTATAAATATTATCGGTCTAACCATTAAATATGTGGAGAAATTGAGTCAGAGGAATATTGAATAGCATTCTCAGAGGGTAAGAGAAGCCTATAATTTAATTCCAAGTAACCTGATTTCAAGTTCACTCATTTAAAACTGATCCAGGAGTGAAGAAGAGGCACAACTTACAGTAGGTAAAAGTAATCACAGTTTGTCCAATAAACATTAACATAATTTGCTTTAGGTCATTCTTTTGTTATAGTATCCTCACTTAAACACACACATACACATTTATACTTTAACTGAGTAAGAGGCATATTTTCTGTCTCAATTGGACTTGACTGGCTAGCTAAGCAGTATTTGTAAATGTCAAATGGGAGCACATGGAAATAGACTGAAGTTCCACTCTCAGTACTAAAGTTTTTCTATGGAGCTGTAAATGAAAAAACACTATGAGAACATTGTATTAGCACCTGTTTTATTGCCTGTACTTGATGTAATTAGTGTATTTAAAGAAAGCCCTATTGATTACACCATATGGTTTGTAATCATTAGTGTAATAATAGATGTACCATTTAAAATGGAACTCAACAACTGAGTGCTATTGTTCCATTGTATTAGCATAATAGGGGGCTTTCAGTGAGTTGACTGAATCCCAATTTTGAATATTTAACATACTTAGGTTCCGGTAGAGAAGAAATACTGGGTGACTAAAAGGAAAATTTGCAACTACATGATTTAGATATTAGTAAATATTTCTATGTTTTGCTTGACACATCTGACTCTCCAATAATGGTATTTTAGATAAACTGTTATTAATGCTGACAATGAACTCATTAGCATTTAAAAGAGTGAAGATGGGTATCTTTTGCTTTTCTAAAACTGGGTTTACATTGTCAAAGCTTAAAGTGTTTTATCCAGTTTTTATTAAAATAAGGAAGATTTGGTAAATTGTAAGAAAGGTGGACAGTTCCTTGTGAGTTGTGGGAAAAAAAGTCTATAAAATCCTTGAAACATCCAAGTGTTTGCAGTTTGCTCCTGACTGACAATACCTAGAAGTTAAAAATCAAGTCTATCTTCTTGCTTAGTACAAGCAACAGGAGATTGACAGCAAAACAAGCATCCCATTGGAGATAAGATTGGAAGTAGAATTCCAAAACACTGATCTTCAGTGCTGTCAACAAATACTTAGAGATACACACATACATTTATAGACACTATCTTATAAATAACCTATACTAATGTTGTTTATAAGTGTACATTTAGTGTACACTTAATACTTATAAAACTAATGTTATGTTTTTTATCTTGAAATCCAAGTCTGAAGTAAAAAGAGTATATAGATTTTTTTCCCAAAGGAATCTCTCTCTCTCTTGCTCCATATATACATACATATATATGTATATATACACACATATGCATATATGTATATATGTATCCAATATACAAAACATTTATGCAAATAATGTCTAGAATAAATATCCCAAAATGTAGTTTCCAATTTTTTTTCTCAAAAGTGGACTTGAGATAAAAACAAAAACAAAAACAAAAAAAATTACTCAAGTAGGGACCAAAATGAATATTTTGCTTTTTCTAGTTCATCAAAACCCTGTCTATAGAAAGATAACTCCCCTTGGTATTTCTGACCTAGTTTGCCATTCCCAGTCTTCCTTAACCTTAACCTGTGCTGTTCAGCATTCCTTAATCTATTCTGTATTGGTGAACTCCAGAGCTGTCATAATGTACTCAATAATTAATGTAGCTAGATTTATAACCCACATTGCAACAGTTCCTTATTGTGACCTGTATGCTCCCTATATCACTTACATTAGGTGACATCTTGTTTTTAAGTGTGTCTTCCTGGAGTCTTGTTCTCAGGTATGTCTTGGCTATTGGTCTACAATGATCACTATAACAACCAACAGAACACACAGACCCAGGTCACACAATTCTTTTCCTTATACTGAAAGTAATGTCCCAATTGCTCCCTGATTTGGACTACCTCGTTGTTTTTCATATTGAAATAGGTAAGATCCTGTTAGTTTTTACAGTACTTATCCTTTATAAAGCTTAAGCATGGTAGAAGAAATGGTTTTGGTGGCATCTACAGTCTATAAACTTTGTCCAGTCTTAATACAGTGAGAATATGAGAGAAGTTAATTATAAAAGACACTTGTATTATTTTCTATATGCATTTTTGCATGTGTGTGTGTGTGTGTGTGTGTGTGTGTGTGTGAAGAAGAAAGCTTAGCAGTATCATGAAGCCTTGATATCAGGTCTAAGCAGTGGCACAAAGAGAAATAAGAGAATTAAAAAAGAAACAAGGCAAAAAGAAGAAGGAATGAAGAATAAAAGGAAGGAAGGAAGAAAGGAAGGAAAGAAGGGAGGGAGGGAGGAAGGAAAGGAGGAAGGGAGGGAGGGAGAAAAGGAAGGAAAAAAAGAAGTCAAGAAAAGGAAGGGAAAAAGGGAGGAATGAAGGAAGGATGGAAGGAAGGAAATACAGGCAGAGATGACAAGCTTTGTCCTATATTTTTCCTAATTTGTGACAAGGAAAATTTAAATAGCTGTTCCAAAAATACTTTCAACAGACTGAAAAGGAATTAGCATGTGAAAGACAGCCTTTGAGATTTTTTCTGTTCACTGGGATTGCCTCTGAGAAATTCCTGTCTCTATGTCCAGGTTAGCCATAAGTTTAGAAGTTTTAATTACAGAGCAGTTTCCTTTCAGAGTCCTTGTAATCTTTTCTTCCTATGGTCACTGGTAAGTCTCTCTGCTTTCAAACATTTTTCTCTTTAAGTGCTGGAGATTTAAAAGAATTGCCCATTTATGGTTTTAATTCAATATTCCTATTGCTTATGCTAGCTATCAGCTCACTGTTCTACCAGTTTTGTAATGTTTCCATGTTCCTTTCTTGTTAATCACCATCACCTACCAACCACTGCACCCATATCTAGAATGGATACTTGCTCTAAAATTTTCAGTAATTAGAATTTTTAAAAATCTCTTCTCTTTTGTCTCTTAGTTTTCTTTATTGAACAGGTTTTTGAGAAACATTAGTGCTATTATTTGAATTTCCTTGAGTGCTATGTTATTGTATGGTATTACCATAGTTTAATTATGTATTAACCTGTATAGCCAAATTCTCTTGTTTAGCATTTACACTTCTCAAGATTAGCCACTATGAGCATATATTTACAAGTCATTTTGGCAGAGATCAGGTTTCTATTCTTTCAGACAAATATCTAGAAGTGTAATTTTATTTTCTGCAATCACTGTGGGATAAATCTTTAAAGAAACCCTTAAATGTTTTCTAAAGCAAGGATTTTGGTTTTGTTTTTTGCTTTACTTTGTTCTAATTTATTTTAACTATTGGAGCTCAAGACACAGAATCCTAATATATTATTGTACGAGAACAGATTATACCATCTGAAATATAATTCTTTGGCATATTTGTCATTTTAACCTTTTTATTTGAGGATCTGCAGACACAAAAAGAGCTCTGCAGTTACACTTCAATAAAAGAAATGCATATGAAGAATTTTTCATTAGTAAGTTGTACCACAAAGAAAGTTATGCTAAACAAGAGACTTTTCAGAGAAAGCATATTTTATACACCATAGTTTTCTCCTGTTGACTTATGATAATTTGTCTCCACCTCAGTTTACAGAAAACAATGTGATTTGTTTTGGTCTGTTTTTCTTCTTGTTTTTTTGCTTTTTAACTTAGAAAACTATATAAAGTTCAATTATTTGTGAAATGACAGGAGTCTGCCACTATATACTTGCATAATCTAATAATTATTTTAACATAGTTTATTTATATAGCCATACAGGCATTTGAATTCAATTCTTCATGCTTGCTAGGAAGATACTCTATCATTTGAGCCATATCTCCATAACTTATGCCCTTTGTTTTTCAAATAGACTTTTGCCAGGAGTACAAACTTCATATCTATGCTTCCTGAATGGCTGGGATATGACAGACCCATGCACTCACCTCCAGATTTTTATTGGTTGAGATTGGAGTAGAGTGAAGGGTCTCAGAAATTTTATGTACAGGTTGACCATGAATCATGATTCTCCTGTTCCCAACATAATGAGCATCTTGAGCCACCAGTACATGAATTGTTTTAACATTTATGATCTCCAAGTTCTCATATGTAAAAACATGACAATGAGCAAATAAACAAACAAGTTAAATTTAATGAAAACATAAGCAGGCATTACTGCACTATATGAGGGGTGACATGAAACATTTCCTGAAGGTGAGAAGAGCCTTGTTTATAATAAATAAAATTTAAACTGATGCTGAAAATAATAAGAACATTGTAAATGGTTGGGACCAGGGGCACTGGAATGTGGGAAAAGGAAGAAAGACTGATCAGTGTGTGTTATTACAAGTGTGAAAAATATCACACAGAGACTCACAACATATGTATTTACTATGCAATAGAATTTAAATGAAAGATTTTAAATAAAGTTAATTTTGCAACAAATGGAATGAAATACCTTGCCAAAATGTCGCATAGAAGTCAAGTACAATGGAGGTGTTTATGTAAAATTTGAAACATTCAGTAACTGTGTTAAATAACTTAAGAACAGACCTGTGTAAAATTAAATGTTTTTAGATAGCATTCGATAGGAGTATAACAAAATCACAGCTTGCTCTAACAGTTTAAATTTGACAGTAAGTTTGAAATCATTTTGGGAACAGAAAGAGGAAATGCCTTGTTTTATTATTAAAATAATATATTCATTGCAGAAACTATTGTAGAATCATTTAACATCATCTTATCCTCTAGAACTTCTTCTAAATCTCTTAAAATTTGTTAAGAATTTTAGTTTTTTAGAGATTTTTCACCAGTTTTTCTGGCACTATTTACTAAAGAGAATATTTTTCTTCCATTCTAATTTTTGGCCCCCTTATCGAAGATTAGGTGGGTATAGGTCTGTGGGTTCATTTCTGGGTCTTCAGTTCTTTTTTTATTGGTCTTCAGGTCTATTCGTATGCCAGTACCAAGCTATTTTGATTACTATGGCTTTTTAGTAGAGTTTGAAGTCTGGTATTGTTAGTCCTCCAACACTGTTCTTTCTGATAAGGATTATTTTTGCTATTCGGGGTCTTCTATTGATCCATATGAGTTTTATGATTGCTTCTTCTATTTCATGGAAGAATGAGGTTGGGATATTGATGGGTACACAGATCCTTATATATCACCCTGCACCAACTCCAAATGGATCAAAGACCTTGAAGTAAAAGCAGACACCCTGAAAACATTACAGGAAGGATTAGGAGAAACTCTAGGACTCCTTGGCACAGGCCGAAATTTTCTTAATAGAGACCAGAAACTCAACAAATCAAAGAAAGGTTGGACAAATCGGATTGCATGAAACTGCAGAGCTTCTGCACAGCAAAGGACATAGCTAACAAGATCAATAGAAAGCCCACAGACTGGGAGAAGATCTTCACTAGCTATAAAACACGCAAGGGCCTCATATATGTAAAATATACTTAGAACTCAGAAAATTAAGTCACTCAAAAACAAATCCTCAAAGAAACAACTGCTTCTTCAAGAAGTGAGCTAAAGACTTGAAGAGCAACTTCTCTGGAGTAGAAATAAGAATGTGAAATAAACACATGAAGAAATGTTCAACTTCTCTGGCCATAAAAGAAATGAAAATCAAAACAACATTGACATTCTACCTTACTCCTGTTAGAATGGCTATAATCAAAAAATTTAATAATGACATATTGGAGAGGAGGTGGCCAAAATGGAACCCTACTGCATTCTTGGTGGGAGTGTAAACTTGTTCAACCACTGTGGAAAGCAGTATGGAGGATCCTCAAAAGCTAAACATAGAACTCCCCTAGGACCCAGCAATCCCACTTTCATGCACTTACCCAAAGAATCACAAACAAAGTCATACTAAAGCTACCAGCACAACTATGTTTATTGCAGCATTATTTACCATAGCTAAGATAATGAACCAACTCAGATGCCCCTCAGTAGATGAGGGGATCAAGAAAATGTGGTACATATATACAATGGAATTGTATGCTTCCATCAGAAAGAATGGCACCTCCCTATTTGTTAGGAAATGGAAAGACTTGGAAAATATTTTATTTAGTGAAATTACCCAGTCCCAAAGAAATGTATGTCCCATGGTGTCCCTTATTTGCAACAATTAGTATACATAATCTTATCTGATGAGCTGAAAAGCACAAAAACCATGTATAAATGACCATACAAGATGATGCTAAATGAAATGAACACCAAGATATGGACACAATAAGTCTATCTTTATTGTTATTGTTTTAAATGTACCATGTGATTTTATTTAAGAACATACTTTGTATGTTCTTTCCCTGTTGTCACTATACACGATTTTGATATACTTTCTATATACATCTGTCTAATCTGGGAAGGAAAGGGGGATAACAAAACTCTGAACAAGGGCAGAGGATGACCCATTTCAATAAATATACTCACAGGACAGTATATTGGACATGAACTTCATAATTTCGGGCTGCGAGGAGGGGAGAGGGGATAGAAGTGTGGGAGGTGGGAAGGGAAGGGATAGTGGGACAACAATAAGGAAGGGAAGAGGTAACAATGATGGACAAGTAATGTACTCATTGCCTTACTCATGTAACGTAACTCCTCTGAACAACATCTTAACAATAAAATTTTAAAAATTGAAAAAATAAAATACCAGCTGGAAGCCAGTACCTCATGCTTATAATCTGAGCTACTCAGGAGGCTGAGATCTGAGGATCGCAGTTCAAAGCTAGCCTGGGCAGGAAAGTCTGTGAAACTCTTATCTCCAATAAACCACCAGTAAACCACAAGTGGTGCTGTGGCTCAAGTGGTAGAGCACTAGCCTTAAGCTGAAGAACTGAGAGACAGCGCCTAGGCCCAGAGTTCAAATGTGCTTGAGTCTGGTAACGTCCATCTTGTATTTACATTT
Organism: Dipodomys ordii; assembly: GCF_000151885.1. Taxonomy (NCBI): domain Eukaryota; kingdom Metazoa; phylum Chordata; class Mammalia; order Rodentia; family Heteromyidae; genus Dipodomys; species Dipodomys ordii. The sequence continues at coordinate 18,898,071 of NW_012267217.1, forward strand.
ATATGATTGGGGGAGGGAAGGGAAATAACCAAATGCTGAAAAAAAAAACAAGAGATGACCCATTGCAACAATGATACTCACAGGACACTATGTTGGTAATGAACTTTAATACATTGTGGTGGTGATGGGGGAGTAGTGGGGAGAGGGAAGGGATAGTGGGAGAAGAAGAATGGAGTGGCTAACAATGTTCAATGAGAAATGTACCTTATTCATGTAAATGTAACCCCTCTGTACAGCATCTCTACAGTAAAATAGAAATTTAAGAATGCTAAGAATAACCTGTCAAAATTAATTTTGTTATTTAGGTACACTGAAAAATTCAGTACATAATGTTGTCAAATGAATACTTGACCTGAGACTTAGATTTATTCTTGCTTTTTGTCCCTTATTCCTTTCAAGTCTCACCACTTCCATTAATATTTCTTGAAATATCGCTACCTACCTACTCTTCAGGAGGCAACTGTGTCCAGGTCAAATAGTATGATTTTCTTAATAGATAAGTTAGTTTACTTGGAGACATTAATATTTGACCATGTTGAAAATTCCTTGTTTAGATTTGTTCTATAATACAATTATCTTTCCTTCTCTTTCACTAGCTCCCTTCTTTATAGGTTTGTATTCGTGTGTGAGAGTAAGAAAAATATCGAAGTTTTGAGATTTTCTTTATTTAATGTGTATGTGTTAATTAACATGTAAGAATATTTCTTTGTCAGTTCTGCTATTAATCGGGGAACTTCATCTATTCCCAAATGTTTATCCATCATCAAATTATGATTATGAATGATCCTAGATATCTGTACTCTTAAAATCTAACATTAATATTTCTCTCCAGATTTCATCTAACTCATTGATTCTCATTTTTTGAGTAGCTTATGGGCAGCAAAGATTGATATTATTCATTTTTATCAATCTTCACACCAACATTCAAATTGCCAGCACATTTTTTGATCTTTCTCTTTGTAATTAAAAAAAACTTCTTTTCATTTTTTCTATTTTACTTCATTTTATGCTTATTATTTCCCACTTAACATTTCTTTCTTTTGAAAATTCCCCATTTCCTCTTCAGTTCATTTTCTGATATCATAAAATCTTCTAAGACTGTCACTCTGAACATTTATGTTGTCTTGGGACTCATTGTTTAAAAATAAAATTTGAGTCATATTTTCCCCTATAAATTTTCAGTTGGTATTTGTTTAATCTACTGAAAAGTATGTGTTTGTGCATTCCCTTGAATGCATAAATACTTAGGTAAAGATGGATTCATTTGTATCATAGTAAGAGGAGGAGTCAAACAATTGCTGCAATCTACTCAACTGGAGTCTTTAAGTAGGCTAAATGTCTGTACATAAGGTCTTTGTGCCACTCTCTGTGGTTACACCGAAACTTTAACTAAATGTTAAGTAATCTGTACCATACAAAGGTAGAAGAGAACAGAATGAAAAATGAGAAAGTTTCTAAATTTAAGTTCTGAAAGACTAAGAGAGATTCCAACAATAAAATGATAAGGATTATCATTTTGGACCTATTTCTGTAGCCTCTCCTATCCACTGGGAAGTGCATAGTCATCTTCTTTCCCCTCCAGTCCTATTTGAAATGGGCTGCACAGAGAACATAGCCCTTGAAGTCTTTAGCATCAAACTTTCTTGCAATGGAGAAAGGGAGCTTTGGTGCTCTTCTAAACGCTTCAGAGTTCTGCTGTGTCAGGCCAACCTGGTTTCCTCATGATGTTATATTTTCATGAGAAATCCAACCATTTTCTTATCCTATTTGCTTCTTATAAGTATCAGAGCCATATTTGACAGTTAATCCCTTTGTAAGATACTAGCTTTGAGTATAGCAGAGATGATTATTATTCACTTACTACAAATAATAACTCCCCTGTGATCTAATTCTTATACAGTGAGGTAATGAAAAGCAGATGTCACCCTCATGCACAGGTTTCATATCATAAGGAAAAACTCTCAAAAAGAATAAAATAGCTTGTTCTCTTTACACTTAAGTGAGTCTTTGGGGAACATAATGGGAAGTCTCTTGAGTGGTTAGTCTAATCCTTTGGAATGTAAATAATTGTCTTCAGAGGAAAGATAAGATCGCTGTCTCTGGCTTTATAATCCACAGAGTCACTTGGTCCCATGTTTTATCTCTTCTTGAAATATTCTTCCCTGAAAGTAAATCTCTTTAGAGTTCCCATTAGCTAATCATTCATAAATTAACTTAAAGGTGTCAGGTCTTGTGCTTAAATAACTTTTCCCCAAAGTCTGAACTGTGCTAAAGCATAAAATATATTTTCTCTGTAGTCTCACAGAGTTTTAGCCTGATCATTAACATTTTGTATTACATGTCTATACATTCTGCTTACTATACCTCTGACTTAAGTTTAGCTTTCTTATTAAAAACAATAGAATTAAATGAAAGCCAAACACATCTATCACATTATTATCACCTTTTAATGATTGAGTGTCATTCATATTTCTTGACATTGTAATTCCATCTCCAGCAGTTTCAAGATGTCAAATTTTTGAAATGGAAGAAACAGGAAACTATTTCATCTTTCAGAGTTTCAAATGAAAGAATATTTAGGCAACTTAGATTTTATTCTGTGAGTAGAATTCTCTTAATTTATCCATCTCTGTTGAAAATGTTCCGGTTTTTATTCGATCTTATCCACTTTGTAGGTTTTACCAATAAAATGTAACTTGCATACATTTTTAAATTATCTTTTGAATTTCAACTCCCAGTGGAAAGTATATAAAGTTCCTTGTTATATCTATCACAGATTCATAAAATTTCAGTGTCCAAAATCTCTCCTTATGGCTGAAAAACATTTGGTTAAACAAATTCAGAGTTTTGTTGCCTTAAGAACTTCACTGGCAGCTGCATTGTGAAATACCAGTTCATACTAGATTTGGCTCATAATAAAGGAGAAGTTAAAATGGATAGCAGTAACATATAAGGCAGAAAAGGATGGTATACTGGATCTCAGATTTCAGCCAGAGAGGATTATTTTTGGGGAGCTCTCATGACTTTCATCCTTAAGGATCTCTCCTGTGCTAAGAGGTCTACTGGTGCTTAAAGCATCAAATCTATATTCCCAACAGCAGAAATGAGATAGAAAACAGCAAATATTCTTTAGAACAAACAAACAAACACAAATGTTTCCCCTATGCCCCTGGTCCTCTTAAGAACATATCATATCTACTTTCCAGAAAATTGAGAAATGTATTTTGATAACATTTTTAATGACCTCAAACTAAATTAGTTTCCTCACTGTATTCACAGAATTGGTATTTTAAAATCAAGGAAATTCTACAAATTTGAAAACTATATTCCAGATCTTCTCTTCATATATATAAGTGCTATAATTGTATAAATTATGGTAAGCCATTATTTAAGTATTCATTAGTCAAGACTCTTCATATATTACTTCAGTAGTAATTACACATTTTAAATCGGGTCCTCTCCCATGAGCTCATTTGTTTACTTTCTATTGTTATGTATTTATAGTCAGATCTAGTTTAAACTACATATCCATATTTCAGGGAAATTAGCACATTGAGGATATTTCTGTAGCCTTGTCACAGGATAGGATAAGATTACCATGCAAACAGACTAGCTACTGAAGAAAGCATTTATATGTACGGAAGCTAAAGGTACCCCTCTTTCTAAAGTAAAAAAGCTAGAATCCATGACAGCAAGTAGGAAATAGTGCTGTAAAGAGGAAAATAGAAAGAGTAATTTCTTTGAACAACGTGAAGCACATACTTCAAACATTAAGTGTGATAAGAGATGTTAGTGAGGAAAAGTTAAGAACTGAGAATATCTTAGTGGATATGACTATGTGGTAGCTAGCTATTCCGATAAAAACTTCTTGTAGGATGGAACAAAATTTATCTGAGGTGATTCAAGAAGAAAAGTAAAGAAGAAGATTGCAGAATAATGGAGGGGAAAGGGAGCAGAAAAAAAAGAAGTCTTTTAAGGGAATGTGGAGTCAACAGTTGAAATTAGTGATTTCTTTCTCTTCCCAGCAAGTTGCACAGAGTTACAACAATCGGTCCAGTAACTAGGTAAACAATGTATAGGGAATCTTTGTGATTTAAGGTGTTTCTATACACAGCTCTCAAAGTAAATACATATACTGAAAGGAATCATATCCCAATTAGTATAAATCTGGCAACATGTCTAAAATGGCTGTGATATACCTTTCATCACAATTTTTTTTCATTTGAGGAATATACTAAGTACTTTTGATCATTAGCTGGGGGAGCATGCAAAATGCAAACAAACAAAAAGAACACTGTCACTAACATTTTGAAGTAAGAGACAAGAGACAGGACAGAGAGATAGAGGGATGTAAATCCTAAAAAACAGTTATAACAACTCTGGGAAAGGTAACAACACTTTTAAAGGGCAATTTTTGTTACTTTCCAATCTGCGTCTCCTTTAAGCCAGGGAATTATTTTTTCCCTGCCAATGAGTTCTCTTGACTAAGACCACTTCTGGCATTGTCTCAGGTTCCTGTGGTGTTCATTCTGCTACACTATATCCCACAGTGTAGGCAGATGGCTCCAAAAAATTTTGACTAATGCAAATAGCAGTGGCCTCTTTTGACGTGTTGTAAATGGTTGGTACGTTGACCAAAAATAGTGTTTCGATATTTTTCCTTTCCCTAGTTTGGAGTATGAGAAGTTTTTATCATATGTTCTTTATAGGAGGTAATGCTCCAACATTCTCAGAAATCCTACTACTGTTAAGGGTTAGTTATTTTTTACTGAGGAAAAAAAAATGCCAGAGCACTTTGAGCACTAAAATTCTCAGGACAGAAAGAATCTACAAAGTCAAGGTTCTGGGAAGTAATTATATGTTATAAAGATGCATTTATATTCATGTGGTGTTTATGGATAGAGGTATGACAAGTTTCAGCACTTAAAAGGGAGAAGCTAGAAAATATTTTTTCTTGAAGAAAATGAGTACTGAAAACATAAAATGTTGTGGTATGATTCTCTACTTTGAAAGTGTACATCAACAATATAATTGACACAAATGGAGTTTGACAGGTAATTGGAAGAATGCTTTAAAAATGTTCCTTTCTGCTTTCAAAGAGTATGCAAGGGTGTCTTGAAGTTATAATAGGATAATTTCTAAACTGCCTTCCATTTATTTCCTTAATCTACAAACTTAACTCTGGGACAAAGGGATTAAGGAATGTCACATTCATCTGTGCAGACATGTAATGGGACAAGGAGAGTCATATTATCAGGTGCATTTACAAGAAATTGTGGCAAGAATGAGGAAGGTTAAAGATTTGATCATTGCAAAGTAACCTCCAGTAAAAAATCCCTCAGTATTCACATAAAACCAATAATAAAAATCAGGTTGTTAAAAACAATTAGTTTGCTTTTATGAACATAAAATATACATATATCTTTTCTTCATTTTTGCCTTTTCAAAACAGCCATATATAGTTTATTTTTTCTGTATTTTACTGTATTTTATTTGATTATTCTTTTGGGTTGCACTGGTGTTTCAAGTCAGAGGTTCACATAGACTGGAGTCATGACTCCAGGCATATTTCTTACTGGGTGTTTTCAGGCTCAGATCTCACTTCTTGAGAGGCACATAATCCATGATGCACCTACTTAAGGCTTTTTGTTCTAGCTGGGACCACAAACACCACTTACTTTACCTTTCCTTCTCACTCAATTTATCAGACCTGCCTTCATCTTACATCCTCTAAAGAATTTCTAACTGTGGTGGCTTGACTCATGTTTAAATAGATTGAGTTACATATTGCAAAAGTAGAGACGTTGACTAGGGCTGGAATATAAATTGTGCCATAAGCTCCTTGGGACCTACAGAATGTGATTTGTTTGACAGGTACATCTGTGGCAGTACACAAAACAGGTGTTATTTTAAAAAGTGTTGTCAAAAGTAAGGAAATGATAATCAAAAAGTATAGTTTAGAATTACTGTGCTTAAAGAATTTGGATCTCCACAACAATATTTTTAAGAATGGTACACTATATTTTTGGAATGGAACAAATACAAAAATATCTCTTTTTTTTCTGATGAGTAGATCTTACTAAGATCTACATAAAGTCAGATCTAATTCAGTACTTCCAACTGACTCAATATTTGAATAACTAATTTTCAGATTCACAAAATGTGAATTACAGGAAGTTCATGTTTTGTTCTATGAAGCGCAAGATGGAGGGTTGGGGGAGAGACAAATGGAGAGAAGACAGGTAGACAAGTACAATCGTAACATTCAATAAATTTAAGTGAAAATAAAACCAGGTAAATGGAGGGGATAGTTGGGGTTGGGAGAGTTGGGAAAGTTGGCAGAGAAAGATGGAAAAGATGACATTGATCAAGAGGCATTGTAAACTGATTGACCTATGGGATTGCAAATCCTTTGTAAAACTACTTAAAGATAACAAACATACACAATGAGAATAAATGTAAAAGTAACACTAAGACAAATGAAAATAAGCAATTAGACCTTGAAAAGGGAACTGCATGGAGGAGTGACAATTACTTTCCATCCCTCTCTTCTAGCTATTTCCTTCCAGGAAGACACCTAGATTAACACTGACCAACACGTTTGCCACTTGTGCTTTATTATACCACCACTATTGCTCCATGAATTTCATTTTGTGGTTGTAGAATTATGCTAGCTCAATAGTACCTGTTTTCTAGCCCTTCGATTTAAACCTAGTAGTGGAAATTTTTTTAAGTAATTCATTGATATTATTGCTCAATTATATGTACATAATATATATATGTATGTGTATGAGATACATTTGTATATAACATGCATGAAATATATATATGGGGCACAATGAGTTTGTATATATGCATATATATAATATGTATAATTATATGTATGTAAAATGCTGTTAAGAAAAATTAATCATAAACATGTATATATAGAGTTGTGGCTCAAAGTGATAGCTTGCCAGCCTTGAGCAAAAGAACTCAGAGAGAGCACACAGGCCCTGAGTTCAAGCTCCACAACCAACACAAAGATTACATATACATATATATGAAAAATATTGTATATATGTATATATACACTATAATACAAACACACACTCACCACATAAACATATATACATATATGTATGTATGTATGTATATATATATATATATATACACATATATATATATATATATCATCCTTTGAAGTCTTTACTTGGTTAAGTTCCAAGTTCTTTTTTTATTTTAAAGATACTGTACAGAGGGGAGTGGGGTTATAATTACATGAATAAGGTAATGTATACATTTCCTATTGACTATTGTTACCCTTCCTTTGTTTTTCACCTACTATCCCTTCCCACCCCACCTCCCCAACTCCTCCCTACCCACCACAAGAACTTGTAAAGTTCATTTTCAACATACTGTCTTGTACATATCCTTCTTACGATGGGTCAATCTATATCACTGTTTCAGCATTTTGTTATTTCCCTTCCCCTCCCCAAATTGTAAAAATGAATATATAAGATACAGGGGACCAACCAGAATCAAATACCGTGACAACAGGTGTTGGGGGAAGAACATACAAAAGAAACAAAAATAATCACATGGTATATTAAAATTAACAATGATAACCCATTGCAACAATGAGATGTACAAGATGTTATGTCGAAAAACGAACTTTACAACTTTGTGGGGGGGATAGAGGGGGGCAGGGGGAATGGGAGGAGGGGGAACGGGGGAGGGGGGAGATGGGAAGGGATGGGAAGGGGAAACAAAGGAGGAGGTGACAATGTTTGATAAGAAATGTACTTGTTCCCTTGCCCATGTAATTGTAACCCCTCTGTATTTTAACAATTAAAAAAAGAAAAAGAAAAAGAAAAAAAAACAACCACCACAAAGATAAAATCTCTTGTGTCCCTATCTTGGGGTTCATTTCACTTAGCATAATCTTATATAGTCATATGTACATAGCCTGATCTTTTCTGCTTGTCTGGTAAGATTATCCGAGATGTACCCTAGTTATTGCAAATAAGGGAAACAATGGGATTTATGTTTCTTTGTGACTTTTTCCAAGACTTTCCATTTCCTAACAAATGGGGCAATGCCATTCTTTCTGATGGAGGCATAGAATACCATTGTGTGTGTGTGTATGTATAAATATGTATCTATACATATAAATAAACAATATAAATGTGAAATATATATTTATATATACCACATTTTCTTGATCCATTCATCTCCTGAGGGGCATCTGGGTTGGTTCCATATCTTAGCTGTGGTGAATACTGCGGCAATAAAAATAGTTGTGCTAGTAGCTTTAATATAGCCTTGTTTGTGATCCTTTAGGTAAGTGCCCAGCAGTGGGATTGCTGGGTCATGGGGGAGCTCTATGTGGAGTCTTTTGAGGAAACTCATTCTGCTTTCCAAATTTTAGAACAAGTATACACTCCCACCAACAATACAATAAGGTTCCCTTCCATCCACATCTCCTCCAGCATCTGTTGTTATTACACTTCGTGATTATAGCCATTCTAGCTGGGGTGAGGTGGAATCTCAATGTTGTTTTGATTTGCATTTCTTTTATGGCTAGAGAAATTGAACTTTTCTTCATATGTCTATTGGCCATTCTTATTTCTTTTTCTTATTAATCAGGGAGTTATTTCTTTGAGGATTTGTTGTTGGGGGGTTTCATTTTTTGAGTTCTAAGTATATTTGAGATATGAGGCCTTTGACTCTCGTATGGCTTGTGAAGATCTTCTCCCAATCCATGGGCTTTCTGTTCATCTTGATAGCTATGTTCTTTGCCATGCAGAAGCTCTGCAGTTTCATGAAATCCCATTTGTCCAACCTTTCTTTGATTTGTTATCTTACAAGTTCTTTGGTATTTGGACAAATTTTTTTTTCTTCCAAATTTGGGTCTAGAAAGTTTTCCATTGTTTTCTCAGGGGCTCTGCGCATATGATTACTTATATATTCAGTGTCCCGGTAGGGAATTTAAAACTCTACCTGAGGTTTTGATTCCCACTCACGTACATTCCAGCATGATCTGAGGGGAGATTATGGCATTGTAGGTTTTCCCTGGGCATATGAGCAGCTGTTCAATATACATGATTTTTTGTGGATTTACTTGGATTGTTCCAAAGTCACCTCAGAGCATCTCTTACCCACGATTTTCCTTTTATAACTTTTGACCAGCTGGAGCTTGTTCTATCAGGGCTGCTTCAGTGACTACAGTGTTAAAACCACATCCACGATTTGTTGCTGGCGAGTGGCCTATGGTGAAGGCTTCTTCACTTAGTGTGTGGTCTGTATTAGATCAAATACAGTTACAGTTTGCAAAGGGACCTTAATAAGGAGTTCCTAGATTCATCAATAGGGACAAATTTCAAGGGATTCGTTTTCTGTGAAGACACCCCCAAAATTCTTCAATATCTAGGGACTTCTAGATTGTTGAATGTAATAGGTAGGCTCCCACTTTCTAGGCTGCTGATTTTCTTTTTTTTTTTTTTTTGAGAGGGGGAGGGGTCTAGTCATGGGGCCTGAACTCTGGGCCTGGGTGCTGTCCCTTAGCTCTTCAGATCAAGGCTAGCACTCTACCACTTGAGCCACAGCGTCACTTCCAGCTGAGAAATTAAACCCAGGGCCTCGTGCATGCAAGGCAAGCGCTCTACCACTGAGCCACCTTCCCAGCCCCTGAGGCTGCTGATTTTCAAACCCATAATGGAGTCTAAGTATATAATATGAATATCACTCATAAAAATGACAAAACACAGATTCTTACCTAAATTAACTGTTTTTTGGATGAGAACATGCTAGTTATTAATTCAGAAATGTTAAATTTTCTTCAGTATGTGTGATGCTTGAATGCTTATAACCTCAGCTACTTGGTACATGAGGGTTGAGAGATCATGATCTGAGACCAGCCCAGGCAAAAGTGTAAGATATTTTGTGCCTAAAAACCCAAAAACTATGACTAGAATAGATTTCAAGTGTTTGAGGGTGTGCTTTGTAAACACATGACTTAAACTTAAATGCCTAATACCACCAAAGTAATAATAATGATTAATAATAACAATAACCTCTCTCCATTACTATATACATAGGTATTTTGCTGTGTAATGGAGTAATATGTTCTACAAGATTCTTGAAATCCTTCTATAATATATTATAGTGAACAGAAGGTTTATTCATAACCTTTTAAAAAAGGTATACAAAGGAAAATAAAGAGAGAAGGAACTAGGCAATCAAAGCTTTAGAATATGCTTGTAACTTTATCTAAATCCCTGTCTCATGAAAGTAAAAAGTTTTGCTCAGATCAGAAGCTTTTGTCAGAAATAGGAAAGTTCAGGTATCAAAGGCTTTAAATTTACATGATAGTTTTTGTTCCTTTTAAGGTAAGTATTTCTAAAACACTTAATCATGTCAATATCAAGCAAGTGATTTAGCTATTATTAATTGAAACATAAAGTATCATAAGAAATTTGTAACATTTCACAAACTCAGATATAGAAACCTGATATATACTGTATTTCAAATCTGAGATTTTCTGAATCTGCATTCTTTGATATTGATGTGACTTGTCTAGAAGTTGGACTTCAAAAGGTAGCAATGTCATTAAGAAAAAATAATTTTTCCTCCTTCCCTCCAACTTATGATCAGGTAAACTTTTAAACTCAGCTCTGAATAGAAAAAAAAAGATGTGTTTGAACTCTTTTTTCTCTCTCTTTAAAGGAAGATTGAAAGAAGACTTCAAAGAACCTGTCACAAAAGGCATCATACCTTGGGTTGAAGGTATGATTTCTACAGACTTCAGTTCAGCCCTAGGGTATATGTATAGATCTATTTCCAAATGGATACAGGATGGTCTTAGATCTAGTCATTTCTTAAAAGTAAAAGTACACTTGCAAAGACATAATACAGAGGGTAGAACTTAAACCATCCAGTGCCACTATGTAAGCTATCAATATAGACTTAAATTATGCTCATCCTGGGAAATGTAATCTCAGTGTCTCTGTTTTTTTCTCCTTCTACTGAAAATGAAAAGAATTTGAGGTAAGTTAGTCTTTCTGACATAACTTGGATAATAACAATGTATGTATGTATGTATGTATGTATGTATGTATGTATGTATGTGTGGAGGGGGGAATAGTCTACTTTGTTTCTGCTACACCAAACTCATGAAGAAAGGGATCAGGAAATGAGAGACAAGGAAAGAAAAATAAAGACAAAGATAAAACTACCTCACATCATAGAACTCCATATCTTGTAAAGATATGTCCACATTCCCAGATGTCATTAACAAATCTAGAAAATGTGACTTACATGATATACTTGGAATATCTCACCTTTAACACTAGTATCCAGTCACTTCCCAAAGATTAACGTAGGATTTTTATTCATGTTTCCATTTTAAAACTTAATTTGGAACTCACCATAAAGCATTTCTTCTGGCATAGATTCCTTAATTTATTCTAACTATATAGTGCCCTATTTTGTTATTGTCAATTACTCAAAATGAACCCAATAGCTCCAAATTTTGTTTCTTCTTATTTATTAAAATACATAAAATATATAAAGAAAAACTCATTCTTACATATCTTTCTTTTATTTCTGAATCTTTTTTTGTTCTCAATCAAGAACCATTTATAGCAAGTCAAATTGTAATTATGTAAGCCTTAGGGAAAAAAGAAAAACAGAAACAAAAAACTAACAAACAATAAACCCCTTTTCTATCTCTTTCAAACTCTGTGAAGGACAGCAAAGAACTACTCATGTTAATAAATAAATTGTAATAACAACATTGATAGTAGAGCTCGCTGTTCCTCTAAACAATAGACACTTCAAACTGGAACACACTGGTTTTCCTGTTTTCTCTCTCATTATTGGAGTAAGTCACATTTATGTGATTTCATTGTAGTTACTAATAGTAGCAGCAATATGTGTGAAAGCTTCATCATATAAAAAAAAAGCAATCTTGGTGATTTACTATAGATTTACAGTAAATAATCTTAAATCTCAAGTTTAAAAAATCAGAGGTCAAATACATAAATTCGTATGAATGGAGATAGTATGCAAACTTGGAAACTCTGAGATGTGGTGGGTAGATTTATTATTTAATTCTTGTTTATGCCTATTTAATTCAAAGCAAGGCCTGGTTTTCAACATAAACATATGTTAAAACTTGATTTATTTTATTCAAAATTCTACCAAATATACACTTGATTGTTTGGTTTAACATAAATATAAATCTCAAGATGTATTCCTCTTTTATTTTTCCTTTATATGTCCAGTTTTCCAGTGACATTTTAACATCTATCTAGTTTAGAAATTATGTTCTTCTTACAAATTTTCTCTTCTCAATATTTCCAGAACTTAACATATAATATCATGAACATAGAAAATTCAAGCAACTAAATTATGACCACAGCTTTCTTTCTTTGTGAGACTATAATAAAAATTCAATGATATTATATGAAACTTACCAGTTTATATTTTATATATTGTAAAAAAGTTACACATGTAACTTTACCTATGTAAAATAACTTCACATTTTATTGTCATTATTCTACACATTTTTATAATTAACCCAGGTGGTTTGAATATAGGTAGCAGATTCTCTCCATACAAGACAAAGGGCTTACCATAATATTTATTTAATTTATTTTAATATTAATTCAGGCTATTTTTCATTTTTTAGATTTTTATTGGGCTCATTTAGCATTTACCATTTGTTTTGCTATCACAGATGCGATATTGTCTGGTGGCACTAGCTCATCATTTAATTGTTCTATTTTGTTATACTTTGGTCAAGCAAAAATATTTTGGATAATATTTACTAGGATTATTTTCTCCTAAGACCTAAATAATATTATATACAAATTAGATTTGTTCAGAAAACAAAAATGTTCCCTTATAATAATTCAGACATACAGTCATTATCGATATAATTCTTTAAATAACCATACATTACTAAGCTTAACTTACAAAATTCATTTAGCATCTGTGAATATCAATAAGGATCTCAGGAACTACTTAAGTGGTTAATTTTAGGACACAGCTTCACTGGATTTAGAGACACCCTTGTAGGTGGAAAATTATTATATTGGGCCATGTCTGTGAACTTGTTTCTTGAAAACATTGCCATTTAAACCAGAAGACTATGGATGGTTCACATTTATTCAATAGAGATAGACATCAGTGGGTCCACGTATAACAACAACAACAAAAGCCATGTAAAGAATAATTCAATACATGATCAAAGTTTCTCCACCTATAACTGTTCTTTCATTTTTATCTCAACACATAATTTCTTTGACTTCTTTGGCTCCAAGGAATTAGTTTTCTTTCTTTCTTTCTTTCTTTCTTTCTTTCTTTCTTTCTTTCTTTCTTTCTTTCTTCTTCTTCTTCTTCTTCTTCTTCTTCTTCTTCTTCTTCTTCTTCTTCTTCTTCTTCTTCTTCTTCTTCTTCTTCTTCTTCTTCTTCTTCTTCTTTCTTCTTCTTCATTTTTATCTCAACACATAATTTCTTTGACTTCTTTGGCTCCAAGGAATTAGTTTTCTTTCTTTCTTTCTTTCTTCTTCTTCTTCTTTCTTCTTTCTTCTTCTTTTTTTGTCAGTCGTGGGGCTTGAACTCTGGGCTTGGGCTCAGTCCCTGTGCTCTTTAGCTCAAGGCGAGCACTCTACCACTGGAGCCCAGTGCCACTTCCGGTTTTCGAGTGGTTTATTGGACATAAGAGTCTCACGGACTTTCCTGCCAGGGCTGGCTTTGAACCCTGATCCTCAGATCTCAGCCTCTTAAGTAGCTAGGATTACAGGTGTGAGCCACCGGCGCCCGGCTGGAATTATTTTTCTTTCAGGAAATAATAGAGTCTCCTGGAAGATATGAGGTTCAAAAAAACTGAACAAAATAAAAGCTTTTCTTTTATTAAACCATATTTTCTCCAATAAATGTTTATAATTAAAACTGTAACTTTTTGAGCCATGAAAATAAAAGTAATCTATATTATCATTTATGCTTTGCTTATCCTTGTAGGAAACATAGCTTTTAAGGAAGCATATCTTTTAAGTCTTGGTGGGTCATAAAACTTGCTGTTTTCAGTAGCTAAAGGGATTTGTGAACATATATGTTTTCTCAAGATAATTCTCCCTCAACATGTATAGGACAGGCTAATGAAAAGTGATCAGATTTGCAGATATCATACAACTTAAAATGAAGGAAAATACAAATTACACCATGATTAATAATCTAGAAAACAATCTACATATAGACTAAGGCCATTACAGAAATTCCTGATTTGTGTCTTGAAAGATGCCTGTAAGGGGCTTCTGGATTAAATAATAGAAAGCTGTATGAAATATTGCCCTCCCTATAGTATCTAGATCTATGGGTACCAAACAACATTTAAGTATTTAAGTAGTAAACTTATGGATCACAGAGTCTAAAATAAATTTTGTTATTGCTCTGTGAGGGATGAATAATTTGTAGATGATATATCTAATTGGATAAATTTATTAGAACACATGGTAATAGAATTTAATAGGTATGCTTACTAAGAACAAAGCAAGAAGAAATAATACCATAGCTAAGGCAAAGGAAATCAAGTCCTATTGAATGCTTGATACTGCTCTGTCACAAACATGAGCCAAGCATCATATTGGAAGCATGAAATTATACATGGTAGGTTTACAATAATTATTATAAATTTACACCAAGAGAATATCAAGAATCCAAGAATTAAGAGATATTATTTTCTTCCCTGTCTTAAAGCTTATACACTACCAATTTCCCTGTGTGAATTTGGTATTTCTTAAACAGACATATTGCACACTTAAATTTGCTGTAGAGTAAGAGTAAATGAAGAAACAAAATAAAGGGAACACATGTAAATTGTATTTCAAACACCTGCCATGTCCCATATCGTTTAACATGTAAATCACCAAATTTGCAAAGTAGATCCAAACTTAATGCAAGATTCTATAATTTTCCCATGGCATCAGCAATGAATTTGACTAATAACAAGAGAAGACACAAAGTACCCTTTAAGATTTTTCATGTCTCAGCTTTATACTTACTGCACTGAAATGTTTTCCCTTTGTAGAGTTGTCCTTATGGTCCTGATATTCTTTTCACTATCTTTCACTGTTTTGATTCTTAGAAGCCATTCTTTTGGAAAGAAAGTTATTTGCAAAACATTTCCTTTCTTGCAACCAATAGTAATTTCTAAAAATGGTGTTTCTGAACTGAGAATTATTAAAAATTATTAGCTATGTTGAAAAAGACATTTAATATGCTGTGTTTGGCTTTACTTACATCTTTGGTTTGATGTTTTCTCATTGCAAAATGGTAGAGACAGCCAGAAAATTAGTAATAATCTATGATATTCCACAACATTCATTGTTCTGCTTAAATTCTGTTTTGACTTTCAACAAGCAAAGGTGTGTTCTTTTAACCGCTTTTACACGTGGAGCATGATGCCGTTTCAGGGGCAAATGAAGATTACTATTATCCTGGAATTTATGCTTATTTCTCATGTATTGAAACTAACATTGAAATCTAACCTTTTTTCCTGCAACTGTGGACCTTTTTTTTTTTTTTTTTTTTGCCCTATGCGTCTGGAAAACTCCCTATGAAATATCAGCCACAGAAAATATTCTTCTATATTGAGCTGCAAAGGGTACCTCAATGTCTATTTCAAAACGGATTTGATGAATAGAGAAAAGGTCATACTAAAAATAACTAGACTGAATCTATTATACGTGTTGTAACATATGCCCCATTTAATAATGAACTCCAAACTGGCAGTGCAGTAATATTAGTATTATCATGAATGCTAATTCTGACAGCAAAGGGTTATGAACTACCTGTCGGCTAGCACCTCACACAAGGTCAGGTAGTTATGAGCTAATGACACCCTAAACTACCAGAAGGTGAGTGACTGACATGAGTGGGCTGGTGGGAAGGAACTTCTGTAGCACGGTGGCACATTCAGGATGACACGGTGTCCTGAAAGAGAAACAACTGTGATCCCATCTGTTGATAAAGTCTAACTACTGAAGTTAACGTTTCCCTTTGCAGGCAACATTATTTCTTCAGAGATGCTTTCTTTTGTTCTATTCATGATCATTCAGGTGTTATAAGTGCTAAGCATTTTCAGATGGTTCCATACATATTTCTACAAGATTTCATAAAATATTTGTTTTAGCTAATTCTACAGGGTTTCATTAAATATTTTGGGCACGTTGAACAACACTGAAGACAAGCATGAGGGGATTGTAGATTGAATAATCAGTTTTACCCAAGAGCAGGCTCAAATTTTTTGAAAGTGATGATGGCAACAAAGATTTCTTTTTAAAAACTTGGTGCCTGTGATAATGATCAAATATAAATAAATTTATGCTTGCTAAAATTCAAAAAATCAAAGCAAGCCCTAAGCAGAATAACTCTGATAAAACTTAATGCTACTAATGTGAACAGATTTTTAAATTATCTGAGTATGTATAGTCTATGAAGTCTACACTTTCATCATAATCCTCTAAGCATTTGAAACCTATGAAAACAAATCAGTGTTTCTGTCTTCTCTCTCTCTCTTTAGGAAATCTTTATAATCCTATTTACTTCCTACTAACATACTTGCCTTAATTGTATCCAAGTAGAACAAAAAAATGTAACATTATTGCAAAAAGTCTCATGCCAGTAAACCATATTAATGCAAATAAAAACTACATTAAAATTAGATGAAGTAAAGTATATAGACAGGTACATATGACACATGGTTCTACAGAAACATACTTTGAACCTTTGGAATATACATCCAAAATTATTCTGAATTTGATCATATTTATTTCTTATTGGCTAGTAGAATTTCTTCTAATGCACTGTCTATATTTATAATGGTGAATTAAAAATTTCAGGCATATATTTAATTTACCAAAAAGAAGCTTTGTCAAATAGTTGTCAATTGTAATTGGTTTGTGGTACAAAGCTCTTTCCTTGCAGCAACGCAGAGATGGCCAAGAATATTTTGCATACCTCTTATTGTGTTTGATACCAATAATAAAACTGATTGGAGAATCAGTTCAATAGTTTGATTAGATATTAATCCAATAATAAGCATTAAAATGTAATTTACACAAATTTTTCAAACCATGATGCAAATAAGTAAATGTCAATGAAAGGATTGTGTAATGTATTCTGTACTTACAAACTGGATTATCTACCACAAAAGAAAAAATGTATGATAGAGAAGAGCAGAAAATTCATACCACTAAAGGTTGTAATAGAGCAAAATCCCTTCTTAGACAATTACAGAAAATGACCAAAATAAGTCTAAAATTAACACCATTGAAAGTAAAGGAAGGAATTTTAAGTAAGCAAGTAGATGTATCAGAAACCAGAAACCAGTGTGTGCCAAAGCCCTGTGTTTGTGAGAAAAATGCAGGTTCTAAGAAATAAAGGCATCCAGTGTAGGAGAAAGTAAGAGTGAGTAGAAGATACTGGAGAAGCTATATGGGATTATAATCAGTTTAACTGGTCAATCAGTTTAAAGTCTTGACTCACATTTTGTTTTCCAAGTAAACTATACTATCATTGGAGTCAGAGATAATCTTTGGTCACTATAGTACATCGTACACAGTCACTGGTAATTGTGGTAGGCACTATTGCTTAGGAAAGACAGGGTCACTGCAGGGATTTGTATCAATTCTTGTAAAAGAAACTAGTACAAGCCGAGGAGGTAGAAAAAGGCCTGAAGGGCTTTTCTCTAGAAGAGATCTTGAAAGGCCAGAGTTATTTTACAAAGGACTTTAGATGAAGTCCATGTATTTTAAGAGTGGAGAGGGTGAGATTATTGAAGAAATTACTCTGGGCCCTACTGACTCTGGAAGAGTTATAGTTTCATGGACATACAATTACAGTGTTGTAGTACATATTATCTCAGTCACTCCAGGTGACTATGTCCTGTAGCTTAGGTAGGTATTCACACCATAAGGTGCAATAATTCATGCAAAGCCCATTAGGCTTTCTGCTTCTTTTTCTTTCTTCATTCTTGTCACTCATATACATTGACACTGTATTTGACCTACCCTTTCATGTTGACAATATGTCTGTGTGTCTTCAGTGACTACTTCCATACTAGTCTCATTTAAATAGAATTATATTCCATCCATTTGAAATATATATTTTTATATAGTAAATGTTATTGACAAAAATGTCATTTTTTTCTAGTATCTGTTGTATCAATAGAGTTTCCAGGGCAGTAATTGAGCAGGGAATAAAGTAGAAAAAAGGTTAGAAATAGATAGCAAAACCTACATGTTACTTATCTGATGTTTAAAAAAGAAAAACATGCAAGTGCCTTCAAATTAATCAAGTACAGTGCTACTCCACAGGCTAAGAAAAGAATCTAAGGAGGTTGACAGACTTATCTTTGAGTTATACAGTAAGCACAAATGCCTTCCCATTGCCTGTGGCCATTGACCTTTATTTTTAGTACTTTGCTAGCTAATAACAAGAATTTTGTCAGGTAGAAGTCCTTAGAAAACAAACAAAAATCAATGGTGATGACTATTCACACAGCTTAAGAAAAATAGTGTTATACCTGATTTTTGTGTAGCTGCTACTCATTTATAATAACTGGCCCATTACCATTTTAAACTTCTGGACATTATACTGTGATGTACTAAACCATAGTGAGAACTCTGACTAGTAATTTCTGATAGCCACTGCAGAAAAACACTTAGCAAACACCACCTGACCTCTTAGAATCACATTGATTTTTCAACTTTTTCATTTTGTATAGTCAAAATCTATTTTGGCTGTTATATTTGCATCTTCCTACCTGAACATGTTAATTTGAAGCCTTGTACTATCTCATTGCAAAGAGCAGTGATATCAAGCCTATCAAACACACTCCTGGAATGGATAGCACATCCTGGTTGTGCATACAAGATGTGACAGTATGTACTAAATTAATCATTTGTTCTTTCCAGTATGGACATGAGCCTTAATTATAATCTACTGTGACTCATGACACTTCCAGAGGAGGAAAGCAATTACAGTAGTTATTAAGTAATTTTAAGGTTCGATCTTGAAGTAATGACAGATTCACTACTAGTTCTTTGCACTGATCATGGATTGTAACAGTGGACCACAGCTATGGTCAACCAGTCAGGATATAGTACTGGTCCTTTTTTGGCTCAGGTAGTACACAAACACCATCTGGCTTTCCAAGGTTTCATCTTGTTTAAGTAACATGCAAGACTTGCATATTGGGTTAGCTGATGCTATCTCATGTGTAGAAAACAAAATAGTACCAAACTGTATTCAAGACCTTGAGCTAAAAAGCAGGCCTCTATATAAAGACCTGACACCATTTCACCTACCTCCAGCCTTAAATTTTCTCGTTAGTTCTTTAAAAATCTCCATCTCAATTTGCATGTATAAAATTACTTTTTTGTATTTTAGACATCCAGTGAGTCATAATACAAACTTTGTAATTCATAACTATCTCACCATTGTGGGCTTTTGTTTTCTTAGAAAATTAGAATGATAAACAATCCTTTCCTATCCAAGCCCTTTTGTTCTGAGAAAAAAAAAATTCTCCTGATCTTATAGCTATTGCTCTTATCCCATTAATACTCACTCCTACTCAGAACACATTTTCTTGGAAATACACTGTGTAGGCATCTGTACATATCTATGCATGCACGCAAGATTATAATTGTGGAAGTGTTTGAAGTCAACCCCCTAGTGCTAATAGTAATAGTGCCTGCCTGCATTAGAGCCTAAATCAGCACTATCATTACCAGCAATTTGGTAGTCAGAAAGTCTATATGCTAAACTATCATATTCTTCATGAAGACTAAATTTTGGTTAGCAGTGGTATCAGCACACATATTCTTATCTCATACACTGTTTTCAGAGAGAAAAATATAGTGATGTAGAAGTTTTACAAACATATGAAATCTAGCTCATTTCCAGTGTTCAGTCCCATCATTTTGGTAATGGTCATACGTTTTATCAAGTTCAAAAGTGCAGCTAAGACTCCAATCAATCTATCTATATGCATGCATATACATGTGTATATATGTATAAAATGTATATATGTACATATTACACAAAGAATGTATAGAAACTTCATACAGTATTTCCATCTTATTGAAAATTTGTTACATGGTTAAAATCTGAGGGCTTTGAAGAATTCAAGTTGTCATATAGTCACTTAATATTTGAAACCTTACATAAAAACTATCATAATCTACCCTACTCCCTAAACATTTTATGGATGAGACAAGTATGGAAGCATCACAAGATCAGAAGATAGAGATTTCAGTAGAGAGATTTGAAAGTTGTTCTTTGGGGAAGGATAAATAAACACGTTAGTAAAATCACCAATCGGCCAGCAAAAGCAATTGTGGATAATTGATTCCTTTATTAGAGTATTTGCTCTTGAAATCAGACAGACAAAGGTTGAGTAGATAATTATCCTATGTTGAACTTCGTTTTTACATTGGTAATTTTCCTTTTCATAAATTCTTTTTATCAGGTGTTGAATTCATTTCTGTTTGATATTCAGAATTCATACAACTACATATGAACTAATCTTCCCCCAAATTTCTGTGTACCAACTACAAATATGAACTAATCATCCCCAAAATTTCTGTGTTATCTTTCCTGAATGGAAAACAGCCTGAAACTAAAATAACCCTTTTTGAGAAACATAAATCTGAACATATAAAACATGGTACTTGATAATAAAGACATGAGTAGGAAAGGAAATGAGCAGTTGGTTAATTTTGATTTAACATATATTTAGACAAATAGTCAAAATTCATTTTCACATTTTTTGGAGAGTAATCCCCCATAATACTGTTATGTGGCTTAATTGACTACTTATTCACTGACACAATATCTCCAAACGAGATGAGGGAGATTTCTTTCTAACACTTTTAGAAATAAGTGTGTGCATTCCTCAAAAGACAGGAATACCAGCTGTGTACAGAGAGGAAAATGACCAAATAACTCCACTTTGTAAACATGGAAATACAAAGCTCTGTAAATTATAGAATAAATTGTAATGAAAAAAAAATCTACAAACAATGCTTGATAAGAAATGTACTCATTATCTTGCCCATGTAATTGTAACCCCTCTATACTATATTTTCACAATAAAAGAAATCTACAGATAGTAGATAGGTTAGACTTATAGATAAATATGAATAATAATCAGTAATTGAAAATGAGTAGTTCAAAATTACAGCATTGAGTGAAAAATAGAAAATTGCACCAAGGCATATGTGTTACTATTTTATTGAGAACTATATAGAATATATATCCCATTTAATTTTGTTAAGAGGATAGATATATTATGCCCTTAAATGAGACTTTTATTTTAATCAGTAAGCATATTTCTCCAATTTCTCTTTATTTGTTAGTCAAATATTTTATTTTGTCTGGTATGGTACAGCTTGATGTTGTATTTATATTTTAGTCTGAGATAGCCTTAATAAATCATAGGAAAATACTACACTATGCTTTGTATAAATTATGCAAATTTTTTTCTTCTTACAAGAAATTGTAATCATGAGAAGAAAAAGGTTTTACAAAGAAAATCTAACTGAAAAAACATCAAGGCAATAAACAAATATTTTTGAATACTTTTTACTCAGTGAATATTTTATGACTAATTGAAATTTAAAATTTTCTAAAACTGTTATTCACCATGATAAATGAATCTATATGAGTTCAGCTGCCTGCCCTTCCTGTTAGCTATCTGTTTCTCACATGAAGGATAGAGGCATGCTTTGTATATATTATTAATACAACACATTTGACTGAGCTTTGTTAATGAACCAAGGGTTGTTTGTACTCTGAATATGCAAGGTAGTAGGACACCATATAGTTGAATTAAAAAATTAACTAAATAATTATAAAACTGCTCTAGGGACTATAGTAAAATAATAATTAAAGTGCTGTGTGAGCAAGAACAAAAAGAAGAATAAGTATGCTTGAGAGCATCTAGAAAAACTAATCAGAGAATTGAAGTGCCTTTGGAAATTAAGTTGGAATTGATTAGGTAGGGAAGAGAGCAAGGATTTATACAAAACAAGGAGCTGTAAAGGCCAAGGATATTCACAGAATCACAGCATACTTAAAAATTAGACTACGAATATCTTTTGACTAGATCTTACATTATAAGAAGCAGCTGTATGTGTCAAAAATAGATGAACAGGGAAAAATTACATTCTTGCTTGAAAAAAATGAAAAAAAAAAAAAAAAAACAAAAAAGAAAAAATAAAAAAAGAAGCCCAAAAAAAAAAAAAAAAACAAAGAAAACAGTGGTTGCCCTAATTTGGAGCAACGTAATTCCAGGATGCATTGTAGAAGGTTGAGCCTGGTAAGTGCTCTTTGGCCCAAGAATAGGTGGGATAGAAGTGAGAACATGTTAGATTGAACCAAAAAAAGACAAATAAACAGATAAAACAACCCAACAACTAGGTTTCTCAGGGCAGAGCTGTAGAATCCCACTGAGCACCCAGTAGAGGAAAACCTGCATACGAAGACATGGTCTGAGCTAGGGGGGTAAAGAATAGCTACA
>NW_012267217.1:18921255-19009128 GCF_000151885.1 Dipodomys ordii
TAAGCCAGGCTAAAGAAACATAGGTTGCATAGTTTCCCTTATTTGCAATAACTAGTATATGTCTGAGACAAGCAGAGAAGGTCAGATAAGTTGACGTTAGGCAAAAAGAACCCCAAGATAAGGACTCAAATATTTTTTCTTGCTTGCTATTGTTTCTAACATATTTATAAGATATTTGTTTGCTGCTTTGTATGTCTCTCCCCCACAGTATAACCCCTGTTTTAACTGTATTTGATGTTGGCATAATTTTTGAGGGGATGGGAAAAAACCAATTGTTTAAATAGGAATACAGGTGGACCCATTGCAACAATGATATGTACAAGACAAAGGAGGAGGCAACAATGCTTGATAAAAAATGTACTCATTACCTTGCTCATGTAATTGTAACCCCTCTGTACATTATTTTCACAATAAAAAACAGCAAAGAAAAAAAAAGTATAAAAGTATGTTGCACCCAAGGCAATATAGGAGATAATACAGTAGAACATTATAGTAGTGAAGTAAAAACAAAAAAAAAAAAACAAAAAAACCCACATAATCAATAATAAGGTTCCAAACAAAGATATGTTTTATTTTTCGCCATGAGGGGAAAATAAACATTTTAGACAATTAGTTCAACATGAATTCATCACATACAACAGTATTAATAGAAGATCTTCAAGTGAAAGAAAATTATCATAAATCTAGATCTATGCAGTGAGATTCACAGCCCTAGCAATTATAAAGATGTGTCAAAGTAATGTTATTTTTATTGCTAAAATATAAATAGTAGTTGACATTATTCTTTTATGTGAAACTACAATTGGAATTCAGGTCTCTTACCTGTTGGGCATTCGAGACATGCTTCCAGCTCTAATCAATTGTTGTAAGAAAACATCACTGAAATATACTAAATGCTTCATAAAATATATCAAAATAAAATATATAACTAAGAGAACATAAAATCTGAGAGGAGAATAATCAGTTACATGAAGACTATTCGGATATCATTTGAGTGTAGACAATGATATAAAATGGCCTATATATTTGAAACCACCACTAAATTTTTAATTAATAGGCCAACAAGAACAGTACAATGGGGAAAATATATAATTCAAAAGAAATTAGAAGAAATTTTAGAAAGAAAAATATATGTATATATAATGGATAAAAAATTCTATCACTACATCTTGTCATTTTAAAACAATAATCTCTTTTAAATATTCAGAGAATTAGGTTATTTTTAATAACTGAAATCTCTAGATAACTCAAATACCCATTGGAGGTCAGATAGAGAAGCAAGCTAGAAAATGCCTGTATAATAGGATACTACTCTGCAATAGAAGAACAACCTTTTTCTATTGTCAACATAATGGATCTTAAAATGATTATTTTTGACAAAAGAACTAGGACAATATGGAGCATATATCAATTACATAAAATTCATTGAAATGTCAATTATCATGCAGTAATTGAAACTAGATAAGAGGATGCATTGAAGGTGATGAATTTTCTGGGCGTGAAAATTCTGGGGGTGATGCAAATGTTCATTATTTTGATTGACAAGGCTCTGGCTAGTATATGTAGTTATCAAATGGTAACTTAAAAATGTGTAGTTTATTCATTTGTTTCTTGATACAGCTACTATTAGGAAGTTGTAATACAGAGTGTGATGGTTTGTGGAAATAAAACTAAGTGGACAGATAACAGACCAAAAGTAGAAGCACCTTTAATATAATGGAGTGCTAACTTTTGCTTTGAGCCATTATGTTTAAAACTGGAGAGGGAAATGGGCATAACTGGAAAGGCTTTTTATTATTCAAATTACATCAACATTGCCAGGAAAAACAGATTTCAACTGTTCTGTGGATTTCTACTATTCATTATTCTCATACAGTAAATTGATATTTAATATATGTATTGAATCATTATTTCTAAGAAATATGAATGGTCTCTTATTTCTCATTTGTTTTTCTTTCTACTTATCTTGGCATTCATCAAACTGTTTACAACAAATTTTGCATATAAAATATAGTTTAATAAATCAAATAAGTGAGAATGATGAATTGCTCATTATTGATCCCAAATGATGATTACATTATTATACATTTATCTCGACATATATGTGGCTAAATTAACTTTTCTTTAAAAGAAGCTAGCATATCTTGGAAAGGGGCAAAGAAAACACATATAATAGCCTTAAACCTTAGGAAATTTGTCAACTCTTAATTCTTAAGCAATTTCCACTTCATAAATGAAAGAGAAGACTCAGAGAAACCAATCTTTTGGACTGTTAAAATATCTGCAACTCGAGACAGGCACAGGTGGCTCACGCCTGTAATCCTACCTGCTCAGGAGGCTGAGATCTCAGGATCAGGGGTTCAAAGCCAGCCTGGGTAAGAAAGTCCCTGGGACTCTTTTTTTTTGTTGTTGTTGTTAGTCATGGGGCTTGAACTCTGGGGCTGGGCACTGTCCCTCAGCTCTTCAGCTCAAGCCTCTTGAGTAGCCTCCTGAGATCTCAGCCTCCTGAGTAGCTAGGATTACAGGTGTGAGCCACCAGCTCCTGGCTCCCTGAGATTCTTATCTCCAATTAACCACCAGAAAAGGGGAGTGGAGCTGTAGCTCAAGTGGTAGAGCGCTCGCCTTGAGCTGAAGAGCTGAGGAACTGCGTGCGCTTAGGCCCACAATTCAAGCCCCCCAACCGACAAAAAAAAGACCTTCAACTCATTGTATTGACAAATTTAACCCTCAAAACGGTCAATGTAAATATTATTTATTAGCCTTCCTTCAGAGATAATTCATTTAAAATTTTAAGCAGTAATATATTATTTTCCAAGAACAAACCACCCAAGATAATGACTAAGGTAGGATATGAACTCTTTTACAAACATTTTTCCCCCCTTTGGTCTAGATCAATGTTTGCAAAACTTTGTTTCCTTGGTTATTACTAAGTAGATAATTACAATGAGTTTCAAGTAATAAGGGTTGCACTTTCAAATTAGTTTGGGAAAAGAAAGCTGAATAGTAAATTGGATGTTTGCATATTAAAGGCTCAGCTCAATCCTGAAAAAAAGAGAAATCTGCTTATATCTTAATCTTTAGTTGTTTAACTCAGCATTTCATAAACTTATTTGATAACAAAGTCCTTTATGGATCATTCATTCGATATAACTTAGATTATTAGTTATCTGTAGCACAGTCTAAAAAGAGAACTATTAATGTATTAATGATGCATTTCAGCAATAAAATTTCCAGACTATATATATATATATATATATATATATATATATATATTCAATTGAGTAAAATTTCAATTGACAAAAATTTTTATATTGTTTATAATTCTTGAAATGCCTTTTTGTTTGTTTGAAACACTTTTCACTATATAGACCAGCTGACTTCAACTTTGGAATCCTATTGTCCTCCAGGCTCTTGAGTGCTGGGATTATAGGTGTACACTAAAAAACAGCCTCCAAGAACAAATATTTAGATGCATCACTTTACGATGTTTTGAAAGACATGCCCCAATTTTCAAGTCTTAATCTATGAGAATAAGACATCACAGAGTTCAAGTAAGAAAATATTTGTAATAAAAGAAGTGGCTGAGAACAGCAAAGGACATTAACAAGTAAAATAAGACAACAAGAAAAGTCTTGGGAATTTGCAGTATCTCAATATAGTAATGATTTGAATTGAGATTTTAGTGAGGGAATCATGGGAAGATGTTTTCTACAAGTCTGAAAGAGAAGAACTGAGATTGCTAAAGATTCCTTTTCAAGATGGAAATACAAGAAGGGATGTTATTACAGAAGTAATCTAGGAGACAGAAAGAGGTTAAAAATGTAGAAGACAATAAATCCATAAACAAATGATTACATAAAAACAAGGTATCTAAGGGTAGAGAATAGGTTCTATGTAAATGGTAGAACCATACATAAGAAATATACATCAATCCATTTCCGATGTGATCTATTTAGCAATATAAACTTAGAGCTTGAAACTTCACACAATTAGCATATATCTCAATTTCTGATAATTTCATACTAAATATCAAAAAATAAGAGATTGTGAATTTTGCAGAAATATTTTTGTCAGAATTATTTATCTAAGGAATATTTGATTTATTTTCATACTTAGTTAATGGACATCATACTTATACCAAGTAATAATTAACCATTAACATCTGAGGAATGCTAAAATAGCAATTTTTCTGTAATATAGAAAAATATTTTATTTAAAATTGATATTGCACGTATATTGATATTGGAGTTTGAGTTTAGGTTTATTTCATATGACTATCCTTCAGGCTTATTTTTGCCCTGATCTTGTTCATAGTTCTTCAATTTTTGTTCATCTAATTATATTTTTATTTCTAGGCCTTTCAAACATGTTTATACTCTAAAATGTTATCTTTCCATTGTACTACTTTTACATATAAACTTCTATTTACTTCTCATGTCTTAATCTAGATGTTAATTTTCTAGTATATATATAGTATTTATTATATTGAATTTCTGTTTATTTTATTAATAATATTTGCCAGTTGCCATTTATGTTTCTGGTGCTATTTATGTTTTTCATAGGGAACATATGTCTGTAGGCAACTGGATGTGCAGAGGTCTCACAAAGTAGAATTCCTTACCATAAAAAGTGACAAATGAAGCCAGGTACTGGTGGCTCACGCCTGTAATCCTAGCTACTCAGGAGACTGAGATCTGAGGATCGTGGTTCAAAGCCAGCCTGGAGGTAACTCTGTGAGACTCTTATTGCCAATAAAACCACTAAAAAAACTGGAAGTGGCGGTGTGGCTCAAGCAGTAGAGTGCTCACCTTGAGCTGAATTGCTGAGGGACAGTGTCCTAGCCCAGAGTTCAAGCTCCATGACCGACCAAAAAAAAAAAAAAGTGACAAATTAGTAATTGGAGGACGGATGTTTAGGTTATCAAGAAATGACTTGGGTAGAGAAGGGACATGAGAGCATCTCATGCAGAGATAAGTGTAAACCAAAACTATGTGTCATGAAGGATGTTTCCAGACTCTGTGGTACACTATGACAGCAGTTTGAGGTCTTCGCAGTTAATAACGTATACATGACAAAAATATACATTTGTTATCATCTAAATTGATACATTAATGTAGATTGATGGAGTGTGGACACGGAAAAGGTTAATATCTAGCAATGTATCTAGAAGTAAGGGGTAGGACTTTGGAAAGCAGTATGGACGTTCCTCAGAGCTCCCCTATGACCCAGCAATCCCACTTTTGGGCATTTACCTAAATGTTTACTAACAAGACCACACTAAAGCTACCAGCACAACTATGTTTATTGCAGCACTATTTACCACAGCTAAGATATGGAACCAACCCAGATGCCCCTCAGTAGATGAATGGATCAAGAAAATGTGGTATATATAGACAATGGAATTCTATGCCTCCATCAGAAAGAATGACATTGCCCCATTTGTTAGGAAATGGAAAAACTTGGAAAAAATTATATTAAGTGAAGTAAGCCAGGCCCAAAGAAACATAGGTCCCATGGTTTCCCTTATTTGCAATATCTAGTATATGTATGAGTTAAGCAGAAAAAGTCAGATAATGTGATGTTAGAAAAATGAACCCTTAGATATGTATTTTAATGTTTTTTTTCTTTCATGCATTTGTTTCTAATGCATTTATAAGATTATCTCTTTGTTGCTTTGTATGTCCCTCCCCCACAGTATAACCCCTGCTTTCACTATGTTTGATGTCAGTATAACTTGTGGAGGAGATGGCCAAAAACAAGTCGTTTAAGGGTACAGGTGGACCAGTTGCAACAATGAGAAGTTCAAGTTGTCATGTCGAAAATGAGCTTTACAACGTCGGTGGGGGGGGGGGAGGATTGGTTGGGGGGTGGGGGGGAGGCTGGGAAGGGATGTGAAGGATAAACAAAGGAGGTGGCTGCAATGCTTGATAAGAAATGTACGCGTTATCCTGCCCATGTAATTGTAACCCCTCTGTACAGTAAAAAAAAAAAAGAAGTAAGGGGTAGGTTATAAAGAGGAAATGAATAAACAAATGAAGAGGAAAGGGGAGAGAGTACAGACAAATATCCAATGTGTATCTTACAAAATTAAAAAGAGTGAGGGAAGGTGTGCGAAGGGAAGGGATGGGTGAGAATGTTGAAAGGGGTGACACTGATCAAGATATATACATGAACTGCTTTGTTAAATCATGCCTCAGCTGGACAACTACATAATTTTTAAAAATATTCTTTATGATAAAAGTCAAATAAAAATATGTGCATATATGTATTCTAATTAATTTTCTTTTAAATTAATTCATTTATTTTCTGTTAAATAATTCTGAGATTTAATTTGGTGGAAATGTTTTTAGTCTACGGACAAAGTCATATCTATGCAGGAAGTGATGACAGACACAAAGGCTAGAAAGAGCAAAATGAAAATCCTGTCTCTGTGAAACATGCAGAAAATCAAGAACTGTTTTGTCTATATTGTTTGCTTAGTAATGAAGATATGTAGATATTTTCCTTTTGAAAAAGTTTAATGTTTTTTCCTTTTGAAAATGTTTAATGTTTCCACAAAGAAGACATTGTCATCTGTGGAGAGTATGGAGTACAAACATAAGAAGGATGACAGCTTTTAATTGTCAAGAAAGGTAGTGACACAGAACATTAACAAGTAACCAAAAAGAAGGAATGACAGAGCATCTTGATTACTGCATTTTGACAAGGATTCAAAACTTGTTACAGGGAATTAAAAAAAATAACAATGTAAATAATTCTTGAATTTCTCTTATTACTTTTGTTGTTAGCAAGACGTTTTGTTACAATATTCTATATTCTAGTCATTTTTATGACTAAAGTTCAAATACGTTCACAGATGTGTCGTTAGCTAAGTTAAAACTATCAAATTCATGATAATAAGGAGAATAAATGTAAAAAGTACAATGTAAAGTTTATCTCTTTTTATCCCTGAGAAGCAGCAGAAGTACTTTGTAGTTCTGTGGTCGGATTCTATTATTCCATTAGACATGAGTCACAGTTTCAGTACATCTTTATTTCCAACATGAACATTTTCTGAAAGGTGTGTATGTGTATGAAGGAAAATGAAGTTCATCTTATTCATGGTTGAGAGGCTTGCATGAACTGTATGGTTGACATAAAAATAAATATTATGTTGAACAATTTTATGGCAGACATGCCCAAGGCATTCA
Source organism: Dipodomys ordii (assembly GCF_000151885.1). Lineage (NCBI taxonomy): Eukaryota > Metazoa > Chordata > Mammalia > Rodentia > Heteromyidae > Dipodomys > Dipodomys ordii. Next base: position 18,928,446 of record NW_012267217.1, read on the forward strand.
CATGAAAGAATTAATATCAATACAAGCAAAAGGAAACCCTTGTTAAGACTTTGTTAAATGGGAGTGTAATTTATTACAGATTAAATCATGAAAATTAATCTTGCCCATGAAGATTTCCAGGGCCATAGTTGGTAAATTTTACATGACTTTATACTCTGAAGTTGTGTATAGTTGAACTTATCTACGGCCTAAAATGTTAGATATTTTATGGAAAACCAAAACCCCTCTACAAACCCTATAACTACTTCAAATTCAGCAGGAATTTGAATATTTGAGGATAAATAGAAAAATCCTATTTAAAGTTCTGTACAAAGCCTTTTCTGTTAATTTGCATTAAGAATTTTAGAAAATAACTCATTTCCTGATTTTGATTTTAATTTCTTTTTTGTATGTACTTTTATTGTAAAAATACTGTACAGAGGGGTTACAGTTACATGAATAAGGTAATGAGTACATTTCCTATCGAGCATTGTTACCTTGTTACTTCCTCTGTTTTTCCCCTACCATCCCTTCCCTCCGCAACTTCTCCCTCCTCACCCCCCCCCGAAGTAGTACCAATGGGTCACTGTAACTTTATTTCAGCATTTTGTTATTTCCCTTCCTCTCCCCAAATTATAAAAATGTCTATGCAAGATTCAGGACACCGGAATCAAATACAGTGAAAACAGAGGTTATACCATGGGGGAAGAATATACAAAAGAAACAAAAAAAAATCACATGGTACATTATAAGTACATTAAAAACAACAGCAAGGAAGATTAATTTCTGATACATCTAATCATGTAATTGTTTTTCCATGAGTGATATCTTATTATACTTAAGTATACTCACAAAATAATACAATTTTGAAATGATTACTGAATCAGATGAAACTTTCATACAATTCATACATGTTCTGCCTCATTGGTATTTTTCTTTCATCTAAGTATGTGCTCCCATGAACTTTATATGGAAACAATCAGGGACTTCTCCATACTGTGTTCTTTCATACTGTTCCTCTCATTTTTCAACCTGTCCAGTAATAATGAGAACTCTCACTTAGCAATGATAATACAAGAGGCTCTAGGATGATATTAGAGCTAAAGTGCTCACCAATTTGATTGTAATAAAAACTTAATTGTTGATGATAAGTGAGGTTATAATAATCCCTGACATGTAGTGGCATCATAATCACCATGCTTTCTGTCTGGGGTTAATTATGATGAGTTGCAGGTGGCAGGTAAAGCACTGCTATAGGTGTCTATGATGATTAACTGATGCAGACACAAGGGCAGTGAAAAGGACTGATGACAATGCTGAGTTCTTTCAGCTACATTAGTGGGTCAGAAAAATAATGTCATGGTTAGGAAAGCCAACTGTCGAGGCAAGATATTCTGTGAAGACGGACAGTTTTGAAGAAGGTATTTATTCCATGCAGGAAGATGAGTCCTGATTCCACTTAAAACTGAAACCTGTACTTACAAAGTTAAAACTATTCTCAAAGAAATTGAATACAGAGCCCTGAAGCGGAGCCAATGTCTAAGCCATGTACAGCATTAGCAGAATAAAAGGAAGATTCCTGGGACCTTGTATAGAATGATTTGACTGGCGGGGCCTCAAAGCTAAAAATCAAATAATCTGAACATTCCAGGCCAGAAGAAAACTGTTCCACACTGCAGGAGTACCATCTCTTCTTCTGATGACACAACCTTATAAGATAATTTTTGTTCTCTTCATATTTATCCACTTTAGGATTTGGAACTTGGTAACCAGTGCTATGTCTTTGTAGAGTTAGCACTCTGGAAGGAAATAGCTTATGTGTTGAAGAACTTTTGGAGCTGCACAGAATGTATTATAAGTCATGTAGACATAATGTAAACAGGACACGAGGCTGTTAGATCAAGGGGAAAAAAGAATGTAAGAGATGAAGGAAGAAATTTTATAAGTTTGACAACATGCAGAGGTGAGTCAGAATTTAAATCCTGGCATGGGGATCTGAGTCAATCCCAGCAGTGGCCTACAGTGAGTTAGGAAGGAGATGAAAATATCCATGGCAAGTTTTAGATAGTCTATATAAGAATCATTGAAGGCATGGTGAATGTGATAGAGCAGAGGAGATTGACTGAAATACTGTCTAAACATATATGGACAGGTAACAATTAAAATCTCCCCCTATAACTAATAGGTTAATAAATAGAAGTATTGAAATATTACAATTTATTTATAACACTAGATATTAGAATGCACAGTGAAAGGGTAGACTATCTCCATTTTTAAAAAGTTAGTCTGGTTGGTATGTTTGGATGGAGAATCTGGTGCAGCTAGCTTTCTTTTTCTTTCTTTCTTTTTTTAATAGTGATGAATTTTGAATTTGGGGGCAGGTACTTACAAGACTGGTGCAATATTAATTAGTCCACCTTTCATCTTTGTTTTAACTGCTATTTTAGATTGTCTTGTTTCTTGCTTCATCATATATGTGTCAGCTGTGATTTGCTTGCTTTTAGGCTTCTTTTTGTCACTGGAATCACAGGCCTGTGCCATCTCATCCAGCTGGACTTTTCTTCTTAGGCTAGACTGACACTGAAGTCTTCCCAATCTTAGCTTTCCAAGGCATGTGCCCCTGAATCTAAGTGTGGGTTGAGAAAGGATTTCATGATTTTACTGCTCAAGCTAGCCTTGAACCATGAGCCTTCTATTCTCAGCTGCCAGCATAGCTAATGTTATAGATGTGAATGGAATGTTTGAAAAGCTCAGTAATAACTAAGTTTAGTGATGGGGCTAGAGGTGTCTACATTAAATACTTGAAAACAAGAAAAAAACACTAGCATCTTTATCATTTAGCTATTAGAGATAATACAGACATAAAACGTATTAGATCCAAGGACATAAAACATATTAGGGACAAGATGGTAATTATTATCCTTTTTTTGTTAATTGTGGGGCTTGAATTCAGGGTAGGGGCTGTCCCTGAACCCCTTTTTGTTCAAGGCTAGTGTTCTACCACTTGAACCACAGCACTACTATCAGATTATGAGTAGGTTGTTGGAGATGAGTTGCACTGGGACATTTCTACACTCGATGGCTTCAAACCTCAGCTTTCAGCCTCCTGAGTAGCTAGGATTGCAGGTGTGAGCCAATGGCACCCAGTAGTAATCACTATCTGTATTTGCAGGAATTTTCAGAAGTAGGCAAAAGATTGTGGTATTTCTAGACTTGAGATAGATGAACAGCAGTGAATCTCCTTAGCCAGTACTTGATCAAATTTGGATCAAACACTAGGAATACTGAAAAAAAAATTGTATGATAGATTGAAAAACAAAAAGGAAATACTACTGTGTAAAAAGAACATTATTTACTTCTTGCTTATATTTTGCAGGGAGGAATGCCTTAGTGAGCCAGTTCACACGTACTGGGATTGATTGCTGTGAATCTACTCCTTGCAAGACTGGTCGGTTTCTGTACTCTATATGATTATGGTGCATCTACAGGAACACCTCCGTTCTGATTTGGATGATCTCATTGGGCCCAGGATCATAAGTTAATTTCAAAACAATAGCCTCCTTTATTTATTTATTTATTTATTTATTTTTGGGTCCGATCATAGGGCCTGAACTCTTGGCCTGGGTGCTGTCCCTCAGCTCTTCAGCTCAAGGCTAGCCCTCTACCACTTGAGCCACAACGCCACTTCCAGCTTTTTTTCTTTTTGCTTATGTGGTGCTGGGGAATCGAACCCAGGGCCTCATGCATGCAAGGCAAGTGCTCTACCACTGAGCCACCTTCCCATCCCTCCTCCTTTATATTTTATTATAGAAGTGATAAACTGAAACAGAACGGCAGAGCATAAGAGAAGAAAGAAAAGACAGCACATGAAAACGCATCAAAAGAATTGTTCAAATTTATTTGCATAAAATCTTGTTTATTGGAAGTGCTCTTAATTTAATTTAAGTGATTTGAATTGACTTCAGAGTCAAAATCTTGTTGAATGTTTACAATTCCAACTATAAAGCAAATTAGGCACTATGATGACACAATATGCATTTTCTGAAAAGACAGGTAAGTGTCAACAATACCCACATCTAATCTTTCAAAGATTTCTTAAGCATGTATATGTATCTTCTAATGCATCCCTACAACTCTAATTTGTGCTTCATAGTTTTTCACATAAAATACTGAAATCTAGAAATTAGAACTTCTTATTTCTTTGTACTGAAAGTGAGAATCTATTGGTTAGCCCACTTAAATAAAATTGCCCAAATTTACATTATGTCATTGCTACATTTAAATGAGCTATTTCTAATACATTCTAGATAGAGGAAAAAAATACAATCCTCAAGCACACTTTGTTCTAAAATGAGTATAGAATTATTTATTTTTATCAGTCAAATCCAGCTAACATCTACAGATATAAGGTAAAATGTAACCTTTCATAATATTGACATGAGAGGCTTAATTTTTATGAAGGGTAATGACTACTTAGCATGGTTGCTATTTACACTGTTTTCCAGAGGGTGGCATAGTACTGAGAAATCTTTCAGTACATTCCTGCTTTCATAACACACTTACTGTAGCCTTTTTTTTTTTTTTTTTTGTCATGGTCGATTGGATCCTTTGAGTCAAACTCCCAACAGGCTAAAATATACTTAATCCCCTTTAGATTGTCAATCTACTACCAATTTGAAGTCTTTTTATAAGTGTTAAATACTTAAAGAAATCATTTAAAGGTCAAAAACAATACTGTTCCAAAATTCAATTGAAAATCTATCTTTCCATTCAATAGTTTAAAATGGGCTCTCTGGAAGACACATGCTCCACTGGGACCAGAAAATCGTTCTATTTCAAAGATGACCTTAACTTTCTACAATGTCTCTTCCCCCTCCCACTCCTTTAATGTAAGCTTCTAGAAAGGCTTAATTTTTAGAAATAGATGAAGCACCCAGTCAGCAAAGGTAACATCAAATTATCTCACATAGGGACTGAAAATCATAGGATTGTAAGGCATAAATGCACAATGGCCTCTATTATCATCCACTGTGCTTCTTTCCTTCTTCTTTTGAATAGTCAATAAATAAATAAATAAATAAAGTAATCACTCAAGTCACTTAGGACAAGGATTCCAGGAACACAAGAAAAAACAAACCCACTCGTTCAATTGATATTTTTTTTCTGTTTATGTCAGTTTTTTTGTGCCAGTGTTCTGATAGTTCTTTCACTCTGTTGACTAAGCTGCCTCTAAAATGAAGAAGGAAGTTTATTTCCTCAAATGGAAGATTTTCTTGGTTTAAAATGTTTAAACCTTATAAATAAAAACAAAAACTTACAAGTCTTAAGTTGCTTATATGTAATCACTTGATCTTAAAGATTGTCCCAAATTGTCGATAGGAAAATATGCCCTATGTCTTCTTCAGGGTCTTTGGAGTGAAAATGGCTGTGCGCAATGTGAGATATTGAGTAAACATAAGAATAATCTGGTATGTGCTGGGTATCAATTATGTTTGCTATGAGTACTACAAATATCTACCCTCAAAGTTTGCCTATGATAATTAATTGTGAGTGAATAAGTAATATTTTTATGACTATCAAGTAAATTATGAATATTTTTACTCACAAAGGCTGGGGTCTCAGGAGGCTAGAGGTGGAGTGTGTGATATAGCATTGGAATAGGAGCCAGAAGCTGTTCTACAGTAATTACATTCAGGACCAGACAGAGTTCCATAGTTTCTGAATATAGGTCAGTTATTGTAGCTTTGTCATTGGCTTATGTTTTTGTCCCCTGAAGAAATTTGTAGGAATAGGACAGACTTTCTCAGGATTTGCTATAGTTGGCAAAATATTTGAGAGATACTCAGACTTGGATAGTGCTCTAATATGGAATTAGTAGGAACACAGAAGAAATGGCTTAGCAAACCTCAAATTCCTGTGCTGTCTATTCATGAAATAGCAAATGTGACCACTGGCTCAGGAAAATAAGTAGTCTGCTTACATTTCAGGGAAGACAGGAATAAACAAGCCAGGTTATGAAATTTGGGATGAATAAATCCTTAACTTCTTCAATGACTAGACCTGGATCACATACCAAAAAGCAGCAACAACTTCAAGAGAACCATGACATCATTGCAATATTGAAAGAGATCGTTATCATCAATGGTACCAGACGGAAACAAGTGTAGATAAATAATACCAAACATTCATGTTAAGAAAATCACCAGGTTTTAAGAAAACATGAGCAAAAGTTTTAGTACTCTGAGAAACTTAAAACAAAAAAAATGAAAAATTAAAATATAAGACAGATACAATTGAGTTGAAAACCAAAGACAAAATTGAACATATGATAAAAGTCCCAAGAACAGGGAAGACCAAGCTGAAGAGAAAATTAGTGAGATTGAAGATAGGTTACTTGAAAAAACAGGAGGATGGAAAAATCAACCAAGAAGAAAAATGTAGGGATAGTGGGACAAAAACGAGGGAGGGGGTGACAATGTTTGACAAGAAATGTACTCACTACCTTATGTATGCAACTGTAACCCCTCTGTACATCACCTTGAAAATAAAATAAACTTAAAAAAAGAAAATGTAGGAAGATTATGAGATAAGTTTGGAACAGTATTAAAAAGTGACTACTAGTTTGCTTATGCCCAATAATGACTGGAGAAAAGTCAAAGGGTCAGTCCTCAAAGAAATAATCCTTACACTTCACTAAATTAGTAAAACCTTAATGAAAAATAATCTAAATATTCTTCAAATTTCAAAATAAAATCACAGCAGCCACAAAATCCAAATCCAATAACCATACTCTTAGTTATATATATATATATATATATATGTATATGTATATATTATTGCATATATGGATGCAATAAAATCAGCATGTTCATGAATCATTCATTCTAGTTCTTGTTGTAGCACTATATATATATTTCCCAAGGAATGAAAAGAATTTAAGTTTCTGCCAATTAATAAATGGATGAAGGAATTATGGTATATAAACACAATGAAAATCTGTTCAGCTGTCATTTGCAACAGCTCATTTCAAGTGAAATGATCCAAGAATAGAAAAACAAATTCTACATGATTTTACTCTTATGTGGAACTTAACAATATTGATTTTTATTAAATTAGAGGGTGCATTGGGGATTACCAGAGGTTTGGGGGAAAGAAGTAAGCCACAAGTATGAAATAATAGTTAGAAACAATTAACTATACTTTGACCATATCAGTAGTTAAAGGAAAAGACAGATAATAGGAGTGGAAAACATTCTGCAACTGGGAAGATACAAAGGAAGAGCTTCCTCTGTCCCCACAATTTATTTTCCAAGGAAACACTTACTGTCCACTGTATAAACTAATTTAACATGCATATCATAAAAATTATATACATTATGGAAAGCACTAAAAAACTTTTAGAATGAAATTAGCAATTTATTTTTTTAGTTTCTTTTATTGTAAAACACTTTTTTTTCCTGTGGAAATACTCTTGCAACTAAACTTATAGTATATTCTTAGCCCACCAGATTTTCTCTTCTATGCATTTTTTCCATGAAATTAAATGCAGAGTACTGAGAAAGCACTCTTTAATGTTTTAGTTATTGTTTCTTTCTCTCAAAATGTGTTAAATTATTCTATAAGCAAATATTTATGTAACATCCCTTGAAATTGCATAGGTGTTGATTTCAAGAAGATTACACATTTTTAGAAAATGATAAATTATTTTATTTCTAAGTACAGAAAATACACTAATATGGTGAACTACAATATCAAAAAGTATCAATTAGTTAGTTGCCCAAATAAAAAAAAATCTCCAAATAATCTGAGAATGAAATTTTCTTGAGTACAGCAAAGAAATGATAGTATGGCTGTAACACAGCTCACAGGAGGTAGGGGTAAGAATAATAGAAAATGAGAAAAAGAGAGCAGAGTAAAGTCAATAAGAACTTTCAGGGAATCTAAAATATAAAGAAGACGTGTTGGAGAAACTTACAGTGTACTATGGCATAATTGAATTTAATATGTACAAATAGCAGATATGCTATGTGGGCAAGAATAAAATAAAGACAAAACAATGAACATACAATTGCAGAAGGTTGGAAGAAAGATGGTAGTATCTTGAAACAGGAAGTAGTAAGAATAAAATTTAAGGTACATTTTGGAATTTGATTTTACAGAACATAGCAAGTAATTGCATGAGGGATAAGAAGGGCCTCACAGACTAAAAATAATGAGATGGGTAAATTATGATTCTATTTGCTGAAGCAAAGGCTAGGACACAGAAGATGAGATATCGTGTACAAGGGATGAGAGTCCTTAGTTCTTTCTATATCTTGATATGTGGCCAATGTTTGATAAGCCTTCCTACTGGTAATGTTAAGAGAGAATGTTATTACCTCTATTATTACTCCTATAGCATTTTCATTTTGCTCAGAAAATAAGAAATTTATGTATATTTTCCTGGTTTAATGGACCATCTCAGCAGCCTCAAACACAAGATGAAAATATGAGTTGTGAAACTAGAATATGGTTGAGAACCAGGCTTGGTTTAATGTTCCAAGAATTGAATTAGCTGTAGTTAAATTCTGACAAGTTATCAGAGCAGTAATTGTGCATAATTATTATTTTTATTTTTGTTAAGAAATTCCTTGACAAATGATCAAATTCAATGTGTAAAAAAATATAGATGAAACTGAATGCCAGTGGTTAACATATATCATTACAGGTTCTTGTGCTCTGAGATTGAGAGCGTCACAGTTCCATTCCAACAGGGCAGAAAATATTATAGCTTATCGTTTGGTGTAGTGGCACATACCTGTTATCCAGAGCTACATGGGAGAATGAGATTGGGAGAATTGCAATTCCAGATCATTCCAAGTGAAAATGTTCAAGAGAATTCATTCTCTCAGAAGGAAGATTTGTGTGATTTGTGTGTGCTTCTCATTCCAGCAACTATGGGAAGCTTAAAGTAGACAAATCATGATCTAGGTGTATAATGAGGCTAGAAGCAAAATTCTTTCCAAAAGCTATCCAGTAAAATATTAGGCTGCAAGTTTGGCATAGGGGTAGAGTTGAAATTACAGCACTGTCCCAACCCCCCAACAAAGATAAAGAAAAGCATGCCATAGCAATGATAAGACATACATTTTGAGTGAAACAAAAAAAACAACAACAAAGGCCTCAATTCAGTATTAGTAAAATGTAAATGACAGTATTTGTAAAATATAAATGACAACAAAGAATGACACCGGTAAAAAGTTATATACATATGACCATATAAGATGATGCTAAGCAAAATGAACCCCAAGAAATGGACACAGAAGTTTATACTTTGTTGCTGTTGTTTTTAATGTACTATTATTTTGTTGGGTTTTTTTTTGTATATTCTTTCTCCATGGTATAACCCCTGTTGTCACTGTATTTGATTCCAGTGCTCTGCATCTTGTATATACATTTTTCTCATTTGAGGAGGAGAAAGGAAATAACAAAATGCTGAAACAAGGATACAGGTTGACCCATTGTAACAAGGAGATGTACAAGATGCTATGTTGAAAACAAACTTTACAACTTAGGGAGGAGTTGGGAGGTAAAGAAGGAAGGGGTAATAGGGGAAAAATAGAGGGGGTAACAATGCTCAATAGGAAATGTACTCATTACCTTTCTCATGTAACTGTAACCCCTCTGTACAGTATCTTTACAATAAAAATATTTTTAAAAATGAAGTACCAGTTCCAACAAAAAAAAATGCAGTCTTTGACTCAATTTTCCAGTATGGGGACCAGGAATTGTCTGTGTTTTTTTTCCATTTCTTCTTATTTTAACTCTGTTATAATAAAATAAGTCCTTAATAAAATTTTGGAAAAAATTAAAAGTAAAAATAATAAAGAGAAAAAAATATTCCTTAATCTTCTTCAAACTCTTCCTCCCCAAATAAAATAATCTGACAAAAACTAATCAAATAAGGTAAACATAAGAAAGTAGAGTCATTATAATTCTGTCATTGCTGGATGTGTATTATGTAATTCAAATTCAAATTATTTAATATTTTTAACTGAAGCAACAGCTTACATAGAGGGGATTTTTAAAAATTACTATGATTTTCTCAATTAATAAAGTTAAGGTTAAAGATATTTTGCGCTATCAACCTGCAAGTAATTCCAGATTCATGTGCCACAAAGTTAGAAAGCATGGATTTTTCTTATTTATTTTCTTAGAAGTATACCTCCTAAATTTAAAATTTGCTTATATTTATATACAGATTTTTCAAGTGAGACTCAGTCTTCTATAGGATATGAGGTTTGGTGTTCTTTAGCACACATTTATTAAAAATGCTAAATGAATCCATGGACCAAAATGAATATCATACCATATATCATACATTAAGTTCAATGTCAGATGTTACTGTAACAAGTTTCAGAGAGATAATTTACTATTTATTTGAAAATGCTTGTATATAATTTTATAAAGTCTGATCATTTTAGTAAAGATATTACTTAAGTTAGCTGTGAGAGATACTAAGATAAACATTATTTTATGGTCTCATATGACAGTCTTTCTTACAAGAAGAGCTGCAATGGTATAATTTGCCATTTTTCTGAGGTTGTAACTTCATACATCTTTTATTTCATCACCCACTTGCTGCTGTTTATTTTTTAAGTGAAATAAAAACAGTAGTAAGCACGCAAAGAAAGCATTCTGACCCTTACACTGACAGTTCCATATATTTTCAAGTAAATCAAAACAGGGAATCAGTATTATGAAACAAGTATGCACTTCAGAGTGATGTTCCATAAATTTATTGCTTGACTGTGTCATGCAGTTGCCATGGGTGTTTGATGGACAAGGACATATATCTGGAAAATGAAACAAAGAGAATGGCTTACTGTAACTCAGAAATCATAACTATTCTATGACACAATTGTTCAGCAAATGTGAGATTATTGGTTTCCTAGGGATTTATTAATTTGATGGATTTTAATCCTTTCCTACAACAAGAGAAGAATATTATTGCTCAGGATGGGGTCTCACTCATCTCGTACAGCATTCAGATCATCTTTATCCATTTGTATTTGAAATTTATCTGGTCATTGGGTAAAAAGTCTCTGCCTTTTCTGACTGGGCAACAGCAGTCAGTCACCTACCATGAATATAAAAGCCCATATCTGGGCTTCAAATGTCACCACATTGCCACCTCACTGTGAATGACTGCAAATGTTCTTTCCATTGTTAGTAATGCTGAAAATTGCCACAGGTTTCCACAGTTTATAATGCATTGTCTAAACCGGAAAAAAAGTTTCCAAGATTGAATTGACCTTTTTAGAAAACAGCACTTTCATCGTTAAAATGCAGGAGTGCCGCAATATTTTATTTAAAAAGGTTATTTAGTTATAAAACTTGGAGAAAGGGTAAAGAATCCAAACTAAGTGTATCTATCTACACAATGCTTTGCTGTCAAAAACCTACTAAACAAAGAACACTAATTCCTTCACCACCCAAATGCAATGGAAAATACCACAGTGAAATCCCTTTGCCCAATTGATATATGCAAACAAAAAGCTTAAAAAAAAGTTATATTATGTGAAAGTGAATGACTTCTTATACTGAAATCTTAAATAGTATGTCATCTTGTTATCAAAGAAAAGGTGAAACATTGTCAGTTTTTTAGATCACTCTGTAAGAACATAAGACTGAGCCACAAAGAAGATTACTTCTTTCACTTTTTCTCTTTTTCATTTTAAAATAATAGATAAACACAAGTAGAAATAAATCTTGAGGGTTTCAAAATAAATGATTCTCATGGGGAGGAATAAATGTTAAATTTTGTTACCACCTAGTTTAAATGTACTTGGTTCTATGTAATTGTATCCATTATGGCTCAGGAGACTGAAAGAAAAAAAAAGTATAGGACCATAGATAGTGCCAAGTTGAGAACAAAGAGCTCCCTTTTCAGAGTAGATAGCAACATTAGTGTGGTGACTACTAATACCACCAAAGAAGACTCCTTTGGAGAAGGATAGCCAACATTAATTTGATTTATGTTTACTTTGAAATATTGAATAGTGTTTTAAAAATAAGATTTTGATGCAATTAATATTTGGTCATCTATCATTCAGTGCAGCCTTCTGGGAAATCTTTCATTTCCTCAGTCTCTGTCTTATGCACAAGCACATGGTACTTTAATCCTCATATAAGAAATTATGAGTAGGTTATTATGATAGATCCTGTCTCCAGTCACTCAAGTGATTCACCATACCTTAGGGAAAGGATCCAACATCACAAATTATAGCATAATACAGTGGAGGTTTGAGGGCATACTGTTTTGATTATTGTAAGACCCTTTTGTTTTCTGAATAAACATTTAAAATATAAAAGACACCAAAAGTTAGCTGCAGTACAATGTGTTTAACAAGGCAAATGGATGATCAAGTTGATTATGGTCCAAATTTACATATCATGCTGGCTTTCTTCAATTCCTTTTAAATTTGCCTTAACTGCAAAACATAATTGTTCTTGCCTAAGGCCGGACCATGATTTTAGATAGAAACAGGATAAAATATTTGCTTGAAATAGACAAACAACAGAGATTAGATCCCCAGTTGTTGTAATGCTGGTTATATACCTAATTTTACAGGTAAAATGAGATCTTTAAAAAATTTGGTATAACCTTTTGAGAAACTTATTTCTCCAAAGAGCCGCATTCTCCATAACTATTTTTCAACAGAATTTAGTTGGCAATGAAAGCCAGCAGAGAAAAACATTAAAACCATTTGTGTTTCTCCAATAAACATTATTCTTTAAACTTTAACCCACATTGGGAAGCTTGAAATTGGACAGTGTTAAAAAATGTTGTAATGCTGAATACAAAGAAATGGAGAGGGAATGGAGAGGGACATTAAAATGATATTTTCTATTTTCTCTCATTCTATTTTATTTCAGAGCTTCCTTCTCTACTCTGGCCATATTTTCAGGTGCATGCATTTTTATTTACAGAGGATATTACAGGGTTTTTAAAAAGATATTTTGATATATTCGGCTTTGAACAGGCTTCTTTCTCAATTGACTACATTGTTTCTTTTTAAATCAATAATTATTTTTCATATATTGTTACCATCTCTTTCACACACGTCTGCTGAAATAGATTGTAAGTATGAGTTTTCTCAAGTTATTTCTCAGCTAGATAGAATCACATGGTGGGAATTGATTAGGCACGGGACAACACTTGAGGCCTAGTAGAACCCATTAAATAGACAACTCTTTCATGCCCTTAGTTACCATCTCATGGGCTGACATGTTCCAAACAGCATAATCATCTACAAATATCCCCTTTAGAGATTTAGAACTGGAGAAGCCATACTACATTGGAAAGAAAACAAATTTAGGATGATGAGCATATCACCAAAAAAAAAAATCAGAAACAGAGAATGTTACAATAACATTGAAGACTTTTACTATGTGCCAAAAGAAAAAAGAATGCATAGTAATTTAGAATTTCATAGGACAACCCTTTTATATAAGGAGTAGCTATTGCAGGTTATATTGTTTACAAGATCAAGGAGATTGTTCCTTGTATTTGTGTTTATCCCTTTGCCTTCACAATGCTTTAAGTCTAGAGAAGCTCTGTCAATGACTGTAGATCTGTTATTTGCTTGCTTTATTTTATGCCACCTATCTGATCTTTCCAGGCTCAAAGTCTCATGACTAATCTAGCCACTTTATATGTTATGATATTTCAATTCATAACATACAATCTCAAAAATAGAAGATGAAAGCCATTGCATTAAATTAATATAATATCTGTTATAAGCTTTAGCCATGCTTCATTCATGTCTAGAAAAATATTCCATTTTATGATACTAGGGATTTAACTGAAGGTCTCTTACTCATTCTAATAAATTAAGTATGCCTCCATTTCTTTTGTTTTTCCAATTTGTTTTCAGATAGGGTTCACACTAACATTGCCAAGGTCAGTTTGGGGATTGTGATCCTTCTTTCTTCTCTCATAAGTAGCTGGGGTTAAAGACACACTTCCAATTTAAACTTCCCATAAAAGCAAAAACAACATCCGTCATTCTCAAACTAGAACTGGATAGCAGTTCAGACTGCTTTATAGTTTTATGAAGTTGCTTTAAAGTTTTACACTTTTATGCCTGCAGATTAAAAAGTATTTACTTCATTTTGAAATAATTTATCAGCAATTAAAATAATGTGTTTAGGGGCTGGGAAGGTGGCTCAGTGGTAGAGCGCTTGCCTTGCATGCATGAGGCCCTGGGTTCGATTCCTCAGCACCACATAAGCAGAAGAAAAAAAAGGCCGAAGTGGTGCTGTGGCTCAAGTGGTAGAGTGGTAGCCTTGAGCTGAAGAGCTGAGGGACAGCGCCCAGGCCTAGAGTTCAGGCCCCAGGACCGGACCCAAAAAAATAAATAAAAAAATAAAATAATGTGTTTAGATTACTAATTGATAAAATGTTTTGAGAACAAATTTTATTTCTCATTTATTTAGTGTTAGTAGCATATGAATATATGATTTTTTTCTTTTAAACAGTGTTTCAAAATTAGAAGGCATATATATTGAGAAATTGCTAAGTTAAATCAATAATAATGTTACTTTTCTATTCTTTTAGTATCCTTTTGAGTAAAGAGTGTGGTAAAGCTTACAGACAAGAGTGGAAGGTCAATACAGTTCTGTCTTTCAATATGTAAAGGCAAATAGCTGAGCTATAACATTAAAAGCAAAAGTACTTTTTAGGAAAAAAGTATTTTTAGAAAAAGTTTCTATTGGACATACCAAAGTAACACCTAGTCTTCTAAAATGATAAGGTGTAAATTTTGTATTTCCTACTAGAGATAAGCAAAGACAGGTCACAGATTTACCTTTTATTCCTCTCCCTGTATCTTGAGACATATGGACATTTTCTTCAGTTCTTTTTTTTCAAAATAGAAAAATATGAATAAAGAAAAATAAGAAAAACCAACATCCAATAAAAAATGAAATCAAAGTTAAAATATATTTATCTATCATAATTACCTGAGGTGGATTTTTTGGTACTTTACCTGTAACGTATAATTACATAAACAAGGTACTGTGTGATCACATTCCTGCCAATATTTTAAGACTGAGTGCAAGAGAGATTGTATTTATCTCTTTCTCCTACTCAACTTCCTCTACAAACCTAAGGAATAAGCAAGATAAGGTGAGAGTTTCCCCTGAAGTGCACCAGTACATGACAGTGTAATAAAAACGATGATCGCAAAGATTAAGGTTTCTGACCCCAACTGCAGCATCTCTGCTTTTTAGAGAGCCACTGGACAGTGGCCAGTGGCCTTTGCTCTAGTCATTACACAAGGCATTTCACAAACTATTTGAAACTGAGAAATCTTTCTTTCTGAATCAAGCTCTACAGGCAATTTAAATCTATGAATAAAATGACAAATTTCTGAAACCTGGAAGGTTAATCCATCCTCCAATTAGCTAAAGACTTGAAAAGATAAAGTTACAGAAATTGACATTAGTTAGACATATGAGGGATTATTGAAAGGACAACATGTATGAAGTATGGAAATGAATTTTGCAAATAGAAAAGAGTGCTCATTTAAAGACATACAACTGTCTGGACATGTTTTCCTTCTGCATTTAAGACATTATGTTAGACATACAGATAGTCTGCCACAGAGTTCTCCTTCATGAATGTTTATATTAGAAATAAGAAACCAGTAGCCATGTAAAGAATAATGTACATGTTAAATAAGAATGTATATCTTAAATAATTTATATGTTAAATAAACAAGAAAGATGTGAGGCTATATCATGGGATATCACAAGATAGAATGATTGCTTTCATGAAAAACAATTTGAGCAAAAGTTTGAAAATGGTTTGTCCTCACTGCATTGATATTAATATCCAAATCTCAGTAAGTATCCCATACTAGCCTGGTAATGAATGGAAATAGACTATGAAAGCAGGTGTTTGCCAGTTCATATCTACACTCTCAGTTTAGCTGGGAAGCCACACATGGAAGACCTCATCTTTCTGAATTGCAATTTTCTCCTCTATAGACAAAGAGAAATGTGACCTCTTCAAATTGCTACAAGTGAAGCGCAAAAGTCAAGAATCAGACCTTGGTGTTAGCACTGGTGTCACTGCCATATCAGTAGCAACAAGTTTATATTAGGATTGCAAGCTTTACTTATATTTACTCTCCACAAGTGGCTTTTATGCAACACAAATTTGATACTTTGATTACTTTTAGTATAACCCTATGATAATTTATTTGAAGTTGAAAAATAAAAATCATATAATTCACAATTACTGAACACTCAGGCTCTAATATTAATATTGAATAAATGTCCTGTATTGTTTGGGATACAAACTTATTACTCCTTGGATATTGGAAAGGCTCTTAGTATTAACATATGTGTGTATCACACAAACTCCCTTATGTAACTGTAACTTCTCTGTATATCACCATTATAATAAAAATAAATTTACAAAGAAAAACTCCAGAGAAGGCTAAGATTCAAATCAAAAATTTCTGGCATTCAAATTTCTCTTATCGCTTTCCATATATCTAATAGAACATTTATTATTTTCCTGGCAATTCTGTCCCTTGAAAAGTTTCATTTCTCTTTTACAGGTTGTTAAACTTTTGGCTTTCCCATGGCTTATCAAAGTTAACAAATATACCTAAATTGGCTATTCCCATTGCCATTCACTTTTCAGACTTTCAGTGTCTACCCACCATACTTTGATCCAAAATAAATGTTACATCTTGACCTTTAAATATTTACTCCACATGGTCATTTCTACCTATTATTTACTATCTAAGTTTCTGACCCTTTAAACATAGCTCTACAAATTCATCTGTAATCCAGAAATGGTGTCCTGTATAGGGAGGCTTCTTAAATAAAAGAGTGGAGATTAGCATAATTTGGAGAATTTTTTGAAATACATATCTCATTATGCTAATAACTATTCCAGATACGGGCCTCCAAGCATAAGAACTTTGAAATCTCTTGTGATTTCGATAGATCTTATTTCATAGTTTGTGGTCATAAGTTATGAAACATGAAGTTGTTAAAATGAAATGATTTTCCAAATATTCTATATTTTCATTTCCTAAATTAATTCCCATGTGGAAGAAGCATGATTATAAATCATACGTTCCTAAAAGAAGTCAGACAATAGAAGATAAAGAACCAACAAAGCTCTCATTTGTGAGAATGAAGAGTCACCGAATGAGTTAGAGCCAAGCATTCATCTAAATGCTGCTATACACTCATTTTCAGAAAGTAGTGATGATTATTTCCTATAAGACTTCGAATGGAAACAGTGAGCCAAACACATAAAATTGAGATTGTTGTTCTATAGAGCACATGCATAAAATTAGTTTGAATGGAAAATAATACACAAATAAGTGATTTATTTTAGAAACTATGATGGTAACATATATAAATCTTATACCATTTGTCTTTCATTTTCCTTTTTATTATCTCCAAATATTTGTACCAAGAACTTTCAATTTAATATGTCTATTCTTGCATCTTGATCAGTGTCACCCCTTACCCTTCCCCCACTTTTTTCCCAGCTCTAAAGTTCCATGTGTGTACATTGACTATTATGACTATATGTATATATATGACTCTCTGTATATAACTCTCTCTGTATATACATGTATATGTATATACACATATACATATATATGACTCTATTGGTCCACCAGCCCTTTCTCCATTAGTCCCATCCCCTTCAAGGTCCTGTTTTCTACCATTTCATTTTCAAATTCAGACATGGTATCATGGGATTTGAAGCTCAGTGATTCTGAAATTTTAAATGTTTCAGAGGTTGAAATCCTTAACTAAATTTACATACTTTTAGGCTACAGTACATTACTCCTCAATGAATAGCACACCTATGTATTATTTTGTATGCATACCTTCTTTCTCTGCTTCTGTCTGTCTGTCTCTGTCTCTGTCTCTCTCTCTCTTTTCAGTCTGGATTGGATTTTTTATCTAGCTCTAACTTCAGAATTCAGATAATCTCTTACCTTTCCACATATTCTTTCCTCCACCCCAATAATTATATTAAGTGATACAATTGTCAACTTACTTTTTTTCAACCATTAAGGGGTACTTTACTTGAAGAAAACACATTATCTATTGCATGTAGCTTTTTAGAGAAGGAGAACTCAAAATCTATAGTTGATAAGGAACACTTAAAATCTTGTTGCTATAAATTGAAGGTAATAGGAATTGTGCCAAAGGAAATTTTATAGAAATTAGTCTCAACAAGTTGAATGAAGATGGGAGAGAAGCAATTAACACCCTCCTCTGATGTTGCCATCTGCTCTGATAAGGAAGGCTGGATCATATACATATGCCTTTTATTTTAGATATTAAAAAAGATTGTAAGGTGAAATCTTTTAATATTAGCACTTTTTCAAGTAGTTAAACAAGTTTCTTTTTTTGGTGCAAAATATGCATTAATTTGTCCAATGTACATGGACAAAATACTATACAAATTGATTCTAGGAGAACATCCCTTTAAGTGAATGATTCTTCAATATTGAAAAAGCAGCCAAGTCTTCTCTTTTGTGTTCTTATAATGCCACATTGTTATTATTATATTTGTATTTTATTTTAACTAAATATTTTATTTGTACTATAAAGATGATAGGGTTATTGTTTCACAAGTCAGGTAATGAATACATTTCTGTATGGACTATGAGATCCCTTCCTTCTCTCTCTCCTAGGTTTTCCTTCCCATCCCTGCCCACAAATTATATAGTATATTTTCAACATAGTGTCTACTTAGTACCACTGCTACAGATTCACTCTGTGTCTCTATTTTTCTGCACCCTCAAACACAGATAAATTAACAAACCCAAATATTCTTGACTAGAAAATCTGTGAAACTAAGAGGCTAGCTAGCTAGATTGATTGATTGACAGATAAATGACAACTAATTGATCTTTCTTTTGATTTTTAAAAAAATGTGGCAAGAGGAATGAGCCATGTTCTTATATCATGTTGAGGATTTTTGAAGGACAATGCCTGAGTTTTGTGCTAAGTAGTCACTGGGCTCAATGCCGTTTCCTTTTTAAAAATCTAATTTATTTTCACTGATATAGAAAATATAAAATTGTAAGTATAAATGAAAAGAAGGAGGTTTTGCTACACAATAATTAAATGTGTATTAGTTATATGCTTTCTTGCTGATCAGTTTTAGTCCTTATTTCATAATGTGGTCATACCCTCTTAGCATATGGAGGCTAAATTAACTTTGTCTCATTACGGCATCTAATTAAATATGCAAAAATTAAATAAGCTGTTACTTATTCTATCAGGTGTTATGAAAGAAAAAAAGGTATAATAAAGAGCATCCCTTGCCACAAAGCCCACCTCAGGGGAAATATTGTGAATTAGTATTGATTTGATTAAAGTCAATTTCTGGGATGTTGGATTCAGAAGCAGGGGATGCCAAGACCTAATAAAGGCAGTTTCTAGGTAGGATAATTGTAAAATTGCAAGAAAGCACTTACTGAGTCCACAGAAAATCCTTTATGAAATGGAGTTTGCTGGTGTTGAGACAGAGCCAGAGAATGGTAACAGCATCAGCACAACCCCAGAGTTAAAAAATCATTCAAAATGTCTAATCTCGTAGCTTTATCAAGACTTGCAAGTACTTACCAACTCTGAATGTTAATTCAGTAACTTGAAAAGGGATTTTACAGATAAGCTTCTGTGCCCAAAATTTTAAGAGCAAGATGTTTCAAAATAAAAATACTGAATATTTCTCTTTTTTCTGCTGTTATTTTTTGTTTAATTGTAAAAGTGTTTAACAGAGGGGTTACAATGTTTCTTTTTGAGCAGTGTCACCTTCTCACTCATTTTCTTCCAGTATTTTCCCTCTTGACACTCCTCCCCTGAAAGTTGTATTGTTCATTTCCAGCCCAAAAAAATACTAAATATTTCATCAGCAAATAGAATGAAGAGAGGAAATGTAAACAAGATAATATTTTCTACCTCGGCATAATTACAGTTTTCTTTCACCTTCGTACTTTACTTTGGTTCATTGGGATCTAGGCATTAACAACAAAATAAGGTCCTTATTGCTTTAATTCATATGCAATAAAACATGTAAAAATGGGACTGGTGTGTCACAATCTGAAAGTGTTTGATGTATAGTAATAAGAATATGATTCTATGAAACTCTTGGAAAAGCAGTATTTGTGAAATCCTCTACTCTTACAACCAGGTGCCAGCAGTGCTATTAGCTTTACCCTACCACGACAAACCCCAAGGTGTGTTATAGGCCTGTTTAGAGGGAGGAAGTGACTTAGTATACCACCCATATTCTGCTTCAGATTCCACAAATATAAGAATCATAGGAATTCTTCTTTATTAGACCCAGCTTATATTTTCCTGTATTTCTTCTATTTTATATTTGGATTAAAAATGTTCATGTATCTTTTATTTGATCTTACACTTTAACTCTTCTTAGTTTTATGTATTTTCATTTTATTTGTGATTAGCATAGATTAATAACATGAAAGGTTTGTTTTTGATAATTCCATACATGTGTTCCATGTGCTTTGAACAATTTCACTCCCTCCTATATCCCATTTTCCTCCCCCTCTTTTAAAAACTGTCTAGTTTCTTTCATTAAGCTATAGTGTGTGTGTGCATGTATGTGTGTCTATGTAAAATGTACTTTTCACTCTCAATATTTTTCCTTTATTCTCTCTCCTATCCTCCCACAAATCTTGAGATAGCCCCCTAATACTAAATTTATTTTACCACTTCTTTACTGCCGCCGCCTCCTCCTCCTCCTCCTCCTCCTCCTGCTTCTTCTTCTTCTTCTCCTCCTTATCCTTCTTCTCCTTACCCTTCTTTTCCTCCTCCTTTTTCTTCTTCTTCCTCTCCTTCTTCCTCCTCCTCCTCTTCCTCCTCTTCCTCTTCTTCCTCCTCTTCTTGCTCCCCCTCCTCCTCCCTCCTTCCTCCTCTTCCTCTTCTTCCGCTTGATCCAACAAAAGCCAAAACAACATATTTGGGTTTTTAGTTTCATACATGTTACTGCAAGTGGCATATTTTATTTTCTTTCCTTATGGCTGAGTAATATTTAGGGAATAGAAGCCCAGCTATTCTGCTGTTGTCTTTCCTGAAATCAGGAAGTACATGAATTCAGGAAGCACATCTCTACCAGTGTACATTTGGCCCCCCATTAAGGATGCATTGACTTATACTTTTTTAAACTTTGCCATGTCTAAATAACATCCACCAGGTAGAATCTCACTTTAAAATGTTGAATTTGACCTTTTCCTAGGTAGTTATACATCATTAAAAAAAAACTCTCTTTGATGTGGCTGGCACACAGGTGTTGAGGTGACAAGACACAAGCTCCCTGGTGGCCATGTCACTAACCACGATGTTATGTTAACTAATATGGCTGATTTTGACTTAAAATATTTGCACTTGCTAGATGCTCCTTAAATGTCCTTATCTTCCAGGAACTTCCAATATCATGAGCCTTAAGTAGCTGGACAATCTACCTGCAGCTCAGATTTGCTCTAGAAAGAGCTTACACCGTACTATCTATTCATTTAAAAAAGTCTTCTAAAGTGGTATTCTCTTGGCACTTGCAACAGCTTCCACACCCCATGAAATCCATTGTCTTCATCGTAAAGAGGTATCAGATTCTTAAAGCACATCTTTTTGAACAAGCCCCAAAGAGAATCTTACACTTGGCATGGACCTGTTCCTCTCTATGCTGCCCTGCATTTGGCTTTTTCTCTTTGCTTCCTCATTTCCTGCTTACAAAAAAAAGCGCTTATCTCATTTTTGTGTGAGACATTGGGAAACTCAGGTCACCAGTAAAATTCCTGAAATAGCAGTGTGCTTCTTCATTGTAAAAAAATTACTTCTTTTGCTCACCTAACTCTAAGAGAGAGGATACAGCAAATGAGGGTGCAAACTCTACTTCCTCAGGAAGTGACTTTCTTTTAGTATTCATTTTATATTGTGAAGTTCCATACCAGGGAATGTTGATAAAATACTTTGAGAAACTGTGGGAAGATGAGTTTAGCAGAGGTATGGTTCATGTTAGATTTTCTGTATTAATTAGAGTGGTAAGATTGACAGGGCTAGGATGATAGAATGACTACTCTCTGCACTGGGACTTAGGTAAAAAAAAAAAAAGATTGGTTGTGGAATAAGGATAAGTATGGGTTGTACTGTAAAAACTCATTTAGTAAATTTGAATATTTATCTTATTGCAGGACTCCTTGGAGGTTCCATGCCTAACTCAACATATGGTCTGCAAATTTAAAATTAAATTTATTTATATAAATTTGACACAATAGGAATTGAACTGAAATGAAGGATATAAGCTTATGGTGGATTTACAACTAATTGAGAACCATATACTCTGAGACATAAGTAGAAGAGGATTTTGGCAGGTTTCCTTTTATTTTTATGACTATATATAAATGAGACTATTTCTTAAGTTCTTTTTTGGTAGTTATTCTAAAGTATAGTATACTAAAGCACATGAAGAAAATAATGATCTTGCTTTTAAAAGTACACTAAATTGATTTTATATGTGTACATATTTTATACGTAATTATAGGTGTATGTATATATAAATTCTACATGGACATCCACTGAAATACACACATATTACTGCCTATTCAATATTTTATATTATTTTATTTCATTCCTGACAATGAAGCATCAAATTTGAGTCTGGATGAATAATCTCAGAATTAGATTATTTATTGTCTTTTTCTATGGATCTTGTCCATAGCTAGTGACTATTGTTTATTGACAAGTGACAATCCTATTCAATAAAATGTATAAGAAAACTGCTGGAGTTTTTCATACACTCTATTTTAAAACAAAATCTTGTGAACAGATTTTTTTTCTCTTTTCTTCTCTGAAAATGGTTTGATGGTCAGTTACTTGCTTTCAACATAGGAGGGTGAGTGGGCATGGGCAATGTCCATCACAACATAAAGGAGATTTGATTGACTGTATTTTGGATTTTGAATTCCTCATATCAACTGGTAAGACTAGGGATTATATACTTCTGTGGAAGGAACAAAGTTCTCATACCATTATTACGTGATTACCATTGACTCTCACTAAAATAGTGGTTTATCAAATATTTCCACTTACACCAAAGCTCTATCTTTCAGGACAGGACACCACATTCTCCATCTCTCTCTTTCCACTTTGCATTAGTTTTTTTATTGCTGATGTCATAAATCACAATTCAGAGGCTTCAAATTACACATATTTATTATCTTATTGTTTTTATGGTCGAGTCCAAAATAGTTTTCACTGGGATAAAACTAAGGTGCTGGAAAGATCATAAACGTTCTGTGTACTTCCAGTTTCTCAAGGCTGCCTGTTTCCCATAGCTATGGCCCCTACACCAGCTCCAAAGACAGATACACAGCATCTCCTTGAAGCTACTTCTTTGATAACATGTCCTTCTTCACTTTTTGCCCTGTAAACTGCACTCTCTTATAAAGCATCTGATTTCACTGTACTCACGCACCAGGATGCCTTCCTATCTTATGATTGTTACATTTACTGCACCTGTTAAAAGCTTTCCTGTCATGTTAAGTTACATGATTACTGATTGCTGAGATTAAAACTTGAACATTGTGGTGGAAGGCTTTGACATGTCTTCCATACACCTTCCATTAACACCTCCACCTTTTGTGACCTTGCTTCTTCTTCCAATGTCCATTAACATTGAACTGACTAAAATCAGAGAAGGTCTAACTTTAAATAAGCAAATCATGTCTTAGTTCTTTCCCATGTTCTTCCCAGTATCTTCAAAGATTAATAATTTGATTTTAATCTGTTATAGTTGTTTATTTTTTTATTTTTTTGTTTTTGTTTTAGAAATACTGGGTTTAACTCAGGATCTGACATCTGATAGGCAGGTATTCTGCCACTTCAGCCATGACCTCAGGCATTTTTGCTTCAATTACTTTTCAGACAGGCTTATGAAATTTCTTTTTTAGTGATCCTAGAACTTATATACTTTGAATAGCTCAGATGACAAGGGAACATTACTATGATCAGATTGTTCTTTTTGATGAGCTGCATTCTAGTTAATAGTTTGTCCTGGCTGGCTTGAAACAGTAACCATCCTGATTTCTGCCTCCTACATAGCTGGCATTTCCAAGACTGAAGTGCTGTGCCATACCTTGGCAGCTTTTCTTCTTCGAGTTTTGCTATTAAAATACTGTTTCTTTGGTTTCCTTGCTGCTAATAGTTTTTGGGATAATAAGGTAATAGATTCTTTTTGCTTGTTCTTCCTGATTGAAACAAATAGCAATATTTTTAGATGTGATTATGGTTGTTAAATTGATTGTTATATTTCAATCCTCTCTCTTTCTACCCAATTGCTCCCAGAAAAGTGGGTGTATACTCTAAGCTGCATGATTTATTGGTTATAAATTAGATATTGATAAAATGATAAGGACCACAAGCTTGGAAGCTGGGAAGAAAATATATCTTATTTCTGTTAGTTGAAGCAGTAAAGTCAGGAGACATGGTAAGTTATCCTGTATCCTTTGTTCTCTTCACTTTTGGCAATATCAAGACTCCTTCTTCATTTTCTTTTTTTTTTTTGGGGGGGTCGGTCATGGGGCTTGAACTCTGGATCTGTGTGCTGTCCCTCAGCTCTTCAGCTGCAGGCTAGCATTCTACCACTTGAGCCACAGCACTACTCCCTCATTTTGTTTTTCTAAGACAATGATTTCCCACTGATTCAAGGAGTAGCTCTGGAACACCTTTGTCAGGTTCCTATACAAGACAGGAATTCTACTCTACAAAATGGGTGATTTTGAATGATGAGATCCCAACACATCAATTTCTTTTGTGTACTATTGTTGGTTTTTGCCTCTCAAACCATCAATCTCAATAACACTGTTCAATGATCTCTTCTGTCTCCTCATTTCTCCTGATTCCTCAATGGTACTTAGGAGAAAAAAAGTGATTTCTCACTGCTTCCTGATTTCTGTTAATATTTCCATTTCCACCACACAAATTCTGGGGTACACATTAAGATTTGTTTTACTATAACTGAAATGGAATTTTTTCTTGTTTGATGTGGAATTTGTCTTTGGTATTTTTGTATGGATCGAGGAACAAGAGAAGGGATATTGTTGCTAAGCTGCTACTAATTTGAAAATAACATCCCACAATAGGACTTTTTTGCTTTTTGCTTTATGAAATTTTGCCACTTAAAAATCTGCATGTAGAAGTAAGTGAAGGTAATATTAATACAGAAGTAAGTGAAGGTAATATTAATAATAAAAAATATGTCCTTTTATTCTCATTTCTTAGATATAACCTACAGGTTCTCTTTTATACAGGCATATAACACAGGATTAAATTTGTTTATTCAATTATTTCAAATTATATTCTGGGATCCAAAGAGAAGTTAAGCCTTAGGAGTTTGCCAGTTGCAATATTCATTTGGGAAATCGTTCCAGTACACAGTTTCAAAATGAGAGAAACTGCTAAATATATATTGGCTACAGATTCAACACAAATTGGAGAAATAATATGACACAATGAAGATTCATGTAAAACACACATACATATACATGCATACATTTTCAAAGAAGACTGTCATCATATTTTATAGAGAGTTCAAGGTTTAAAATTAGCAAAATGGAATTATTTATATAGAGGCATTGATTTCCCTTGCTACTGAGTGGCCTAAAAGTGATCAAAAAAGAAAAAAACCAAAACAACAACAAAATAAAACCAGCATGATAACATGAATTTTCAGAGCATCTTCAAGAAGATGCTCTGAAATGTCAAAGTTTACAAGATAGAAGTGAAAATGCTTTTAGAAAAAAAATAAAACATGGATCTGTACCGTAGAAGAGTCTGTTTTTGCTGGACCATGGTATTTCCATTTTAGGAAACTTTAATCTAACTGTCTTTAACTGTCTTACTGAGTGATTGCATGAAATAATGAGCCTGAGAGTCAACAGACATGTTTCTCCTGGAGCAAAGGTTACTAGCCTTTGGGTGCCCATACTGGATGGAGTTGTTTCAGTTTTCAGGATGCACGAGCCCCACTTGAAATGCCTTTCTGGGTGACGGCTGCTGTGTCTCCATCTGTCAGACGCTACTGATTTCCAGGATGAGCGTGGCACATTCAAATGCTGCATATGAACAAGATTTTCTCATGAAATCTATTTTATGGACAATTGCAAAGTGGCATTTGGTCATTTCAAATAGCAGTAACACTTCAAGGACGTTGTCATTTTAGAAGTTAGTTAAATGCAGTCAAAGTTTTTTTCTTCTAAAATACTGGAAAGGCCAATTAAATTATAGATTTAAATGACCATTGAAGTATGCAAGAATAATATTGAGTAGCCAAATAAAATAACTTGTTGAAAAATATATTGATACAGTACAGTGCAGCATGAGGTAAACTAAATACAATATTCTGAATATAATTATCTACCTGGCAAACCTAGCTTACACTATCAAAATTGCCTTTCATCCTAAATTAAATCTAACAATTTGTGATATGTTTCTTTGCATCTGTGTGTATGGCTCTAGGATAATTATTAAAATACAAGCATATGAGATATGTGATAAATTATCTTATTAATTAGCATCCTGGGAAAAATTAGAAAGTTCATCGACCTCATTGTTATTTAGAGTTGTGGGAACAAAAGGGAATAATAAAAATGCTGAGGGGTGAGTAGAAATATTGTTGTTGTTGTTCAACTAGAGAACTGACTTGAAGTGTTAGAAATTCTTAGAAAGCGCCTTCCAAAACAGTAAGAAAGTATGGCTTATGCCACCAAATTACCAAGGTTTGAATCTGGAGTAAAATCACTACTACTTGTATGTGTTTGACAATATCATTTTTTTCTGCCAGTTCCTTTTATGTAAGTTATGGATGATGAGAATACATACCTCACAGAATTATTATAGGTACATAAACAGGTATAAAATAGATTGATGCCTTCAGTTGTGGTGACTCTTGTCTGTAATCCGAGCTACTCAGGAAACTGAGATCAGAGGATCATTGTTTGAATCCAGCCGAGGCAGAAAAGTCCATGAGACTCTTATCTCCAATAAACCACTTAGTAAAAGCCAGAATCAGAGCTGAGGCTCAAGTTGTAGAGCTCTAGCCTTGAGCACAAAGAGGGTCAGGGACAGTATCCAGGCCTTGAGTTCAAGCTCAAGGACAAGCAAAAAAAAAAAAAAAGTAGATTTTTTTGTACAGATAATGCCAGTAAACAAGGAAGTAGTGAATATTTGATTTGAACAATGAAAGGATCCGTCATATCCATGGAAGGCACAGGAGAAAGATTATTAGAAGGTTTATTAGAGAAACCATATTTCCCTCGGAGAGAGAGCACATGACAGCCTCTGCTATAGGTAGCAGCAGGGTCTGGGGAGTAAGAAGTAGGTAGTTGGGAGCTCAGGTGGGTCTGGGTGGAAAGAGGGAGGGGCCAGCTGTTTGGCAGGAACTCTAGGGCAGGGAGGAGCTCAGGTCTGGGTGGAGCTGAGGACCAAAGGTGGGCATAATGCTTACACATACTTCTTCCTTAATTTACATAAACCAGTTAATCTCAGAAAAAGCTGGAAGTAGTGCTGTGTCTCAAGTGTTAGAGAGCTACCCTTGAGCAAAAGAAGCTGTGATAGATAAATAGAGAGACAGAGAGATAAGATAGATAGATAGATAGATAGATAGATAGATAGATAGATAGATAGATAGATAGATAGATAGATAGATAGATAGATAGATAGATAGACAGATGATAGATATGAGGTCTTAGAAAGTTGTTTCTTAGTGTGCCAGCTTAAGAGTTTACTAAGCACCTGAAATACACTGATTAATACAAATTAAACATTTTAAATGGGAACTTAACAGTGTTTACCTCAGTTGTGATATTTTTATGAAGTTCTCATTAAACATTCTACAAATATTTGTTTTAAATTCCAACAAACAAAATTTTATCACAACATGGAAAACTTCTAGTATGAGGGAATAAAGATCTCTCTTGAATCAGCAACAGAAAGACATGCTACTTCAGATTATTCCCAGTCTAGAGCTAGTGTTTAGATTCAGAGCTCCTTGAATGAGGTCATACCAGATTTCTTTGAGGAAGAATCTACAAGTTGTTAGGATTCCTTTTGTCTCCAATCTTCTCCAAAAGGGCATTGACCTCATACCACTGTTTCCATAGATTAGACACAAGGAAAATTCAGGTTTTTTGTTTGTTTGTTTGTTTTCATTTCTCTACAATGGCACCTAAAGAATGCTCTAGAAGATCTAAAGTTTAAGATTGTCAACCCCTCAGATTCAAAGCTGTTGGTGAAAAAGTAATCAATGAAGTTGTGCTTCAGGTACATCTCCTGTGAGTCTAGTGAAGTGGAGTATGACTTCAAATTTTGTTGGTTGTAGATATTTTTGAAGGCCTCAAATGATAAAATTCAAAGAAGAGTGAAATGCAATTCCGAAACTCAAAGAATGACATTCAACTGAACAAAATAATCTTTGGCTAAAAATATAGAAAACAGAGCTTGAGGCTTAGAATAAATTTGCCTGCAAGACTTAGAAATGGAGAGTTCAGGCTCAAGCACTGAGAGGCTGTAGAGAGAAAGATTGTTCTGTGAAGATAATAGCAGTCAAAAGAAATAGGAAGAATTAAAGTCCAGAAGAGAATACATTTAAAAGAAGAAGGAGTGGTCAGTTTTATTAAATTCCCCTGAAATTTTGCATAAAATGGATGGGTAGAAAGAGATTATCTTTTGTTACTTTTCCAAAGTCTGTCTTTAACTGAAGTGAGGAAACAATGTACTATGTATAAAAGAAAAAGTGGCAGAAGTAAAGTCCATTTTAAAGGTATAAATAGAAATGAGAGGCATGATAGAATATGTATGATAGTGTCATTATCTTATTAGCTTACTTTTGTTATTGCATTTTTGTATAATGAATTATTTCCTAATGCGTGAAAATGATATGTAGTACAACTATGATCAATCTTAGTAAGAGTTTCATTATATATTTTAAATATCAAACTACAGTCAAATCTCATAAAGTCAACATTGTAAGGCATCAAAAACAATGGAAATCAAACAAGTAGGACAAATGACAAGTTTTTA
The DNA here is from genome assembly GCF_000151885.1 of Dipodomys ordii. Lineage (NCBI taxonomy): Eukaryota > Metazoa > Chordata > Mammalia > Rodentia > Heteromyidae > Dipodomys > Dipodomys ordii. The sequence continues at coordinate 18,957,564 of NW_012267217.1, forward strand.
GAACTACATTTGGATATTCTTCTGTGTTTTGAGACAGCAGTGACTACTCTGATGGCTAATGCCTATTTGATAATTGTGAAATAGAATACTGGGAAAGGAAAAAAAAACCTTTATTTGTCTTAAATTCTAAAGTAAAGATCTCTGAAAATGTGGGGAGATAAGTGTCTGTCATTAAAAAAAAAATGTGGTTGATGCAAAGCTTTCTAGAGCTCGCAGAGCTGTCTAAATCATCGTAAGGACATGCCACTGCCTTGATGAGATTCTGAGATGCTAACAGGCTTTTTGGTTGCCAGAACTCACTTCACTGCTGATGTCATCCCCGGTAGAACAGAGAGAACACTGTACACGTTTTGCTGCTTCTCAGTGTTCTGTTCTTGGAGTGCAGACAAAAGTGTTAGAAGTTCTTGGGAATTATACTCACAAAAATAATCTTGTGGGAGTATTATATACTTGGGAATTTATAGTGACTTTTATACCTTCAGATAAACATTTAAATAAAACATAAAAATTTAAATATCATTTTTTAAGACATGCTTTAAATCACTACATGCTTATGGAAAAAGTTGAGAATGACAGTTGAATGATCAAAACTCTAAATCCCTATTTTACTATCCTGCCTAATTATAGTTGAAAACTTATGCTCTATCGATAATTTTACATACAATATATTGAAAATAACTATTCCATACTAACATTTTATAAATCTAAAATATTTCTATATTTTCCAGTATTTTCCTCAAACATATTATGCACACTATTAAGCATGATAGTTAAAGAATACAAATTATTAATACATTTAGTATTTATCCTTGTTACTAGATGATCCTAAGTGTTACTTAGCAAATAATTTCCTCACAATGCTGTTCTAGTTCAGAAATGAAGACTGCATTGTTATGTTTATGTACATAAAAGAATGTCATGTTACACACTTGAAAGGGAAATGTAATTTCTGCTAATTTGTATGAAGACATGTCTCTTCTGAAATTTGATGTATTAATAGTTGAGTACAGAAATTAGACAAGACATTTGCTATTGAATTAAATGCAAATACATATATACACATTTAAGTTGTAGGTTTTTTATTCAGTTTTGTATATAATCAATATTTTAATTTGTATTTCCAAGCTGTTTAAAAGTAACCTTTTCTTTCCCTGTATATTATGCAATAATATTTATTTCTAGAAGTTATATAAAAGGTGAGTTATACTAGTTTTAATAGTGCTGTTTCTATTGGGACCCTGATAATAAACATTTTTTAATGGCATAAACTATTAATCTAAGTATTTGTAAAGAACTATTCTCATACTATTTACAAATGTATGGGTAGGGGATAAAGAAAATGATGAGATACAGTGAAGCACTATGACTACTCAGAGGGGGTGCTCAGACCAAGGTCACTGTCAAAAGTATAAAACAGGACCTGGGAACCTGTGGCTCATGCCTTTAATCCTAACTACTCAGGAGGCTGTGTTGTGAGGATCACAGTTCAAAGTCAATCCGAAAGTCTATGAGATCTTCAATTAACTACCAAAAAGCCAGAAGTGTATCTGTGGCTCAAGTGGTAAGGTAATACTTGAGCACAAAAACTCAACGACAGCACCCAAACCGAGTTCAAGCCCCAGAACTAGTCTGTGAGCACACGCATGTACGCGCGCGCGCGCACACACACACACACACATACACACTTGAGTACAAGAAAGGGAGTAGTTACTTGGATCTGTCGGAAAGACTTGTATATGCACTTTTACCTGTAACGACCCTATACAAAAAAGTCATTGATTAATACTATGTATTAAGTGTGAAAAATTATAGTCTCCATTAAAACACCAAAGTACATTTTTTTTGAGGAGAGGGGGGCTTGATCGTACTGCTTGAGCCACAGCACCACTTCTGGTTTTCTAGTGGTTTATTGGAGATAAGAGTCTCATGGACTTTTCTGCCTGGGCTGGCTTTGAACCGTGATCCTCAGATCTCAGCCTCCGGAGTAGGTAGGATTACAGGTTTGAGCCACCGGTGCCTGGCTACTACATATATTTTTACAAAGAATCCCAGGTATCTCTACATGGAAGTTTACATTTCTTTATAATTTTATATATCTGTAATGCCAAATAATGCTAATGAATTGTATTATTCTGTGAAAAATCCTTAGTCATTTTAGATGAGCTGCTTTTTCCAAGGCACAATGATTTATTAACGTCTTCTACATGACTCTTCATGTTGATTTTTCTTGTGCTCATTGCATACTTTGTCTTATTTAATTCTGTGATTTGTTTCCACAGGCAAAAAGCTTCATGATTATTAGCTAAGTCCCGGAGCTATCAACTGAGCATTTTGTCTCGTGTAATTAATAAGAAATGTTGTCTTAGGTATCTTGAAATAGCAGGAGAGAATTTTGTGCTCTCGACCTATCTTTGTAGTTTTCTTTAATAATAGAATATGATTTCTATTGTATAAACAACTTGATTAATATTGCTGAGATTATCATTCTTTTCCTTGTTTCCATCAGTACAGTAGTTTTTTATCAAACTTTTTATTGAAATTCCAATTTAATGAGAATATTTGACTATCATGTTGAAAAGAAAATCATTTACATGTATTGTCACATTTCCTATTCTTCTTACAATTCTAGCACCCTCATTTTTCATAGTCATAATTTTGATTCAATAATGTCACATCAAATGTTTTTTAATTATGAATAAGAAAATCTGAAAAGAATAAAGAAAAGTACTATCAGTGGTAATCAGTCTTCTAAGTAGATCTATTCATTGGTTGCCATTATTTTCTTTCGGTCTGTGTTATCTCTTAGCATAAAGCACGTTTTGTTATGCATAATGTATTTTACAAGCAATCAGGTTGCCAGTCAGATCAATTTATTATCCATTTTAATGTAAAAACTTTCACCGTAAATTTAAGAAACTTCATGCCTTGAAAATGTGGTTTGGTCCCTTCTCCTGATTTTCAATACAGCAATTACATCATCATAAACAATTAGACAGTTTAACATACTACAGACAAATTATGGCCATCCATTAGTCAGTTTATTACCTTCTTGTGCAGTGCTTCTGTTTTCTTTGCTGCACACTAGTGTGATACCCAGTTGCAGACAGTATTTTTTCTATTTCAATTTTACTGCATATCCCCTTAGGTAACTCTGTCTATGCTATTTATATAAATCAAGATAATTCTTCACTATGGGTATATATTACATTTTCTTATTTGTTTCTTACTTAGAGGCTAATACATCTAGAACTTTTTTTTAAGTCAATATAAACTGACAGCTTTCCCTGAGGGTTTTTTTTATTTGAAGAGCAATGATTACAGGCTGTATTTTATTTTTGTAGCCTTGGAGATACATCTTTAAATTGATTAAGTTGAAATGTATATATTTAAAAAAAGGGACTCATATCAGAATCAATCAGAATATTTTGGAGAATTTTCTTCAGGCATTGAGCAAAATGCATTAATTTAATTGGTTTGATATTAATATTAATTGGATATCTTAACAACAAAGAAAATAAATTATTATTTACTATCAAATAAGATAATATCCATTCTAAATATTAACTCCAAGTGGAACAAGGATCTTAATGTAAGATCTGAAAACATAAAGCTACTACAGCAAAACAGGATAAACCCACAGATACAAGTAATTATTTTTTGAATAAGACTCTAGTAGCTCAAGAAACAAGAGCAGAATTGATAAATAGGACTATATCAAATTTAAATACTTTTACAAACCACCAAAAACAATTATAAAATTCAAATAATAACACAGAATGAAAAAAAAACTTTTTGCCATATATGTAACAGATAAAGTATTAATATCCAGAAAACACTAAGAGCTCAAAATAAAATCAAGAAGGCCAAATAATTCAATCAACAAATGAGCATATTATTTGACCAATTCTCAGAAGAAATGTAAATGGCTAATAGATGCACAAAGACATGATCGATATCCTTAATCATAAAGAAAATACAAATGAAAACTGGAAAAGATACCATCTCACCTCAGAACGTTAATCATCAAGAAAATGAACAACAAATGCTGGTGAGGAGGGAGAGGTTGGAAGAAAGGAAACCTCATACACTGGATGAGGGAATGTAAATCAATGCATTCACTTGGAAATTAGTATGAGATTTCTCTAAACATCTCAAACATGAACCTCCTTGATGACCTTGCCCTACTCTCCCCATGACAATATATCTGAAACAGAGCATGTAATCAGACAACATGCCCAACAAAAGGTTGCACTTGAACAAAACTTTTAATGTGGTTTTTCTGGAGTTATCTGGAGATAGAGTCTGGAAGACATTTCTGCCTAGTCTGGCTTCAAACTACAATCTTCCAACTCTCAGAGTCTCCAGGGTTACAAGTGTGAAGCAAGTGTCCAGCTTAGATAATATGTTGGTAATGATCTGTACAACTTCAGGGTCAGGGGAGGATTTAGTAGGGAGGGAATGGAGGAGAAAAATGAAGGAAGGGGTAAAACTTTGACAAGAAATGTAATTATTACCTTATTTATGTAACTGTTACCCCTCTGTACATCACCTTCACATAAAAATAAATAAATAAAAATATATACAATAGAAACAAAAAATAAAATACCTGTCAATGTGTGTATTTGTTAGTATATTGTGAAGCCTATTATTGTGATGACTTCAGGATTTCTCTTTCTGCTCAGAATTAGGAAAATTAATATTACTAAAGTCACATATTGCCAAAAACAAAACCCTTAAAATAACAATGATATTCTGTACACAACTAGAGAAAAAAACCTAAAATTCATAATGGAATTCAAGGTACCCCAAATAGATAAATCAATCTTTGAACCTATAGCCTTGCATAGAACATTTTTTCTTATATTTACTATTTTTGTTTTATGAGAGTATTAACTTTAACAACACACACACACACACACACACACACACACATATATATATATATATATATATACACACACACACACACACATATCCCCTTTATACTATTAAATGATTTGGAACTTTATTAGCCAGTGGCAACAAAGATGATATTAACAAGTAACCAGATATTGAGTATTCAAAAATTACAATTGTATTTTATTATTTTAATTTATTCTGCATTTAAAGCTTCTTTTGTGAAGAAAACATCATAACAATATTTTATTGCATGTATTTGACACTATGAATGTGCCAGGAAGTATAGAATATCCCACAAAAGCATATGACTGAATTTGAACTTTTTATAGTTTCCTCAGATATGAAGCTCACATTGTCAAAGAAAGCAATTCATAGTGGTTTTGGATAAAGTCCCTTTTGGAACCAACAAAACCACCTTCTTTTCTCAAGAGATACAGTGCTAATAAACATTAGAAGATATTTATTCCTAGATGTCAAGTACTGTGAAATGATATGGTGCCCTGGAATATATTTGTAATATTAGCTGACTGATAAAGTCACTGCAGTTGGCATTTATTGCTATCAACTCTAGTACTTCAGTTTATCGCTCAGACTAGATCACAATTTTCCAATAGCTACAATCTGTTAACTCTCATCCAAAGACCCAAAATGCCCTTAAAGGAAGCATTATTTGTCTCTGAAGTTTCCCTAGCAATTTTGGAGATCTCATAAACCTCTCTAAAGCTCACTATCAGCCTGTGGATTGATATTAAATTAATTGTAAAATGGAAAGAGATTTTTTTTTCATAAGAAACTGGGTCATGTCCTACAGTGTTTCTAAGAGCTGTTTGTAGATTGCAGGAAAAATGAAGATACAGTCTGTTTGGTTCATCATACAGACTATTGTGATATGTTCATTACAATAAACTTCATACAGAAGCATTTAATAAAACCCATAATTTATGGCCCTCACTCTTCTTTCCCATTTCAAATATTAACTACATATTTTGTACATTTCTCAGTAATTTACTATATCCAGAAAAACATACCTTATATTTGTGTAAATTTCTTTTTTTTATAAACAGCACATCTCCTATTAATCATTCAGCAAGGTTTTTCTTTTTAAAAAATACAAAGGAGGAGGCAACAATGTTTGATAAGAAATGTACTCATTACCTTGCTCATGTAATTGTAACCCCTCTGTACGGTATTTTCAAAATTAAAAAAATACATTGGTGTATAAAAACCTAATTGTTTGTTTTGTTTTCAAGGATCAGACTTTGAACTCAAGGCATCCTGCCTGCTGGACTTTCTACAACTTGAGCCACACCTTCCAGACTGGCTTTTTGCTGGTTAATTAGAGATGGAGACGAAGAATTTTCTTCCCTGAGATGAATTTAAGCAATCATTCTTCAAATCTCAGCCTCATGATTATTAAGTTAGAGATGAAAGAATGACATTGCCCCATTTGTTAGGAAATGGAAAGACTTGGAAAAAATTATATTAAGTGAAGTAAGCCAAGCCCAAAGAAACATAGGTCCCATGGTTTCCCTTATTTGCAATATCTAGTATATGTATGAGTCAAGCAGAAAAGGTCAGATAAGGTGATGTTAGGAAAATGAACCCTTAGATATGTATTTTAATGTTTTTTTTTCTTTCATGCATTTGTTTCTAACGCATTTATAAGATTATTTCTTTGTTGCTTTGTATGTCCCTCCCCAACAGTATAACCCCTGCTTTCACTGTATTTGATGTCGGTATAATTTGTGAAGGGGAAGGGGAAAAACAAATAGTTTAAATAAGGATACAGGTGGACCCGTTGCAACAATGAGAAGCACAAGTTGTCATGTCAGAAACGAACTTTACAACTTTGGTGGGGAGGGGCGAAGGGAGGCTGGGAAGGGATGGGACTGGGAAACAAAGGAGGAGGCTACAATGCTTGATAAGAACCCCTCTGTACAGTATTTTCACAGTAAAAAATAAATTAAAAAAGAGCATATATTTTATAAACCTACTTTTTTACTCTTTAATACAGGTATAAAAAATAAATAAATAACATTTTTAAAAAAGAAAGCTAAATGGTACCAATACAGAAATTCAAACATTAATTGTTTTTTGTTTTGTTTTTTTTTTGGGTCCGGTCATGGGGCCTGAATTCTGGGCCTAGGCGCTATCCTTCAGCTCTTCAGCTCAAGGCTAGCGCTCTACCACTTGAGCCACAGCGCCACTTCCGGCTTTTTTCTGTTTGCTTTTGTGGTGCTGAGGAATCGAACCCAGGACCTCATGCATGCAAGGCAAGCACTATACCACTGAGCCACCTTCCCAGCCCCCAGCAAACATTAATTGTTTTCTGAGATTTTTCACAATTCACAATTGGACATGGAAAACTAAACCCATAAAACAATAATATTAAAAACAAAGAAATAATAAAATTTTAGAGATACATTTAATTACATAGACATGAACTCCATTGTGGCAAACTATAAACCGCTAATGAGAAAAGAAAATTAAAAGCACATCAGGATGGAAACATTATAGGCAGACATACCCAGTCTGAAAACTTGATATTGTTAAAATGTTATTTTTCCCAAAATTGATCTTCAGATTCTACACATCATCATGGCAGGGGTTCTGTCGTTCTGGCTTCAAAGATGGTGGCAAAGTGTCTGCAGGAAAGAATGACAGAGACAAAAACACAGATCAGTATGGAGGTTCCTCAAAAGACTACACATAGAGCTCCCTAATGACCCAGCAATCCCACTCCTGGGCATTTACCCAAATGACCACAAACAAGGCCATAATAAAGCTACCAGCATAACCATGTTCATTGCAGCATTATTTACCATAGCTAAGATATGGAACCAACACAGATGCCACTCAGTAAGTGAATGGATCAAGAGGATGTGGTATATATACACAATGGAGTTCTATGCTTCCATCAGAAAGAATGGTATTGTTCCTTTCATAAGGAAATGGAAAGACCTGGAAAAAAATATATTAAGTGAAGCAAGCTAAGCCCAAAGAAAAGTAAGTTGCGTGGTTTCCCTCAGTTGTAATAACTAAAATATATCTATGATATTCTTAACAGGGGATCACAATAGCCCAATCACTAAATGCACAGGATCATAAATAATGAAGTATATCAACATGAACTCCAAGAGTTGGAAACAAGAGGTTCTTATTATGTCCTGTGTGTGGTTATTTCTTTGTTTTCCTCTTTTAGTTTTCGGTACCCTTTGTCTTGTATATAAGTTTATCTGATCCATGGAAGGGAAAGGGAATCACAGAAACAGCAGGACAAAGGATGCATACAACCATGATATTCACTAGACACTATGTTGGAAATGAACTATACAACTTGGGGAAAGAGGAGAGTAGGAAAGGGTAATCAGGAGAAAATGAGGGAGGGAGTAAAAGTGTTTAAAAAGACATGTATTCATTACCTTACTTATGTAACTGTAATCCCCCTGTTTAGCACCTTTATAATAAAAATGTGGATGATTTTTTTAAAAAGTGTTGAATGAAAAAAAAGAATATGATAATAATTGTGCTCATTTTTATGGGTTGTGCACTAGTTATATTTATGCATTGTTATAGTGGTATTATATATATTATTTAAGCAGTCTGAAGGTCATATTTTTTTAAATTTAATTTTATTTTATTTGTGAACATACTGTACAGAGGGGTTACAATTGCATGGGCAGGATAATGCGTACATTTCTTACCAAGCATTGCAGCCTCCTCCTTTGTTTACCTGAAGGTCATATTTTTAAATACTTGCCTTTATATGTTGATCTTTTTTCCCCTATATATATTTTTTTCAAATGAGACTTTGAAAAAACAATACATTTAAAGGTATTGTATTAAGTACATTTTAAATGTATTCTTTAATTGTAAAGATAATGTACAAAGGGGTGACAGTTACATGAGTAAGGTAAGGAGTACATTTCATATAGAGCATTGTTACCCCCTCCTTTGATTTTCCCCTACCATCCCTTCCCTCCAGTTTTTAAATTCATTTTCACCATAGTGTCTTGTACATCTCATTGTTACAATGCTATTGGAAAGCAATTTTATATTTAGGTGTTCTACAAACAGGGCATGCACAGCATGAATGTGATTAACACATTCATTGGAAATATATAGGATCGCTTATTTTATCATCAATAGTACTAGACGTATTATATTTCACTTACTTCCAAGTAAATGAAAAAAATATTTATCATTGATTATGTCTTTCCAACTGACAAAATGGCTGAACATGTTTCCATAAAATTACTGATAATTTTTTTAAAATTGTGAAAGTATTTGGATTATCTGTAAGTAGTTGTACAGAGTTGCCATTCACCAAAGATATTTGTGAATGCAGTACCTCTTGATAAAAATTTTCTTCTGCTTTGAAAATTTGAGTTAGACTTTTCCCCATTTCTATTTTGTTATGATCTTGTACTTATAAATTTACAATACCTACTGCATATTAAAACATTATATTTATTTTATTTCATGTTTCATATATTTTTCCAACTTATTTATATTTCTTTCACTTTTTGCTCCTTTGAAATTTTTTAAATTCATTAACAAAAGCATAGTATAGACTTTTAAATTGGTGTCTCTTGATTTGTTAAAAAAAAAACCTTCTTGCCATTTTTGGTAAAATTTAGAATTTAATCATTCTAGGATTTACTTGTACATGTAGTCTCAAAGAGTGTCTTGACTTTGTTTAGTAACATAATCAATAATGGCCACCTTGCAGCTATTTATTATTTTAGGTTCTGCATTTTTAAAGTTCTGTACGGACTGTTGTAAATTAAATTTGATTTATATCATATCAAGGTAATAATATGTTCTACTAGGCAATATTCCTTTTTATGTGTAAGTTATATTCTTGTATTCTTGGTTCTAGAGCATGGCAATACTACTCCTAAAGAAAATCACTATAAATTTTTAGCCACTTACCACTCCGATTTTGTTTTTAATGTTATTTTTTTGTGTGTCTGGGGAAGGCACAGAGTATGTTCATAGATGTGTGTGGAGATCTCTCTGCTATTCATTTCTTTTTGAACTGCCATAGATTCTAACAGTGTGAAGGGTTATGCCCCACTCAGACTTTTATCAGAAAGTTCTGTTTGCTATTTTTCTTTGTAGCACTGTAAATATCTCCTGGCTACAGTACCACATCTGACTTTTGATGAACTAGTTCAAGCATTCTGTGTGGAAGCTATCAAGTCCAATGTTAAAAGTTAGAATTTGTTTGGTTCATCAGAAATTGGGTCCAAATCACCTTATATACCTTGTATTTGTTTTTGTTTGTTTGTTTTATAGTGATATTGAATATATAAAATATGTTAATAAACATTTACCTGGTCATAACCTATTTTCTTGATGATAATATCTATGGGGGTACATTTTAAAAATCTAGTGCTTTACTAAGGAAAAATGCTAAAGAAAGAGATAAGACAAAATAAAATAAATATTTTAATAACTAGTGGTCACATTGATCATCATTTAATGATCATCATCCAAGATTTCTATTTTTAATAACAATAAACTACTGTGGTTAGAATTAAAGATGCTATTTTGAAAAAGATTACAATTTTCATGTGATCTTCTAAACCATTTCTGAGTTTTCTCTTCTCTGATGAAAATAATTTTATTTATTTAGTTTCCTGCCCCCCCCCAAGCCTGTTTTTCTGAGTAAAAGGTAAGATAGTGGCTCACAGCTATATTTCTAGCTACTCAGGAGTCTAAGATCTGAGGACTAGGGTTCAAAGCCAGCTTAGACAGGAAAATCTGTGAGACTCTTATCTCTAATAAACAACTCACTAAAAACTAGAAGTGGTACTGTGTCTTAACTAAAGTCATGAAGTTTTAACCTTGAGCACTAAAAGGTTCATCACCTAAAATCTGAGTTCAAGCCACAAGAAAGGCAAAACAAACAAACACACAAACAAATAAATAAAATTACTTTTTTTTGAGGTTAGCAAATGAATTGTAACACTTTGGAATGAGTCTTAAATTTTCTTGCAAGGTTCAATTGAAGGGATACTGGGAGGAAGAGTAGGAACAGCCTAATTGCTTTAAGAATGTAACCGAGGCTGGGCGCTGGTGGCTCACGCCTGTAATCCTAGTTACTCAGGAGGCTGAGATCTGAGGTTCTGGGTTCAAAGCCAGCCCAGGCAGGAAAGTCCTGAGACTCTTATCTCCAATAAAAGCCACGAGAAAACGAAGCCCAGAGTTCAAGCCCCACAACGGACCAAAAAAAAAAAAAGGAATGTAACAGAGTTGAAATATTTCAAAGGATTCAGAGGTAAATGGCATGACGAAATTCAAGTGTTATAGTTGGTCCATATTAGAGGAGGTTGGTTTTTCCAACTTCCAAACTTAATTCATTGAAACCTCCTTGCTTTCTCCATGAATATCTAGATGATTAAAAGCAGTACCAACTCTTTTGGAAACTTCAGATTCGTATCTTAAAGGTATTATAGCCTCTATCTTCATGAGTTACTATATAATTAATTACAGTTCAATTATGTTATATTTGCAAGAAAGAAATACCTCTTTTTGTAATTTGATGTCATTAAATATTCAGAACCTGTTTGTTACAGTTGTTGACTTATGTATGCTAACATTAATATATATTCTCAAAGGTTAAATGTATACTAAGTGATTATCTTAGCCTGTTTAGTTCACTAATGTTTCTGATAAGCTAAAAGTTAATCTTTTAATATGGCTAAATTTCATTGGATTCTATTTAGTCTGTGATAGGATGCAAACTAGAATTTATAAATACGTTAGAAACAACAACAACAAAAAGAAACAATAGTAAGAAAGAAATAGGTTCATTTCGCTTAACACCATCTTATATGGTCATATGTACATAGCTTTTGGCCTTTTATGCTGGTCCTACACATATACTAGTTATTGCAAATAAGAGAAACCATGGGACCTATGTTTCTTTGGGCTTGGCTTACTTCACTTAATATAATTGTTTCCAGGTCTTTCCATTTCCTAACAAATGGGGTAATGTCATTCTTTCAGATGGCGGCATAGAATTCCAGGTTGACCCATTGCAACAATGAGATGTACAAGACACTATGTTGAAAAACAAACCTTACAGTTTAGGTGTGTGGAGGGGGGAGTGTAGTTGAGGAGGTGGGAGGGAAGGGATGGTAGGGAAAAAAAAAGGAGGAGGCAACAATGCTTGATAAGAAATGTACTCATTTTCTTGCTCATATAACTGTAACCCCTCTGTACATCATTTTCACAATAAAAAACATTTAAAAAAATTCTTCCTAGTATATTCAGGATTGTTTCTTCAAAGAGACAATCCTTGGGGTAAAATCCAAGCTTTCGTCCATTAATTTAGAGTGTTTTTTTTTTATTTGATGCTTCTTCAAAATAGATTCTATAATAAATCACATCAGTTGTTACCATATCTACTTTTATTTGAATCAAGAAATGATACTATTGCTAATTTCAGAATATTTTTTAGTGATTTGTTTTATTTTTAGATCATATTTTAAGAAAATTCCTTTAGTAAAAAAAAGTATCACTAATTGTTCTTAAATATCACTAATACCAGGAAAAGCAGAAGATATGTACTTCCTTGACTGATTGTACTAAAGCATTTATTAGAGCAGTAAAGATGGAAAATAAAGCTGTCTCTCTGACTCACAGAGCTAAAGCATGTCCAGGCTGAGTCTTTGAAGCACCCAGACAGCAATCTGTCTGACAAAACAAAAGAACAACTAATTGAAATCCTTGGGCCTCTGATGACTCTTTTAAGTGAAAATTCAATACAATATTTTTGCCATCAGTTCTTTCAAACCACTGAAAAGTCTACTAAGCAAAATCTGCAGTGCAATCTTGCATAAAGGAAAAAACATAAAAATCATTGAGTGAGTTGATGTGGAATTGATAAATTGCATGTCAGGACTGAGCTCCAGGAGCATTATTCCTGTGTCCTTTCTTGGAAATAAACCATAGAGGGACAAAGGAAACACATGGAAGTTTGATTTTTTCCTCAGACTTGATTATGGTGTTGTACCTCTCTATGTTATCCCATTCCTAGGATCCCTTAACCTTTCTACATTTAGTCCTTGATAAATAACTTTTCTCTGTTTTAGCATTTAAAAATCACTTTATTTCTGATGTCATTCCATTTATCACTTCATGGCATTTTCTGGCTATGAGATGATCGACCCATGCAAAGCTCTGTACTAACCTTTAGGTACTTTTTAACAACATAAGAATTTCCTTAAAGCATTACTGAAGTCAGGTAACAAGTAAAATATTTTTTAATTTAACTTTATTGTCAAGATGATGTACAGAGGGGTTAGAATCATATATGTAAGGGAGTAGATACATTTCATGTATTTCATTGTCATACACCCCTCGATTTTCTCCCACTTTCCCTCCTCCCAATCCTTTCCCAGGTTGTAAAGTTCATTTCCAACATATTGTCTTCTGAGTAACGCTGTTGCCTTGGTTCACCCTTTGTCCTTTCTCTCACCATTTTCCCCCTTCCCTTCCATAATTTAGATAAATGTATATACAATACACAGGGTACCAAAATCAAATACAGTGCAACAGGGGATAAACCAAAGGAAAAAAAAGGAAAGAACTTCAGATGATACATTAAAAACAGCAACAAAATATGACAATAATATTTTATAGAACATTAGCCCAATCTATATTGATGATTTGCATGATGGGTTAGTTGTACTGGCTTCAGTCAAAATCCATCCTTCTACCCTCATCCAATATTAATCTGTTCAAAATATATTTTGTTTAAGGACTGCATGCAAGAATAGCTACCACGCAGAGAACAATGTTCCCCTTATCCTTTATTTCTCAAAAATACCATCATAATTAATTTCACTGCAAATATCAATGAGTACTGATGTACATCTAGCTAGAAACATTTCGCTATCAACCAGATTAATTTGAAATGTCCTTCGGGGTGCCAAAAAACATCACTTGATAGACACATATGATCTTGTATTTTAAACACTTGGTTGATGAATTTTCTTCACCTTCCACCTACATAAAGGATTTTTAACTTAGAGGAAGAAAAATTCAGTATCAAACTCAGTTAAAATTTTCAAGTGGCTTAGGGCCAAGTCCCTCAGGTATATCTTCTTTATCCTGGAGTATGTTCACAACTGTTTCCTTTTAACATATCACTAGAGTATGGAAAGGAAAATAAAAAGATTAACAATAACCAAGAATCCTAATATCTGAAATGCTCCTTAATCCAATGGCAAAATTTCAAATACTTAAATCTGGTTCTAGTAATATACTCTCCTATGTCTTTCTTTCTAGGCTATTTCTATGTGCTATACAATGAAGCCTTTCTTTGCATTTTAAACAATACTAGTATATTGGCTAAAATTACTCTCCAGTGGCAGGCATATTTATTTCCCCAATCCATAAAATTAAAATGAAGATATGATATCCCTTTTCTGTTACTTGACAGAAAGTTTATACAACTTTTAAATATTTATAGAGGCAATCTGCTCCGTTCCCATTAGAAATGTGTTATTTAGATTTTATGTTGGATACTGAATCATTCTAGACAAAATTACAAATTACTACAAAAGCAATGTATTTATTAAAAACAACAAATACAATAAATGTGTGGAAAAGGATTTGAATAAAGCATTTGAAACAACTCTTAGTAGGTAAATCTTTGTAATTATCCCATTAGTACTCACATTTGGCTTTCCTATTCCCAAAACGCTAGTTTAGAGGACCTCTTTTTAATTTTAACTTCCACAAGTTAAGATTTTGCAATATGTTTTCCATATCTTTGTCTCTGTACTCTGTCAAACCCTCCAGGGATGCTATATAGCCAATGGATGAATGACAATCTCATATTTCCAGTTTCTTATGGCATGCCATTCCCAGAGGTTTAGCTCAGTATTCGAGACTTTTTCTCTACATATATGTTTATCCCTCATGGAGTTTCCTTTTCTTCAATAACTAGAATGTGCCATATTGAAAATAATTAATTTTGTATTATACTTTGAAGAGGCTATAGAACTCAACATTTCAGAACAATCTAATGTGCTTGATAAATACCACATTTGTTAGCTCCTAGAGGAAACATTTAAAAGAGAAAATTTCCAGCCAGGTGCCAGTGGCTCTTGCCTGTAATCCTAGCTACTCTGGAAGCTGAGATCTGAGGTTCACAGTTCAAAGCCAGTCCTGGCAAGAATGCCCGTGAGGCTCTTATCTCCAATAAACCATCAGAAAACTGAAGTGGCACTGTGGCTCAAGTGGTAGAGCGCTAGCCTTGAGCTGAAGAGCTGAGCGACAGTGCCTAGGCCCAGAGTTCAAACCCCATGACTGGCAAAGAAAACAAACAAAAAATAAAACAAAAGAGAAAATTTCTAGTTTTCTGCCTTCTTCAATAGTATACCTTCTTTCAAGCCTCTCCTGCACCATCAAAAATTGTTAAAAATTATTCATGATGAATCCCCTGTAACTCATACCGTCCTAAGTCCAGTGAAAAACTGTCAGAATAACAACTGCTTACATCCTCTGATTTTTACTGTAACTGAAGAACTATAGTTAAATCACTTAATTCCTGATACTTAGAGCATAAACTATTTATGATTAATCTTAGTTTATAAGTTTACCAAAATGTGACTCTGGGTCTATGTAAGTTTTGAGGCTATTGCAGTTTTGAAGCAGTATTGTAATAAAAGAATTACTTTTGATTAAAAGACTTGAATCGTAATTAAATAATCTGTACTAAAATATTTGATTGCTACTTTGAAAGTTCCAGATAATTTTTATTCTCAAAACTCGAAGCACTTTAAACTTTATGCGATGATACTGGTCTTGAAATGTCAAGTTCTGTTTGTCTGTAGCTCTCTTTTACAGCAATGAATTCTTTACGGATTTAAGTAGATAACCTTCGATTAAGTGCCCTTTCTTTGCCACTCTCATCACAGTGCCACTCTACTGGCAGCAATATAAAGGTTCTAACAATAACACCTCCCTTGCATGTGATAAAACAGATTGTAAAGATAAGCCTTCCCTAGGTACTGAGTGGCCAATACTAGCTTAAAAGACACTAAATGTGCTCTTCACTTGAGTTACCTACAAAAAAGAAATACTGCCCACAAAGATAAATGCAGACTCTTGTATTCTTTCCATCTCTATTAACTAGGTTCCAATAGATAATACATGAACATTTTAGATAAAGAACACTAAATAGATTATATGTAATTTCAATGATGTTAATATTGATAAGAGCTTTGGTAATAATATCTCTTATAATATTAGTGGTTGTAGTACTATAAACAATGGTCAATAAAGACTATGGCCATTATAGAGCTATTTTATATCCATGGAAAATATTATTTTTAAGATGCAAAACAGTATATTTAGTTATCAATCTAGTTTCTTACTACTGCTTGAAGTACTGTGGATTGAACCCAGGCTGACAAAAACTAAGCTTGTCAGCCCTCCTGTTAGTTTCTGGGATTAGGATTTATTAATTTAGACTAAGCTGGCCTCAACCTCAAGACCTTTCTGCCTTCGAGTCACTGGAATTATAGAAGTGCATCACCAAGTGTTTGGCATATTGTTGCTTTTAACTAGTGCTATCCATGTCCATGGGCACATATAAATGTTTCCAAAAAGCTTTCAACTATGTAGGTCAAATTTCCTGGATATTGTTTCTATAAAAACTATCTGTTAATTTTTTAGTTGGAAAAAGCATTGAAGTCTATGCTAGGGCTTTCCTATGTATGCCTCTAGTTTTATTCTCTCCTTTTCTCTTGCCCTCTGACCTGACTGTTGAGATCCCATTGATTATATTAACAAGGTGCTGTGACCTAATGACTTCTGGGTTTTTAGCCATGAGTAACCAGGCAAGTGTGAAAGGTTGAATGAGAGTGTATTTTGTTTTAATAGACTACATTTTTTAAGAATCAAATTATTCACAGTAAAACTGTAAAGAAAGTTCACAATCACATACGCTTACCATTCTCTATCATGTATTTTTTATCATTACAAACCTATACTGACACTCATTACACAAATTCCATGATTAAATTAAATGTTCACACTTGTACCTTCCATATAGTTATCTCATGAGATAGCAGATGTTCAGACCATTTGAATAAATTCACCACTCTACAAATTTGCCCATAAAATCTGTCAGTCAGGTGACCACTGAGAACCAAAGAAGATTTTACTGTCTATAATGTTGCCTTTTGTAGAACATTCCATAATTAGAACCATCCAATATGCAACATTTGCCTACTGCAAGGTGTCTACTGCAACATATGTCTCCTCCCTGCCTTTACTGGATTAGACAATTTATTTCCATATAGCACTGAATAGTAATTCACTGTATGGAATGATGATAATTTATATATTCAAATTGGGGCAATTATGAACAAACATGCAATTACATTGGTATGAAAATGCATATGTTTTGACACATCTGGATAAATATCAGCCAAAGAAATTGTCAGATATTATGGTTCATATTCATATTGTTTTTATTTAGTCTCCCTTCAGCAAGCCAAGAAACATTGTAAGATACTGTCATATAATGATGATCATGATAATGTGTTCCTCTTTTGTAGGTGTTTGTAGCTCTGTCAATTTTAGCCAGTAATGTGTCATAAGCCAGTGGAGTGTTTCCACAAAACAACAACAACAAAAATCCTCTCTTTCATATTTGAGCTCTCTACTAGGAAGTGGTGGAAAATTCAAAAATAGGGACCAGTAGCAGTTGGATGACTAAGGACGCCTTAGTCCCACTCACTTGCTGTTGTACATACAGGGTTCAAGTAGGTATGGTGAGGCACCTCTTTTCCCACCACCTCTGGAGACAAGGTAGGAATATCCTAGACTGAGGCTGTATGGAGAACCCTACCTGAAAGAAAATAGGAAAGGTAAAAGGATGTTGTTACATTATAATGCACTTGCTTAGAAGCACAAGGCTCTAAGCCTTTATACGCCCCAGGAGTATAAAGCTCAAGTCTTCTTTCCCTCCCAGATATCTCTCCATCAGATGTCCCACAACAATAAAATCTTCTTTCAGGAAGATATCTTTCATGAGCAAGATAGCCAAGCTAATTCTGTAGCCACAGGAAGCAAAACAGATTGTTTTAGATGAGTAGTGCCTCTGATATTAGAGCAATGGTGACCCAAATGAAGAATGTGAGGTTTGTAAAGGAACACAAAACTGGCTATGAAACGGGCACTATTAATGAATTCCTAAGAATAACAATACTAAAGATAATCTATAGCTTAAACAAATATAAAAAGATAACTTAAAATACTAACATCAGAACTATAAAAAAATCAAACAAAAGCAGATTAAGATATCCATGGAACATTGAAGCAGGTGCTTGGCTTTGAACGCTTTTACACACGCTTTCTTACATTTGGACTTCTTTCACATTTGATTTCTCACCTAGATTCTAACAGAGGTGTGAAGTTGACAGACAGATATAGAATTCTGGTATTTAGAGCATATTGTGAAGAAATAAAGGTAGAGAAATTATTACCTTTCCCAATTTTTACAAACAAAAAAAGAGCCAGGATATTATTTCTCTCTGAGTCTCATCTTTCTAATGACTAGACTATACTTTGAAATGTAAAACATGAGAAACTCAGTTTTGTGTGCTTATAAATAAAATTCATGAAGACATTATAAGTGATATATGAGAATTCATGAAGGCCCAGATTATAAAAAAAACTAACACTAATGAAAAATTTGAGACTTAAAGTCAATAGGTTATGTATAATTAATAATTGCCAATGAGATAAAAAAGAAAGCTCCCATGAGTAAATGAAATGAGATAAAGTTATACAATTACATCAAATAGTAGACTTGTAAATGAGGAATAGTTAGCAATGTATTCAGGATTTTAGATCAAATCATTGAACCATAAATTTATTTTACCATATTTAGTACTGGATTGTGGTTATTAGCCTTAGCTGAAGGAGATCTGCATTCTGAGATCACAGACGACTGTGATTTCTGCAGACATTGCCTAATATTTAATTACAAAAAGTAGCCACTTTTCTTCAATGAATAGCATTCCTCAAAATTGCAATTTTACAATTCTGACTACAACATTCTTGCAGAGAAAAAGCTAAAAATAAATTTTCCTTAACTAATCACAAATATCAAGTTCAATAAAATAATAACATATCACAAAGATTATTTGCTCTTTCTGCCAAATGGGTTTGCACGTATAGAATAAAAAGTTTCTGCAGTCTGTGTTTCTAAACAGCATACTATTTCATGAATAAAAATCTTTCCTCTATTTGTATTCAATAGTGTTTAGAGTGCCCCATTTTTAGAAAACAATAACGAAAAATGTGCTTCTCTTCTGTATAATGATGTTTATACAACAGTTAAAAGGGTGACTTAAAAATAATTATGTTTATTCTTCAATTTAACCTCAAACTAGAAATCCTACCACTTTCAGTGTTTATGTTGTATTGGTTTGCCTAAAGGCAGGGAACAATTGAGTAAATAGTTTTTGATGACAGTATATTCTGGATTTGTACTCAACCCTGTTTCCTTGTACTCAACTCTGATGTATCCCATGCAAGCATGATATATATTCACTGAGGTTCAAACTCACTTGCAATTGCAAAACTCTCTAGACTCTCTACAATCTCTAGCATGTTCTTTCCATACCCATGTTGACCATAAGATGCTCACATTTTCTTTTGATGCTTACAAACAAATCCAATGACATCAAATCTTATGCGTTTTTTCATGTATTTCATGTCCTACTTGGAACTAATGTGACCTACTAACTGTTTAGTAGCTAACCAATGCAAAAAATGTCAATTAGAAAACACTGTTCATCAAAACAAAGCAGCTTTCTGTTATAGGATAAAAGAATGTGGAATTTATATGACATCACCTTTGTACCCACAGAAGTGTATTGTGAATGACCCTTAGGAAAATAAACACTTTCTGAAATCTTAAGACATTTGTGAGAGAAACAATTTACATTCATTTTTATTAAAGTCATTAATTTTGTGCCAGTCCTGGGGCTTGAACTCAGACCCTATGCGCTGCCTAGGAGCTTTGTTTGCACTAAGCAAGTGCTCAACTACTTGATCCACTTCCAGATTTTTAGTGAATCACTGGAGATGAATGTCTCAGTCTTTGCTGCTTGGGCTGGCTTCTAACTGTCATCTTCAGATCTCAGCCCCCTAAGTAACTAGAATTGTAATCACCAGGCGCCCAGTGAAATGATTTTTTTTTTTTGGTAGCTGATTTGCCAATTGCTGTTAGAGGCAAAGGAGAGTGATTTTCCATAAAGGCATTATGGAAAGACGTAACATTATTTTGGACTTCTCAATATACAATGGAACTTCAATAAAAGTCAAAAGAATAAAACCAAGCATTGTGAGTAAAGAACCCTTTACTGTAGATTCTGAGGAATTTCCAGCAGAACAGGCCGAAGATGGACAAAGCTTATGTATCCACTCATTGGAAATACAAAAATGTGGTAATACATTAGTTCCCCCTCTGCACTGTGACACCAGGCAGATCAAATCCTTACTTTCAGGGAATTTGTTTCTAATAGACCAAGTAAACAAATTCACACAGTGAATAAATGAAAGCTATTAGAAGGGGCAAGTAGATACTAGAATTTAAAACATAGAAAAGACTGACTTCAGATTTTTCAGAGATTCCTTAACAAGAACATATTAATGGTGAGAATGAAAGAAGGATTCATCAGGATGTTACAAATAAAACAGAACTCTGTGGAAGCAGATTGCATGTGCCAAGGTCCTAGAACTGGTTGAAGGAATTAAGAGTGTTTAGTATAATAGCATGATATGGAAAGCTAAAACTCAAGTCTCTTAAAGCAATGAGGAAAAGATTTAATTCTATTCTCTCTATAGTAAACTGCTGAGAAATTATAAACGGGGAGTGGGAAAATATTAAGAAGACCACTCTGATTGCCTTGTAAGAAAAATATGGAGAAAATGAAGGAGCAGGTAACACTGTTCAAAAAATAATGTACTCAAGAACTAATTAAAAATATTTTTTAAAAATGATGTGGACATGGTGATGTGGAGGCCAACCAGAATGAAATCATAGTATTCTTCTTCTAATTCACACATATAATTCAGTGTGTTTTCTTTCCTGCTTACATTTGCACCAATGCCTTTTACAATATTCTGAGTCATATATATTTAGAAAATATATAAAGACCATAGATTCAAAGGGGACAAAAAGTCCTCTAATATATTGGTATTCATAGCATAGGTATATTGTCTTGAGGTGCAATAAATGATTGTTAGATTAGATATTTGTTCTTTTTTTTGAGTTTGTTAGACTAGAAAGGCTGGAAAAATTCAGGTGAAAAAATCAGAAAATGACTGAGCATTTCTAGGAGTAAAGTGGACATTGCTGATAACTTTGAGCAATATCAAATTTTGCAAAGATCTTCCTTAGAACAGTGAATTGGCTACAGGCACTGGATATGGATGTTCAATTTCATTTTTCTTGGAGTAAAGGGCACATTTCTATCTTTCACACAAATTGGTGCAATTACTGGAAGCAGATAGAATTACACTGCTTGCTATTGTATATGCTCAGTTTCCCAGAATATAGAATATTCCTTCAGGGATTTATTAACAACTTTCTACAGTCAGACTATTTTAATGTTATGAATGCCCTGGACATTGAATCCTCAAGGTATAAAAAAAGAGACTTATTTCTAGAAGATTTTGCATAGCACTTTTATAATTGTGTTAGGAATAAAAGAAAAATTAACCCATTGCTCATTGGTTTCTTTTTATTTCTTTTTCTTTCAGATGCTCTAAAGAATATGCTAGCATTGTCTTATTTGCTTTCAAATCTGGATACAGGCAATTGAGAATAATAAATTGGAGTTGGGAAAAATGGTGGAGTCAGAGAAGTGAATACATACAGAGATATTATATTTTTATGGTGAGAAAAAAACTGACAGAAGAGAAAATAATAGGCTAGGAAGCAGAGATCAGAAATAGATTTTGTACACAGGTAGATTATAAATGGAGTTGCCAAGTGTGAAAGCTAAATTATTAAGATAATTTGTTATTTAAAGATGCTCAGAGTACAGGCTCCACTGGGTACAGTGTATATCCTTCTGTATATCCACTGGATATACAGAAATCCAAGAATCACAATTCACAGCTAGCCTTTGCAGGAATGTATGTAAGGCTCCTCTTATCTCTAACCAACTACAAAAAACTGGATTGGAGCTATGGCTCAAGTAGTCGAGTACTAACTTTGAGTAAAAATGCCCAGGAACAGTACCCAGCCCTGAGTTCAAGCTTCATGACCTGCACATGTGTACAGACACACACACACACACACACACACACACACACACACACACACAATTCTTTTAGATGACTATATCAAATGCTTTGAGAATCTTGAGTAATACTCCCTAGTGACCAGACCAAAGGATTTCCTTTCTTCTTTCTTCCCTCCCTTTTTCCTTTTTCCTTCCTCTTCCCTCCCTCCTTTCCTACTTTCCTCTCTTGCTCCCTTCCTCTTTCTTTCTCTTCTGCCATCCTAACCTCTTTATTCTCTCCCCCTCTCCCTTTTATTTACTTGTCTTCCCTTCTTAAGTGAGTGAATATAAAGGTTAGGAATAGATTATGATGTATAATAAACATTCAATAAATTATAGTTCTATGCCTAAATACAGTATAAGAAAGCTTTTGCCTTCCTGACAAAATTCAGATAATTAAACACAATAACATTTTACTCTAAAAATATTTGAGGATGGGCAATAGCAGAGTAAATGCCATGTCAAATGGTAACCATAAACCACCTGACACTACAAAATTATCTTATTAGAATGGATCTTGATGAGATATAACAATATAAATATATAGACAAGGAAATATTTGTTATACAGTGTGATGTATAATACTTCATAGGTATGGGAAACATATATATATATATTATTCTTGTTAATAAACACAGAAAATGTATCTCTATGTAGCTACTATAAAAATTTTCCATATTTTATCTATACAATGTAAAATAGAGAGTTCAGGGATTCGGAACAGTTTATATTTATGAGCAACGAATTAAACACAAGTTTTTAAACTAATCTTTTGAATGACTAGTGTTAATATCTAAACACAAGGCTAGCATATCTTTTCTGTTGGCTTTTTATTTTAATTTGATGCATTTCAGAACCAACTCAAGAATGTTCTTTATGAAATCTCTTATAATGAGACATCTCTTCCCTGAAATCTCAGACTTTATAAATTGTCCTTCACTTTTAATCAAGTACCACTTGTATTCACATACACACACACACACACACACACACACACACACACACTCACAAAACTCACAAACATATATAATACTCTTACCTTCTAAACTGACCTATAAATTTCTTCAGTGAGGTATTTGTTTCTTTGCACATAGAAAATAATTAAATGCCTGCCTGGTACATGGTAGACATTTATTGAAACTTTTTGAACATATCTGAAACCAACTTTGATTCCTTAACTTTCAAATTTAATTAGTTAAAAATAGCTGGTCACTTTTGCTTTTCCAACATCTGTCAGAGCAGATTCTTCATCTTCACTGCTGTTGTCATTGTGTCATATTTTTACGCCATCATTTCTCACAAGGTCTATTTCTGGGTGCCTAATTGGATTTTCTTTCTCTCTCTAGTCTATCATCCAGTCCACAATAACATTCCAGAATGTTACAGGTATCTTTCTAACTTGTAAATCTGAGCATATTTGTCTTCCTGTTTCTTTTAGTAACAATATCCAGATACAAATGCACTTCTCTTTCACCCAATATGGCTAATGGGCTTCCCATCTCCAACTCATGAGGTATCTTAATGAATGGTGTCTTATCTACTCCACATTCACTATTCATCTGGTTTCTCTTTTTCATCCAGATCACTAGGTCTTTGTTTCTGCTATCTGAAAGGAAGAAAAAGATTTGGCTATTGAGAAGCTTCCTTTTAATGTTAAACACATAAAAGGGTATTTTGTCTTTATCTCTCACTGATTAGAACTTGCTTACTTGCAAGCCAAGTTCAGCATCTTTAGGAATTCTATTGTTGTTGTTGTTGTTGTTGTATTTTTGTTTTCATGCCAGTCCTGGGCTTGAACTCAAGGCCTAGATGGTGTTCCTCACCTTCATGCTTAAGACTAGTGCTCTACCATTTAAGCTCACAGAGTCACTTCCAGCTTTTTGAGTAGTTAATTGGAGATAAACATCTCCTGCCTGGCTGGCCTTGAATAGCCAGCCTCTGAACTAGTCAGGACTGGAATTACAGACATGAGCAAATATTAGCCAGTCTATCGTTGTAAGTTTATTCACAGCTTACTCGATGAAAATACGAATATTCCTCTTCTAACATACAAATCACAAGATTGAATCATTCAGATAATTCTAGAAAGAATGAAAATAATTCCTATTTAGTCCTTCATTCAGTTCAAGTACTGCCAGAATCTCTGGGTGGGCAACAGACTCCTGAATCAAATGAGGATCTTCTGTCATGGAAACATATACATTAACACATGGATCTATTTTCTCTTCACTTTGCTCAGTTTAAATTGGTAGAATTGGGGCAGAGTGACTGCACTAAATCCTTGATTCAGAAACTGGAATTATGAGACACCCATATCATTCATTATCCTGTAGTATTTATCTTATTCTGCTAGGGAAAATACCATGAAGAATTATTCATTGCTAATTAATTCTATTTGCTGCCTTAGATCCTGTGTCCTAAGGATAATTCCCTTCGATTCGTATTCATGGTGCTGGAATTTACCATGTCTCTCAAGTATTACATAACGCATCTTATTGTACAATGCATAGTTTCACCTCTACATGTTCAAACTTTTCTCTTCTTAGGTGATATTTCCAAAAGAAATATGATTACCAGGATCAAGAGCCTTCCAGGAGGTGAAATCTATGTTCTTGCTTTCTAGTTCCGGATTACAAAAAGAATTATATACTTTACAATTTTGTCACAGAATGCTCTATTTCCCATTACATATTTATTTTTATTACAGAGGTTACATACTAAATCTTTGTAACTATATACTCCTTCCCCAAATATGATGCTCCCTAGGAAATGTTCTATATCCTTAGTACATCAAGGGCTAGTGAAAAGCCTACTAAGAAGTAGATTGATCCTAAGTTACCAGAGAACCAGATTGTTTTCATTTTTTACTCCTTGTCCCTGTCATCTGCATGACAATATGTAGTTCACTATGACCACAGTTAAGTTTTGTCCTCTCATAGAAGGAAAGAGAGTAGAGATTAATAGTTGAATTTAAAGGCTAAGACTTAAAAATTTATTCATAACAAATTTTGTTCATGTCCTATTGCCAAGAACTTAATTTTTCATAGACAAATCTGAGTCTATGGAGGCAAAGCAATGTAGTATTCTAAGTTTTCAATCATTATTCAAAGTTATAACTTGGGGTAGTTTCTCTTGCTAAAGAGAGGTCAAGAAGAATCATGGTAAAAGTAAAAAGAAATTACACTTGAACATGATGAATCAAATGGGACTCTAAACATTCACATGTTCATAGGATACTCAGGAAGGATCAGAAAGGGTCAATAGTTATGTGCCTATGATCATACAAAACAATGTTTATTTAAATGAATTCCAAGATATGGAAGCAAGAGATTTTTTTTGTTATTTTGTTTCTCTATCCCCCCTTCTCCCCCTCTCTCCGCCTGCCCTCCCCCTCCCTTCCTACCTCTTTCTCCTTTTGTCTCCCCTTTGTTGCTGTTTTGATTCTGCACCTTTTGTTTTGTATATGAGTTTTTCTGATTAGGAAAAGGGAAGGGGAAGTACAGAAATGTGGGACAAAGGGTAAGTTAATTCACCAGTAACACTCACTAGACACTATATGGAAAATCAACTATACAAGTTGTGGAGGAGGAGGTTCAGGAGGGGAAAAACTGGGAGAAAATGAGGAAAGAGGTAACACTGTTCAAAAAGAAATGTACTCACTACCTGACTGTAATCCCTCTTTAAGTTACCTTCACAATAAAAACTAAACAAATAAAAATCACAGTATTTATGGGACTAAAATTATCAAAATAGTCACAAACCCTAGTCCGCTCTTAGTTGGTTAGCTCATGGCAATAATGTGATGAAAATACAACACTTTCATGGTATACTCACATTTCCACGGTCTTTCTTTTTATAAAATTTAATTTTACTGTCAAGCTGGTGTTCAGAGGGGTTACAATTACATACATAAGATGGTGAGTACATTTCTTGTCACTCGTTTGCCTCCCACATTCCCTCCCCATCAATGACCACCTCCCAAGTTTTAAAGTTCATTTCCAACATGTTGTCATACGAATAGTGCTGTTGCATTTATCCTTTGTCTCACCATTTTGTCATGGTTTTTTTTAATAATAAAGATGAAAGGGTGAATTATTTTTTTCATCTGAGTCATGTATCAAATCATATTACCTGTAATTTATCTATTTCTTCTTTTATAGCATTGAAATATAACCAGAGCAATTTAAAGTCTACAAACAGCTCTTAAGTGTCTTCATGGGTTATAATTGCTAATTAAATAAAAATTTTACCAGTGGAGTTTTAGAAGAAGTAATTAAGAAAGGAAAAGTTTGGCTTTGGTACAGTGATTCCTATGAAGTCCAAAACTATGAGCCATTTATTAAAGCAATTTGCCACCTCAAATATCTCTCCATCTCTGTCACATACTGGAGGAAATCAGCCATTACTTTTTAGTAGTGTTGAGTTCTGAGCAGCCCTCACAATAATTTTGACCCTGTGGTCAAAAAGTCACTACTTGGATGGCCACAGCAGGTGACAGTTGATTCAACCTGTTAATGAACCAATGAAAATACAGGTTAATACAATGGGGAACATATAGAGCTACATGGGTTTGAATACATTTATTTACCTCAAGATATTGGACATTGTTGTTCTTCAATTAAGGCAACAAAACAGGGAACTGTATTATAGTATTATTCTATTGTTTTGCATTCTAACAAATATTCTGACAAATATTTTCAGCCTATTGCTTGTAGCTTTTTTTTTTGGCGGTACTGTGATTTG
Source organism: Dipodomys ordii (assembly GCF_000151885.1). Taxonomy (NCBI): domain Eukaryota; kingdom Metazoa; phylum Chordata; class Mammalia; order Rodentia; family Heteromyidae; genus Dipodomys; species Dipodomys ordii. The sequence goes on from NW_012267217.1 coordinate 18,984,539, forward strand.
AACTCAGAGCCTCACATTTGCTAGGCTTATGTTCTACCACTTGAGTCGCATGTCCAGGTCATACTGGGTGCTGTTGGTAACTTGGCCTCAATACTGCTCCATTAAAAATTATTCAGACAATCCCTTACCTTTCACTACCTCTGCTTCATCATCATGGTCTTCCATCCAAGATTTTATCCAAATTTCCAACATATTCTTAATTTCTGCCATGTGAAATCATTTCTTTATAGCTGTGAGATTCTTTGCATGCCTCATTTTCCCACTCCTCTTCTCTATTAATATCAAGGTTAATAATAACTTTTAGGTCATTCCATTTGAGTGTTCTGCTACAAATCTGGCTCGCTTTATTATTGGTGAGCTGAGGAATTACTTTTAATATAAAGTCTGTTTAATATAAACAGTGAGAGCTGCACAAAAACAATAAAATAAATATATTCAATAAAGTGAAATTTTTGGATTAACAGTGTCTTGTCCCATTCACAAGTTTTCTTTTCTTTCAAAAATAAATAAGCCAAAAGCAATGGTAAATTTATTCTTTGATTGAATGCTTAAGTTTTACCTAATGTACAAGGATATATTCTTTTGGCTTGACATTAAAACCTGAATAAGGTATTTTGCCATATGGAAAGGGGTATAGGCAATTAAACAGGTGATTGCTCACTAGTGTAAAAGTAGAACTGTATTTTATGGGAGCTAATAAAAATAACATCTGTCTCAGAATTATGGGGTCAGTCAAGGGTTAGTACCTAGTATAGATGATGATGTCTGTGCTGAAAACTGAATCATAAGAAGTTGACCAGGTTAGCTTCAGAAATAAGTGTCGTAGTACAAGCATGAAGACATGAAGGAGAGAAAGCAGTATTCACAAAAAAATAAACACAACAAAGAAACAAACAAATGTCTTAGGTTTGTCTAGTGGGAGCAAAGATTCAGAGATCAATTACAGCAAAAACTCTGAGATGATGAGAGGTCAAATTTCAGTGCCTTTAAAACACTGTGGAGGTGTTTGAGTCGTTATTAAGGGAAATAGGCCATTCTTCTGAAATGATATGCATGGAATGGACTGCAAGGACATGTTAATAAAGATAAGAGATGTTAGGAAACAATTGATAGAATCTGAGCTAAATGCATTGGAGGCCTCTAATAGAATTCTAGCACTGGGGAGACAAAGAATTAGACAGATCACAGCCATGTTCACATGTATGATTAGAAAATTGGGTAAAATAAGAATATTTTTTATTGTTTCCCCATTTTAACCTACCATCATGCTCAAAATTCAATACACTTCATATGTATTGCATATTGCCAACAGCAACTGAAGAATAAGTTCAGCTGGTTAATAGATTTTTCAGGGGTTGGTTCACAGCTCTATTAATTCCCTTTGTTTGAGAATTGAAGAACAACTTCACAAGGTGCGGTGATGGGACACCCTATGCTTACTTTCTAGAACTCACAATTTCCTACATGTAACAAAATGTTTTGCTTCATTGAGCATAGTACATCAACATAACCAAAAGTTCATAAGCTACAATGCCCTTCAGTTGTGAAACTACAAGTTTAACATTATTAAATATTTTTTCAATTTATTATCATCATCCTGTGTATCAAATGCAACTGTATTATTTTATGAAAATAATATTTCTCCTAGAAATATTTTTATAAAAATGTAGAAAGTATAAATATATCTGATAAGCAATAATGGAAACGATTGCATAACAAAATATTAAATATTATCTTGATAAGGAAAATGTGAATTATGGTGAATATAGTGAATGGATTCAAATAATAGTAAATCATGATGGAATGAAACAACTTAACCCTGATATTCTCACTTTTAACAGGTCCTAAATCTCTATTTAAGCATCATTTCTTTCCATAAAGTTATTCCCATGGTGTGAAGTATTGGTGTGATTTATAAGCTAGTAGGGAACAGACTGGATTTTATTGAGTGTCTACTATATTCTCAAATATACTTTTGTGGAAGAATTCATGTGTAGTCATTTCATAAAATCTCATTAGAAAAAAATTGAAATTTACCCTTCCTATCAATAAGATCACTGACAAATTCCAAGGAATCAATACATACTCTAATTCCACAAAATCAGCAAGGGTTGTAGCTAAGGTTTGGAGTGTGGTCTGATTGCCTCCATTATTCATGAGCTTCCTACTGTCTTCTGCTGTTCACATTATTTAAACAATACCGCAATAAAGCAAAAATTCAAAGAACAATATTTATAGCCTTTATTTGGCTTTTTGATTAACTTCCTTCCTTTTATACATTTAATCTCAATAATTTCTGCATATTTGCTCTCTAGGTATTCAATCCTTCATCAAAAGTATTAAATTGAATAAACTGGCATCGTACACAGTTTCTATCTTAAGGAATCGTTGAGTCTTAGTTGAACAGATAATTAACAACATGAAACAACAATGAACTGCTAATGCAAGAGAGTATGTTATTAACAGCTGATGGCACTGTACAGATTGGGATGCTTTTTGAGCTTTAATAAATCTACCTAGACATTGGAAAATTATTTTTAGAAACAGGCATTTTTTAAAAAAATAAACACTCTTCAGCTTCTCTCAGAAATATGTTAGTATGATTAACCTGAAAAATGATTCTGAGATAGTTAAACCTTTTATTTTGTTTTATTTATTGTTTGTTTGTTGGTTGGTTGAAGAGCTTGAACTCAGAGCCTAGGTGCTCTCCTCCAGCCTCTTTGAGCTCAAGGCTAGCTAGCACTTTACTATTTGAGCCACAAGGCCACTTCTGGTTTCTGATTGGTTAATTGGAGATAAGAGTCTCACAGGGACTTTTTATTGTAAAAATGCTGTACAGAGGAGTTACAGTTACATGAGCAAGGTAATGAGCACATTTCCTATTGAGCTTTGTTGCCTCTTCCTTTGTTTTTTTGTGCTCATGGCTGGCTTTAACCCAAAACCTTCAGATCTTAAGCCACCTGAGTAGCTGGGATTACAGGCAGAAGCACCCAGCTGCAGCCTTTAACTGATCTGTTTAAGGAGTTTCATTCATATTTTATATGTTCCAGCACTGCTTTCTGCCAACATTGAATAGCTATGATGAAGTCACAGTGAAACATGGTCCATATTATAACACTTTCCTACAATTAAACTATATCGCATGCCCCGAGGACATGCTCAGGCTGGTCAGATAATGCAAAAGAGAAAGCAATGTGTAAATCAGAAGTTAAGTAAGTCATGCCACTCTCTAGGGCACAGATAAAGCAAACAATGTACATTAAAGCCCATTTTTGCCCAATTTAACTACATTTATTTCACTTTAAATTTATAATCCCAGCAGAGACTTCTATTCTTTCCCATTTTTTAAGTTGTAGTGTGCAAAGCGAATTCTATATTGAGAGTTATATCGCTCACAAAGAAATAAGACAGTATTGTAGGTACTCAGAGGTTCTCATGATAAGAGATAGAACAAACCCTGCTTGACCTAGGAGGAATTTCCCTGAGGGCTCTTATACAATGATGTAAGATGGTAGAATCTGGTGAAAAATATTTTACTCAACAACTGATCTGTCTGTTATAATCATGCAGTTTAACTTGTTCTTCAAAACACCCTCACAGCTAGATATTTTATCCACATATTTAGAAACAGAGAAAGAAGATGTCTTGTAAGAAGAAAGTAGCATTGCCAGTTTCACTAGAGATTAAATGAAAAAATAAGTTGATTCCTCACTGTTTTATTATAATGCAAGTACTTGCCCAACTCTACTATGGTGTTTAATTATCTGTAAATGTTAGTGCAGGATTTCTTTCATAGTTGGAAGAAAGTCTGCACAAAATATTAAGACATATTAACATATTCAATAAACATATAAACCTAATTTCTAATTTGTTCTAATTAATTACTTAAATAGATATACATGAAAGCTTTCTTTCTTGGGAATACAACTTAATGCTTGTTTTTTATGCTAGATGTAAACACCTGACAAGGAGATGCAAAAGATGTTACAATACTGAGAAGCTGTCATTGCTCTATTAAACTCAAAATTTTAATTGTACTCTGTTTCAGGCAATGTTTATAAGGAGACACCAACATCACTAATTAAAGATCTCTTTTGTTTTAATGACAAAACAAATTTCATGGGTTCATATTTTTTAATTATTACAAACTCCTAAGCTTTTTCTCATTGACCAAAGACTTCTAAGTTTTTGTAATGACAATTGTTAACTGTTTGTGAGTATTGGGGCATATATGCTAGCATTATGGCATAAACTTGGCTGCCTAAGTACAGATTTTTTTATTTTTTCATATTTCTTTACATTTGACTTACTGTCAGTATCTTAACTGTAGTTACCTGTTATTTTGCTAAAAGCTTACTTTGTTCTTCATCTATTCAAGATTTCTTCAGTCAGCACAAACTGATGAGGGAGTATAGACTTTTGTTTATCCTAATCCATTGGACACTACTATCTTATTGGTCTAATACATTCTTGAAAAACACTGATATGAAAAGTTTTCCCAAGCCAGGTGCCAGTGGCTCATGCTTGTAATCCTAGCTACTCAGGAGGCTGAGATCTGAGGATGTCAGTTCAAAGCCAGCCCAGGCAAGAAATTCTATGAGACTCTTATTTCCAATTAACCACTAGAAAACTGGAAGTGGTGCTGTGGCTCAAGAGGTGGAGAGCTTGCCTTGAGCTGAAGAGCTGAGGGACAGCACCCAGGCCCAGAGTTCAAGCCCCATGACTGACCAAAAAAAAAAAAGTTTTCCAGATTGCTCAACATCCATTGTAATAGAACATATTGCTTGCAATCAATCACTGACCAACTGGTGACCAACTGGTATATATATATGTATATATATATTTATTTATACATACACATACATACAGTCCTTGGACTTGAACTCGGGCCCTAGACACTGTCCCTGAGCCTTTTCTCTCAAGGCTAGCTCTCTACTACTTGATCTACAGCTCCCTTAGGGAGTTTTGGTGGTTAATTGGAGATAAATGTCTCATGGTGTTTCCTGCTTGGGCTGGCTTTGAAATTTCAGCCTCCTAAGTGACTAAGCAAGAGAACACTGGCCAAACAAAAACAAAAAAGTCATTTTAACATGTTCAATAGTTTAGTACTTTTCTCTGTCCGCTTTTCAGAACTTCATATAAATGATTCGGAGCTATTTTTCTTTTACTTTCTTCTGAAGCAATAGATTCTCATTTACTCTCTAAATGATTTATCATTTCTTTTCTACTCTCTAAATGTATTTATCATTTCTTCTCTTCATGTTTATCTGAATGATACCATTGTTTCCCTTCATGTTATTTTTTTTCCTTTTCATTTGTTTTCTCTACTTTTATAAAATCTCTTCACATTTCCTATGGTAAATCTGTGTTTACCCAGTTCTTCTCACAAGGTAAAATGATCTGGGTAGTGAATATTCTTTTCCTTTTTTCCATGGAAATAACATGAAACTATAGATGCTCTTGCCATTGATTTTCCAACAATGAATCTGCTAACTAGTTATACTGACTAATCTAAAGGAAAATCCTTTCTCTTTCCGTTAGTCTCTTTCTCCATATGTATCCCAAGAATTCTGCCAATCATGAAATAAACAGTCTGCTTTTCACCAGAATCTCAAGGAATGTTCCAATATTTTTATAGCTAAGTTTATCTTAACACAACGTAACCAAGATAATTTGTTGGTTAAGTTTTTAAAATGTATGCTAAGCATTGTTTTATTCCTTGCAGTTTTATGAAAGTTACGGTTTTTAAGTGGACATATACTATTATAAATTTGAAAGAAAATGTTAGCGATTATACAAATACTTTTTCCAGAGATTTAAAGGAACTCTGGTTAATAGAAACACAGGTTTATAGATTCAGACTAAACATGTGTGTTGAGCATATGGCAATGAGAAATTGTTCTTATTTCTCTTTGCTAATCTGCCCTGAATTTGAAGAATTAGTAAGTTCAAAATAATTATTAAAACATTGTTCACCAGAAAATAAGATTTCTAATTTCAAGCTAATTATGCTTTCTATCTTCTTTTGTAAATTCAAATTTCTATTTAAAAAAAATAATAAAGTATATGTATCAGTTTCTTTTTCTTTTTTTTGGGGGGGGTTCCGGTCGTGGGGCCTGAACTCTGGGCCTAGGCGCTGTCCCTCAGCTCTTCAGCTCAAGTCGAGTGCTCTACCACTTGAGCCAAGCACCATTTCCTGCTTTTTGCTTATGTGGTGCTGAGGAATCGAACCCAGGGCCTCAGGCATGCAAGGCAAGCGCTTTACCACTGAGCCACCTTCCCAGCCCTGTATCAGTTTCTTGAGAAACAGAAATTAGATTTTGTTTACTGAGAACTCAGTATAAAAGGGGAACTTCAGGAATAAGCTAAAATATTTCTATGATCATAAAGAAGAAACAAGTTTATGATTAATGTTTGAGTCAAGTTAGTTCTATAAATTCTCACATATGAAATTTTATTTTTTCATGTAATTCCTGAAAATGAAGTCACAAGTGACAGGTAGGATGGTCAAATTGAAGAAATAATTAAAATATAAAGATAACAAGATGGATTCAGTATAGAATGCAGTATAGCAAGGGTTTTGAGTTTCACAGAACCAGTCAATGGTTAGCATATTGCCAGAGAAAAAAATGTTGCTAAATATTCAGAAAAGTATAGTAACATAAAACAGCACACAAATACTGTACACAAATAGATTAAATACATCAGGAAAATTGTTCTTGAAATATCAAATAATGTCAATCTTATTTTAATATATTTTTATTATCTTTAAGTAGCTGTACAAAGGAGTTGCCATTTCTACCATTCCCTCAGTTTTCCTAATTTGGTAAGATATACATGGAAAATTCCATTCTCCCTACCCCTCCATACTTAATTCATCTCACTGCATGATTTTAATTTACCAAATACACAGTAATGTCATATAATAAATCATTGAAAATTAAATGACAAATGCATGACTAAATAAATGTGTCTGAAATATAATTTTGATCATGTCTTAAAGAAATATAGAATTTCGTGCCAGCTAGAGATTTATGATGATTAAAGACTGTACTACTGTTCTGATGATTAAGCAAGATGTCCAGGTTGAACTATTTAATAAAATGTTCTAGAAGGGAAAAAATTCAATGTAGAAACTGCAGAAGAAATAGAGAAACTTAAAGAAAAAGCAATGATGAAATGTTTCATGAGATCATTGGTTCCACCCAAAATATCAAAATCGTAGTAGTAATAATAATAACAATTATGAAATAAAGGAAAACGTAAATGGAAAGTTAAAGAGTATCTCAAGCATAAATGTGTATGTGAGTATTTCCCAAAGGTAGAAGGTAGAAACACTTTTCTTGTGTTTCTTCCTCCCAGCCTATTACTCATTCCCAAGTTTTTCCTCCCCAATTTATATTCCTTACAAAAAATAAATAAATCTCATTACCATGATATGAATGTTAACAAGTGCTCCAGGCACCTTATAAAAAATACCCTAAATTAAATCTCAGGAAGGAAGCCCATTTCCTATTTTCTCATAACTCTACCTACTGACTCTCGTCTATATTCCTATCTAGTAGCTCACATTTTAGTTTTAATATGTATAAAACTTTGCTTTCCTCCAATATCCCTGCAGAGCTGTTAAAGAGAAGCAGGGTTTAAATTACATGAATTTTATAGGATTGCAGGCCCATGTATTTGGAGGCAGAATACTAAAAAAAAGGGAGAATGGAGAAAGCAAGAAATGCAGAAAATGCAATTATGCAATTTTTAAATGATCTGGTAATGTGACTTTAATAAAGTAATGCACTTATTCTCAAATAAGGTACCCCAAAATATGAGAAGTTATTTACATTTCAGTCACTTTTATTTATTTATTTTTTTGAGTCCGGTCGTGGGGCCTGAACTCGGCCTGGGCGCTGTCCCTCAGCTCTTCAGCTCAAGGCTAGCGCTCTACCACTTGAGCCACAGAGCCACTTCTGGCATTTTTCTTTTTGCTTATGTGGTGCTGAGGAATCGAACCCAGGGCCTCGAGCATGCAAGGCAAGCACTCTACCATTGAGCCACCTTCCCAGCCCTACATTTCAGTCACTTTTAACAAGTGTTATTATGTACTAACTCATTCCTCAACTCCAAAATTCTTTTCCTTGGTATTTTTTTCGGAAAACCATAAGGCACTGTAAATATATCAGGTTATCAGAATACAAATGAGAAAAGAAACAAAATAGTAGCAGCAAAGCACACAAATGATATTTGTGTCTGCTTTTGCAAGGACGCATTGCTAACAGCAGAGGAAAATATTATTTTCATGTTATTAAACCATAGGCCAAAAAGTAATTTGCATGGATAATTTTTTAAAATAAAAACTATTTATTCTGGTATGTTACCTAAATCTGAAAGAATAAAATTCAGTTTTGTGAATCTGCTAGGCAAATGTCATGTTCTCTCTTGTTATCATATTAAATGTGTGATTATTGAGACACTTGGTTTAAAGATTTCAGGAAATTTAAACATGTATCTAATTGCTACTATGGATCCCATTAAGGCTGAATTTAATATAAAGTGGAGAAATGAGTCTGAATAAAAAAGGATGAATTTTTTCAAGCTTAAATTTAACCGTTAAACATTGTGCTAGTTTTATGAGTCTCATCCTCCAGAGCTATCATCTTTGAGAAAGAAGCACATGAAACAACAGAAAACAAAGAACAAAAAATATTAATAGCTTTTTTAAACTAGGAAATCTGTTTGTTCTAAACAAATCTCCAGATTTAAGGAAATTATGGATGCAGGTAACTTATACAAAAAGTGATTAGCCTTTTTTAGAACCCGTGTACCTTTGGTTGAGTTCTATGTGGTTGGTACTTTAGATTTTCAGTTTTCTTGCTTACATGAGAACACTGACTTTCCTTTTGTGTGTTGCAAATATCAAGGTCCAGACAAGAGACTAGAAAAGTTAATCAAACAATCAGAAGAAAGACTATCCAAAATTGACTTTTTAATGGAAATAGCATACACACAGATAAGTTAGCCTGTTAATGGCTGCCCATTGCAGATACAGTTCTTTTTCAGTCTCAGTTGCTAGATCCTCAGGCATCAGAATCTTCTTCTCACCAGGCTGCAATCTCCTTGGCAGCTGCAACAGGCAAAACAATGCTTCCAAGTTCACTCTACTTCTTGGTAGAATTCATTTCCTCACAGCTGTTCTTGACTACTAATTTCATGCCAATTCTAGGGGCTGTTCACAACTTTCCACACTTTGAATTCTCTAACATGGCCACATATTTTTAAGCTACAAATAGGGTCTCTGAATTCTGAGTGTTAGCAGGAGGAACATTAACAGAGAAGTAACTTCCCATCATCTTTGTCAAAGAGAAATTAGAATCCTGTCATGAGTGCCCTCCACCTAAAAGCACAAACAAAAAGAGGTGGAAATCATGAGGTGTCACACTGAGTTGATCCTTCTCGATTATTTAAAGTCCAGAGCAACTTAAAGGAAAAATTTCAAAGAAGCTTGCCTTGGAGATTCCTGATATTCCTGTGGTCTCACACCTGTGACAATTGATGGTAATTGAAAATTCTCTCAGAAGTTATTTGGAATAAAAAGCAGAATCAATATTCTATGACAACACATCTTAACATATTCTCTTTTGTTGACTCTAAGGTACATTTTTGCAAAATTTGTTTTGTACTTCTCCATTAAACTATGAGTAAGAGATAAAAGTAAAGGGCAGAAGAAAAATTAAACAATTTAAATAAATTAAGGCTCTATTTCTTAGTCCAAGTCAATAAGTATCCCCACTAATGAGCACTGAAAAATAGTGGAATTGCACTAACACAGGTTTAGCCTTGTCTCCACTATTTTCTTATTTTTTTGCAAATTAAAATGTACTGAAAATGTGATGCTCTCAGAAGAGAGTTGAACTTGAAATCTATTGCCACTTAACTGGCTACAGGTCCTAGGAAAGACCTTTTAATTGCTTTGGACCTCGTAATATTGTCAATAAAATTGACTACGGTACTGAATACATTGATACACTTTAAAACTTAGAGAAGAGCATGGCACTGGTGGCTCATGCCTGTAATCCTAACTACTAAGGAGGCTGCAATGTGAGTATCATCATTCAAAGAAAGCCCAGGAAGGAAATTCCATGAGACTCTTATCTCCAATTAAAGACTGGAAAACTGGAAATGATATTGTGGCTCAAAGTAGTACAGCATGACTACTGGGACAGTGCCCAGGCCCTGAGTTCAAGCCCCACAGCTGACAAAATAAATAAAATAAAATAAATAAATAGATTGACTTCCATAGACTTCGCTGCTATATGATGCATTGTTTAATTAGCATGTACATCAAAAAGCTAATTAATAAATTAACACAAAATTTTCTTTCAGCTTCAGTGTTCCATAATTCTATAGGAACAAATCATGATACCTAAGATATACCCTGGAATTGATAAAGCTTTCCAGAAATTTTGACCATATCAAATGGACTGTGCGTTTACAGGAAGAATGTATGGAGGAAACTTCTACATGAACATCTTATCAATGAATTGTAATTGGGTCTGACAAAGATAGAAAAAATGGACTAATGCATTTTGGTTCTTTATATTTTTGAGTGTTAGTGCACAAAAGGAATTACTTGGCCAGTCATACCATTTGATAGGGATATACCACTCTGAATCATAATTGATTCTATACCATATAAAATAAATTCTATAATTGCTAATTGTAATACTCAAAACTTCGTTTAAATTATTCTACTAAATAACAAATTCACAATTTTTAAAAGATGTCCTATGCATTTCTTTGTTTTTTTTTTGTTTGATACTCTATGCTGTTTTTGTTTCTTTATGTGGCACTTTTTTCTGACCATTTTAAAATTTTGAAACTCAGTAGATCATTTAGGTAAAACCAATCACAAGAACAAAACAAAACAAAAATCTTTGAATTAACTTCCCTTTAACTCAAACTTTGATAGCCCAATGTTATTTTACTTTTCTGAATTTTGTCTAAAGTATTTGGAAGAGTTTCTGAAAATAAAATCTTAAGAGGCATGGCTTAGAGTAATGAAATTTTTCTTTGAGTATGATACCTCATCCCTATTAAATCCCCTAAAAACCATTTGCTGTTTGCTGTCAACGGTGTTTTGCCTGAAAGGAAGAAAGTAATTACTATGAACAGGATTAAATTAGTTTGGGAAATATTTTCATGGCACCCCTGTAAGCATTTTAGTCTACTTTGAAACTAAAGTTAAAATAAATTAGCTTTATTTCCCTTCCTGATTTTGTAGCTTTCTTGCTCCCAGAGAGTTTTGACACAGTGACTGCTGTTGCTTACAGGGATATTGGATTTCAGTGGGCACCAGATTATACCATTCTTTTCAACTATGTACTTTCATAGATGATTTGCACTACTGTAAAACCATTAAGAGTATTCATTAAACATGCCATTCTTTTGCAGAGGATCAATATTCCTCAAATCAAAGCACAGTTGTTTGTGTTTAATTTCAGTTGTGTTTTCTTTTAGGCTTTCTGTATTTTGTTTTTAGCATGCTCGAGTACCTCCCTGTAAATGAGATAGATAGCAACATATGTAATGAGCTATACTGTTTATTGTTATTCCTGGTAATGGACTTATACAAGAGTAAGACCTGTTAAAAACAAGTGCAGACATGGGATGCTTCTTTACCTCCACTGAGGGCCTATTGGAGCAGAGGAAGGATAGATAATACTTTGCCTTCTGTTTAGTCTTCTTACAAATTATTGTGGCTCTAGCTTTCCTGTCTAGAGGCCTGAATCTTCTATGCCTGGTGATTTCTTCCTTCTGCATGCTCACTGATATTTCCCAGACCTAACAACTTAAAATCACAAGGCAGAAAACTTTTATTTCTTATTAAATAAAAAAGTAGGACCAGACTTAAGACAGCTTAACCCAATCCACCATGAACTCAACTTACACCATGCTAAAGCAGCCTGAGTTTTCAGTTGAATGGCTTATGCTTAGTCAACTAACCAATTATTTGCCTTCACTTTAATTTTTCCCCAAGAATTAAAGCTTATCTTTAATTTGAGCTCTACAGAGCATGGATTTTCTTTTAATCTACTAAACATAATATCAAAAGACCAGATAATAAAATATTTAAAATATTAAGTTCACTGTTATTTATCAATAATTGACTATCAATTATGTAAGCTGAATGAGATGCTGTTTGCTTGTTTGTTTGTTTGTTTGTTTTTGCCAGTCATGATGCCCAAACTCTGGGCCTGGGCACTGTCCCTCAGCTCTTCAGCTCTAGGCTAGTGCTCTACCACTTGAGCTTTTCTGTTTATGTGGTGCTGAGGATTTGAATCCAGGGCCTCATGCATGCAAGGCAAGCACTCTACCACTGAGCCACCTTCCCAGCCAAGATGCAGTTTTTTAATAAGTGAAAATGAATAGTGCTGAGAGGACTAGAGGAGCCATGAACACAATATATATAGAATTTTGACAAAACATAAAGTAGTATCTGCAGAATCAAAATAATTGTAACTTAAAAGTAATACAATACACAGGAATGACCTCTCCTTATGTTAAAAATTTATAAACAATATTTTGCATTTTGAGTAACTGAGAAAATGGCAAAAACTTAAATCTCATCACTATTGCTTTTGAAAAGAACAGAAAAAGTTAGGTAATGGATTTTGGATGTAGGTTGATTTGATAGTACATAGGTTCCACATCATTCCAAAATATATTTCAAAATACACAAAGCACTGTTTGGTAAATCACATTCCATTGTTATCTTATGTTGGGATGTCAGCAGTGCTTTTTATGGATAGACATTATATAACTTTTATTACCTTCAATTCTGTTTCTCTGAATTAGAGCTTGTAATGCACTCCAAGATCCATTACAGTTAGAAAAAAACTTATGACCATAATACTCTTATTATTGTAAATACATATTGAAACACTAATGATCGCATTACTTACTCAATAATATCAGCAGTAGTTTCTGCCTGACAAGGTGATTGAATTATTTCAATGTCCCAGTGAAATATAGTGAAATGAACAAATCTTCAGTTAATTTAATTCTAAAGCAAGCATATGAAATAGACTCAAAATTTTATAATTTAAACGAAGGCAGAAATTATATATATGTGCATATATAAAACACATTATATTATATAAAACATAACATATGTTACATATATATATATAATTATTTATCCAACTAGCTACCTATACATGTGTACTCATTGCTTAATGTACAACAATTTGACAAGATGAAATATGAAAGACCGAGGCTGAAAATTATATGCACAGGCAGTATTTGTCTATAAAGCTATTGTTTCATAATTATTTCATTTTTCTTCAGGGTACTTTGAGTTGAAAATGTGAAAATGTAGATTATTGTTATTTACTTCTCAACAGGATATTTGGGGGTAAAAGTCTGTCTTTGTTTATCATCACATTTCTTGAAGCAATTATGTGTACAAACTACATTCATCATTATTCACTAATAAATGAATACTTTCAACAGCCTTTTTAATCTGTCTCCCAATTTGAAATGTATTTTCAAAACTCCAATGCCTGGGCCATAGTGCAGGTTTAAAGGATTTCCCAGTTTCCCCTTTGTTTCCTTTTCCTTTTGTGTTTCAAAGCGCCCATGGAAATCCTTTTGTCTCCATTCCTGTGTCATTGTGGTGCCTGATTTTTTTTTTCTAAATTTGCAATTGCTGCCTTCATTTCAATGTCAAATTGGATCATCATCATCTCAGTTTCCCCTTAATGTCCTCATTTAGGATGGAGGCTTTGAGATGAGATACCTATCTGAGCCAATAGTCAATGAGCCTATTTTTTTTAAGAAACCTTTTACATAGAGCATTTGTTAAATCTCTTTTTCAAGGTCTATTCTTGATTTTTCCAATCTCTGAACAAAAGTCAGTCTCTGTTTCAAAATTGAGCTCCATTGGAGACTTCTAAATTGGCATCTCCAGGCTTCATGTTTAACCATATCTTTTCTTAACAGAAACCTTTAACCTGCAGTGTCTTTGAAACTCTTCAGGCAACTGAAAGACAGGTAAAATCCATGAGACATTTTGCTCAGGATTCTGAACACATCTGATAATTTTCAATTTTCCATATTATTCTGTCCCCTGAATTCAGTGGACCAGGTAAGTAAATCCACCCTGGACTTCAATACAAGATGAAAGCCATTCTTCAGGATCCCTTTGTTCTTTCAAAATTCAGCCAGATTTTGCAATATTGTAAAATGATTTAAATTATTATAATTATTTATAATAATTATTTAAATTAGATTATTTAAATAAAATAAGAAGAGCTTTGTCCTTCCAAAATATACAACCTACTCCTTCCTTTCAAACCAGTTGAAACACCCTTGCTTTAATATTTTCAAACACAACAAAGTATCTATTTTATGACATTTAGTTACTACTATATTCATTGATCTAAACTGTATATGCTAGGAATTTACATGACATTCAGTGAATGAAAGAATGTCTAATTTTAGACAAATATGTAAAAAATAAAGTATTTAACCTGGCACATCATGTATCTGTCTAAAGCAAATAGAAGAAAAAGAAAGATTTATATGTGGGCATAGATAAACAAGTAAGATGGTAGGAGGAAACCTGGGAACTGAATGGCTGACTGTCTAATTCTAAGTACTATTAAGGAGGCTGAGATGCAAGGATTGCCATTCAAAGCCAACTCAGGCAGAAAAGTCCCAAGATATTCTTATTACCCACTAACTAGCAAAATGAAAGACTAAAGTATAGGTCAAGTGGTAGAGTGCCAGCCATAAGCAAAAATGCAAAGTTCTGAGTTTAAGCCCTGGTATCACCCCCTCAATCCCCAAAAATATTAGAAGGAAGACAGATTTCCATGAGGCTTACAACAGGTGGAGAAAGGAGTCAAAATAGGAATCTCTATTACTACTGACACCCTTAAATATTCCCCAACGTTTAACATTGGCTACAGTATGAAGATAACCAAGTTTCAACAAATTAGTCCTAGCATATGTGTACAAGAATTCATTTAGATTTCAGCTACAAGGCAATGTTAGTATGTTGTGCTTCATATTGTGAAAGGAATTTAAAACTTTTTTTTTTTTTTTGTCAGTCATGGGGCTTGAACTCTGGGCTTGGGCGCTGTCCCTACGCTCTTCAGCTCAAGGCGAATGCTCTACCACTTGAGCCACAGCACCACTTCTGGTTTTCTAGTGGTTTATTGGAGATAAGAGTCTCATGGACTTTCCTGCCTGGGCTGGCTTTGAACCGTGATCCTCAGATCTCAGCTTCCTGAGTAGCTAGGATTACAGGCATGAGCCACCAGCAGCTGGCTAATTTAAAACTTTTGAAGGAAGATTTTAAGAACAAAATAGATAAGTCAAAACTGGTATATTAAATATATAACCAAGACAGAAAATGAAGCCTTGTGAATTGAGGCAAAAAGTCATTTATCAAACTCAGCATCACTGGTTTAGGTGCTTTTAATTGGGGGGAACTGGATAAAGTTTAAGATTTAATAACAGGAGGAATCATTTGATGCTGAGCTAATGAAAACTGTATTTTAAAGACTTAAGTCCTTCCTACACAATTACAGAGTCTGTCTGTTCTGTCAACTTTGGCTGGCTGAGGTTAAGTTTCTATAAAGAACATAGTGGAAAGGATACACAGGTTACAAGGAGAGAAATTATTGATAATGTAGATAATTAATCTTTTCATCAATCAGTATTTTGAGCAATGCTAAACAAATTAACCTAAATGCCTGAGCTAAGCCTCGTGGCACATACCTGTAATCTCAGTTCAGGAAACAGAGACATGAGGATGATGCTTCCCAACAAGCCTAGGGTAATGGGAGATCCTATGTCAAAAACAAGTTGAATAGGTAGATACATTCTTTTAATTCCAGCTATATGAGAAACAGAGGTAGAAGGATCACAGTCTGTGGGTGGCCTTAAACAAAAGACATGAGACCTTCTCTGAAAAAAATAAACTAAATTGGACAAGATGTGTAGGTCAAATGGTAAAGTGTTTGCCTAACAAGCACAAAATACTAAGTTCAATACCCAGTACCTCTGAAAAGAAATAACTTCTTTACTGTTGAACATTTTAGTAGATTAAGCAGCTGGCTTTCTAAACACTGATAACACATAATCATTTCTGGTCTGACTTGAAGAATTGCTGAAGATTTATTAACTGTGTGAAGTTACTTTTGTTTTTCTTTTACTCTTTTATTGCCCAACACATATAAGGGTTTAGCTTCTGGAACAAAAACACAACTTAATTTTTATATTTAACACCATAGTGGTTTGTTTGGAAGCCCAGGGAAAATGAAAACATTAAACTATGAATATGCATTCATGGGAAAAAGGAATTGGAAAAGGAAATATGCATCTCACAGGCTTTGGCATCAAAAGCCACAGGTTTGGAGGCCAATATCTGCAGTGACTAACAGTGGGCTTCTGATAAGCTCCTTAAATTCTCTAAGCCTCAGTTTCTTCATATGAAAAATGGCCTAATCACACCTCGGGGTTGTTCTGAGGATTAAAGACCTAATGAATGTAAATCACCCTGTACAATATCAGGCTCACAATAAACATGCTAAAATGTTAGATCCCTTTTCCTGTGATGAATTAAGATGGTTTGGGATTATAAAATGATAAACTGGTCTCATTTTCTTTTTAAAATTCACTTACTAGTTCTCAGTAATGGAAAGGAAGTTGTCTAATCAACCTTAAATATCCTGCCAGAAAATAAGACTTATCCAGTTACCTTTTTTCTGCCATGACTCTTGTAGACAGAGTGCATCTCTTAGCAATTGCTCGACATCTACCTACTCCAGTATGCAAATCTCATAATATCTGATGCATTGAGTTGATGATACCCCAAGACCTTATTTTAAAAATTTTAACATATATTTTCCTCTTACATATCCAACTTGTTCATTGGTATATACTTTAAAACATACAAACATCTTTAAATCCATTAAAACATATTTTAAATATTAACATATATGGAGACATTGAAACATCATAAAATATTTATGGATCATCTTACAACAAAATTCAAAAGTCTTTTCTTGACCATAGTAGTGTACCTAGTAGGGTCAGTAGAGTCTATCTGTTCAAGGTGTACACAATGTTAAGATATGATTGTTTGTAGAGAAAAAATTTAAGATAGTTAGAACAAGTAATTAATGTTAAAATTTTTATGCCTTGGAAATTTGGTTTATTTCATTTTGGTTTTGTAGTGCTAGAGTTTGAACTGACAGCTTCACCTTTTCTAGGCAGGTGCTCTATGTTCAAGCCATGTCTCAGTCCTTTTGCTGTGGTTATTTTTTGAGATATAGTCTGAGAATCAGAAACTATCACACTGATGTAGGTTAGATAACAGATAACAGTAATGGGAGATTATATTAATCTCCAATTAGAAATAATACCTGACTAAGAATTCTAGATTACCTGTACCTTCCAACAAGTATTGAATCAGGATCATTCACCTTGAAACATTGTAACTTGTGTGGGTTAAAAACTAATTAAAACTTGCAGAATTAATCTCATTTTGGGCCTGTTCTTGTGGAAAAAAGTCTAACTAACACATAATGTAAGAATTTACTGTGAAATTATAAGATGCTATTCTCAAGAATACCTTAACATTTTTCCTTGGTCCTTACTAAAATTTGAATTACATACTACAAATAAGTAAAGGAGAAGACAAGAAAATCATATTAAATATATGTGCATTATATTTCCCTTAACTACTTTTACCTGGTATGATACTAACTACCCATATTGAAAGACACCGTGACTATTCAATAACAATGAAAACTGGTATTGTAAGGTGCCACCAAACTATTTTATTTACATAGTGAAATGATTAAATTGAGTATCTTACATAGGAATTTGAAAACTCTGAAGAAAACTTCTTTGTTCTCTTTTTAGCAAAGCAAAGTATTTCCAACTTTACAAAGAAAGACAAATACCTTGTCTTGTTAGGCTATCATTGAAAATTATACTTTTCCAATTGGTGAGTAAAAAAGTATGAATCTTTTCATTCTTTTTTTAAAATTTGATTTTATTGTAAAGATGCTGTACAGAGAGGTTACAGTTACATGAATAAGTTAATGAGTACATTTCTTGTTACCCCTCCTTTGTTTTTCTCCTACTATTCCTTCACCTCTCATCTCTCTCACTCCTCCTCCCCTCTCCCCAAAGTTGTAAAGTTTATTTTCAAAATAGTGTCCTGTGAGTATCATTAGATTTATATGCAGAAAAACCTCTTGTGAAGCCTCCAGTGGTACAAAACTACACACTCAAGCTCTTTCATATATTGAAGAACTCTCTTTCTTGATATTGCTAATTGATGCATTTTGGCAAGACTGTCAAACGTTCTCAACTATTTTTTTTAAAAGCTCTCAGTTTTACTCATAAAACTCACAAAGATAGGGATGACTATTCTTTATTAATAGTTATTAAATGGCACTTGTATATTTTGTCAGTCTATCTCATCTATCATTTACTATCTCTCTTATCTCTTTTGCTACTGACAGGATACTCACTAATCTATGTGCCTTTTCAAAGGCATGCACGCTCTATGAGTCAAATTGCCAAATATCACTTCCCACGTGTCTACTTCTTTCTCAAAATATGGATTTCTGATTTTGATCCAAGTATTGTGATCCCGGTGGCCCTCTCCTGATCTCCCAAATAGGGGTTGCTTGTCAGGTTTCCAGCCATGGCATCCTGTCATGATATTAAAAACAGGCACAAACTGTCCAGAAAGGAAGACTGAAGAGTAACCTCATTGTTTCAAAGTCCATTATTAATACCATCACTGTTTGCTTGTTTTTTCTTTGGAGTTGGATTTCTGCCAGGACAGTATCTGTGTGTTTTATAGAGATTGTTCAGTGTCAAAAACAGGACACACAATAATAGAATTTATGGGAAAATAGGATTAGAGAGAATCTATGCAGCTTTGTAATCAGAACACTAACAGTAACTTTTAACAGAGTTAAAAGAAATGACAGTATTCTAACTAAAGATACACATTAGGGCTGGGAATATGGCTTAGTTGTAGAGTTTTTGCCTAGCATGCATGAAGCCGTGGGTTCTAGTTCTCAGTGCTCAAGTGGTACAGTGATAGCCTTGAGCAAAAGAAGCTCAGAGAAGTGCCTAGGACCTGAGTTCAAGCCCCAGGACTGGCAAAAATGAATGAATCAATGAATAAAGAAATAAATAAATAAAACATATACATTAAAGTACTCATGATCTTTTATTTAATAAAACAACATCAGTGTCTTAGTAGTATGATGCAAAGGATAGACATAATTGAATCAATGGTGTTACATAGGAAAGAGCAGAATGTAGTGGAGAGACCCTCAGCAAACACTTGTATGTGGCCAAAGAAAGAATGAGCGAAATTAGTTGCTAGATATATGGAAACTTTCATGGCAGATATGTTTCCATTATTAAGATAATTAACTAAACAATTGTAGCCAAACATGGGCTCAGCTGCCTTTCAATTGAGAAAGGTATATAAATCTATTAGTGAAAATTGAAAAAGAACACACTTTTATTTCTTGATCATTGAAATTGATAGTTTTCTTTGATGAGAGTGATGCAGGCAAGTGTCCAGCCTTCTGATCCACAAGTCTTCCTGAATAGTGTTATATTTTCAGCAGGTGGTATCAGAGGAAGTAAACAGAGTACTATTAACTGTATATGATAAGTAAATTTCACAAATAATAAAAATCACTTGCAATAGTTGAAATATTCTTCTTTTGCATATTTCATATATTTATCTTTTTAATCTCCATTTTATTTCATATTAAGATCAAAACTTCAAGTATGCCCTATAAATTTCATTCAAAGATGACTGAAAGTGAGCTATTTTCTAATATTATCATAAGTGCAAATGTCAGAATAATTAGCAGAATTATGATGTTGTTTGCATTCTGTTATTTAAGATAAGGTCTTGCTAATTTGCCTTAAGTTTACAATCTTATGACTTCACTTCCTGAGTAGCTAGAACTATAAGCGTGCATCATCTCACTCAGTTTATGAACTATTTAGTAAAAAAATTGAATATGCATGAATTTTACACTTATGGGTGATTATAATACTAATATTGTCTTTTTTCTTATTGAAATAAAAGCAGTGTTCTTTCACTATGAAAATAAAGTGTTTGAATGAGCAAATTACTGTACTATGTAACACGATTTTAAAGACATTTGTAAGCAGTAATAATAACTTTATTAACTTTATTTATTTGATAGGCTGCAATTATATATACTATTATATATACTATTACTAGCTAACATGTACAAATGAAAGAAATTGAGTCAAGGACTGTGTTAAGCTCTTGTATTACAGCTAGCATGGTGGATAATAAATGGATGATTAGAAAGCCAGCAGTTTATTCCATATGTCATGCTTTTCAGTAATGTAGCACATTATAAATGGGATTAAATCCTGATTCTAAATGTAAATACAATAAAGAAACATTGGAATGAGCCAGTGGATTGGAAAGCATCCATAGGTTAAACAGAAAAAAATGTGCTTCAGAAGAGAAGATGTGACAATGCCCTAGGAAAGAAATAAGTTCAGGGTGAGACAAGAAAAATATGAAGGATGCACGAAAAGGAAGTAAATTATCTTTTCTGTGGCATATTAGAAGGAATCCCAGCACTGGATGATCCTGACATTACGAATTAAAGGAACTCATTCGCAACTAATATCCCAGGAAGGTATATAAACCAGAATTTAACAAGATCAAGATATGCAACGTTTCCAACAATCAACACAGAAGAACAATGTTTTGTCACAAACTCAAGAAATTGAAATTTAAGATGGATCACACATTGAAAAATCAATAAATTTTCTACACACTCCAAAACCACAAATGATATTTATATAATCAATATTATTTTAGTAAATAAGCTTCACATTTCAAATAATCCTAAAATACGTGAAAAATGAGGCAATTCCAATTAGTTAAAGAAAGTTATATCGAGTTTCTTCATTTGCCATAGTCAAGAACAGATTCTCAGCCCATAATGCTTCAAAAACATGGTTTCACCTTTCCATCTTCCTGCATTGATTATGCTTGCTCCATTTCCTTTGTTTATTAGGACCCTGTTGTGAAATCAATCTTATTTTTATTTTGGAATCTGTTTCACAAGTTGATTGGAAAACAATTCATTCATACAATGAATGATGCCCAATGTCTCAACAACCTGTAGCTCTTCAGAGCATGAACTTCTAGTCTCTGATACACTGGAATTCTGACATGACCTTGTTTTTATTCTATTTCCCCATCATATTGTTTAATACAGTGTTTGATAAATTTGCCGGTTATAAACTTCAGTATCAATGGTCAATAAATATAGCATCTGTTTGTGTGTCTGTCTGTGTGTCTGTGTACCTGTGTTAGTCTTGAACCAAAGGCCTATTTGTTTGTTTGTTTGTTTAAGGCTGGTGCTCCACCATCTGAGCCACACCATTGCTTCTATCTCTTTCCTGGTTAGCAGAAGATAAATCTCACAGATTATCCTACCTGGGATGATTTCAAATGAGACTCTTAGCTCTCAGCCTCCTGAGTAGGTAGGATTATAGTCATGAACCATCAGTGCCCAGGTTACTACACTATTTTTTATGTATAAAAGTTCATCAACTTAGGAATTTATATCTATCAAATAATTACTAAAAAGAGCACACATATTAAGGTCACAATAATTTTGATTCATTTTGTTGTTTTACATATACAAATTGTGTAATGTTTCTAATATAATTTTCTGTTATGGCTATGAAAATGGCAAATAGTAGTAACTAATTGTAGTCATATTTTTGTTTCCTTCACTATTAAAGAATCATTTCTGAAATATTTGACTATATACTTCCTTGTTTCTAACTAACCTAATATGATTCAATTATCATAATACTGTTTTATGTCTTTATCACAAAATTGATGTTTATGTAATTTCTTCCAGAGTTAACAGCATTCATAACTGCATACATATTGGTATATATCATAATGTATATAGTTATATGTTTAAACTTGGAGTATGCCTCCATACTGACTTAGCACATTTCATGCTCAAAACATTCATATAAGAATCAGGAATCTTATTTATACTATGCCAACGTTTTATGATAGCCTTTTATTCTGTTTATTTCAAGATTCTGGTCCCTCACCATCTGCCTTTGTAGTTACTTCCACCTTACCTTAGGACAGAAAGCATACTGCGCAGCTTCCAACAAAGTGAGAGTAGGGCTGTTTCACTATCTGCTCTGCAGGAAAGGCTGAGTGAAGTTAGGCTGTATCCTCCCCTAGAGTCAGCTCTAAGCCATCCCTTGCCTAATGAGCTGTTTTCACCAGCATGCACAATGCTCTGTTGTTGTTCCCTATTGCTGGCTGCTTTGTTAACTTTTAATTCCCTGTGAATACTTTTTCTTTTTCTTTCTTTTTTTTTAAACTTTGTAAAAGCATTGCAGATTACTTGAGTATTTTCCAGAATCAGTGAAGAACACAATGCAACATCACCTTATTTGAAATTTTGTGTTTTCTTCATTGTTGTGATTATATCTGTCTGAAATGTTCTTTATATTTACTTGTAACCCTCAGAAGGATAGCCATGAGAACCAATATGAGATATCATTTGCTTTGTTAAATAATAACTTGCCA
This sequence comes from Dipodomys ordii, assembly GCF_000151885.1. Classification (NCBI taxonomy): domain Eukaryota; kingdom Metazoa; phylum Chordata; class Mammalia; order Rodentia; family Heteromyidae; genus Dipodomys; species Dipodomys ordii. The sequence goes on from NW_012267217.1 coordinate 19,007,211, forward strand.
AAGTTAAGCATGACTTAAATTCTCTTCTTTCTATTTCTCTCAATGATGCTTTAGATTATTTTTTCTGATTGTGGACCAGTTGATCAATTTAATGAACTTGCCCCTCTCCCCTCTTTTATTGTCAGTTGTGAGTCTTGAACTCAGGGCCTGGCATTGTCTCTAAGCTCAAGGTCAGTGCTCTACCACTTGAACTGCAGCACAACTTCTGGTTTCTAAAAGGTTAATTAGAGATAAGAGTCCCTTGAGGATGTTTTTGTCCAGGATCAGCTTTGAAGCTTGATCCTGAGATCTCAGCCTCCTGAGTAGCTAGGATTACAAGTGTGAGTCATTGGTACTTGGCTACTTGTCCCCCCCCCCACATTTACACATAAATTTGTGTAAATTTATATGGACAATCTGTCTTTAGGAAACACTGTGTTTTATTTTGATACATTTATTTATTAATAGATGTCAATTTTATTGTTTAAACTATACAAGGTCAATCTCCTGGTGCAGTGAAAACGTATAGAACCGAAGGCATCATTCCTGCTCATCCTTCCCATACCTTACACTTTGAGGAGCAAGAAGAAAAAAAGAAAACTGGAAATGAGATCTATGAATAATGAAATATAATTGGCCTTCCATAGCCAAGCAATGAACTAATTGTAAATAAAGAATAATATTTTAGAAAAAAATTACATCCATATATCTTTCCTCTCTAATTCCTAAAAAATACTGTAACAATAAAAAGAGATTTACATTGCATTAGGTACTTTAAATCATCATATTTAAAGTACACAGAAAGATATGTTGGACTATGGGCAAATACTATGTCATTTTATATAAGAGATTGGAGCTTCCACAGATTTTCATAGTTTGATGGGTACTAGAACCCATTCTCAATACATACTGATAGATACTTTACAAGGTAAATTAAATAATAGAAAGTCACAATGTTAAATGAGGACTTGGAAAACTCTTTGATGTTATCTATTTATTTAATTTAGTGAAGGTCTCTCACTATTTAGTCTAAAGTAGTGTCAAAGTCATCATCCTACTTCTTCTATATCCTGTCTGCTGGGATTGTAGATCCATGTTATCATGCCTGATAGAATTCAGTTTTCTCAGAAACGGATACTAAAAAAAATCAAGTCAAACAGAAGACAACAGCAGTCAAGAGAAGGTGAGGGATGTGGTAAAGGAAGAACTGAATGTAACACATTGCAAACAAACAGAAATGAAGAGGATATTGTGCAGGCACATACTTGAAATGCCTGGGAAACATCAAGGATACCTGCAAAATAGCAACACAGGCAAATAGAGAAGAAAGAGGCCTGCCAGGGACTGTGGATCAGTCAGGAAGTTTTAGGTCAGTGATGATGGTGACTTGGGACAATAGTGGCAGAAGAGTCATGAAACTAGCATAGTGGTAAATAACAAAGAGGTCACAGAAATGTCAGTTTCAAGTGGGCAGTAAATTAGAACTAGAAAAGAGAAGAATTAGACAGTTGATGTCTATTCTAAGATGCATTTCCAGACCTCATGTTGTAATAAGGAGATTTTCTGAAGATGGTATTATAATGTCTTCTGCAATATGCTAAAATTTCCATGAAAATCCATTCAAATTTCAGAATGGCCTTAGAAATCTAATTCATATCCATGAATGTCTATAATTGTATTCAAATTGTATTTTTTATTTTTCCTTTCTATTTCTGACTTTGATATGTTTTAATCACAATTAAATAAACTTGGCAGTAAACGTCCTAGATTGCTACTTTTTTCAGCTTCCTCTCTAATACAGTTTATATCCATTTAGGTATTTATAAAGCACTTTAAAAGATATTGACTTTACCTAGCTTATACCTAGCTACTCAGGAGGCTGAAAGCTGAAGATTGTGGTTGGAAGCCAGTCCAAGCAGGAGTCTGTGAGATTCTTTTT
>NW_012267217.1:19009178-19037092 GCF_000151885.1 Dipodomys ordii
CCTGGGCTGGCTTTGAACCGTGATCCTCAGATCTCAGCTTCCTGAGTAGCTAGGATTACAGGCATGAGCCACCAGCAGCTGGCTAATTTAAAACTTTTGAAGGAAGATTTTAAGAACAAAATAGATAAGTCAAAACTGGTATATTAAATATATAACCAAGACAGAAAATGAAGCCTTGTGAATTGAGGCAAAAAGTCATTTATCAAACTCAGCATCACTGGTTTAGGTGCTTTTAATTGGGGGGAACTGGATAAAGTTTAAGATTTAATAACAGGAGGAATCATTTGATGCTGAGCTAATGAAAACTGTATTTTAAAGACTTAAGTCCTTCCTACACAATTACAGAGTCTGTCTGTTCTGTCAACTTTGGCTGGCTGAGGTTAAGTTTCTATAAAGAACATAGTGGAAAGGATACACAGGTTACAAGGAGAGAAATTATTGATAATGTAGATAATTAATCTTTTCATCAATCAGTATTTTGAGCAATGCTAAACAAATTAACCTAAATGCCTGAGCTAAGCCTCGTGGCACATACCTGTAATCTCAGTTCAGGAAACAGAGACATGAGGATGATGCTTCCCAACAAGCCTAGGGTAATGGGAGATCCTATGTCAAAAACAAGTTGAATAGGTAGATACATTCTTTTAATTCCAGCTATATGAGAAACAGAGGTAGAAGGATCACAGTCTGTGGGTGGCCTTAAACAAAAGACATGAGACCTTCTCTGAAAAAAATAAACTAAATTGGACAAGATGTGTAGGTCAAATGGTAAAGTGTTTGCCTAACAAGCACAAAATACTAAGTTCAATACCCAGTACCTCTGAAAAGAAATAACTTCTTTACTGTTGAACATTTTAGTAGATTAAGCAGCTGGCTTTCTAAACACTGATAACACATAATCATTTCTGGTCTGACTTGAAGAATTGCTGAAGATTTATTAACTGTGTGAAGTTACTTTTGTTTTTCTTTTACTCTTTTATTGCCCAACACATATAAGGGTTTAGCTTCTGGAACAAAAACACAACTTAATTTTTATATTTAACACCATAGTGGTTTGTTTGGAAGCCCAGGGAAAATGAAAACATTAAACTATGAATATGCATTCATGGGAAAAAGGAATTGGAAAAGGAAATATGCATCTCACAGGCTTTGGCATCAAAAGCCACAGGTTTGGAGGCCAATATCTGCAGTGACTAACAGTGGGCTTCTGATAAGCTCCTTAAATTCTCTAAGCCTCAGTTTCTTCATATGAAAAATGGCCTAATCACACCTCGGGGTTGTTCTGAGGATTAAAGACCTAATGAATGTAAATCACCCTGTACAATATCAGGCTCACAATAAACATGCTAAAATGTTAGATCCCTTTTCCTGTGATGAATTAAGATGGTTTGGGATTATAAAATGATAAACTGGTCTCATTTTCTTTTTAAAATTCACTTACTAGTTCTCAGTAATGGAAAGGAAGTTGTCTAATCAACCTTAAATATCCTGCCAGAAAATAAGACTTATCCAGTTACCTTTTTTCTGCCATGACTCTTGTAGACAGAGTGCATCTCTTAGCAATTGCTCGACATCTACCTACTCCAGTATGCAAATCTCATAATATCTGATGCATTGAGTTGATGATACCCCAAGACCTTATTTTAAAAATTTTAACATATATTTTCCTCTTACATATCCAACTTGTTCATTGGTATATACTTTAAAACATACAAACATCTTTAAATCCATTAAAACATATTTTAAATATTAACATATATGGAGACATTGAAACATCATAAAATATTTATGGATCATCTTACAACAAAATTCAAAAGTCTTTTCTTGACCATAGTAGTGTACCTAGTAGGGTCAGTAGAGTCTATCTGTTCAAGGTGTACACAATGTTAAGATATGATTGTTTGTAGAGAAAAAATTTAAGATAGTTAGAACAAGTAATTAATGTTAAAATTTTTATGCCTTGGAAATTTGGTTTATTTCATTTTGGTTTTGTAGTGCTAGAGTTTGAACTGACAGCTTCACCTTTTCTAGGCAGGTGCTCTATGTTCAAGCCATGTCTCAGTCCTTTTGCTGTGGTTATTTTTTGAGATATAGTCTGAGAATCAGAAACTATCACACTGATGTAGGTTAGATAACAGATAACAGTAATGGGAGATTATATTAATCTCCAATTAGAAATAATACCTGACTAAGAATTCTAGATTACCTGTACCTTCCAACAAGTATTGAATCAGGATCATTCACCTTGAAACATTGTAACTTGTGTGGGTTAAAAACTAATTAAAACTTGCAGAATTAATCTCATTTTGGGCCTGTTCTTGTGGAAAAAAGTCTAACTAACACATAATGTAAGAATTTACTGTGAAATTATAAGATGCTATTCTCAAGAATACCTTAACATTTTTCCTTGGTCCTTACTAAAATTTGAATTACATACTACAAATAAGTAAAGGAGAAGACAAGAAAATCATATTAAATATATGTGCATTATATTTCCCTTAACTACTTTTACCTGGTATGATACTAACTACCCATATTGAAAGACACCGTGACTATTCAATAACAATGAAAACTGGTATTGTAAGGTGCCACCAAACTATTTTATTTACATAGTGAAATGATTAAATTGAGTATCTTACATAGGAATTTGAAAACTCTGAAGAAAACTTCTTTGTTCTCTTTTTAGCAAAGCAAAGTATTTCCAACTTTACAAAGAAAGACAAATACCTTGTCTTGTTAGGCTATCATTGAAAATTATACTTTTCCAATTGGTGAGTAAAAAAGTATGAATCTTTTCATTCTTTTTTTAAAATTTGATTTTATTGTAAAGATGCTGTACAGAGAGGTTACAGTTACATGAATAAGTTAATGAGTACATTTCTTGTTACCCCTCCTTTGTTTTTCTCCTACTATTCCTTCACCTCTCATCTCTCTCACTCCTCCTCCCCTCTCCCCAAAGTTGTAAAGTTTATTTTCAAAATAGTGTCCTGTGAGTATCATTAGATTTATATGCAGAAAAACCTCTTGTGAAGCCTCCAGTGGTACAAAACTACACACTCAAGCTCTTTCATATATTGAAGAACTCTCTTTCTTGATATTGCTAATTGATGCATTTTGGCAAGACTGTCAAACGTTCTCAACTATTTTTTTTAAAAGCTCTCAGTTTTACTCATAAAACTCACAAAGATAGGGATGACTATTCTTTATTAATAGTTATTAAATGGCACTTGTATATTTTGTCAGTCTATCTCATCTATCATTTACTATCTCTCTTATCTCTTTTGCTACTGACAGGATACTCACTAATCTATGTGCCTTTTCAAAGGCATGCACGCTCTATGAGTCAAATTGCCAAATATCACTTCCCACGTGTCTACTTCTTTCTCAAAATATGGATTTCTGATTTTGATCCAAGTATTGTGATCCCGGTGGCCCTCTCCTGATCTCCCAAATAGGGGTTGCTTGTCAGGTTTCCAGCCATGGCATCCTGTCATGATATTAAAAACAGGCACAAACTGTCCAGAAAGGAAGACTGAAGAGTAACCTCATTGTTTCAAAGTCCATTATTAATACCATCACTGTTTGCTTGTTTTTTCTTTGGAGTTGGATTTCTGCCAGGACAGTATCTGTGTGTTTTATAGAGATTGTTCAGTGTCAAAAACAGGACACACAATAATAGAATTTATGGGAAAATAGGATTAGAGAGAATCTATGCAGCTTTGTAATCAGAACACTAACAGTAACTTTTAACAGAGTTAAAAGAAATGACAGTATTCTAACTAAAGATACACATTAGGGCTGGGAATATGGCTTAGTTGTAGAGTTTTTGCCTAGCATGCATGAAGCCGTGGGTTCTAGTTCTCAGTGCTCAAGTGGTACAGTGATAGCCTTGAGCAAAAGAAGCTCAGAGAAGTGCCTAGGACCTGAGTTCAAGCCCCAGGACTGGCAAAAATGAATGAATCAATGAATAAAGAAATAAATAAATAAAACATATACATTAAAGTACTCATGATCTTTTATTTAATAAAACAACATCAGTGTCTTAGTAGTATGATGCAAAGGATAGACATAATTGAATCAATGGTGTTACATAGGAAAGAGCAGAATGTAGTGGAGAGACCCTCAGCAAACACTTGTATGTGGCCAAAGAAAGAATGAGCGAAATTAGTTGCTAGATATATGGAAACTTTCATGGCAGATATGTTTCCATTATTAAGATAATTAACTAAACAATTGTAGCCAAACATGGGCTCAGCTGCCTTTCAATTGAGAAAGGTATATAAATCTATTAGTGAAAATTGAAAAAGAACACACTTTTATTTCTTGATCATTGAAATTGATAGTTTTCTTTGATGAGAGTGATGCAGGCAAGTGTCCAGCCTTCTGATCCACAAGTCTTCCTGAATAGTGTTATATTTTCAGCAGGTGGTATCAGAGGAAGTAAACAGAGTACTATTAACTGTATATGATAAGTAAATTTCACAAATAATAAAAATCACTTGCAATAGTTGAAATATTCTTCTTTTGCATATTTCATATATTTATCTTTTTAATCTCCATTTTATTTCATATTAAGATCAAAACTTCAAGTATGCCCTATAAATTTCATTCAAAGATGACTGAAAGTGAGCTATTTTCTAATATTATCATAAGTGCAAATGTCAGAATAATTAGCAGAATTATGATGTTGTTTGCATTCTGTTATTTAAGATAAGGTCTTGCTAATTTGCCTTAAGTTTACAATCTTATGACTTCACTTCCTGAGTAGCTAGAACTATAAGCGTGCATCATCTCACTCAGTTTATGAACTATTTAGTAAAAAAATTGAATATGCATGAATTTTACACTTATGGGTGATTATAATACTAATATTGTCTTTTTTCTTATTGAAATAAAAGCAGTGTTCTTTCACTATGAAAATAAAGTGTTTGAATGAGCAAATTACTGTACTATGTAACACGATTTTAAAGACATTTGTAAGCAGTAATAATAACTTTATTAACTTTATTTATTTGATAGGCTGCAATTATATATACTATTATATATACTATTACTAGCTAACATGTACAAATGAAAGAAATTGAGTCAAGGACTGTGTTAAGCTCTTGTATTACAGCTAGCATGGTGGATAATAAATGGATGATTAGAAAGCCAGCAGTTTATTCCATATGTCATGCTTTTCAGTAATGTAGCACATTATAAATGGGATTAAATCCTGATTCTAAATGTAAATACAATAAAGAAACATTGGAATGAGCCAGTGGATTGGAAAGCATCCATAGGTTAAACAGAAAAAAATGTGCTTCAGAAGAGAAGATGTGACAATGCCCTAGGAAAGAAATAAGTTCAGGGTGAGACAAGAAAAATATGAAGGATGCACGAAAAGGAAGTAAATTATCTTTTCTGTGGCATATTAGAAGGAATCCCAGCACTGGATGATCCTGACATTACGAATTAAAGGAACTCATTCGCAACTAATATCCCAGGAAGGTATATAAACCAGAATTTAACAAGATCAAGATATGCAACGTTTCCAACAATCAACACAGAAGAACAATGTTTTGTCACAAACTCAAGAAATTGAAATTTAAGATGGATCACACATTGAAAAATCAATAAATTTTCTACACACTCCAAAACCACAAATGATATTTATATAATCAATATTATTTTAGTAAATAAGCTTCACATTTCAAATAATCCTAAAATACGTGAAAAATGAGGCAATTCCAATTAGTTAAAGAAAGTTATATCGAGTTTCTTCATTTGCCATAGTCAAGAACAGATTCTCAGCCCATAATGCTTCAAAAACATGGTTTCACCTTTCCATCTTCCTGCATTGATTATGCTTGCTCCATTTCCTTTGTTTATTAGGACCCTGTTGTGAAATCAATCTTATTTTTATTTTGGAATCTGTTTCACAAGTTGATTGGAAAACAATTCATTCATACAATGAATGATGCCCAATGTCTCAACAACCTGTAGCTCTTCAGAGCATGAACTTCTAGTCTCTGATACACTGGAATTCTGACATGACCTTGTTTTTATTCTATTTCCCCATCATATTGTTTAATACAGTGTTTGATAAATTTGCCGGTTATAAACTTCAGTATCAATGGTCAATAAATATAGCATCTGTTTGTGTGTCTGTCTGTGTGTCTGTGTACCTGTGTTAGTCTTGAACCAAAGGCCTATTTGTTTGTTTGTTTGTTTAAGGCTGGTGCTCCACCATCTGAGCCACACCATTGCTTCTATCTCTTTCCTGGTTAGCAGAAGATAAATCTCACAGATTATCCTACCTGGGATGATTTCAAATGAGACTCTTAGCTCTCAGCCTCCTGAGTAGGTAGGATTATAGTCATGAACCATCAGTGCCCAGGTTACTACACTATTTTTTATGTATAAAAGTTCATCAACTTAGGAATTTATATCTATCAAATAATTACTAAAAAGAGCACACATATTAAGGTCACAATAATTTTGATTCATTTTGTTGTTTTACATATACAAATTGTGTAATGTTTCTAATATAATTTTCTGTTATGGCTATGAAAATGGCAAATAGTAGTAACTAATTGTAGTCATATTTTTGTTTCCTTCACTATTAAAGAATCATTTCTGAAATATTTGACTATATACTTCCTTGTTTCTAACTAACCTAATATGATTCAATTATCATAATACTGTTTTATGTCTTTATCACAAAATTGATGTTTATGTAATTTCTTCCAGAGTTAACAGCATTCATAACTGCATACATATTGGTATATATCATAATGTATATAGTTATATGTTTAAACTTGGAGTATGCCTCCATACTGACTTAGCACATTTCATGCTCAAAACATTCATATAAGAATCAGGAATCTTATTTATACTATGCCAACGTTTTATGATAGCCTTTTATTCTGTTTATTTCAAGATTCTGGTCCCTCACCATCTGCCTTTGTAGTTACTTCCACCTTACCTTAGGACAGAAAGCATACTGCGCAGCTTCCAACAAAGTGAGAGTAGGGCTGTTTCACTATCTGCTCTGCAGGAAAGGCTGAGTGAAGTTAGGCTGTATCCTCCCCTAGAGTCAGCTCTAAGCCATCCCTTGCCTAATGAGCTGTTTTCACCAGCATGCACAATGCTCTGTTGTTGTTCCCTATTGCTGGCTGCTTTGTTAACTTTTAATTCCCTGTGAATACTTTTTCTTTTTCTTTCTTTTTTTTTAAACTTTGTAAAAGCATTGCAGATTACTTGAGTATTTTCCAGAATCAGTGAAGAACACAATGCAACATCACCTTATTTGAAATTTTGTGTTTTCTTCATTGTTGTGATTATATCTGTCTGAAATGTTCTTTATATTTACTTGTAACCCTCAGAAGGATAGCCATGAGAACCAATATGAGATATCATTTGCTTTGTTAAATAATAATTTGCCAAAGTTAAGCATGACTTAAATACTCTTCTTTCTATTTCTCTCAATGATGCTTTAGATTATTTTTTCTGATTGTGGACCAGTTGATCAATTTAATGAACTTGCCCCTCTCCCCTCTTTTATTGTCAGTTGTGAGTCTTGAACTTAGGGCCTGGCATTGTCTCTAAGCTCAAGGTCAGTGCTCTACCACTTGAACTGCAGCACAACTTCTGGTTTCTAAAAGGTTAATTAGAGATAAGGGTCCCTTGAGGATGTTTTTGTCCAGGATCAGCTTTGAAGCTTGATCCTGAGATCTCAGCCTCCTGAGTAGCTAGGATTACAAGTGTGAGTCATTGGTACTTGGCTACTTGTCCCCCCCCCACATTTACACATAAATTTGTGTAAATTTATATGGACAATCTGTCTTTAGGAAACACTGTGCTTTATTTTGATCCATTTATTTATTAATAGATGTCAATTTTATTGTTTAAACTATACAAGGTCAATCTCCTGGTGCAGTGAAAACGTATAGAACCGAAGGCATCACTCCTGCTCATCCTTCCCATACCTTACACTTTGAGGAGCAAGAAGAAAAAAAGAAAACTGGAAATGAGATCTATGAATAATGAAATATAATTGGCCTTCCATAGCCAAGCAATGAACTAATTGTAAATAAAGAATAATATTTTAGAAAAAAATTACATCCATATATCTTTCCTCTCTAATTCCTAAAAAATACTGTAACAATAAAAAGAGATTTACATTGCATTAGGTACTTTAAATCATCATATTTAAAGTACACAGAAAGATATGTTGGACTATGGGCAAATACTATGTCATTTTATATAAGAGATTGGCGCTTCCACAGATTTTCATAGTTTGATGGGTACTAGAACCCATTCTCAATACATACTGATAGATACTTTACAAGGTAAATTAAATAATAGAAAGTCACAATGTTAAATGAGGACTTGGAAAACTCTTTGATGTTATCTATTTATTTAATTTAGTGAAGGTCTCTCACTATTTAGTCTAAAGTAGTGTCAAAGTCATCATCCTACTTCTTCTATATCCTGTCTGCTGGGATTGTAGATCCATGTTATCATGCCTGATAGAATTCAGTTTTCTCAGAAACGGATACTAAAAAAAATCAAGTCAAACAGAAGACAACAGCAGTCAAGAGAAGGTGAGGGATGTGGTAAAGGAAGAACTGAATGTAACACATTGCAAACAAACAGAAATGAAGAGGATATTGTGCAGGCACATACTTGAAATGCCTGGGAAACATCAAGGATACCTGCAAAATAGCAACACAGGCAAATAGAGAAGAAAGAGGCCTGCCAGGGACTGTGGATCAGTCAGGAAGTTTTAGGTCAGTGATGATGGTGACTTGGGACAATAGTGGCAGAAGAGTCATGAAACTAGCATAGTGGTAAATAACAAAGAGGTCACAGAAATGTCAGTTTCAAGTGGGCAGTAAATTAGAACTAGAAAAGAGAAGAATTAGACAGTTGATGTCTATTCTAAGATGCATTTCCAGACCTCATGTTGTAATAAGGAGATTTTCTGAAGATGGTATTATAATGTCTTCTGCAATATGCTAAAATTTCCATGAAAATCCATTCAAATTTCAGAATGGCCTTAGAAATCTAATTCATATCCATGAATGTCTATAATTGTATTCAAATTGTATTTTTTATTTTTCCTTTCTATTTCTGACTTTGATATGTTTTAATCACAATTAAATAAACTTGGCAGTAAACGTCCTAGATTGCTACTTTTTTCAGCTTCCTCTCTAATACAGTTTATATCCATTTAGGTATTTATAAAGCACTTTAAAAGATATTGACTTTACCTAGCTTATACCTAGCTACTCAGGAGGCTGAAAGCTGAAGATTGTGGTTGGAAGCCAGTCCAAGCAGGAGTCTGTGAGATTCTTTTTCTTTTTTTTTTTTTGGGTCCGGTCATGGGGCCTGAACTCTGGGCCTGGGCACTGTCCCTCAGCTCTTCAGCTCAAGGCTAGCGCTCTATCACTTGAGCCACAGCACCACTTCAGGCTTTTTTATTTTTTGCTTATGTGGTGCTGAGGAATCGAACCCAGGGCCTCTGGCATGCAAGGCATGTGCTCTACCACTGAGCCACCTTCCCAGCCCGTCTGTGAGATTCTTATCTCCAATTAATCACCAAAATAGCTGGAAGACAAGCTGTGGCTCAAGTGGGAGATAGATAGATGTAGATAGATAGATAGATAGATAGATAGATAGATAGATAGATAGATAGATAGAACTATTAACATTTGTCAAATCATAAAAGCACTCATAAATGACAACAAAACCAATTCTTATCCTTATTTCCAGTTGTATATATTCTATAAGATAAATTGTTTTAGTCTAAAGAACAAAATATAATACTGTGTATGTGTGTATTGTAGTATTCCATTCATGAAGTGTAGCATAGTGTATACTACCACTTTAAGTATTCCCTTGATATATTGCCATCTGTGATTGAAAATACAATCACACAAATCCACTCTGAGATTAAGGAAAAGTAAACATTGCTCTCCAAATGTAAAAGCTACTCTCTCCTCTTCCTCCTCCTCCTCCTTCTAATTTTCTTCTTCCTCTTCTTCCTCTTGTTTTTTTTTTTTTTTTTGACCAGCATTAACTCTATAAGTCAGGTCATGAGTACAATGATTCTTGGTCAATGTTATTCTTTCCTACATTCTCCCCATTTTCTCCCTCCCATGCCTTCCTTCAACAAACATGAGGATTTTTATTTTGTATAATTAATTAATTTATATATTTATTGTCAGTCAGGGGGCTTGAATTCTGGGCCTGGGTGCTGTTCCTGTGTTCTTCAGCTCAAGGCAAGTGCTCTACCGCTTGAGCCACAGCCGCACTTCCAGTTTTCTGGTATTTTATTGGAAATAAGAGTCTCACAGACTTTCCTGCACAGACTGGCTTTGAACCATAATCCTTAGATCCTGAGTTGCTAGGCTTACAGGTGTGAGCCATCAGTGCCTGGCATTTCTTTTTTTTATGTGATATATAGTTAGAAATATATTAAATTGGAAACATGACCTAAATGTTAATTCCAGTAGAACTACCCATTGAATACTTGAATTCAAATCTTAGTACAGCCAGGCAAAAAAAGCCAATTCAATGAGGTTTTGTTTACCTTCTTAATTGATTATTTATGAAATAAGTTTTTAATGTTAACCCCTAAAATACCAGCCTTGCATTTCAAGTAATCTTAAAATGTGATATGTAACATAAAACATTACAGGAGTTAAGCGGTCTCATATTTCTACATCAGTTTGTGATTACAGCAGATTGAAATTCTGCATTTCCAGTACATCCAAGGTGCTACATTTTCACTCTCTTCTCCAAACGACCGGTTGAAATTAACCTGCCTCTGTATGATACTAAGAGATGGAACTCAAAAGGTGACTATGGCATTACTTTCTGAAGTAGATTGAATACAATATTGACCTGTACAAGCTCTTCCATGTAATTATCATGGTAGTGACCTCCTGACTGATGAATGAGTCTGACCATTTTTTCTCTATTTCTTACATGCACACCACACATCACAGGCACATATATGATCCTTCACAAATTGTGTTTTGACACAAAAAGATGAGTCTCACCATATGAATGGAATAGCCGTCTGTTCTTGATAATTACTCAATCTCATCCACATTTGGTCAGGAGATGTGAGTCTAACGCTGAGCAGCAGGAGAAGTGCTTAACTGGAGAGGGCAACCCAAGTAGGAAATATTCACAACATTAATGAACAGAAGATATGTGTATTTGGAAGGTAAGTTTATATGGATCTCTGCAGTACAGTAGAGTCTTTAGTAAACTTATGCCTTATTGTTCAGGTAAATAAAGAATACCTCTTTTGTGATTTTATTTTTTTCCATGTCTAAAATGTTCCTCAAAATTGTGTGATATTAAGAATTCAGGGTATTAATTTTATGGACTTCTGTATCATTTTATTTTTGACCTTTCAAAGTTAATTCATAGAGAAGCAAGTGGTTAAGTTTTGTATGCGCATGCACACACACACACACACACACATATACACACACACATCCTAATATATCCCATTTATAACCCACGAAAATTGGTCCTTGTCTGACCATTACTAGTCCATGAGTAATTTTGATATTTAGATTTAACACCTACAACTTAATTTTCCTAAGAACATCAATATTGAGACTTTGCTAGAGAACAGCTTTAAAACTCAATTTGACCATGACAGATTCTCTAAACAAGCACAACAAATCAGATAAGGCTTGAAAAGGAGAACCATGTAGCATACTTTTCTTATGAAACCAATTTATTTAAAAATGATTTATCGTTATGCACATTCTTCCTTTGATTTATTAATTAATTCGGTGTAGAAACTAAATGGCAGGCTCTATCACTGGGTGCCAGGAGACAGTGTCATAGAACTACTTTTTTCCCTTTCAAAATGGATTGTCGGTAATTGATTGTTAACCTGAAGGAAAAACATTTTTTTCAAACACAATTTCCAATAGAAGCAAGCTGAGAAGCACCTTACCCCATGTATTCTTTTAACTTTCAGAGAATGAATGCTGTGTATGTTAAAGAGGATTTTTATTTATTTATTCAGAGAAGTTATGTGAAATATTAGTGCAGGGAATTTTAAAACTGAATGGTGTATTCCATTTTATAATTTGAACTCAAAAATTACTTCATTCATAGTTATGGTAAAAGTTAAAATTTCCTAGATTATAAGCAAACCATCTGGAATCCTTATAAAGACATACAAAATCATCACAAAAGATCTGTGATTAGAATGATGGAAGATGAAAATGATCAGTTAAGTTTTAGAGGTGACATTGGCAGGACTTACCTAGACTTTGGTTGCAAAGGTACTGATAATGAATAGTTGAGAATATTATTAAAAACTCATTGTCCAAAGCCATCTTCATGGAGTACATCTTTATGATATTATATTCTCAAATGCAATACAAATTCAGGGTTAGTAAGGAGAAACATTATTTGAAATAATTATAGCAAGAAAGAAGGTAGAGACTGATTCAATCATGGAGTGGAACCATGAGTCTACTAGGGAGAATTCACTAACAATACAATGTATCTCAAGAGTCATGTACATAATACTTTGTTTAATAAAGATAAATGATGAAAACTAGTGAATGGAATATGAAACAGTGATATTAAAGTTAGGACTGATCAGATATTAGGTAAGAGAACAAGTCACTGGAGGCTTGTTATAGAGTGTCTGACATGGAAAAACTCTTTATCTGATGTTTGGTTAGTAAACATTTCTTCCAATTACAGGAGTGGGCACTGTATGTTCTGTGGGCCACATCATTTGGTATATGATAGGAAAGACATGTATATTCTTCTTGTCAGGCCCCCATAGTTTTCTGCCTATTTTAATAATTTTGTATGGCAAGTGAATTACATCACAATATTCAATTGTTTCTTGTCAGATAATAGGTTACCTATCCATTATGAAGCATAGGATGAGAATGAAGTCATAAGTAAACATGGAAAACATTCATTGAACTCCTGGAAGTGTGATGGGTAAATAAATTGGTTTTTGTTTATTTCTTGTTGTTTTGTTTTGTTTTTTTTTTAGTAATGTTTCCCAACGCACACACAGAGCCTAGGGAAATTGATGAACTCAATATTTTCAAAGAAGACCAGACTCATATAAAATCCAGTAAACCATAATATATAATTATATGTATGTATATGTTTGTATTTTATAAAAATTAAATGCAACAAATGAATGCATTATTTTAAAGTGTATATCTTCAAAATTGTCAATATGCTAAGATGAAATATTTCACTTCATTTAGCATGCAAAAAACAGAGGTATTCAATATTCCCCTTAACTACATCATCAAATGTACAAGAGATTAAATTTGAAGTGAATGCATACACTGATGATTTTTATTTTTCTTACTAATTCATTTTCATACCACTTCTTACAAAATGCACAATTCAGTAGACAACAATCAAGAGTTACATTACTTCATAAACTTGCAAGCACTTATTGAAATGTAGCTTAAGTGACTTCATGATGAGTTCGGTAATTGACAACTTTTTTTTTTTTTACATAGCTTCTTATAAACGAGAACGACTCATACTTCATTCTTTGACACTAATCTAGTTCACTGAGAAAGTTTACCATTGACCATAGATGTTTGTTGGCGCATGCAGCAAAGCCAGGGGCTGGGTTCGGAGAACCAGTTTGACTGTAGCAAAATGTTCTCGGGTAGCTTTTGCTCTCTTCTGGAAGAGTACACTAACAGATGGCAACTTGTCATTGCTAATGGAGTGTTATCCTAAAAACCTTCAAGGATCCACGCAGAGTGTGACACTCTTCCCCTCCTCTTTCAAGCCACCTCACAGAAATAGCCCATAATGACCTCTTTCTTTTCACAGATGATTCCACCTTATGTCGGCTGTTTCCTTCCAAGACACATCATGGCCGTTCTAATCCAAATATGACAAAAGGTTTTTCATTGTTTGACAGCTAATCTATGGACTAAATACGAGAGACCTCGTGAATCAGTAGGAAGTGTATTGTGGCCCAAAGTTAGAAGACATGAACGCCAGCCCTGGCTTTCTGAGTCTTGGTCCAGACAGCATTTCTGATGTGGATTTTCATTGTATACTTTGAAATATGTGCAGACTGTCTTTTACAAAGAATAAGCTTATTGCATTAGATTATACATACCATTGATTGACGCAAAGAAAACATCATATTATTAGCTAATAAATCAGGCTACTTTATTCTATCTCCAGATAGAAATGATCAATTTTGTTTTTAAACTACAGAATAACCATCAGCCACCACCACCATTTTTCTATCTTCCTGTATTAGCTAACAAATACATGCTAGAAATTTTACTTCTTTTTTGTCTCCCTCCTTCTTTCTCTACTTTTTCTTCACTGCTGATCACTCCTCTCTCTTCCTCTCATTTTCTTCTTTCTCTCATTCTCCACCTACAGAATGTTATTTATATTTACATACGTATTTCACTATGTACACAATATATGCTTACATATAAAATGCATATACATTCAAATATGTATAAATATATTTATATTTAGAATCTCTATCTTCAGAACAACACAATTTACTCAGCACTGATACACACTCCTAACTCCTAAGTATTGTTTTTAGTGAAGGAAACTGAATATATCTATTGTCATTTGCATTAAGATGAAATAATTTTCAAGTCTCCAGTCTATCTTTTTTATGAGCATTGTTAAAGGTAGTTGAAAGGTGAAATTCAGAAAAAAGTAAATGGAAAGGCCCTATGAAAAATAACTAACTTCAAATTAATCCAGGATTATGGTTAAGCATTATAAATCATATATTAATATTTTACTATGACTTCATTGGCAATCCATAACTGTAGATAGTATATTAATGAATATTTTAAAGTTTTATGTTAATTTATATTTTCCTAAAACATTTTAGCATAATTTTATTATCTGATTCAGATATTCTCAAAGTTTTTTGGCATAACCCCACTTGAAGTCTTCTTGAAAACATCAATTCCTAGATGTCACCTAATATCTACTGATAAGCTCTAAGAAGTACATATTTTTAGAAATAAACATTTTTATTAAAGAAAAATTGCACTTGAACAGTGTTATGCAATTTAATTATGCTCTTACTTAATATAGCTGAGTTTCAAAGAGCAAATTTTCCCCCAGATTGAGTTTCAAGCATTAAATTGTATTTTATTAAAAATTTATAACCTAGGTGTCATTCAATATAGAAAAAACATTGTGTTCCATAGATATAGCTAAATTATCAGTATTGTTAAGGTATCTTGATCAAGATACCTTGTAAACAAAGGAGGGTAAAAAGCACATTATTAAACATCTAGTTATTTCCTTTATTTGGGAAAAGGAAGAAAGGACTTTCATGTCTTTCTGGCTTCCAGGACCCTTATGATTGGCTGTTGTGTTTATCCTATTATTTGGAAAATTGTCCAGTTTGGAAATTGGGCTATCATCCTCTCCTGCTTTCTCAGAACATTCCCTCTTAGAAATAAACACCATATGTTTCTTCTCGGTGATTTAAAATCAGCATGAGTCAGAATATTTTGAGTTAAGCAGTTGTGGTCTAAGGCATGACCTCAGTCCAAATTAATTGCCTTCCATCAATTTTATTTAATGTTTGTAATACCTTCTGTTTGAGAATCATTTAATCCAATAAAAATTTTGACTTCTTAGCAGACATGTTTATGATGAAACAAATACACATTTTTTTCTCTAGCACATGTAAATAAATAATATAAACCTAATTAGTCATGTGTTGAACGTAATTTGACCATGACAGTCATGTAGCAATTATAGTTCTCATAAAAGCTCCATTCTTAAATCTAATTAACAGAGAATAAACTTTAGTTGAAAGTAAATGTACAGATACTTCCAAGTGTCATATTAACTAGATTAAAATTGTTTTCAAAAACAAATCTATTATCATCCTAGCCAAACTAGATTTTTAAAATGTTTTGTTAGTAAATAACAACAGCAAAACAAAAAGTATGTCTGATTGTACCTAGACATTGTTTCAGTTTTTTTCTGTTTGCTCTGCTTGATTTCCAGTTAATGCTACTATTAAAGGAAGTTCCAAAAATTTGGAAGTGAGGAGTAACTGGAAGAAGTAGGTCATTGTGGTTCGCGCTTGCTTTCTATATTTTGTCCTGGACCCACTTTATAACTATTGGTGTCTTTTTTTATTCCTGTCTGTTTTTATTTCTGCCTCTTTTTCTTATCAGATGCATAGCCTCTACTAAATTATCACACAACTATCATATGGGCTTAGAATCAATAGAGTGAAAGGCTTTCTACTGGATCTATGAGCCCAGATGAAATTTGACACAAAGGTGGCAGAAGCTAGGTCTAAAATACACTGGGTTGTGATAAATTATACAGGACTATAGGCATCCACCCACACTGAGAGGAAAGTAGGATACTCTTGGAAGAGGAACACAAAGGTGCAATGCCTGTGTTACAAAGCAATATTCATCGAAATGAACTCCAGGACAAAGAAATGGAAACATGAAGTTTTTTTTAATGTGTTGCTATTTTTGTTTTCTTTTCTGTTTGTCTTATTTGTTCATTTATATGTCTTTCAGAGGGTAAGAGGAGGCACAGAAATGGAGGGACAAAGCATGAACAAATTCAGCAGTGATATTCACTAGACATTATATTGAAACTGAACTACACAACCTGTTGGTGGAAATGGGAGGGAAAAACTTGGAGAAAGCAGGTGTTATAATGTGGGGGAGAGAAAAACAAAGCAACAAAGAAATCATCTTATAAATAGCTTAGAAAAAAATAGCATGAAAGAAAACACATTTGAACTTACATCAACTTATCTGACCTTTTCTGCTTGTCTCAGACATATACTAGTTATTGAAATAAGGGAAACCATGGGACCTATGTTTCTTTGGGCCTGGCTTACTTCACTTAAGAGAATTGTTTCCAAGTCTTTCCATTTCCTAACAAATGGGGCGATGCCATTCTTTCTGATGGAGGCATAGAATTCCATTGTGTATATATACCACATTTTCTTGATCCATTCATCTACTGAGGGGCATCTGGGTTGGTTCCATATCTTACCTATAGTAAATAATGCTGCAATAAACATAGTTGTGCTGCTAGGTTTAGTATGGTCTTGTTTGTGATCATTTGGGTAAATGCCCAAAAGTGGGATTGCTGGGTCATAGGAGAGTTCTAAGTGGAGTCTTTTGAGGAACCTCCATACTACTTTCCAAAGTGGTTGAACAAGTTTACACTCCCACCAACAATGCAGTAAGGTTCCCTTCTGTCCACATCCCCTCCAGCATCTGTTGTTATTAGAGTTCTTGATTATAGCCATTCTAACTGGGGTGAGGTGGTATCTCAATGTTGTTTTGATTTGCATTTCTTTTATGGCTAGAGAGGTTGAGCATTTCTTCATGTGTCTATTGGCCATCCTTCTTTCTTCTTCAGAGAAGTTTCTCTTTAAGTTTTTAGCCCACTTATTTATTGGGCAGTTGTTTCTTTGAAGATTTGTTGTTGGGGGATTTAATTTTTTGAGTTCCAAGTATATTTTAGATATGAGACCCTTGTTCGTTGTATGGCTAGTGACGATCTTCTCGCAATCCGTGGGCTTTCTATTGATCTTGCTAGCTATGTCGTTTGCCATGCAAAAGCTCTGCAATTTTATGCAATCCCATTTGTCCAACCTTTCTTTGATTTGTTGTGTTTCTGGGTCTCTATTAAGAAAATTTAGGCTTGTGCCCAGGAGACCTAGGGTTTCTCCTATTCCATCCTGTAATGTTTTCAGAGTGTCTGCTTTGACTCCGAGGTCTTTGATCCATTTGGAGTTGATTCTGGTGCAGGGTGGTATATAAGGATCTAGCTTTAGTTTTCTACAAGTAGTTAACCAATTTTGCAAGCACTGTTTACTGAAGAGGCTGTCTTTCTTGCATTCTATTTTTTTTGCATCCTTAGGGTATAATTTGTGGAGGAAAAGGGAAAAAATTGTTTAAATAGGGATACAGGTGGACCCATTTTAACAAGAGATGTACAGGTCGTTATATCAAAAAATGAACTTTACTACTTTCGTTGGGGGGGTGGAGGATCAGGTAGGGGGGATGGTGGAAGGTATGGGAAGGAATGGGAAGGGGAAACAGAGGAGGAGGCAACAATGCTTGATAAAAAAATATACTCATTATCTTGTCCATGTAATTGTAACCCTACTGTATGGTATTTTCACACACACACACACAAACTTGGAGAGAGAGCAAAAGGGTAACATTGTCCAAAAAGACGTGCACTGTTTACCTGATTGTAATTGTAATCCCTCTGTACTTCACATATATAATAACAATAATTTTTAAATGGTTAACACAAGGACCTAATATCTAAAGGGTCTAGTACCTCTTTGTAGTAATATAGGCTAGCAGCTAAGTTTTAGAAAATGGGATTTTGCAAAATGACTTCGATTTATTTCTATGAATAAGCTTCTTGAAGTCTGGGACAAAAGAAAGATTTTTAAAATTCAGTCCTTTTGGACTAGATTATTTTACTCCACTCCCTTTGTAATGTACATTAATCTGTGTTATGACAAGGTAAATAACTAGGAATTTAACATTCCTCATTGCTGCTTAGGTCAGTTGAGTTATGCACCTAATAATTTTTCAACTGTATTTAAATATTTAATTAAAACAGTATAATTATTGCTATAAGTGGTAAGTTAAATAGAGTAATTCAACATATATATTTGAAAAGTATACCTAAAACTGTAAAAATTACTCTGGAGTTTGGCTGATCAACTTGAGGTGAATAAAATGATAAATCTTAAATAGTTGAGAATTCTAGTTGCTTTATAAATGCATTGAAGCATTTGTTTGAATTTGAGTACTTTGAAACCATGCATGCTTGTAAGCATGCCTCACTGACACTACTAATTAGAATTAAAGTCAACTGACATATTAAAAGAAAATGTCTACCTCTATATTTAACAACAAGCAATTGAAAATATAAATGCTTTTGTTTTAAAAAGGGAATAAAATATGTATTATCAATTGTAAAGACTCCTTTAACAAGCCTTTTTAGTAATTATATAAACTTATACTGAATAAGGAATGTTTCTAATTACCAGTATTGCTATGAGGCAGGAAAAGAGAGCCAGAACAACCTTACCCTGTAGGAGCTTAGATGAAATGCTAAAAACTTAGTACAATGCTCTGCACAGAAATGTTATCGATAAAATTTGGTGAGTAAAAACATAGTCTAGAATTTAACTCACAGACAATAGAAAGCTAGTAATGCGCTTTTGCAAGTGTGATTGTGTTTAGATGGATTAGTCTATCTTATACAATAGTTAATAGATTTAGGGAATGACAAAGTGGGTGGCAGAAAATGAAGGAGACTATTATAAATACACATTTATGATTCAATTAGGAACTAAAGTCATTTAAATTTAGTAGAAGTTGTTCATCTCATATAGTATGCATTTAATAAATTGTCATTGCCATTTGGCAAATTATGGAGTAGGCATTGAGAATATATTGAGGAACTGGACCACGCATAACATGTATTCATGTGATTTTCACTATGGCGTAGAGGAGAGCTATTTCTGAGTTCTTGTTGAAAGGCTATTGCATGGACAATATTGTTGGACAAGAATTATTATGGAATACAAATGCATTGATAGACCATGAAAGGCACTTGAAGTCTTCCTGGAAGAAATGATACATATGGTTAAGTTCAAAGGAGGAATCTGTTTATTCAAACAAAGAAAATGTAGGAAGAAGGATCTTCTAAGCGAAGGGTACACAAAAATCTAAGGCAGATAAAAATAACATCAACAGAGTGTAGTGTCCAAGAAAATAAAAGCAATTACAAGATCTCAACAGGAACACATAAGCATTGGTTAGAAAAAGAAGAAAGGTTCCATACCTTAGCTATTTAAATAATGCTGCAATAAACAAAGTTGTGTTAGTAGTTTTAGTATGGTCTTGTTTGTGAATATCCGGATAAATGTTCAAAAGTGGGATTGCTGGGTCATAGGGGAGTTCTATGGGGAGTCTTTTGAAGAGCCTTCATACTACTCTTCGAGTTTACACTCCCACCAACAATGCAGAAGGGTTACCTTCTGTCCACATCCCCTCCAGCAGCTATTGTTATTAAAGTTCTTGATTATAGCCATTCTGACTGGGGTGAGGTGGTATCTCAATGTTATTTTGATTTGCATTTATTTTATGGCTAAGGAGGTTGAGCATTTCCTCATGTGTTTATTGGCCATCTTTCTTTCCTCTTCAGAGAAGTTTCTCTGTAAGTCTTTAGCCTACTTATTTATTGGTAAGTTGTTTCTTTGAAGATTTGTTGTTGGGCATTTAAATTTTTGAGTTCCAGGTACCCCTCATTAGATGAATGGATCAAGAAAATGTGATGTATATATACAATGGAATTCTGTGCCTCCTTCAGAAAGAATGGCATTGCCCCATTTGTTAGGAAATGGAAAGACTTGGAAACAATTATATTAAGTGAAATAAGCCAGGCCCAAAGAAACATAGGTCCCATGGTTTCCTGTATTTGCAATAACTAGTATATGTCTGAGACAAGCAGAAAAGGTCTGATAAGATGATGTTAGGTGAAATGAATCCCAGGATAAGGCCACAAGTGGTTTTGTTTTCTTTCTTGCTATTGTTTCTAAAGGATTTTTTTGTTGGTTTGTATGCCCACCCATGGTATAACTCCTGTTTTCATTGTATTTGATGTTGGTATAATTTGGGGAGTGGAAGGAAATAAACAAATTGTTTAAATAGGGATACAAGTGGACCTATTGCAACAATGAGCTGTACAAGACGCTATGTCAAAAAAGAACTTTACAACTTTGGCAGGGGGGGCTAGTAGTGGAGATGGGAGGGCAGGGATGGTAGAGGAAAAACAAAGGCGGAGGCAACAATACTTGATAAGAAATGTACTCATTACCTTGCTCATGTAATTGTAACCCCCTCTGTATGCTATTTTCACAATAAAAAAAACATATTTTAAAAAAGAAAAAGAAGAAAGTTTTGTACCATTTGTAAAGAAATGGAATGACCTGGAAAAAAACATAGTAAGATGCAGAAAGACAAAGGTTGCATGTATTTCCTCATATATGTAAGCTAGAATTAGCTTATCAACCTGTAAGGAAAAATGGTTGTGTGGTACACTAGTGGTTACAAATGTATCAAGTAAAATATGGTAGATTCAAATGAAAATGGAAATAGTATAATTCCCTTGAAAGGCAAAGTCAAAGCCATATAAAATAAGCACCAAGGAAAGAGTATTTGTAAGAGGTAGGCCGGGGCTAAAGGAAGAAGGGTAAATGGGTGAAGAGGGAAGTGTTGGGGAAGAGAATGGAGTCAAGAATTTTGTGTGTCAAGAAATTAAAGAATGGTTGGACAAATGGGATTGCATAAAATTGCAGAGCTTCTGCATGGCAAAGTACATAGCTAGCAAGATCAATAGAAAGCCCACAGATTGCGAGAAAATCTTCACTAGCCATACAACAGGCAAGGGTCTCATATCTAAAATATACCTGGAACTTAAAAAATTAAATGCCCCAACAACAAATCCTCAAAGAAACAACTGCCAATAAAGGCTAAAGACTTAAAGAGAAACTTCTCTGAAGAAGAAAGAAGGATGGCCAATAGACACATGAAGAAATGCTCAACCTCTCTAGCCATAAAAGAAAGGCAAGTCAAAACAACATTGAGATACCACCTCATTCCAGTTAGAATGGTTATAATCAAGAACACTAATAACAACAGATGCTGAAGGGGATGCAGACAGAAGGGAACCGTACTGCATTGTTGGTGGGAGTGTAAACTTGTTCAACCATTTTGGAAAATAGTATGGAGGTACCTCAAAAGACTCCACATAGAGCTCCCCTATGACCCAGCAATCCCACTTTTGGGCATTTACCCAAATATTCACAAACAAGACAACACGAAAGCAAGAGCACAACTATATTTATTACAGCATTATTTACCATAGCTAAGATATGGAACCCAATAAAATCATATGTTTAGCTATTTTTTTTATAAAAAAGAACTGTGTGTGTGTTTGGGGGGGGGGAGATGGGAAGGGCTGGGCAGGGGAAACAAAGGAGGAGGCAACAATGCTTGATAAGAAATGTACTCATTACCTTGCCCATGTAATTGTAACCCCTCTGTACAGTATTTTTACAATTAAAAAAATAAAATACAAAATAAAACAAGAATTCCAATCATATTTTACAAAATTCAGAAAACTAAAGGAAAGGTTATGTCGGAAGGGTGAGTGGAATGTTGAGAGGTTTGACTCTCATCAAGATGCATTGTATTCACAAACTGCTTTGTTAAATTGCCACTCCTTTGTACAACGACCTAAAGATAATTTTAAAAATAAATCAATGAATATCCTACAAAATTAAGAAAATTGAGGGAGGAGATAATGTTGGCTCGGGGAGAAGGGTGAAAGGGATAATAAGATGCACTTTATTAAAAAACTGCTTTATTAAATGGTGATTCCTTTGTACAACTACTTGAACATATTTTTTAAGTCTCTTTAAGAAAGAGAATCTTAGCTCTGTTGGATACTTATGTCTTTATTCTAAAGAAGTTTGTGAACTATTAAAATATTTGAAGCAATTAGGACATGAGATAAATTTCAGTTGATGAAGTTTTCTCTGTGAGAAGAGCAGTGGAATCTAATGTAGCAAGAGGATAGCCAAATATTTTGGAGATTATTCTCATAATTAGGGCAGCTAGAGGCTGGGGCCAGAGGCATAATGTTATTACATGTTGAACTAAGCAAAATTCAAATGAACCACATTTATAGAGAGAGCACTTATTATATATCAAGCAACATAGTAAGCATCTTTAAACTTTCCATGATGTCTACAATAAACTACTGTACAGACATTGTTGTTAATCTTCATTCTATTTGTGATAACTTTGAGACCTAAAGATTTTGTTTACAGCTCTTAAGTCAAAAAGATAGGAGTTTACTGCTATGGAAGCAATGTTAGATATATTTCTCTACAATAATGGATGCTTATAAAATGTTTGGAAAAGCTAAAAAATGGATCTAGGGCAGACCATCAGGAATGACATCAGGAGTAATGATTTAAATGATAGAGAAATAAATGGCCAAGTAGAGTAATAAATGACCACTCTGCTCTGCTGAGAACATTAGTAAATCTAAATGAGAAACACAACACACTGTTGCTCCTAAGAATCCTGCCATTGTTGGTTCTTCTAGACATACAGACAATTTGTGAGCAGAGATCCACAGCTATAACTCAAGGATGAGAAAGCCACATATAACTACTGCTGTCTTAGAATGCTGTGATGACTCTTCCCATTAAGGAAGCTGAAAAACCAATATGAGAATTTTCTTGGAGAAACTCAGGTATGTGTAGATTTTTTTTCACAAAATGAGTCAAGGCTGATAGAATAGAGTATTCAAATATTTTTTCCAATTCTCATTTTGAACTTCTAATTGAAGGAACTTAATTGAATACCTAATTGCAAGAGCAGTGTGAAATAAAGATTTTTTTTAACCCTACAACTTTTATAGTGGAAATTATAGGGAAAGTAGTAATAAATCAACCATACAGGGGCAAAAGGGAAATCATGGAAGACACCCAAAAGGCTTACTGCAGCAGTCCAAGTAAAAGATAGTCATGATTTAGGGCAGAACATTAAGAATAGATGGGGTGGAAATTGCATTATTTAGGATACACTTCAGAAGTAAAACTAACAAAGTTTATTGGTGCATTTGAATATAGCATATGAACAAAAGACACTTAATCAAAAGCAAATGAAAAATTACAGTTGTCATTTTCTGAGAAGGAGAAGCAGATCTGAAGCTGACCTAGGGGGAGAAAAGCTAGGAGTTAACTTTGAAATAATTTGACATGTCTTTTGCACAGATGAGTACAAATGTCAAGAGAAACATATGTGAAGTTCAGTATGAGTTCAACTGCAGAAAATATGCTTCAAAGATGTCATCTCTTATGAATTTTTAAATGAAATTATATGAAAGAAACCAATTAAATGTTAGGCCACAATTATTTAAGAAATCAATTTCTCATTTGTTTTAGTTCCTACTACATCAGAATCATAACAATGTACTTTGTTACACAAAGAATAATGTAAAAGTTGAATGTTACATGTGAAGAAGTAAGATATGGAAGAATTCTCATTTGAGAATGAAACAAACTCTAATCAGTCATTGTAGAACATAGAAGCATTTTCCAAGGTAATATACCAACTATGAATATCTGACACAAGGCAAAGCCAGAAAAGGTAATCAATAAGTTTCTTAGGGGAAGATATTAGATTGCATGCTTCAACAAACAAAAAAAGCTTCACAAATAATTTGGTTAGAAGGCAAAGAAAAACTCAGGTTAAAACAATGCAAGGTTTTTTTTTTCTTTGTTGCTGTTGTTTTTAATGTACTATGTAATTTTTTTCTTTCTTTGTATGTTCTTTCCCCCTATAGTATAACCCCTGTTGTCATTGTATTTGACACTGTATATACACTTTTCTAATTTGGGGAAGGGAAGGGAAATAACAAAATGCTAAAACAAGGATACAGGTTGATACATTGCAACAATCAGGTATACAAGACACTGTGTTGAAAAGGAACTTTACAACTTAGGAGGGAGGAGTTGGGGAGGTGGGGAGGGAAGGGAGAGTAGATGAAAAACAAAGGAGGGGGTACCAATGCTCAATAGGAAATGTACTCATTACCTTCCTCATGTAACTGTAACCCCTTGTAAAGTATGTTTACATAATAAAAATATTAAAAACTGAAACAATGCATTGAGAAAAAAGGGAAAACACTCTGATTTTGTGTACATTGTTTTGAAATATTTACTAGACATAACTAATATTTACCACTCTTATGGTAGATTAAAAGACTCTTCTACAACCTAATATTCTATGGGTATTCAATGTACAAAAGTAATAAAGATTAAAGTATTTGGTGACAGAGTGTAGGATACAAAGTTCACAGGTCACACTATGGCTTTTTATACTCTGCTGCTTTGATTCTGTGGCTGACTCCTTTCTTTGCAACATTATTTATTCAATGTGTTTAGTTTGCTTTACAGGCTGTGGCAGCATCCACGGGGTGGACCTATTGAACCAAGCCGTAATAGATGTAATACATCAATACATTTGAGCTGAACAGCTTTAATTAGGCCTTCCCGGTCATTTCATCAATTCAGTTGAGTACCATTGGGATTCGGATAACAGCGAGCCTCCTGTCGAGCATGAGAATTACAGCACACCAGCAAGGATCTACCAGCCACAATGCAAGGTTAGGCAATCAACGATCATGCACACAGGGAAGTGCCCAGCGCCCAACCCATAAACTTACCCTTACAGTAATATCTTTGAAATCCTAAAACCTTAAACTCAAGTGTCAATTTGGAATGAAAACTGCCTT
This sequence comes from Dipodomys ordii, assembly GCF_000151885.1. Classification (NCBI taxonomy): domain Eukaryota; kingdom Metazoa; phylum Chordata; class Mammalia; order Rodentia; family Heteromyidae; genus Dipodomys; species Dipodomys ordii. The sequence continues at coordinate 19,034,592 of NW_012267217.1, forward strand.
AAACTCCCTCAAACAGACCCAGAAAGCCCTGTACCCGTTCAATAAAATGAGCAGGAGTTCACAATGTTGCTGTACACACACACATACATAATCAAGTTTCTGTAGCAATTCAGTTAGTAGACAAAAATACAAACAGCTACAAAAATGCCTCTAACAACATAAAATATCATTTATAACTTTTCAAATTTGTATAACATACTTGGTTTCTATCTTACATGGTACTTTGCCACATGTAGTCTGGTTTGTCATTCTGAAAATAAACTTCTGTTGAAAATTAACACAAATAAATATTATACTGGATAAAAACCACTGTGGAAGGAAAATGTCTACCATCTTACAAATAATTTTGTCTTAATTCATAGCTAATTTCCATATTCAAAATGACAGCTGAGGCCAGTAGAGTTGGCTCAAATCCAGGTAATAGAGACATTGTTTTGTTGTTTGTTTACTGAGAAAGGCACCCCAATGGTATTCTAATTTCCTTTAAATACAATGTGTACAATGTGAAAAGAAGTGGAAAGACACTTCTGAAAAACCTATAAATTTGTAATGGTGAAATGCTAGGAGCACTACAGGTGTAGCTTAGAAAAATCCACCTGTTATATCTCACTAAAAATCCATGTGGAGGAGGAGAATAGATTTTTGAGAAGGGAAGGAATGGGGCCAAATGAATTAGACCCATGGCTCAAGTCTTTCAAATGCCAAGATCAAACTGACAGATTAATTGGGGACACCACATTTCAGGAAAACTAGTGCAAGGTCTCTACCAATACCCTCATTCTTTTTCATCTAAAAACAATCTTTCAGCCAGCAGGAACATTCTGGAAGTCTGGTGATGCTGTAGCCACATTTGTTAAAGCTGCAGATGTCAAACCTGCTCATTTTCCAGGAACACAAGTCAAGTGCCAACTAAGTCAGTTGTTATAATGATGAAAGCTATAAATGATTCTTTTTTTTTTTTACCAAATGACAATGCTATTTTAAATATGTTGCCTTAATAAACTATTTATGTCTTATTAAACTATTTATGCCTATCAAATTAGAACATGGACTGGAAAAAAAGTATTAAGTAGTTATGTTTTTTTTACAAAAAAAACACCCAAAGAGTTATAAGCACAGAGAATTATGGCACTTACATGTTAAAATAACGTTAGATGGCGTAAAGGTTAATTTGAAATCTTTCAGATACAGACAAGAAGACTAAATTAGGCCTAATTGTCTTGTGCTTAACTTGGCCATTTAGAGATTGTTTAATCTAGATGCCTTCATATCTATCATACCTTTTTACATGGAATTATTTTTTCTTCTTTGGCTTCTTTAACCCATGGAATGTTTTCAATAGGGTATTATTATCACTGGAAAAAATTTAAATGATGGTATAATTACACTGATGGAGCTCTATGAATATTTCATTCTTCACAATATCCAAGCCCATTATCTTGATATTTTTCATCATTTAGAAATCTCTATGTGAGAGTATGACTGAAATTTGGGAGTTCTATGAAGAACTTATTGTGAATGTAATCTATATGTGAATCTTATTTCAGAGAAATAAAAGGAGTCAATGAATATCTACATATACAGTTACAGGCTGCATATGGATGGATGTAAGTTTGAAAAATTCTTCTTTTCTACTATGTAGTGCACTTCCACAAATCTAGGTGGTATAGGTCTATGACTAGAGATAGCTACCTGATATATTCAAGACACAAGGTCAATATAAGTCCCAGGTGGGTGCTGATCATATAAGAAAGATGGTTGTCTCTAAGTAAACTTTCACAATAAGGGGAAGTATATTGTAAGATAGTGATAAAACATACAAAATAATTAATACACACACTAGTACCATAGTTGGTTATTTTAATTATCATGGGCCCTATATGTTGTATAATTTTATATTACTGTATATATTTCTATCACAATGAAGTACAGTACATTTGTTTATGCCAACATGCTCACAAACATATGATAGATCTTTCCACAATTTATGATGGTCATACCCTCACTGTACTATGGAAAGTTTTTTTTTTATTGTGAGAATACCGTATAGAGGAGTTACAATTACATGGGCAAGATAACCAGTATATTTCTTATCAAACATTGTTGCCTTCTCTTTGTTTCCCCTTCCTATCCCTTCTCATACTCCCTCACTCCCCCCCACTCGGCCCTCCTCGCCACCCCCAAAGTTGTAAAGTTCTTTTTTCGACATAAGGACTTGTACATCTCACTGTTGCAATGGGTCCACCTGTATCTCTAGTTAAACAATTTGTTTTTCCGCTCTTGGGCATTTACCAAAATGATCACAAACAAGACCACACTAAAGCTACGAGCACAACTATGTTTATTGCAGCATTATTTACCATAGTTAGGATATGGAACCAACCCAGATGCCCCTCAGTAGAGGAATGGATCAAGAAAATGTGGTATATATACACAATGGAATTCTATGCCTCCATCAGAAAGAATGGCATTGCCCCATTTGTTAGGAAATGGAAAGACTT
>NW_012267217.1:19038565-19042781 GCF_000151885.1 Dipodomys ordii
AAAAAAAAAAAAAACAGATTATTCTAATTTCTACTGATTTTTATAGATACCCTCTACCATGTGTTTTTTCAGGATGGATGCATTGTGATATATGTATGACTGAATGTGTACTTTCTCCTAAGTAAACTATTATATTGCCCTTACCTAAGTCCAAGTTTTGGATTTCTCTAATAATTATTTTGCTCAAAATTTTGTTACTGTTCAAGTTTTCCTTCCCATTCTTGCTTTTACTCTGAACAAAATATTTTATATCATATAAGCTACTGCTTGTAAAAATATTTTTTGTCCATGTCTTCTATCTTGAGTCTTCTCATCTGTTTATTTAATCAGTCTCTGAATTTATCCCCTTCAATACAGTATTGGATATTTATTTATTATTAACGATCTGACCTTAGTATCCCTTTCATCATGATGAAAATCTAGTGGATAAGCCCTTATTATCCCAAATATTAACAGTTCTGCACTGGCTTTAGCTAACACTTCTTTACATAAAATATTCCTCAACATACACTTCAAGTTTGTATTTGTTTCTACCCTGTCTTCATTACAGAAGTAATAAGAAAGCCTTTCACTCTAGATGTTTTCCAACATAGCAGGTCTAGCTGTTATTAGTCACTTTGGGCAACAACTTTCCATAACAACACTTTCCAAGCCTACGTTATCTGCTTGTCCATTTGAAGGAATGAAGCCCCAGGAGAATAGAAGCTTCACTTTAGAATTTCATGTGTTTTGGGCCTCCAGCCATTCCTTACAAGCGGTGAGCAATCAGTTTTATTTTCTGTCAATATATCATACACAACTATGGCACGAGATAATGTTACTTTTTGTGTATCTCTAATTCAGTTATGATATAATTTGGAGTTTAGAAGTAGCTTTGTTCTGCATGACCAATTTACTTAGTGAAAAATCCCTTTGATTCAATATTTTGAACATAAAACCTGTATTCCAGAAGAAAATTTAAGTGTGTGTACATACATGCACACACAAGAAGGAAAAGAATGGGAATTTGACATAAAAAGCAATGGACAAGGCAACTAGCTGCTGGTAAGACATTTACCTCAAAGCAATAAGATTGTTCTGGCTTTACTAGGAAACAAGAAATAGTCTCTTTTCACTCAAATTGAAAAGGAATAAAGCAAGATATTGATCTGAAGGAAGGAAATAGAGAAAAACAAAACCAAACAGATGTTATTTTTTTTGAGCAAAGGTTTCTGAGCAGCTTTTTAATTCATCATTACTGGTTCTACAGAGACACTATATTAAAATCAAGCATTAATTGGTGAAAAACCCTTAAAACTTCAACCAATGTCTTACCTTAAAAAAAAAGAGCTACTATAAATTTGTAAGTGTAATTCAACTTTAGCTTTAACAAGAAAACATTATAAATGTTGTAATCCTCAACCAATCTTCGACAATTTTGTAAATTAGATAGAAAGGAATTTTGACAAAAGGATGAGAGAAACAAGAGAACAAGTTCAGCAGAGTGGAAAAATATAACTAATGACCAGAAAGGAACAGCTATACTTTGTTCATACCAAGCAGAATTAAAAAAATAAATAAATAAATTCAATATTTCACCAGAAAGCACAGAACTTTTTTTTCCCCATCTTGAGCAACTGAAAAGTAATCAGAAATGTGGGTTCCCAGGAGCATTTAGGCCTCACAGGTCTATAGCATGTGCAAACTGTTGTAAAATGGGTAAGAGCCCTACAATTGACAAAAATGGCAAGAGTTAAATCCCAGAGGGGGTCTCAGGTTGACTTCTAAACAGGTAATTGTGGCACTCGAACAATATACTGACACTTTAAAACTTAGCAAATGATTTGGGGGAGAAAGCAAATAACCATTTTCTGTTAAATTAATTGAGCAAAGAAAGCAGAGAGAAAATGGATCACAAAAATAAGACTGAGACACACCAACAATGTGTTATATCGAATCTTAAAAAATTCCTAACAAATGAGCTGATATCCAAGACTTTTTTTTTCTAAGCATACACTGGGATCAAATTAAAACAAGGGCTCAAACTTAGAGGAGTTAATTTGCTTTCTTTGTATTTCAGTTTTCTTTACAAAACATGCAAAAATGCAAAAACTTTCCCAATGTAAAGAACGAGCCTACTGTTCACTTTTACATTGAAATCCATGCATTTGTTACAATATTATTCAACAGTTATGTATGTGGTTTGGTGCTTGATTTGGGAATTACAAAATGAATGTAAACTTCTTTACCCTCCAAAAGCCCAAAACATATTTACTATCTCCATACTAATAGTTGTATGTTTGTCTTCATTATTTCTTTTCATTAGTGAAATATACTGCATTAAATACCGGAATATATGTTCTCTAACAGAATCATTCTCCTAAGGATTTTGCTTCTCATAGTGATAATTTTTACCTAAACTTTAAGATTAGGATGGGATAGGATAATTAATTATACAACAAATATTCTACATCCTAGCCTCAATTTTGGTTTTCCTTGCCATCTTGATCATAATTCCCTATTGCTATCCTACTATTGCTATTAACATATATTATCTACTGTAAATAGAGTGATTTAAATGGGAAATTTGCTCTACCTTGCTATTTAAGGACAGTGAACATCTGAAGTATCATACCCTGACACCCTTTTTGCCTTTTCCTTCTAGTTCATCTATTAATGTCCTCCTGGACGTTGAATTTACTTCTCTATTTCTTGTTGGTGCTCATGAGAAATCTGAAACCTGTGAAATCATCATGCTTTTGTAGCTTATAACTCTGTTTTCTCTTTGGTATTATTTTACTTGATATGTGTGGAAAATTTTATTTTCTAAAATGAGAATTTCAGTGTCCTTCCATGCTTCTTAGAATTAGCTTCCAATTGCTCAATTTATAGATACCTGTAATTGTGGAAGAATTTATATTTATAGTTCATATCTCATTTATTTTATTTCCTTTTTAAAAATACCCATGTTTACCTATATCCCAAAGTATGCTATAAATCTTTTTAAAACATATTTCATATATTTTTAATCTCTGTAGCAATCTAGAGGAATGTCTTAATCCAATCTTCTAACTTATTGATATTTTATACTATCAGTCTTAAAGTGTTAACTTTGGTATCTATATTTTTCATTTCCAACATTTTTCAGAATTTTTAGGCTAAGTTTCTTTTACCCTTTTGTAATTGATATACATTTAGTTGGGTAAATTGCTTTAATCATATCTACCATCAAGTTTAAATTTATATAACTCAATCATCTTTGATATTTCTATATATCTGTCATAATTTTACTGTTTTATATCTTTAGGCTATTTTCCTCAGTATATCAATGGATCTTTGCACATGTTATTTTTATTATTATTTTGTTGTTGTTGAAGTTACAGTACTAGTGCTTGAACACCAGGACTGGGTGCTGTCCTTGAGCTTTTTATTGACCAAGGCTGGTGCTTGCTCTACCACTTGAGCCACAGCTCCACTGCTGGCATTTTGATAGTTAATTAGAGATGTGTCTCCTAGACTTCTCTGCCCCATCTGGCTTTGAATTGGGATTCTCAGATCTCTGCCTCTGGAATAGCTAGGACTATAGGCGTGGCACACTAATACCCAGCTGCACGTTATTTTTAAGGGCTTTAGATGCTTTCACTAGTTTGATATCATTACATCATATTCTTTAGAATGTTGTAGGAGTTGCTCTTTTCTTGCTCGGCACATAGTTTTAAATAAATTGTGGTTCCAATAATAACAAAAAATTGAATAACAATATAATTTAAACTTGTGGGAGGAAGAAGAGATGTCTGGAATGCTGCTGAGTGGTAGAGAATTTTTCCACCATGTACAAATTTCACGATTTTGTTCTTACCACAAAAAAGAACCAACTTTGGGAAATGACGTTTTCCCAAACTTCCCAGCTTGCTCCAATGTGTCATAGGTAAAAGAACCTCTGATCGGGCATTGGTGGCTCAGGCCTGTAATCCTAGCTACTCAGGAGGCTGAGATCTGAGGCTCGTGGTTCAAAGCTAGCCTGGGCAAGAAAAATCCATGAGATTCTTATCTTCAATTAACTTCCAGACCGGAAGTCGTGCTGTGGCTCAAGTGGTAGAGCGATTGTTTGAAGACAGCGCTCAAGCCCATAGTAAAAGCCGAAGGAAGGAAAGGAGGGAGGGAGGGAGGGAGGAAGGAAAGAAGGAAGGAAGGAAGGAAGGAAGGAAGGAAGGAAGGAAGGAAGGAAGGAAGGAAG
>NW_012267217.1:19042831-19049373 GCF_000151885.1 Dipodomys ordii
TGTGTGTATGTATCCAAATTCAATTCTCCTGAGCAGCTAAGATTATGGGCATAAGCCACTGGTGCCTGGATGAGTGTATGTGTGTGTATGTGTGTGTGTGTGTGTGTGTGTGTGTGTGTGTAAGAGAGAGAGAGAGACAGACAGACAGACAAAGAGAGGTGTGCTTTTTTTGTTGCCAGTTCTAAGGATGGAATTGGGGGCCTGGGCACTGTTCCTGATCTTTTATGTTCAAGGCCAGTGTTTTAAGATATGATTTATTCTCAGGATTATGTTGAATTATATTACTTAGGAAAGAAGTAAAATTAAATAATAGAGCATCAGTTGTATGCACTTTTACACTCTACCTCATGAAGAATGCTTCAGTGTCACAGTCACTGCCAGTTTCCAAACCTAAGGAACTCAGATATCAAGAAAAGCACTATTACACTCTAGCATGTCACCCTCCAGTCCACAAAATATTCCTCATTGACAACTTCAACTATAGCCAGAAAAATCTATGAAATAACACTGTGGAAAAGATTAAAATTGGAAAAAAATATCCCTATAAAGAACAAAGTTTGGTGTTTTTATATCTAAAGGATCAATATTAATACACACACAAAATTGGCTCAGTCTTTTAAATAAGTGTCTAAATATTCAATAAGAGAAAAACCTCAAAAATGACATTGTAAATTTATGAAAAAAGAATGCACAAGATAAAAATCTGTAAAAATAAAACTTGTAGTTGCTGGGTAAAAGTTTAAAGGCTTAGCTAAAAATATGCTTGGTCACTATAGAAATGAAGTGATGAATAGGAAGAGAACAAAAGGAAAATGATAAATTACAAACTCATAATTTTAAGATCTCAAAGTATAAGAGTACATTTATTAAGTAAGGAACTTCTAGCATAACCTTTCATCCCAGGTATGCAGAGTTTGAAAAAAAATATCATAAAAAGTGTTAATGGATAATGAATTTCCAAAAAGCATGAAAGGACATGTTTTCTCAGACTGATTAGTTCCACCTGCTGCTACAAATGATGATATTTTAAATTCATACTTAAGCAAATCATGATGAAATTACACACAAGCATAAAGGGAAAGCTCTAATAGGTAACAAAGAAAAGTATGAAATATCAGCAAAGAAAATATTCCCAGGACATATGGCTCTAGCATAACAGTTTCAGAAGAAAAAGGCAGAGGTGATTATACCTGATTAAAAAGGATTATTACTTTTTAAAATTACATACTGTTTAAGACAAAAATCAGTTATATGAGGAATCACAATATTTCATAATTTTTAAGGATTCAAGACCTGAATTAAACTTAGTCGCATATCATGACACTAAGTTAGAAATAATCTCAAAGAAGTACATGAAATGTAAATGAGAATAAAAGTAATAAATCAGTGGAAGATTGTGGCAAATCTAAGTCAGATTTTAATATAAACAATTGGATCATATTCATAATAATTGTGAAGTGAGTTGAATGTAATTGATTACATGGATGATAATATTAAATTCAAAGTAGAGTTAAAATAAATTTAAACATTAGTAAGAATATAGCAATTAGTAAAAATTAGGAAAAATCATTAGTAAAAATTTATTAGATGAAGAGTTTAATGGAATTTCCATTCAACAACAGTTTGTGAATATGATAATATTCTAGTAAATGAAGAAGAAGCTAGAGATCACCTACAAATTAGACATGTTTGAAAATATGAGCTTATGGGGCTTGGAAGGTGGCTCAGTGGTAGAGCGCTTGCCTTGCATGCATGAGGCCCTAGGTTCGATTCCTAAGCACCACATATGCAAAAGAAAAAAGCCAGAAGTGGCACTGTGGCTCAGTGGTAGAGCGCTAGCCTTGAGCTGAAGAGCTGAGGGACAGCGCCCAGGCCCAGAGTTCAGGCCCCACAACCGGACCAAAAAAAAAAAAAAAAGAAAGAAAGAAAATATGAGCTTAAATCCATATAATACAAAATTAGGAATTTCCACTAAAAGAATAGATATGACGCTTTGTAATTTCCTTCCAAGTGTAGTTGATAATATTAATGATTGAAACAATTGATTAGAAAAATGAAAGACCAGAAAAAAACCAAATGAATGATTACAAAAAAAATCCACCAGATGATGGTGACACGTGCTTGTAAACCTACATATTCGGAAGATTAATATATGAGGATCTTTGTTCAGATGCCATGAGACTCTTATTTCCACATAACAACAACAAAATCCAGAAGTGTAGCCTTGAGCATAAAACCTTAGGGACAGTGCCCAGGACCCAAGACCAGAGTACGCACGCAAGACACACATAGACAAAGACAGACAGACATACTGGCAGACAGACAAACAAACACACAGACACACAGACACAGACACACACACACACACACACACACAAATCAACAAATAGGAATTCAAAATGAAATGGTTCTATCTTGACCAAGTGTAACGCACTGAATGCCAGTTCTTCTCATGCCTGTTATTTCCTACACTATTAAGGAATAATCAGTAATATTACTTCTCTGAGCTTTCTCCCCAAGGTTGCTCATTTTTCACTGGCCATTGGAATCAGGGAACTAGAGAGCTTTGTAGTTCAAACCTAACCTCTGTGGATTAGTCATCCAGCTTCCCTATCAAGGTTTGTGATTTCTGACATTTCTCCATGCTGAAGTTACACAGCCGTGCTACCCAATAGGATTGGGCTAATATCCAGTACTCCATCTGGATGGGAACATAATTGTTGAAGTCTGAATTTCAGCATTCTAAAGCTCCTTGTTAGTGCATACCTGGACCACATTACCAATTTCACCTTTATGGCTAATAAATATTTTAAGATATTTGTTAAATTTTTAATATTTCCCAAACACCATTAATATTCTTTTGTCTCAATTAATGCTATTTTTAAATCCTGGACTATCTGAAAAATATTTTTAAATTATTGATATGTTTAAGTATTTTAATATTTTATAGAAAATTAATATTATGGTGTATGCATCATTTCTATTAGAAAACTTCTCAAGTTTAAGTAAACTTCACTCATGTCAGCTTTCCCTTAAAAATAGTTTGCAATATCCCATGCTGAGTCTCTTCTTTTGGAATAGGAATAACAGGCATAATTTTATATAAAGTACTGTGCCATTGGAAGAGGTCAGAGGGTACATATTTATGAGAAGAGATAGGTATCCTGTGGTGTGTGTGGCTTTTTCAAGAGCTATTTATTTTAAAATACACAAAGATGCTATTTTCTTTTAAATATCACATTATCTTTTAAGAATAGCGCATAGCTCATTCTGGAAAAAAAATGTCATCCACTTTAAAGACGTGTAGCAGTTTACAATAAAGCAAAGCAAAAGTCAAACCCGTAATTTAGCTTTTCTGCTAGGAAACATATGGTCAAGTTTATTGGAAATTAAAAGAGAAACATCTGAATTTGGCTTCATGTTAGAAGAAATTTTACATTATACTTATTGGTTGGCTGAATCCACTACTTGTCAACTGTAATTTATTCTTAAAATAATGTCACCTTGCCAACTGTCTGGGTTTTAATTGTAGCCACATTTAGTAATGAATTCTAACAAACATTGAAATTCTGTTGTCTCATTTTTGTTTAGAGAGATGCATTTGTATATTCTCTCTTGTCTTTGGCTGGTATAAAAATCCCTTTCCCTCTTCTGGAAGAAAACAGCATAAATTCACAATGATTCTGAGAACAGTATGGATTCATCATATTTTAAATGATCTAAAAACATTGTGTAAGCAGTGAGTGTAGCTTTATTTTTTTTAAGTAGAAGTTCTTTAGCCAGATACTGATAGTAGATTTGGCAGCTGAATGATATATTTCTGGAAATAGGAATATGTCCTGGAAGTAAAAGTTGTAGCTGTTCCTAAAGATTTATTAAAACTCAGCTGACACTTGCATCACTGATAGAGGTAATTTTATAGCTCTTGAAATTCTGCTGACCCTAAGATAATGAAACCACCACCTTATACACATTTGTATTCTGTGGCATCTTGTATAGTTGGTGGGATGGAATGTGAAATGCTATCATTATCTTCCTGAAGAATTCACAAAAGTAACTGAGGGCAAATGCATGGACTCAGAGACCCTGCAAAGAAGGGTAGATACAGTGTTGAGTTCCTGATGAGTGGTTATGCACAAAACAAACGAACAAACAAATAATAATGATAAAAGAATTACTTTGGCAGTTAATAAATCACGAGTCTTGGAGATATGTACAGTCTCATAGCTAACATGCTTTTCTGTAAAGTGTTTCCTTTATCATGTATCACAGCAGAGAAATTCTATTGTGCTCTAAAACAAATCTTTCCAGTGCATATGTAAAATATCACAAAAATGTGCTTAGAAAAGGCCTGGTGAAGCAAAGATATGTGCATATTTATGACAAAGAATGCCACGGGCTGCACAATTGAAACCTCTGCTTATAATCCAAATAACATTTCCAACAGTATTTTCAGATAAGAACGTGTGTGAAACGACTCAGTGTCAAGTCTTAAGGCTCATTCAAAAACGGGGATTGTCTGTATAAATTGAGATGATTATTTTATATTGAAATTTTATAATAAAATCTATGGAGTTGGCTAACATTTGACAGCTTTCAGAGATTCATCACCAAACTATGACTTATTAATCACATATTCATGGACGTAGTTTACTGCACTGTTCAGTATTTCACTTCCAATTATAGTGCAGAGAAAAAAAAATGATGAGCAATCAGTGAAAAAAAGCATGAGATCAGTAGAGTATGAAAGAGTAGAAGGATGCATAAATACAGAAAAGACTATGCATAGACAACTTTAGCATGAGTTGTAAGATAAACATGTGAATCCATTTTACTCTCAGAACTACATTTATCCTTTTGTGACTTCATCATAACTATTGGGAAAAATTTGCAATGTTTCCCTAATCAGCACTTCCCAAACCGTATAGGAAAAATATTGATCAGAAATCACTTTATTGATAACCCCTGTTTCATCACTGTCCTTTTATTCTGAGTACTGTAGATGACTCTTTTCCAGACTCACCGTCTGCTAAACTGTTACCATATTTACAATAGCTGCATTCATAATCATTGTTCTTGCCTACCTCATGAATCACTTTGCCAAATTGTCTCCAAATGAAAAATATACATATATATATATAATTTGTTTTATAACAATATTCCTTTTTAAACTACCATAAAATTCTTCAACAATATACAATTTCTTTAATATTTTATACTAACGTGTCACTAACATGTGCTGTAGCTTTCTAGACATTAGATTTCCAAATTACAGCATTTTAAAAATTTACTTCTAAGTAAATACTAATAATGATCAGTTACCAGAAAGTATTTGTTATTTGTTAAAATTTGACAAAGATTCAACTCTGAATCTAACTGTATATTGCTTTTCTGATAGCATTCATACTGATACTGTCTGACACTTTATTTTATGCAAAAACAATAATAATTGAAACTTATTTTTAATGCTTCATGATAATATCATCTCAATGAGGAGGCATATTAATATCACATGACTGAAAGAAATTGAATTAGATTGATTAATTAAGTTCTTCAAGGACTCATATTTTTCTATGCTGCATGAGAGTCAAGAGAATGATGCTGTTTACTATCAAGTATGCTAATGAAGAATCTGTACGTATGGCTCATATTGTAGAATGCCAACAACGCAACAAGCTGAGCAAGTGTTTTACCTGGAGTTCAAATTCCAGCACTAGCAAAAGGAGGGTGAGGATTAATTATTGGAAGCAATATAGTAATTTAATAAAATAACTGAAATTTTATCATGATATTTAATATTAATATATAAAACTATTGATTAGTAAGAATTGACATTGTTCTTGAATAACCTCCTTGCTTCATTCTCTAGCTAATAATGTTTTCATGTCTACATACAGAGACAGAAATTTAACACTTGTGATATAGTAAACTACTTAAATGTCTCTCAGTAAACTTTTAGAATATTCATTTACTTTAATGTGATGAAATGGTTCTCTCATATTAGCTAAACTTTATACAAGCTGAATCCTGATTTAGTCTATGGCATGCCTATACTTAGAACATTTACTTTAGGAGCATTATAATTTTATTTTTATTTTCACAGCCTCTGATTATTCCCACAATCCAGTAATGTCTTTTTTCATTCACTGAAGAAAACTTGGGAGCCAACTATTGAAATGAAATCCTTGGAGGACATAGATTTCTACTTTAGTCTCCATGGTAGAATAGGACTCTTAACTTCATAAGCTACAAAACATACAGATAACCCAATCACTATAACAATACTCCCAATAGTTCTGTAATTTACATTAGTTTATCCTATTGTCCTGTGTTTTAAAATAATTTAAATAAATAGGTCTTCCCTCTTACAATAATCTGAAGTAAAATCATTCCTGCTTGGCTAATGTCAACTGATAAAGTTTTTCTTATAAAACTAAGATTGGAGCTATGGGTGCTGGTGGCTCATGCCTGTAATCTTAGCTACTCAGGAGGCTGAGATCTGAGGATCACGGTTCAAAGCCAACCCAGGCAGGAAAGTCTGT
>NW_012267217.1:19056113-19085534 GCF_000151885.1 Dipodomys ordii
AGGGAGGGAGGGAGGGAGGAAGGAAGGGAGGGAGGGAAGGAAGACAGGCAGGCAGGCAAGAAAGAACCTTTGCTTTCTAAATTGGAAACAAGCAGACTATCCATGTCAGCTATCCTCACTATTCTGTGTTTTTGTTTAATCGGTAAGTTATAAACGTATTTACTGTGTTAGGAAAAATTGTATTTGTTTAATTGTCATTCTGATTTTTAATAGTTTTGCTTAAAAACATATTTGGTGATAATGAGCTTTGAACTTAATGCCTTACATTTGCTACCCAAGCATTTTACCACTTGAGCCATGAGCTCAGCTGTTTTGTTTGGTTTTAATGACTTTTCAGATGGTTCATGAACCCTTCACTTAGCTCTGCTTTGTCCCACAATATTTATGTGTACTTATGCAGTGCAATGCTCTATTTTGGTTCAGTCATCTGCCTTCAATCAAAACAAATATGAAAGAATTGTCTTTAAACTATTAAGCATAATAGAACAGTGCTCATGTTCCATCCCTTATTCCATATAGCATTGTATTCATAAACATCAGTATTTTAATAAATGTGAATTAATATCATAATTGGCCATTATTTGTATTGGAATGCAGGCAAAGCTCAAGTCAAGAAATGCCTATGCCTATTTGCAATAAATTCTTTTTTTTGGGGGGGGGTCCGATCATGGAGCCCGAACTCTGGGCCTGGGCGCTGTCCCTCAGCTCTTCAGCTCAAGGCTAGCGCTCTGCCACTTCCGTCTTTTTTTCTTTTTGCTTATGTGGTGCTGAGGAATTGAACCTAGAGCCTCATGCATGCAAGGCAAGCACTCTACCACTGAGCCACCTTCCAGCCCTGCAATAAATTCTTTAACTATTTATCTCTTTTAGGAATAGGCTGTTTGACAGAAAGTGCCAAGCAAAATTCGTCTTATTGCACAGTCAAGATTAGTGGACACAAGGGAAAGACAGCATGTGTATAAAATGGAATTGTAAGAAGCTATTGGTGATAGTGCCCAGGTACCACATGCTGGAAATCAGCAAATTCAAATAAAAAATATGTCTTCCTAGAGATAGAGTCCTTACTGGTCATATTTAAGATTGTTTTTGTTTATGTCTTGCTCATTCATGAATCAACTGATGGAACTAGCTATCATTATCTAACCTGAGCCTACTATCCATGCTATGATAAGAAAAGGATTGATTCTCATACAAAGCACACAAACTAGAAATATGATATTTTTTTACAAAAGAAAGCAGATGGAAATGTGGCAAACAACAAATATTTAGTAAGAGGGAAATGGTGTTAACTATGAGTAAAAACATACTGATTACATGAAAACTAAACCTATTTATTATATATGATATTCTATCTGCATATATAGTCATGTTAAAATATCATATATATATAAAACACTAAACCTAATGATAATACATGATATTGTATCTGCATATGTATTGAGTCATTTTAAAATATCAAATATATATGTAAAACTCTTATGCAATTATACATATATAAAACTCTTATGTAATTCCTATACTTTCTAATTCCTATACTTTCTAATACATTGTTAGCAGAATAAAACATTATAAATAATATTAAAACAAATTTAAATATCTGAAACATATTAAAAGAAGGGGAGGTGGCTTCAACAATAGAGGGATTTAGCCATCTCACAAAAAAGAAATCGGGAGGAAGCTGGGAGAGATATCTACTAATAGCTTTATAACCTTAGTTATCACATTCCCTCCATTTCTGTTCTATGCTTCCTAGAAAACAATTCTCTGTAAGATAAACACATGCTCTATAATCTTTTTGGGGCTCTCATGTGTGAGTCACACACTCAAGAGTATGGGGAAAATATATATACATATACACGTATATAGGCATGCTGTTTGAAAATGAGAAAAATAAATATGAAAGATGATTGAAAACTTTTCATTTTTGATGTTTTAAGATGAACATTATACTAACCAAAATGGCTATATTAAAATACCATGGATATTATTTTGTCTCATTTTTTGATCATGAGAAATGATCTGGAATTGGTAATATTAACCACACTTTTGAGTTATATTTTCTTTCATAGAGATGCAGTTTGCTTTTAACACCTGATCTAGCAAAGCAATTTTTCTGAGCATCTTCACATTTTATGTGCACATTAATAGTGAAAACTTAAGGAGCTAGTGAACTCTAGCTATATAATTCCAGGTTGAATTTAATGATGCATAAAGCCACCCAAGATCTCACCCTTTTCATAGTAAGGCAAATTCAAATGTGATATGATTCTGAACTAATGGACTGATATTTAAATAATCTGAGACATGACATAGACATATTAGCTTATTTCTTCAATAAGTTGACGAATATTTCAAAGCCAATTTTCCTAATTTAGGCTCTGGAATTCAGGATTTCTCTGAAAGTAAACAGAGCAAACATAAATAATTAACAATGTTCATTAAAATGTAAAATATATTCTGCTTAACTTGAAATATCACTCTCTACATTCTTAAAATACATGCTTAGAATTTCAGTTCTCACAACACATAACTAGAACTTAACCAGATTTATTTAAAAGTTAATATTTTGAAGCATATCTTGAATTGTGATATAAAATCTTTGGAAGGAAATTATAGAGTCCTATGTTTGTTTCCTGAATGACTGCAGTGGACATTAGTGTTCAATTTTCTTTATTCCTTTCTCTTCCTTTTTTCTTATTCCTCCCTCCTTTCTTCATTCCCTTTTGTCTTTATCATTCTTTTATTTTAGAAACGTATTCACTTATTTTATTTCTCAATTTATTTGTCCATTAATTTATTATTTGTTTATTTGTATCTTTATTTATATATTTATAGAAAAAGGTGTTAGTGAGTTTTCTATTGTACAAGGATAGCCATAAAGTTGTCTGTAGAATTCTGACTTTGCTATTACCTTTGGTTGGACTCTAGTTTATACACATTGGTATGTGTGTGACATATTGATAAAGGTGGACTTCTGAGGGTTAATTTTGTTCTTAACTCAGTTGGAGAAATACCTAAGAACTCTTCTGGAAGTATCTGTAAAGTTACTTCAGAGAGGATTTGCTAAGGGAGAGGTGAATCATCTTGAATATCATAAACTAAGCTGGGAGCCCAGATTGAACAAAGAAAAAAGGAATCCTATTAGTTTAAACAAACCCTCTGCTTTCTGGTTTCACTGATTTGTGTAGCTGTGCTTCGCTATACCCTTTTATCATACTGCCTCATCCTTAATCCAGCACGCAGAACTAGCCTACATCACAGCAACCAGGAGCCAAAAATAAATTCTATCTCCCTTCACTATCAAGTATTTTCTTTTTCTTTTTCTTTTTCAAGGTCATGGGCCTTGAACTCTGAGCACTGTCCCTCAGCTCTTCAGCTCAAGGCTAGTGCTCTACTACTTGAGCAACAGAGCCACTTCCAGTTTTCTGGTGGTTTATTGGAGGTAAGAGTTTCACGACTTTCCTGCCCGGGCTGGCTTTGAACCATGATCCTCAGATTTCAGCCTCCTGAGTAGCTAGGATTACAGGCATGAGCCACCGGCGCCCGGCTATCAAGTATTTTCTAATAGCAGTGGAAGGCAAAGAATTGGAAGAAGAAATATTTATTACAAATGCAAGTGACAATGGTAATAATACCAAAATAAGTTTGAAAGACGCATGTCCTATTTATAAAAGCCCTGCTTTCTTACGAATGCTAGGTTTGGCTGCTTGGTCAGAGTTTATTGGTTTCAAAAACACTTGAATTGCTTTGGCACTTTAATAGACATGGAAGTAGCCTTGTAGGTGTTCTTGCTGTGTTTAGGTCAGGAGATATCAATGTTAACCTAGTTAGGTATTGAGAAAGAGACTTACCCTTACCACAAGTCATTACAATTATTTACTTTGGTGTAATCTGCCATCAACTACAACCAGCATTGATACATCTGTTTTTTAAAAAAATCAGGATATTAACTAATGAGAAATATTTGTATGAATGCTTATGTGAAAATAAACAAGTTGGAATCCAAAAAGTATTATTTTTTTAGAAGTTTCACTTTGAAGGGCAAGGTGTAGGAGTGATTTTCTCAGGTTCCCTTCTGGCCAATTCATGGAACAACAGTAATCAATCACAATTGTTTTATAGAACTGAGTTGCTGGTACCATGTCACAACAAACTGATTAAACCCTCCCAGAAGAAATCACCAACTTTATTGGGACTAATGTTATCTAAGATCCTAAGTTAGAAAGCTGTTTTCATTTACCCTTCAAAGGAAAAACCTTGCTTTTCTAAACTCCACAAATCTGATTTAATTTTTATTTCACAATGCACCTAACCCAAATGATACACTACACCATGTTCGTAAACTAGAAAATATCAAAGAGCATTATATTTATGGGATAATCAGGACAAATAATCTCCCTTTCAAAATGATTTACTAATTAACTCATTAAAATGACATCAAGTTATTTGTTTAACTTGTCTTACATGTTTGCTTTTTAACATAATTATTTTAACTAATTGCCTGGTTTTTTTTTGCCTTGGTGGTTGAAACTTTAGTTGTTGTCAACTTTTGATGCCTGATGTTATTCAATAAATGTTACTTAATGAGGATTTATAAGTATACTGTGAACTTTAATAGAATAGTAAGTCCAATTTTCTCATTATTCAAATGAAGGTAAAATAAAGGATGATCTTGGACTAAAGTCTATAAAATCTGTAAACCTTCTCTTCTTCAAAGTTAGTCTCAGAGAACATCACATGATATTGCATACCTATAGTCCCACCACATAGGAAATTGAGGCAAGGAGATTATGAATTATACTACAGTCCCAGTAACACTTTTTGTGTGGCTATAGTTTTGTTTTGTTTTATATTGCTGGGGTGAAGAAGGCAGAACTTGTTTGTGTTGTAAATGAGTTCCTTACCAGCCAATATTTGCTAATAGAAGGTCACTGATTTGGTTTTGTATTCATATGAAGAGACTCTGAAAATGAAAGGCAAGGGCAGGGGATCATGAAAGCATAATTTATTCAAATGAGAAGAAGAGAAACAAAACTCTCAAGTATCCTGATAGCAGGTTTCTGGCAAAGTGATTAGAATCCAGAGGGTTTTTTTTTAATCTGTAGCTTTGGCTGTTGTTTAACTGTTATTATAAGACACTTGGAATGTGACTTGCTCTTTGGTTGGGCATAAAATATTTTGATTGTGTCATTTTAGCTTTAGTGCTCAGAATAGATAGGTCATGCTATTCCTTTCTTTCTGTCTCTCTGGGTCAAATGGCTGTTACTAAAGAAGTGAGTCCCTTTTTTATCCCTTGACAACTTATTCTATAAGTCAAAGAGGCATTGACTATGTCTTCTTCACATATTGCTAATAGCTTTGGACACAGTGCTCAAGGGACAGTGAAATTTCCAAGGACCACTTTCTTCTTAGCTATACTGCTTATTGTTAACTACATAATTATTCTGTCTGCTTACATGTCCAGCCTGTTCTAGAGAATTAAGATGCTGAATAGAAGAAGAAGAAAAAAATCTCAGCCAAATATTGAATAGAACTTTTATTGACATACATAACCAACCAAGGATAGGGAAAAACAGAATGTTGGATGTCTAGTCATTTTGTTAGTATATTTGAATCTAGTTAGTGATTTTTTGACAACAAGAATCAGAATTTGAAGTTGGAGTGTACACTTGTTTACTATACTGGCACTCCATCACTTGATCTATACCTCCAGCTCATTTTTGTGGTTATTTTGGAGATAGTGTCTCATAAACTTTTCAATCTGGGCTGGCCTTTAACCAAGACCTTTAAGATCTCAGCCTCTAGAGTATTGAGGATTATAAGCATGTGCCACCATCACCTGATAATTCTCTTTAGTAATTGCCATGCTTTATATCCTTAGCTTTCTATGCACATTTGGTATCATGCTTTCTGCTTGAAGTGAACAAAGGCACCAGACTGATATGGATGACTTATAGTTTGTTTGCCAGGAAAATGTATGTAGAACAATGCATGGGGTTATTTTTGTATTTGTAAGACTATAATTGAATTAAAATACAAGAGGATCTGTAGCTGAACATACAATTATAATAGCATTGTTTTAGTAAAAGGGTACAGGCACACCTCTAATCTGTATAGCAAATATTAGTTTGTTGTTATTCAACATACATTCTCCTTTCCAAATTCCAATATTCTGCAAGCTGTGTGAAGCTCTTACACTGCAAGTGACTTCACCTCTCTAATCTATTGTATTATTATTACAATAAATTTTCAAACCACCTCATGTCTTTGTTACATCTTGCCAAATAAAAGAAACTTGAACTAATAAACACTAAAAATAATTTACTTTCTATCTCCCTTTCCTTGAGCAATAAGTTTCAAATATCTTGCTATATTTTGAAGTGATAGATTACAATGATTTGGTGATTTTCCCTCCCCCATATGAATTTTTTTTTAGAATATGAGTGCAGGAAACACTATTTCTGGTGATTATTTAAATCACATAGATAGTATTTCTACCACTTCTATCATCTATCATTCAGACAAAAATCCTTTAGTCTCCTTATCATTTAATTTCTTCTACAACATTTGAAATAGTTTCATTATCACCCGCTTCTTTTTCACACTTTGTATTTTTTCATAGCTAAAGATGTAATACCTAGTGAGCACCACAATATTGTCCCTTTATTACCCTACTTTACAGAAGAAAGATTAAAGTACTGACGAGAGATTAACCAGCCCAAAATTTTACTTCATTTTTTAAATTTTTTTTAACTTTATTTTTTACAAGGTTGGTATACAGAGGGGTTGCAGGTATGAGAGTCAGGTAATGAATACATTTCTTTTTGAACAGTGTCACCCTTTCCCTCATTTTCTCCTAGTTTTTCCCCTCCCAAAAGACTCCCTGCCCAATTGTATAGTTCATTTCCAAAAGTGTTTGGTAAACATCACTGCTGAATTAGCTCACCCTTTGTAAATCAATAATGAATGAAACAAAGTTTGAGAGTATTCAAAGGAAAAGAAAAGTGAGATTTTTATACTGACCTGTTCATCCCTGTTATATAGAGAACACAAATAAGGAGGATTAAGGTCCAGACTAGCCCAGGGATAAACTGGGAACCCATCTCAAAATGTAGCAATTTGGAAACATCTGCTAAAGTGACTTACGTGGTATAACCCCTGCCTAGCAAGTTCAAACCTCAATACAGATAGATAGATAGATAGATAGATAGATAGATAGATAGATAGATGATAGATAGATAGATAGATAGATAGATGATAGATAGATAGATAGATAGAATGTTTTGTGTATCTTTTCCCATTCTAAAATTTATTGAAAGTGTTTGCTTCTACATATTATGAAGTAAATTCTAAACTGAAGCTGAACTACTGTGATAGCATGGTTGCCTTCAATTGTGGTAGGGAGCTGAGGTGTTTGGAGCAAGACTCATGAGGATACATTTGTTTTAGATGTATAAATGCATTAAATGTCCAAGTAACTCTATCAGTTGGATATATAAACTCTCATTTATCATGACATAGGTTTACTGTGTACAGAAATTAAATTGGCTACAGAATGAGCACAAAGAATGTTTATGGGAAAGAGAAGGGAATTGTGAAGAAAAGTGAGCATGAGTGTATCCAAGAGGGGGATGTAGTGAACAATTTCAAATCCTGCAAGAAGATCAAGTCAGTCATTCAATTCATACAAAAACTTGGACACAAAATTCACATGTAAAAGCAATTTGACAGATTGATTATGTCGAAAGTTTAATTGGGATGCATATAAGTATGACCTGGAGGAGAGAAATTGGAGATACTGTGCATGAAGAACTATTTTGAGGAGGAATTTCTGTAAAAAATAAGAACAGTAATGAAAGTGTATTTGGTAAAAGATAAATCAGATATGTTGATTAAGAAGTATATATATAAACATATAAATATGCACATATATACATATATACAAGTTTGTATATATACAAAATGCATATACATATATATATATATATATATATATAATCAGGAACTTCATGGTGAGGGTAATAATTCTTTAAAAAGGAAAATTCAGTAATGTGGAAAAAATAATGAGAAGGACATCATTGATGGAGCAAGCTCCCAAGTAATATGGAATCTTGTTGTCCAATGGAGGAACCAAATTTAAAACAAAACTTGGAAATTCCTGACAAACTATGAAGGCCAAAGTCTGGTAGAAATGAGAGACAGGATCTGTCTACAGACACTTGGTGGTTTGGAAGTATGTTCTCTTGAATATGTGTTTTAGTTTTCAATGCTAGTAAAAGAAATTTTATCAGCTGGCATTAACATCCAAAGGAGAAGTTAAAAGACAGTGGGAATTTATGAGTGAAAAGGTATAAATGTAAATGTAAACAGTTACAAAAGAAGTGAATATGTTTAATATGTTTTTATCAGCAGTCTAAATACCTATCAGCTATAGGCTAGGATTTCATTCCACTGACTGAGTGGTTTACAAAGCATTTTATAAGTGTAGTAAGACACATATCAAGGCTCTGGGAGGTTTTGTATTGTAGTAAGGCCTGTGTACTCCATTGGGAAGGAGTGATAGAATCACACATGGTGAAAGAGAGAGGGGTGAGAAGGTGAGTGCTCTGACAAGCCTCTTTTATCAGAACCTCCATTCAACTGAAGAGAAACTGATCAATACCTGATCACAGCCTAGAGTTTTGCCTGGTAACCCTAGAACCAAGTTTTACCCATCTCAATTCTAAGGTACACATAACCTTGATAACTCTAGGAAATGAGTGCTTTACATTTATAGGGCGCTTACTGTTTGAGAGGCAATGTTCTTTGTGGCACATATGAATGAACTAATTACAATGACCTAAAAGGAAGCTATTATTATAATTGTCCTATACAATGGTGCTAAAATATTTTGCCCACAATAATACATGCACAAAAATAAGGCACTACTGACTCATATCTGTAATCCTGGCTACTCAGGAAGTAGAGAAAGGGAGGATTACAGTTCCAGGTCCGCCTGGATAAGAGGTTTCCAGAGTCCATCTCAACCAATATCTAGCTATGATGAGGCTCACCTGCTATGTATGCATTAGGCTGAAGTTACAGGCTCACAGTAAAAGGTCTAGCTTTGGAGACCCCCATCTCAGCCGAAAATGCCACTCTAGGCACACATCTATTATCCCAGCTACTGCAGAAAGCTGCCATCTCACTGCAAACTCACTCCTATCTCAAAACCTACCAGAGCAAAATCTATAGGGTCATGGCTCAAAGGCACCGGCCTATCCAGGCTTAACCCCTGAGTTTAAACCACAGTACTGCCAATATTTTTAAAGCCTCAATGTGAATTATGTGATGAGGACTCTAGGCACTTATGAGTCTTCAGAATTCAATTCTGAAATACCAGTTACACTGATAATTCAGTGGTGATAATTTGGAATATGATTTAAGAATCTACTGGAAGCTTCTCTTTAAGTCTTTAGCCCAGTTATTAACTAGGCAGTTGTTTCTTTGATGATTTGTTTTGGAGGGATTTAATTTTTTGAGTTTTAAGTATATTTTAGATATGAGACTCTTGTTCACTGTATGGCTAGTGAAGTTCTTCTCTCAATCCATAGGCTTTCTATTGATCTAGCTAGCTATGTCCTTTGCCATTCAGAAGTTCTGTAGCTTCATGAAATCCCATTTGTCCAACCTTTGATTTGTTGTGTTTCTGGGTCTTTATTAAGGAAATTTCGGCCTGTGCCACGGAGACCTAGAGTTTCTCCTATTCCTTCCTGTAATGTTTTCAGTCTGCTTTGACTTTGGGGTCTTTGATCTATTTGGAGTTGATTCTGGTGCAGGGTGATATATAAAGACCTAACTTTAGCTTTCTACAAGTAGTTAACCAATTTTGCCAGCACCATTTACTGCAAAGGTTGTCTTTCTTCCATTCTATTTTTTTAGCTCCTTTATCATTTCTAGGTCTTCTGACTGCTGCATCTCACTGAGTTAACATGTACTTGAGCACCTCAGAAGTCTGTTTCTGTACTCAGAAGTAAACATGCAGAACAGTGAGATCAAGTGTTTTTTTAATCAAATAAACTCTTAACAAACATTATCTGAAATAATCCAAGAAGGAACAATGTTCACAAAGTCTTTAGATGTGAACCATGGACTCTGTATCCCCAACAATTGAAAACTACGGGAATTTGTAGGAACTGTAGTTAAAAGGCAGATGATTTCCTGGCTTTTAAAATCCACATCTGTATGGGCAGATAGCAATCACCTTGAAAGTCTGATTGCTGAAACAGCCTTTTGTAGAAAGCTGACAAATTTTGGATCAAATTGCTGTCGGCTATATTTTCAAAAAGGTAGATCTTAATAATGACATTTAATTTTTCTTACTGAACAAATGAATGAGTTTCAAGACTGCTTCTACAAAGACAAAGTACTATATAAATTCCACATGAAAGCAGACCCTAATTTAAAAAATAATACCCTAATGATGCCTAATTACTTCCTTGAGAATAAGCAGCAACCTAATTAGTCACCTTTATCTTCCTATGCACCTGGAATTGCCATTGTGAATAAAGCTGCAAAGTGCAGTCCATTTTTAAAACAATGCTGTGCAGTGGAGGAGACTAAGAAGGCTTGGGTCAGGAAGACAGGGTAATTTATGACAAATCATTACACTTTCTAATGACATTTGATCCATTTCTGAATGAATTAATAAAATAATTAACAGAGTTTGGGAAACTTCCCATGGAAATTTGCAAGTAATCATTTGAGAGCTAAACATAAAACATTTCCTGGTATGGCTAGCTAAAATGTAGTTAGAGAAAAATGTGTTCCTCTGGATATCAGATACTTCTCTCTCACCACAAATCTCTTAATGAGATAATGTCTTCTCAAAAATGGGTGGTAAACCAAACTAACCCAACTGATCATCATTCACATGAGTTCCTGAATGTGCAAATCTGTGGACAGAAACTGTATATTTTTAGATGTTATTTTAGTTTGTGAGATATATATTTCCAAATCTGTTCATCAGACCACTACAATTCTTTTTTTTAAATTTTTATTTTTTATTGTGAACATACTGTACAGAGGGGTTACAATTACATGGGCAAGATAATGAGTACATTTCTTATCAAGCATTGCAGCCTCCTCCTTTGTTTATGCTTCACATCCCTTCCCAGCCTTCCCCCACACCCAATCCTCCCCGCCAACAAAGTTGTAAAGTTCGTTTTCGACATGACAACTTGTACTTCTCATTGTTGTAATGGGTCCACAGTTATCCTTAAATGACTTGTTTTTCTCCTTCTCCTCCACAAATTGTACCAACATCAAATACAGTGAAAGCAGGGATTATACTGTGGGGGAGGGACATACAAAGCAACAAAGAAATAATCTTATAAATGCGTTAGAAACAAATGCATGAAAGAAAAAAACATTTAAATACATATCTAAGGGTTCATTTTCCTAACATCACATTTATCTGACCTTTTCTGCTTGACTCATACATATACTAGATATTGCAAAGAAGGAAAACCATGGGACCTATGTTTCTTTGGACTTGGCTTACTTCGCTTAATATAATTTTTTTCCAAGCCTTTCCATTCCTAACAAATGGGGCAATGTCATTCTTTCTGATGGAGGCATAGAATTTCATTGTGTATATATACCACATTTTCTTGATCCATTCATCTACTGAGAGGCATCTGGGTTGGTTCCATATCTTAGCTATGGTAAATAATGCTGCAATAAACATGGTTGTGATGATAGCTTCAGTGTGGTCTTGTTTGTAAACATTTGGGTAAATGCCCAAAAGTGGGATTGTTGGGTCATAGGGGAGCTCTATGTGAAGTCTTTTGAGGAACCTCCATACTGGTTTCCAAAGTGGTTGAACAAGTTTACACTCCCACCAACAATGAAGTAAGGTTTCCTTCTGTCCACATTCCTTCCAACATCTGTTGTTGTTTGAGTTCTTGATTTTTGCCATTCTAACCGGGGTGAGGTGGTATCTCAATGTTGTTTTGATTTGCATTTCTTTTATGGCTAGGGAGGTTGAGCATTTCTTCTTTTGTCTATTGGCCATCCTTCTTTCTTCTTCAGAGAAGTTTCTCTGTAATTCTTTAGCCCACTTATTTATTGGGCAGTTGTTTCTTTGAGGATTTGTTGTTAAGGGATTTAATTTTTTGAGTTCCAAGTATATTTTAGATATGAGACCCTTGTCTGTTGTATGGCTAGTGAAGATCTCGCAATCCGTGGGCTTTCTATTGATCTTGCTAGCTATGTCCTTTGCCATGCAGAAGCTATGCAACTTCATGCAATCCCATTTGTCCAACCTTTCTTTGATTTGTTGTGTTTCCGGGTCTCTATTAAGAAAATTTTGGCCTGCGCCAAGGAGACCTAGGGTTTCTCCTATTCCATCCTGTAATGTTTTCAGAGTCAGACTACTACAATTCTAACATCCACATCTCATAAAAAATCATTAGCATTCTTCGCTATATTTTAATTTCTCTGTGAAATTATATAATAAGTTATGAATCAACATGTCTTCTTTATTCCTTCAAAGAAATACTGAACTGAAAGCATGTGCTACTTTGTTTCTTTTTCTCTCCATCACTCTCCTGGTAATCTCTGACTTTCTCATTCAGGTCAGTGCTGGTGTTCATGTGTTCTTGCCCAAAGAGTTCTACTATCACTTTGCAACATTTCTTCCATGTTTCTACTTGTCTCATAATCTAAGGTCCTAAAAGCCTTCTTTCATGTTGCTATGACATTGGCTCCCTAAGGTGATCCAAATCACTGCTGAGAACTACTTTTAGAAATGACTTGTTTTTAAGTTGGTCAAGGGGCTTGAACACAGGGCCTGGGCACTGTCCTTGAGCTTTTTTGCTCAAGGATAGCATGCTACCACCTTGAGTCACAGCTCCATTTCTGGTTTTCTGATGATTAATTAGAAATAAGAGTTTCATAGACTTTCTTACCCCAGCTGCATTCAATACTCAAATCTCAGCCTCCTGAATAGCTGCGATTACAGGCATGAGGCCACAGGGCCTGGCTGAAATCACTGACTTTACAAATGCACAAATTGTATGATTCTGTTGCCATGATGTTGTGTAACTTCATAATATGTATGGACTGGGAGCTGTAGAAGTATCCAATCTGTAGAATGTGTTAACTGTTCCCTGTGAGAATTTAGAAGTTCTTCTTAATTCTTGGTGATGGCTAGTAGAACACATTAACAATTTCTTTTAAATAGACTAGATAAACTACATATCTGGTGCTCTCTAATCATAAATTTAATAATTCCTTTGACTCAACTAGGAAGTTGAATCAGCTGTTGTTTCTTTGTTTAATGAAATTAAGCTACCAGAAATTGATATTTTTAAGAATCAAATACTCCATGGGAGGAAGGGAATGAGAGGGACACAGGAGGTTTTATCTTTGTCACTTTTTTTAATGTACTATGTAACTTTTTGTTTCTTTTGTATGTTCTTCCTCCATGGTATAACCTATGTTGTCATTGCATTTGATTCCAGTGCCCTTCATCTTGTATATACATTTTTCTAATTAAGGGAGGGGAAGGGAAATAACAAAATGCTGAAACAAGGATACAGGACGATCCAGTGTAACAATGAGATGTACAAGACACTATTTTGAAAATGAACTTTACAACTTTCTGGAGAGGGAGGACTTGGGGAGATGGGAAGGGAAAGGATAGTAGGGGGAAAACAAAGGAGAATGTAACAATGCTTGATATGAAATGTACTCATTACCTTACTCATGTAACTGTAACCCCTCTGTACATTATCTTTGCAATAAAAACGTATTATAAGAGAGGGAACAGCTAGCCTTAAGCAAAAAGAGAGAAATAGTTGTATTGCCAAAGCTCATAGAATTCACAAACTGTACAGACCAAGATAATGACAATTTGCCTCATGAAGGTTAGAATGTTTTTGTGACTTTAACTACGTATCACTATCTCAGAATACTGTGAAATGTGTGAAATTTATGTAATCACTTAATCACAATAAAAATTATTTAGAAAAAAGAAAACTCAGAAGGGACCATCTACAATGAAACAAAATTAGGACTTAGGAGGGCCTAACTTCTGCCTTGATTCCATGCGTATGCGTTTGATATGAGTCATTTTACCATACTAGGGACCAGTTTCTATGCCCACAAATAAGAATGTGAATTATGAGGGGATTAATTACAAGGGCCTAGGAATACACCTGCTCAGACCTCCTTTATAATCCCTTAGGGATACTTGCAATGAATATAGTTTCTTGGGCTGTTGAGTAGAATCCACTCCCCCGCTGGCAACAAACAAACCCCAAGATAAGGATTCAAATGTTTTTTCTTTCTTTCTTGTGATTGTTTCTAACATATTTATAAGATTATTTCTTTGTAGCTTTGTATGTCCCTCCCCCACATTATAATGCCCATTTTCACTATATTTGATGTTGGTATAATTTGTGGAGGGGAAGGAAAAAAACAAATTGTTTAAATAGGGATACAGGTGGACCCATTGCAACAATGAGATGTACAAGACGTTATGTCTAAAAACGAACTTTACAACTTTGGCACAGGGGAGGGGTGGGGAGGGCGGGGAGATGGGAAGGGATAGGAAGGGGAGACAAAGGAGGAGGCAACAATGCTTGATAAGAGATGTACTCATTACCTTGCCCATGTAATTGGAACCCCTCTGTACGGTATTTTCACAATAAGAATATAGTTTTTTATAATCTTAAACAAAGAATCAAATACTGATGTTTAAATAAAGAAAATTAGAGTGTGAGACCAACCTGAGCTATATCATGAGACCATTCTTCAAAAAAAAAGTACACTGCTGTTACTACTTGTAAATATTTATACACTGAATATCTTCATATTATTTGCATCATTTTAAATCTTTCTAACTCCCATAAGTACATATGATAACAAATCTAAACTTTCTGAACCCCATGAACCTTATTTCTTAGATTAATAGCTCTTCAGAAAGATGAAAATATTGGCTACTATCTCAATCTTAGATAGAGTCCGGTCCCCATGGTAACAGAGATTTGGTTTCCAATATCAGACTCTAACAAGCCACCAAGCCTCAGAGCATTTCAATTTGTGTTAAAACCTGAAAAGATATCATAAAAATGCCAGAAGTCCTGTGAGTACAAGTATGAATTATAGTAATAGTCTGGGCTAGTAGGTGGTCATATTTCATTTAGCTGGCTTTCAACTGGGTTTATCCTTCCTTTCCAAGCAAATAGCCCTCTGAGTATCTTCCACTAAATTGTACTACTCAAATATCAGTATGTCTATATATTTCAGTATGCTTCAATAAATAATGCTATATAATTTCAAATTCATTGACTAATAATTCTCTAATGGGTATTTAATTTTCTTCTAAATGACTATGAAGAATGGAGTAGCCAGGGAGATTGTAAGACTCTCACCAGGCATGTGGTCTGGATTCTCTAAGGATTGACATTAAAGTAGAAGAAACTTTCCACTTTTTATGTGGTTTCCATAAGGCAAAAGTGACCTCTGAAATCCACTTGAGAGCATTCTCTAGCCTTTCACTCACTTTGCCAAAGATGAGGTAGATTTTCCTTTGACTATCTAAAGCAAATTTTAAAAGAAACCAGTAGAGCTTTGCAGTGCCCATATCTCTTTGGAATTAATTGTACTGAAAGGTAGCATAAGCTATTGTCTGCTCTTTCATGTTGATCACCCAATTTACAGTTAAGCCAGTACATCCAAATAATTTAGGCTAGAAATAACTCTCTATAGGCAACTTTTCACTTTTCTGGATATTAAATGTCTTTGTAATTTACTATAATATTTGTTCTTCTTCTTGGGGATACATTTCATGTAAGTTTCAGTATAGTGCTTGCTTTTAGAAAGATTTTTTGAATATCATTCCTTGAAAATAAGTTAACATGCTAACTTGAATATCTTGCTATGAACTGTGTTCATAGATTTTTGTGGATTTCTTTTATTATTTCATTTGCAGTTAAAAACACCTCTAATTTTACCTAAAATGGATTAAAATGCATCATAGTATATTTCTTTCTACATTCTACTTTTTATTTAGAATTATGTTTTCTTGCTGGTCAAGCCCGTAATATTAGGAGGCAGAGATTCTAAGAAGCATGGCTCAATACTAGCTTAGACAAAAATCTAACCAGATTCCATCTCAAACAAGATGGCCTCATCATATCATCCAATAAATCAGATATGATGATACATGCCTATGGTCCTACCTATGAGTGAAGCAGAGATAGGCAGATCATGGTCTAAGTTCAGGCAAAACAGCAGGCCCTATATGAAAGGTAATAACCAAAAAATGATTGCAGTGTTATAGATCCCGAATACAATTCAAACTAATTCAAAAAACATTGCTTTTTTCAATTTATATTTGTGATTAAACTTTATGTTTGTCTTTTCATTAAAATGTGAATGAGAGTTGTTTCTATTATTCATTAGAATTATCTATTCCTTTAAAAATACAGTGGGGATTACCTATAAAAAGGAATCTTGGACAGAATTTGTTTTTAGGAATTTATAAACTAGACATTGAATTATTAAATGGATTTCATGTAGTCCAAGATTTCATGAAATGTACATAATAATAACAATATATTTCCCATGGTTGTGGAGAGATGAGAATGAGGGGTTATAAGAATTAGAAATTTGAGGGGAAGGAATATAGCTTCCTGGTAGAGTGCTTGGCTAGCATGCTTGAGCCCTGGGTTTGATTCCTTGGTACTGTATACAAATAATAAATACAATTATTTTAAAAGAATTAGAAACTTGAGCTATGTAACATTTTGTTGTAAAGATACTGTACAAAGGTGTTATATGAGTAAGGTAATGTGTACCTTTCCTATCAAGCATTGTTTCCCCCTCCTTTGTTTTTCCCCTACTATCCCTTCCCTCCACACATTCCTATGACCTCCCTCCCCAACTCCCCAACTCCTCCTCCCCGCCTCCACCCAAAGACATAAAGTTCATTTTCAACATATTTGGGGAGGGGAGGGAAATAACAAAATGCTGAAACAAGGTTACAGGTAGACCCATTGTAACAATGAGATGTACAAGACACTATTTTGAAAATGAACTTTACAACTTGGTGGGGGAGGGAGGAGTTGGGGAGGTGGGGAGGAAAGGGATGGTAGGGGATAAACAAAGGAGGGGGTAACAATGCTGGATAAGAAATGGACTCATTACCTTGCTCATATAACTGTAACCCCTCTGTACAGTATCTTTAAAATAAAAAAAATATATTTAAAAAGACACTATAAACTATGTAACTTGGGAGTAAAAATGGAGAAAGGAAATGGAGGAGAGGAATGGAAGGGCTGACATTGATCAAGATTCATTATATACTTAACATGACTCATAGAATTGTAACTGTTCTGTACAATTACTTAACAATTAAATTTGAATTAAAAATTAGAAATTAAAATAGGTAAAATCTTGTAATTGTGAACCATACATGAACAAATAATAAAAAATATAAAATATACATGATATCTATAAATTGTTCATTTTTTTTCTTTCTCCCAAAATGTGGCCAACGTAAACTTTTCATTAGTATTTTAACATCTTATTCATCACTTTTTCTCAATTTCATATTAATATTAATTTTACTCCACACTCTCTGCCCCTGCACAGAAATTTGAACTGAGTTTCAGGCTTGCTTTTTATCTCTTGGATCATGCTGCCAGCGTAGCTTTCTGGTGGTTAATTTTGAAAAATGGAGTCTCACAGACTTTTCTTCCTTAGCTGCTTCTAATAGTCCTCCATGCCTCAGCCTACTGAGTGACTGAAATTATAGGTGAGAGACACCGGCCTAGCACAACACACTATTTAGCTTGGTACTTCTACCAGATTTTGTTCTGTTAACTCTCTGCATTAAAACTTCTATTCTATATTAGCATTTATTGTTCAATGCATAAATATAGAATACATACATATATTCTTATTGTCATTTTTGCTTTCTTTCGTTGTCCTTATTATTTCTTAATTAAGCAGTTTAGTTAATTTGCATTGAATGTTCTTATATTACCAATGAAGTGTTTAAAATGTTATATATTTCTTTTTTCAGCTCCAGCCTTACTAAATATTTGATATAATATTTACCCAGTTTAATTATGCTATACTTCTATTAAGTTTTTTTTAAAGTGTAAATAAATGCCTAATTTATTTATCATAGACTTGAGTTACTATGTCTTATTGGTCTTATTACATAAAATATTTTATTGTAGGTAGACTTTCTATATTTATCTAATTTTTTAATTTATGTTTATTGTTCCTGCTACTATTATGTACTTTCAAAAATTTTTTCAGGACTGGATTTCCAATATTGTTATATTTAACATTAATATATACGTATAAGGTAGAATTATGTTAAAGCATGTCAGTGTAAATGTCAAAAATGGATTATTCATTAATCAAGAGTAATAAAACATTTTGAGATCTGCCACTGTCAAGGAATGTGATTATAATATTTTATGTTAATTTTAATCTTCCATTTGGTCCTCAGAATTCCCATTATTGTTGTTACTTGGTAGTATCATAGGTTGTGATAGGAACTCATTGTGCTCCCTAAGAGTCTACGCCTTTTAAGATTTCTCTTAGTATGTCAATTACTTATATACTTTTCCTACATTGAATGAGTATTTTATCTTCTGGTCATCTTCTCAGAATCGCTTCCATTTTTTATGATTTAAAACCTATCACTTATTTATTGAATGTCATTTCATACTCATGAATCATGTAAAGGAAAAGAACAGAATAAAATAATCATGCTCTGATTCACAAGTTTATCCAATAATTCTGAAACTGTGCTATATATATATATATATATCTTGAGATTGAACAATTGTGTAAAGAGTTGCCAAATGCTTTGAGCTGGGTTTGTCGATACCAGGTAGGGGGGGAAGATAAACATAAGAAAAAAATGGTATAATATGTAGGTGTTAGTAATCACATATATGTTTTCTTGCCTTTTCAGTGCCATGTTTTCTCCTTATTAGTCTTCACTGCTAATTGTCTCATAAGTTCAGAATTTGACTGGAAAGATTATTTCATTGAGTAGATTTATACTGTAAATGAAAGTGACAAATTCCAAGTATCTGCACCCATAAATACTTCAATTCCATGATCATACACATGAGGTACCCTGTTGTGAATGGAGATGGAAGTATAAACAGTTTTAGTAATACACAGACATACATACATCTATATCTCTATTTATCTATCTACCTATTTATCTATATCTATATCTAAATATATCAGATGTGCATGGAAATAGAAAAGTTTTAGCATTACTTGTTTCAACAAGTCCTGAGGTTATCCTTCATAAAATCTTGTGTCACAATTCAGTGTGAAAACTGGGCTGAAATGTCTGTTCTATAATTTTCTTTCCTAGAAACAAACAAACCGACAGTATATCTTTTATGTAGAATGTGAAGAACCATGAACATGATGTGTATGAGACTAGAACAACTTGTTACAAGAAATCATAAATGTTTAAAACATTATCTTTAGTTATACAAAGGGGTTACAATTCAGCATGTTAGTTTGACATTGACCAAAATGCAATTGCACATACAAATGATTTTAAAATTATCTTATTTAACCTGAATAATGGGAAACAGAAAACCTGGCTGTCTTAATCATGGTGAAAAATAATTACAGTGTGTGGAAATGAGGCAATTAAATCAAACAAATAATGCATCACTGATATTGACAATGGTAAGTGAAAGGTAATGAAAAGAGTGCCTGAGAGTTTCCAGTCTATCTTTCATGCTACAAATTGAGTGATGAGGCTTTATGAGCTTTATGATGGAGTTAACACAATAGAAATTGTAATTGTGCTTGATTTAAATATTTGCAAGGACACATGTGATAAGCTAAATTGTTGGAATTATTCAGAAGCAAAAAATATTTGTTCAAGACGAAACAACATTTCTAGGTAGTGACTTCAGAAAACTAAACTCTGATGTTAAAACCTATAAAAATACACAAGAGAGAAAAATCAAAGAACAATGTGAGAAAGGAGATTATCCATGGATCTGTAAGAGTAAAGGTCTCAGTAGAGGCTGATTCAGGATTCAATAAACCATAATTTATGGTAATTACATTGTGAAAAATTGCACACATTTTTCTGTGAAAATGTATTAATTTCAGGGTTCCCTCTCTGTGATTTGGATGACATCATATCTTTGGAGAGTCTAGGAGGAAATTGGAAATAGTTTGTCATGAGGAAACAATGCAATGGGAAAAATAAGCTGTATTTGTATATAAACACCATCACTATATACACTAAAGGAATTTCTGGGTATGATGTGTATTCCAGCAGTCTAGCCAGAGTCACCAAAAGAGTAAAACCTATTATCAAATGTCATTATAACCTTTTGTTATACTTGACCATCTCCAAAATATGGCTAAAGGTTTGGAAAAGGTAGAAGCTCATACCAACAGTATAAGCTGTTTTGAAATCTTATCTATATTTCAAATTCCAATGATTACAGCATGACTTCCCTGAATGCAGATACCATATTTTATACAACTTTTTATAAGTTCTATGATGCTATTCACCTAGTATTATAATAGTAAATTTGAAGTTTAAATAAGTAGAAGTAGTTTCAGGGCATTTAAAAAAAGAGAAAACTATATAACCACTCAAAAACATGAATATTATTACCACAAATTAGTCAGAAAAGTATTTTTAATTATACTTTTTAAAATTATAGTTTTTAAAATTTGAAACAATGTGTATTTTATTTATTCAAATAAAATGTATATTTTTTACAATGTATATCTTAGAAATTATTTAAAATAAAATGTACATTTTATTCCAAATTAACCTATTTGTTTAAGTTTATAGATTGCTAATGCTGAAACTAAACCAGTTAAAACATCAGGCTCCATGCCCCCCCCTAAAAAATATGAAAGTTAACAGGATGGAAAAATGTAATAAGTATTATTGATTTTCTTTCCGAAAAGCTTTTGAGGGGAACAGAAGATCATGAAATTTCTGAACGTATCTAGAATGATGTGGTAGAATCTTACAACAAAAGGGAAATTAATATTAAAAGAAGATGTGGTTTAAATGCTTGTAAATATAATGGCTAATTTTAATGCATTTTGTTGCTTCTACAATTCATTGTTTTTTTTCCTTTTTTTATTTGGTTTAATGTCATTAGTTTCTGTTCTCTCTGAAATCCTAACCCCAGCAGTGCCTTAAAGTTATCTCCTAGATGGACAGGAAATTGCTAACAATGCAAGCTAACTTAAGAAGGAAATAACAGAAGTAGGCCATGGCCATGCCTGTTATAGCAAATATTGCCCAGGGCTTTATCTTGCCATCTCCAGAACCTTCTGCTAATAGGAGCAGAGCTGTCAGGCAGAGCCGTGGTATCAATCTTCTTGTTATACTTTAATGCTACTGTACCATAAATTTAGGTCCACAAAAGGTATTTGAGGGCAAAACTTGCTTTGTTTATGAAATCAATAGGAAAAAGGGCAAAAGCTTGGAGAGGGAATGTAGCCCCACAGGGTTGGAGTCAGAGAAAGAAAAATGATGCAAATGTTCTGTAATAATCTTAGTTCTCATGGTAAATGTATAGATGAGACAACAAAGAGGAAGAAGACTCCTGCCCCATCAAAAAGATAATTATGAACAGTGATGCTGCATGACTTGCTTCAACACACACCTGTTTGAGGGCTGCTTGTTTCACGTGCCTAGACTAACCAGAAAAAGAAACACATGGAAATATATTTCTTACACACTGAAAGTTACTCCATTGTTATGAGCAGTTCAGATAGATGCTAATTTTACCTTGATGTACAATAGATTGACTCCAAGTGAATATCATCAATCAAAATTCCCCTATTTTTATATATGGAGAAAAATAAGTCTAAGCATGCATGAATAAATCCACATAATACAGAAAAATGGAGACCCTTACTCTCTCCCAAGAAACTTACATTATGACTAATTTTAGTATGTTTTTATGAAAAGATAGTACAATTATCATCATCAGAAGACTAGTGTTATTCATCTTGATCAAATGACTTTGTAAAAAAATATTTCTTTTTTCATCATTGGTTGGCTAGAATTAAAAAATGCTTATCTGTGAGTTATATTATTTTCATCAATTTACTACACTCGGCCATAGTTCTAAGTGATCTGCCTCTTTGTTACTTTAAACAGTCTCAAATTTTAGGAAATTTACATTAATTATTTTATTCTCACTTGCATTTATGCAATAACATGCAACTATCTTTTTTTACTGAAGATAAGTATTTTAAATAAGTAATAGTTGCTTTATGTACAAATGACTACAAGAGCTTATGCAGGCTCATTATATTGTCTATCTATATATCACTATCTAACATCTATTTATCTAACTGAATATCAAGATATTTAGAAATTAAAGACACGTATGTGTATATATGTGTATCTATCTTTATATATGTCTCTATATAAATATCTAGATATGAAAAATTGGAAGAATTAAATATAAGAAGATAAATATGATAGGTGGTTAGACATAGGTATAGATATAGTCACTACAGAATAAGAGTATATCTGTATTTAAATATATTTCATCTTTTATTTAAATTTAAATCTATAGATAATTATGGAAGATAAAACTGAAAGATGTGTTATTTTCCATATTCTCATGCTGTATGTATATGTGTGCATATTTATGAAGATAGTGAAGATTTATATATATGCATATGCACACAGATACATATAAAGATATTTGCCATAAATATGCTGCCCTTCTTGTACTTCCTTTCCTGTCCTCTGTTTGCTCTTTGAACCAAGACCCCTCACATTCACTCTTTTTGCAAATCTACTTAAGGTAGACTTTAAGAATCAAGCATGTGGGAGTGTAAACTTGTTCAACCACTTTGGAAAGTAGTATGGAGGTTCCAAAACTCCACATAGAGCTCCCCTACGACCCAGCACTTTTGGCCACTTTTGGACATTTACCCAAATGTTTAAACTAAGATTTCTACAAAGAAGCATGGTTCCATTTACAGTCAATCTTGTGGCCCAGCTTTTTTGTGGTTTTTGTTTTGTCTCAATTTTATACCTTCTCAGGAGCAAATGGGCCCTACTTGACTCTAGTTGATACAAATTTACTGTTTACTTCAGTAACAGTTATTAGAGGAAATCTTTTATCAAAACTCTCACCTATTTTTTCTTTATTACATAACACATAGTAGATTTCCAAAATATAGGTTGATATAATGAGTATATTAGGATGAATGGAAAATGCTAAGTGTACAATGGTACAAAAGAGCATTGGGCCATGAAATTTCTTTATAAAGAGGTAGGAATATTTAAGAAGCAAAGATTCTACATGTTGAACCTCAAAAAATCCATTCACATATAGTTCCTTCTCATGCACTGACATACATGTGAGAAGCCAAATATAGTTGGAAATGTGATTAATTTATTGAAATATTAAAAA
Organism: Dipodomys ordii; assembly: GCF_000151885.1. Taxonomy (NCBI): domain Eukaryota; kingdom Metazoa; phylum Chordata; class Mammalia; order Rodentia; family Heteromyidae; genus Dipodomys; species Dipodomys ordii. The sequence continues at coordinate 19,079,579 of NW_012267217.1, forward strand.
TATACAGAATAAATTCTCCCCAAGAGAAGACAGCTTTAAAATAATTTACATCTACCTAATTGGTGTGGTCCAACCATTATATATATATATACATATATTATATATATATATACATTATGTAGTATGTATATACGTTTGTATATACTTTTGACAGAGAGAAGATATGTATGTAATACCCACATATAATGTATTTAAATGTATCATGTTATGTATGTTATACATTTTGTACTTATGTTATAAACACATGCTTACCATGGTTCACAAACTTTTTCAAATTATAAATATGGTGTGCACAAGACAGAAATGATATCTGAGGTATATGCACACACATTCATATATGTAAAGTGGAATGTGATAAAAAAGGAATACAGAATATTAATACTACACCTCGTTGTCAATAATAAACATAAACTTTTGTTGTATCTTCTATCACAGAAAATAACAAATTAAATTATGAACACGGTAAGATATATTAACCACATAGACTGGATTAATGCTTGTTCATTATTAACTTATAGCTAAGTTCACTAGAGAATAGTGACAGAATTATAAAAAGCAAAAGAATCATTATAGACCAAAGCTGCTACTCTGATAAGCATGTGAAATAGTTTCCATTGGCACAATCACTTAATTAACTCAAGGAGAATTTGATCAATATGCCCAGTGCACTCGAGAGGATAACCTACCTCTCATGGCTTCACCTGCCTTGTTACTTAGGACAAGGGGCAAGGCAACCAGCTGATGGTTTGTACCTCTATTCACACTCCCGGGAAATATGCAGGTGTCCTCTCAAATCCAAAGTTGGCGTTAAACCTGTGTGGGGAGAGCAACATACAATAAGTAATGATGAATGAGTTTCTCCTTATGGTCATGAACTTTTGTAGAAATACTCCATTAAGTTTAAATCTTTTGAAAATATTGTACCTCAAAGAAATGCCAGCAAGATAAAAGTTATCCTGTACAGCTTAAGGTGATGTTTCAGCATTCTGGTACACAGTAAGAATTGAAAGCTTTCCTTAGCTGTAATCTATGAGGCAATATTGGGTCTCAAAATGCAATCTGATACAGAGGCATTATTCTACAATGTTCTCATTGAAAATGCAATGGTAAAAATTGCTGTAGAGCTATTGCACCTGCTTTGTTGCTGTAGTTCACCAACACATCTTAATTCACAAGTATATTTAGAATGAATTATTTATATTACTTGAAGACAGTCATCCTTACCTCTTTTTATGTTGTTTCAAATTGTACATAATCTTGTTACCAAAAAGGTAATTTAATTATTTTGGCCAGTTTTGAATTTTTCTAACAAATTTAATTTCAAAGTTCTACGTATTTATTAGATATCCTAGGGTATTTTGATAAATACACATATTGCATAATATTTGTAACTGGTTAATTATGTCTATTTCTTCAAATGCTTATTATTTATGCATAAAATATTTCTATTCATCTTTTGTATAAGAAGAGGGCCATCAGTGCTTCACACCTGTAATCCTAGCTTTTCATGAGATCACAGTTCAAAGACATCTCAGACAGGAAAGACTATGATACAATTATGTTCAACTGACTATGAAAAGCTGGAAGTGGAACTATGACTAAAGTAGTAGAGCACCAGCATTGAATGGGAAAAGCTTGATATTTCCTAGGCCCTTTGGTTCAAGCCCCAGTATTGGCATGCAGACACACACACACACACACACACACACACAAATCTTTTCATCTAGTTTTGAAATATATGGTACATTATTATTATACATAGTCTCCTTAGCATGGATTAGAACACAAAAAGTATCACCATTTTGTAAATATCACTCTGTACCCATGAATCAATTTCCTCTGCTTTCCTTTTCCATCACTCTATTCTCAACCTCGGTAATATCTACATTTGTTTCATTCCCCATATGATTGGATTCATGGGGTACTTGTCTCTGTGTTTAGTTTATTTTGCTTAATACAAAGATCTCCAGTTCTATCCATGCTGTGGTAAATGACAAAATTTCATTCTTTTCTTTTTATAGCTAAGTAATGTTCCATTATGTATATGTGCCACATTTTTTATGCATTCAGATGATGGATTTAAGTGATGGTTATTGATTCCATATCCAAGGCTGTGTGAAACTTGCTGTGATAAAAAAAATGGCTGCACAAATGTCCTTTTTCACATACTCATTTCATTCACTTTGGCTATATCAGTGATGATTGTAGAGAGTGATGGATTCTCTGGTACTGTTCTGTTAAATTTCCATCCTGTTTTCAAACAGTGACTCTCCTAGTTTGTATGCCTGTCGGGAGTATGCAAGAGTTTCCTTATCTCCAAGTCCTCTCAAGCATTTCCTATCTTTTGTCATTTTTTATAATAGCCATTGCTACTGGAGTGAGATTGTTTCACTGTAGTTTTAATTTGCATTGTCTTCGATGCTATTGATGTTAAGCATTTTCCCTAAGGTTGGTCATTTGTGTGTTTTCTTTTCACAAGTATGCATTAAACTGACTGCCCACCTAAAAATAAATCAGGGATTCGATTTTTGGAATTTTATGACATTTTGAATGCTAACCATTTGTCAGCTGTATATATCGTAAGTGTTTTGTCTTACATTCTGTAGCTTGTTTATTCATTCTATGGAATTTTTTTTCAATATAGATACTTTTTCTTTATGTTGATATGTCATTTTTCTAATTTGCTTTCAATGCTTTTGCTTTACTCTTGGCAAAAGAAAGAGAGAGAAACCTAGCAAATTCAATAACTAGCAGTGCTTTCCCAATGCTTTCTTTGAGGAGTTTCAGAGGTCTAGTCTTACATTTTATCTATTCTGCATTTTAAGTTGATTTTTGTAACTGCTGTACTTTTCTGCAGGTAGATAACCATTTTTTCTAAGTTCACTTCGGAAAGTGGTCTTTTCTCTAGTACTTTTGTGAAAAAGCAATTGACTGCACATATATAGATTTACCACAAATCCTAGTTCTGCTTTGTTCTGTTCTGTGTAGCTATCTGTTTTTATGCCAGTACAACAGTTTGGTTATCATGGCTTTGTGATTAATTTTAAATGGAGAGAGAAATGCTATCTATTTATTTATTTTTCCATGATGCCTTTGGCTATTGAGTTTTTGAGGTTTCCATACAAATTTTTGTCTGGTTTGTTCTAGTATTGTGAAAATATCTTTGTTATTTTGATAGAGATTGTATTAACTCTAGAGTTTGTTCAGAAATATAGGCATTCTGACAATTGCTATTCTTTTAGCCCATAGATATATAGTGCTTTTCTATTTTGTGCATATGTTGGTGTGTGTGTGTGTTTACTAAGTAATTTCTTTCATTTATACTTCTTTATGTTAAAAGTTTTCATTTCTATTTTTGTTAAATTTACTCCTAAGTATTTTACTTATTTTGGCTAATGTAATGGACTTTTTGTATTTTTAAGAACTTTTAGTAGCATATATTAGTTGTATAATGGGGGTATTAATTGTGATATTGTCATACCTATATACAATGTTCAACCTGGAGTTCATTTCCTCTCTCTCCTTTATCTACCCCTTCTCTTTAAAATAATTTCAACAAGTTTCATTGGTCATATATGCATTATAAGATAGTTTGATCATTTTCATTTATACTTTCTGTTCACATTCCCTCTTCCTGATGATACCTGAAAGAACCTGGTTTACTTTCCTACCATTTATTTCATTTAGATTTTTATTAATTGAAACAGGAATTTTCAACATGGTATTTTTCATATGCATATTTAATATTTTAATCAGAATAACACCTTCCATTGGTCACTCTGTTGCTGATCCCAAGCACCATATTGTTTAACACTTTCAGTGAGATTTCTTAAGGCCATCATACAAAGAAGTGTTAATAAATATTGCATAACAGGTAGTCAGTGTTGATGTTCAATTACTCTCAGGTCAAAATGTCTGTGAAAAATGTCTGTAGTAATGATTGTGGTCAAATAGTAAATAAAATAACAAATATTTACTTTCATCAAAATTCAATTCTTCTACACAAAAATTAATATCACTTCTGTTAAACAAAAGTCAATATTTAAAATGTAATATCAAACACAAAAATCCCATTTACTAAAATAATGTCCTAATCATCACTGCAACTTGTCCAGTCATCAGATCTCCACATGTTCTTTGTGTACTATGAAAGAAAGTATTTCACTGTTTTGAAAAGTGATGTAGAAACAATTAGAGAAATGGCATGTGGAAAGATGAATTAAACACTCCTTTCAATACCCACCATCCCCACTCATAATTGTCTTATTTTGTAGTACAACTGTAACTATTGAAATATTACATCCAGTAATCAATTCCACCTGGTAGAAAAATTGAGGGAAATGCTGATGTGTCAGCCATTGAGAAAACAGGAAATAAATTTTGAATGAATTAAAGGGAAATGAATTGTTTGCTCATTCAAAATTATTCATTTGAAGATCCACAGCTTTCATTTATTACAAATCAAAACTTGAAATTTGTGGTTTGACAGTTAATGGTTGATAAATGCTATTGAAAAAAATGAAGTTGTCTTAATCACATATAATACAGAAAATATTGAAAATAAAGGTATTATTCTATGTTCTACATATAATTTATCATGTTTTTTTGCATCTTCAAAAAATACTCATTCATTGACTGTGTCATGACTTTTTTTCTTTTTCTTTTAAAGTTGTACTTACTAAATTAGGACATTCCATACACCGGCTTAGGTATTTCAGGTTTTCAAATATGTTAAATCTTGTCTCTTCTTTCAGATTCTGCACCTTTAATAATAATGTATTTCTCCAAATGGCCAAAGGTCTTCTTTTTATTTTCTAGTATTTATTTACATGATGTCCTTTGGTCTAGAATGCTGTTCTTCATTTTGGCCCAATCTTAGATCACACTTGAAAGTTTCCAGATTCCATCAGAATTGTCTGACTTTTATACTTCTTAGGTATCAGGAAATATGTAGGCCTTGAGCTATTTTATCTATGATAATACTAATGAAATTGTTTAAAGTAAAAATTACTCATCTGTTTCCTCCATCTGTGGAGATGGAGACTGGGATGTATTGAATACTTGAAATCTGCTACTTAGAACTTTGTATGGTGAAGAGGTGATTTTATCAAACCAAAGTGAACAAATGGAGCATCAAGATCCTAGAAAGCAAAGATGATATACATAAGCCCATCACCTGGCCCTCCATGCAGCATTGCACAGGACTATAGAGTGTATCATAGCTCACCAGTCTTTCACTATTATTCTAATGATCTTAAATTTAGGAGAAGCTTTATAAATATCCTAACATAAAACCTTCCATTTATACCTCATTGTAGAATTGGTGAAAGGATTACACTAAGACTGAGGCCTTCCTTCCCATGGATAAAGGTTTTTCCAACAAAATGTCCCACTTGTGTAGTTCCATTTTCAGAGCTAAGACATATATTTGGACACCAAAAACTTACCATAACTATCATAAGTAAATGCTGTTTAATAAATTACTTCCATATGCATCCTAAGCAATGATTAGTAACAAATAATAAGCTATTATGGAAGTTCCTATAGAAGATTGCTGGAATTTATCAGTCAGTAAATGTTTCCTTTGCTCTGATTTCACAGTTGAAGGAAAAAAATGTAAGTAATTATTATTTACATTCACTCTGCATAAACACATGCACAACCACCTACCAAGTACATATGTACAAACCTCCTACAAATGTAACCAGACTTGAGTTAAATAGGTAAAATGATGTTTGAATCAGTTTTGTACTACATATGGTACTCTAGTGCTTTGAATTTATCCTTTAAAGTATCTTTGAATCAAGAAAAAGAATGCTACTTTATGCAATCCCATTTGTCCAACATTTCTTTGATTTGTTGTGTTTCCGGGTCTCTATTCAGAAAATTTCGGCCTGAGCCAAGGAGACCTAGGGTTTCTCCTATTCCATCCTGCAATGTTTTCAGTGTCTGCTTT
>NW_012267217.1:19087303-19178172 GCF_000151885.1 Dipodomys ordii
GAGGCTGCAATGCTTGGTAAGAAATGTACGCATTATCCTGCCCATGTAATTTAACTCCTCTGTACAGTATGTTCTCAAATAAAATAAATAAATAAATAAAAAAGAAAATGCTAGTCCTCCTCTTTTGCTTTTTATTTTTCTTTAGCTTATACACACCAATGTGTTTGAATTCAGAGCTTTGTGCTTACCAGACAAATGCTCTTCCATTTCAGCCATGGACTCCAGGCTTTTTCTTATATTTATTTTAGAAATTCTGTACAGAGGGGTTACAGTTACATGAGTAAGGTAGTGAATACATTTCCTATCGAGCATTGTTACCCCCTTCTTTGTTTTTCCCCTACCATCCCTTCCCACCTTCCTAACGCCTCCCTTCTCCCCCACTTATAATGTCCTATGTGATTTTCAGTCTTGTTTTTTTTTACATAAGATTATGTTCTTTGGAACAGCAGAAGCCACAGACAATGGTCCTCCTACGGTTGCCTCATACGTAGCCAGGATTACTGGCATATGCCACCATTCCCAGAATTATTTTGGAGATAAACTCTAGCACTTTACTTGCTCAATATCCAGAATAATTCTTCCTGATCTCTACTAATTGAAGAGAGGATTACAATTGTGAATTGTCTAATCCACCTGAGTTAAAACTTCTTTATGTGAGGGGCTGAGAAGGTGGCTTAGTGGTAGAGTGCTTGCCTTGCATAGATGAGGCTCTGGGTTCGATTCCTCAGCGCCACATAAAGAGAAAAAGCCAGAAGAAGTGCTATAGCTCAAGTGGTAGAGTGCTAACCTTGAACTGAAAAGCTGAAGAACAGCATCTAGGCCCAGAGTTCAGGCCCAGTACTGACCAAAAAACCTTTTTATGTGATTCATGTGACAATTTTTAAAATTCATTTCATTAAAATGATTTTTGTTCTATATAATTCTAAGTATGAAATAGAGAAATTTACAAGGCTGAGTGTGTGACAGTATAGAAAACTTGCCTCATGTCATACATGAGTCCAAGGTTTTGATCCCCAGTGGGACAACATTTTTGAATATTAAAAAATAAGTTTCTAACTCTTTTGTAGAACCACTTGGCAAAATCATACATGCCTTTGTTCTTTTGTGCCTGACATGAGAGAGAAAGCACATGTTAAGAAGAAATCAAGTCCTAGTTTTTCTTTCTTTACCTTTAAAAGTTATGAATATTTATTTTCTTTTTCTCATATTTTCAAAGCTACATTTGTGGTCTTCATTCACCTTATCTTTCTCCTGTGAGATTAGTACACCAGAGAACTTCATATTATGCAGAAAACTTAGCATGTGTTTTCTTGTAAACAGATATATTGTATGTATATATATATAACTACAATGCATGCTAGTCATAAGCCTAAAGTGTTACAGAGTGATAGACTTCCTATTCTTATTGGTAGGAAAACAACTCAGCTCTCAAGATATGAGTTTACAATACAAGATGACAAAATGTGATTTCATATAATTAACAATTTTAGCCGCAATTAAATTTAAGATGTTTAAAATTAGAAAGTTGATGGATTACTTTTGCAGTGAATACCTCCTGCACAATTAAAATAAACTTGGTAAATACCTGAACTTGACATTTTATACTAATATCATTTTTACCATATATCTGGATTTGACATAATTTTCTAATTTTGCTTTAATATGTACATGGTTTTGAATATACTAAAGATATAATAAATCATCTTTTTTCAAAACTCCAAGCTTTTCCATCATAAATTAAATGGGAAAGTTGAAGCCTTAGAAGGAAAAGAAGGACTTGTAAGTGTGTGTGTGTGTGTGTGTGTGTGTGTGTGTGTGTGTGTGTGTGTTGCTAATTAAGGTGTGGAGGAATTTTTAATTCTGTACTTACATGTAATAAACTTGTGATAGTGAGGGAAGTGTAATTAGAGCCACCAATATTGAATTCCAAATGTGTACTGCACTATGAATTTAATTTAAATTTCTCTATCCCTTCCATCCCGTTCTCTCACCACTGGGAGAAATTGGAGCACTTGACTGCTGCTGTGGCAAATTGGATCCTAATAAGTACGATGCTTTACTGCTTCTTGTTTTTGCTAAGGTACAACTACCGTATTTCAGAAGAACTCACCTGGGCATTAATTCAACAAGAAATGTTGGTAGGGGCATTATATTTCCCATGTCTTGATATCTCAGTGGATGTCATGCATATAAAGAGACCCAACAGCTGGTATGTTTCACTCACCAATGTGCTTGTCATCTCTGTCTCAGGTTCAGCTGACACACCTCCAGGGGCTTAGAAATAATATTCCTCTCAGTATTTCAAATTGTTTGAGATTATACTTTTTTAAAATTGGAAAATACAGCACATTGCAATGGATAAACGGGCTTAAAATGAAAGGATTGGTTTCAGAAGCTCTCTCTTAAAAGTATCAGCCATCTCATGTGTTATGATAGAGATTATTTAAAAACCAGTTCATGTCCTGAGAAATAAGCATCTGTGCTACAAACACTTAAAATCAGAAAGAAATCAATAAACCCACTGTATAAGCAAATTTAAAATGATTATGGAAAAGAAGTCTCACTAAATATTCCATAAATACAGATATTCCAAAATGATACCAACCACACCAAATGCTAAATAAGCATTCGAACCTTTAGAACGCACATTTTAGTAGCAATCATATATATTGACACAACTACTTTGGTTGTAACATTAGTAGCACATGTCCATCTATAGTACAAAGGATAATGAAGCGCCATCACAAATATGAGATGAAAATATTCAGAAATGAGAATGAACTATGAATGGCCACATGGCATATTTTATATTTGTTTCTAAGGAAAACAATTCTGAATAATAAAAAGGATGTTTTTCACTTTCATTACAATGTGATCGTAAAAAGTAAAACCTAACACAAAGTAACACAAGTCACACTGGTGGTTACATATAAAGGAGCTTTTAGAGTGTTTTTGGAGTTCTATTTTGGGTTACTAATGGTAGTAACAGAGCAAATTTCCCTTTGCGATCATTTCCTGAGGGCCAAACTTCCATTTTCCCACTCTCAGTTCTTACTAAATGTTGTATGAAGTATGACAGACTATGAGATATCTCCATAGAAAAATAGATTCTTTTACTCTCAACTTCTATAGTTCTCCATAAAGCTTGGTATACATTTTTATTCTAGCACATGCACAATTTATTTTATTATATTGTTTTGTAAAAGTACTAAATCAGAGAGTATATATTACTGTTAATATATATCCAGAGTCTATCAGTGTATCTGTCAAATGTCATTTTTAGTGAAAATAACAGTGATATTTTGAAACTAAAATTTATTGTCATTATTTAGTGTTCAGTTTTATTCTAAATGAATTATGTTTTAGCTGATATTTTACAAAAGTTACAAGTGGTAGTTAATATTAGCTTCATCTCTCAGGTGGGAACATTTGGAGGTGCAGTTATTTCCTGAGCAATATACAATTACTGAGTATGAAAACAGTTCTAAAATCTAGAAATCATAAATTTATTTCTGAAAGAATACATTGCAGTACAAAAAAGGATAAAGCATGTGGTAAGACCAGTTTGATATACAGTACATACTCAGTAAATGTGAGCTTCAGATATATTATGTAATATACAAAGTCAGATTAAATTGATTATTCTTCTGTAGCAAGGATATAGGCAGATATAGTTAATTTATTACTACATCACACTCAATATTAGCCACTTAAGGTGCAATGAATTAAAAAAAATTAGCTGGCATTCCCAGCAGTAAGGAATAGAGAACTCTGTGTGTGTGTGTGTGTGTGTGTGTGTGTGTGTGTGTGTGTTAGACTTCTCACAAATGTTATAGATTTTATTAAGGAAGTCTGATTGTGTGAATTTATTTAACAGTGGACAAGTTGAACCAAAGAAGGAGAAAAAATCTGTTGGTATGTAAGTACAGAGGTCAAATGATGAAAGGAGGAGGTTACAATGCTTGATAAGCAATGTACTCATTACCTTGCCCATGTAATTGTAACCCCTCTGTACAGTATTTTCACAATAAAAAAAGAAAAAAAGAGAAAAGTTTGTGAGGGAAGGGTGGGAGGAAAGCAAGGCTAGATAATGAAGTAATACCACATAAGAACTTGAAGAAATGTGATTACAAAGGATGGGAGATAGACAAGGGGCAACTTAGTGCAATCTTGAGTAGCCAAACTCTACGCTCTTAGGAAACAGTTGACAAAGTTATTTTTGACAAAAGCAAGACTGGAAATGATCAAGGTCACTAAAATGAAGTGAGAAAAACAAAGTCACTAAGGTTAAAGCCCTCATTCTGTATGAATAGCTTTTCTGTTTGAAGTTTCTCAAACATATTTGTTTTTGCAATTGTAAGTACAGTGGAGTAAACAATCATGTAGTTTTCTCTTTACTCAAAGTGCATGATGATTCAGTATGAGCATTACCTTATTCTATTGTTGTCTTTCAGCAAATTCTGGAGAACCAGTTTTAAATGATTGTTATTTCCACTGCCCAGATTAAAGTGAGTTGATAGGAGCTAAATAGGGACATCGCAAAGGCTCCTGGGATTTTGAATGCCTCTCTCCTCTCAATCTCCATAGAACCATGACACTGGCTTTATGACATTTTTGACATTCATCACTTTTTGCCATATCCTTAAAATAAAATCCTAGTGCCTAGGAGCCTGACACCTCAACATCCAATCATCATTGCAGGACTCAGAATCATCCAGGGTGACATTTCATGACTCAACATGTCTGTACTAAAATTACTCAGAGGACATGCAAAGGTTTCATATCAGATCTGAGTTTCTTTTAAATGTTATTAATTTGTTAAGGAACCAAAACCCTGTGATATGTCGTTGATTTTCTAAACATACACTTTTTCAAAAATAAAGTTTATTTCAAATTAACCTAGGCTCTATGTGTTTTTTTAAGATAGATCTAGAGCAAGAATAGGAGTTGTAAAGATGATAGTCATGCACTTGTTTAGAATATTTTTGAGAAGCTAGAATAGGAATATACTGCAGTCTTGTGAAATAGCAGGTCTCCTGGTCCTGGAGTTGGTCTGGCACAGACCAAATGTGGAGCACTAGAATAGGAGGAGATTGTGAAGAGGATGTCAACTTTGAGTGAGTCTGACAAGGTTTTAAAAGCTGAATTCTTAAATCACTTAAATAATGACAATTATCAATAATACATCTTCAGTATTTGCTGGCATAATTTGAAGCATTTGGCAACAACACCACATCTAATTCTAAAGACAAATATAAGAAATTATCTTTATTCCTGTTACATTATGAAAAATGATTTAAGTTTAGTGATTTAACGTTGGTTACCTCACAACAGTAATACTAAACTCAAAACCAGCTCCATTTGCCCCTTTGTCTACTGATTCACAAAGGAAGCATATGGCCATTTCTGGTGCATTGGATGACTTCAATAAGGAGGAAAACAATGCTAAAATCTTTATTCTGCCCCTCAGGTGTTAAACACTTAGAAAATAAAGTTTTCCATGTTATGATCATTTATATTGCCTCTTTCATCTGGTTCATTACAGATTTCTACATTTTAATGCTTAACTAAACTATAGGAAACTGTATTTTTTAAAATGTTTGATTTGCTTAATCAGAACTGAGTGAAACAGCAAAACTGGGATTTTTCATTCTCTAAGTTTATTGTTGAGTCAAAAGACTATTTGAAACTTCAATTTAAAATACTTTACAAATAAAAAAAAACTACTGCCCCTGAATTAAAAAAATACTGCTTAAGTTCTAGCATAATTCTCATATGAATAAAACATTTCTAGAGATGTTTATTAAATCAAATAAAAAGTTTTTAAGATTACAATTATACTTCAGTTTTATTTATTATTTATCATTTTGTCTATCTACAGCAACACATGAAAAATTGATGATGTGTATATATTTATTTACCTTTATTTTTTTTGAAAAAAACAACATTTTGAAAAGTAACAGGGGACCAGAAATGGTAGTGGTGAATAAGAAAAGCTCAAAAACCCCTCAGCTTTAATAACGTCAGACAGACTGGCTCCTGACCTCCTTTTCTTAGAGAGCACTTTCTTTAGAACACTTGGGGATTTTTTTTCCTTGAGTTCTTGAGATAGAATTTTTTTTCAATTTCCTGTTGATCATCCAGAACAATAGTATTTCTACTTCATATTTCGTTTAAGGAGAGCATGAGCCTAATTTCTAAGGGAAGACTAGATATAAATTGAAAACTTCCTTTGTCCATAAAGGTAAGAATGTTTGTATGCATATTTGTTGTTTTACTTTGCTTTGTTTTGCTTTCATTTGCTAATTTTTAGAAAGCCAGTAAGCAATCACAGATGGGTTAGAACTATTTCTCCCAATGCCTTGTTCTAACCAAGTTGTATTTGACTTTCTATCCTTTATTACATTACAATCAATGTTTGTCTTTTTTTTTTTTTGTCATGGGGCTTGAACTCTGGGCCTTGGCTCTGTCCCTCAGCTCTTCAACTCAAAGTGAGTGCTTTACCACTTGAGCCACAGCACCACTTCCAGTTTTTTTTTTTGGTGGAGATAAGCGTCTCACAGACTTTCCTGCCCAGGCTTGGTTTTGAACTCAGATCTTCAGATATCAGCTTCCTGAGTATCTAGGATTACAGGTGTGAGCCGCAAGCATCTGGCTGCCTTGTCTTTTTATCTAGTGCAATTTTGCTTTGACAGTCAGCAGCAATAACTCGATGGAGATGGATGGTGCATCACTAACCAATCATGGTGATTCATTAAACAAAAAGCAGAGATAATGAAGCAAACATCTTTTTGGTCCTGTAATTTAGAATGTGAGAGAAAGAGGCATAGTTGTCTTGTAGAAGAAACATGGGACTTTGAATAAGAAGATTTAAAGTTATAAGTAGTCCATTGAAGGGCAAGTTGCTATCTGGTGAAAGGGATGCCTCCATCTGTGGCCAGAAGGACATTCTTCCAATATGAGTGTTATGAACATTTAGCATCATTTAAGGAAAAACATAAATGATGGATATATGTAATAAATTACTTGGATATTTGATAATAACAAAAGCAATGTACACAATCGTTTCACAATTTGCCATAAATATAGTTAGTTTAGGAACTAGCGGTGGCGCATATTACAAACTTTTTTCGTGAGGCCTGAATCTGGGCCTGGGCACTGTCCCTCAGCTCTTCAGCTCAAGGCTAGCGCTCTACCACTTGAGCCACAGTGCCACTTCCGGCTTTTTTCTTTTTGCTTATGTGGTGCTGAGGAATTGAACCCAGGGCCTCATGCATGCAAGGCAAGAGCTCTACTGCTGAGCCACCTTCCCAGCCCCTATTACAAACTTTTTAACATGATTTTATGTTCTAAAATTTAATAGCATTAAATTGCAATAATATTATTTGTAAAGAAATTGTACTTAGTATTTAAATAATTATGATATACAATTATAATCATTAAATCAATAAATATTAAATAAGTATAATTATTAAACTCACAAATGTTATTTGGAAGGAATCTGCAGTTAGAAACTTAATTATTTGAATTTTATTTGATCTTTACTTATTTTGGTATCAAAATAGCTACATTTTACCAAAATGAGGATGGCATATTTTATTAGTATTATTGATACAAGTTCTACTGCCACCAACTCAGAAATTTACTGACTGGAAAATTCCTTGATTCAGAAATTGGAATAGGTTCAAATGTGTGTTTTGTTTAAGTATTGAAATCAATGGGTTGACTAAAGAAGACTAATTTACAAATACTAGTAAGGATTCATGTTCAAACTCATTCACATTGTTGGCAGAATCTTTTCCTTATGATTGTAGGACTGAAGTCCCTGTCTCTGTGCTAGCTGTCAGCATGAGTCTATAATCTCTTGGAAACCACCATTTCCTCCTCACATGGCTCTTCTATCTTCAGAGTGCTAACAGCTCTCCTTTTTCTACCAGTATTTCTTATTCATGATACTAACCAGGGACATTTTCTGCCTTCTAGTGACTTCAGGTAGCCTCCACAGATGATGCAGGATAATCTCCTTAAAGTTACCGAAGAATGTAAGACAAATACCTCAAAATATGCACTATACATTATTCTTTTTTGTGATTGTCTTACAATCACAAAAAAGAATAATTACAATCACAAAAAAGAATAATGTATAGTGTATATGTTGAGGTAATGTCTATATAGCTCTGCGTGACCACCTTAAATATCTACCTACATATAAGATTGTGATATATTTAACAAACACAAAATGCATTCATGAAAAGTGCTTAATTTCAAACTAAAATAGATTAGAAAGTCTGTTTAAAAACGATGCAAAAATTAAAAAGTTGAGCTCTGGTGGCTCATTATCTGTATTCCTAGATAGTTAGGAGGCTGAGATCAGAGGTGTGCAGTTCAAAGCTAGCCTGGGCAGAAAAGTCCCTAAAATTCTTATCTCCAATAAACTACTCAGAAAAAGCTGGAAGTGTCACTATGGCTCAAGTTGGTAGACTGTTAGCCTTGAGCACAAAGAGGTTCAGTGACAGTGCCCAGGCTCTGAGTTCAAACCCCAGGATTAGCAAAGAAAGCACACAAACAACCAACCCCTCCAAAAAAACATAGAAAACAAAAAAAAATTTTTCAAATATGATGCAAAAGTGAATTCATTACATATTTTCATCATGAATAGTTTTCCTTAAGTTCTGCTAGTTGTGCATAGCACTCATATGGGGAGACTGTGATCATTATAGTGATTTGTTGCAATTTCTAAAAGATATACATAAATGTGTTGCTCTTTATAATATATTTCATTCAATTCTTTCATGAAATTCTGGAGTACTTAGCTGTCAAACATAGAAGCCATCATACAGTGTATATACCCATATATATATATTTATAAATATATAAATATTTATATATATATACATATAATAGAAAAAGAAAAAGAAAAACTCATTCAAAATGCAGCACTGGTACTCACTAGACACTGTTGAAAATGAACTGTACAACTTGAAGGTGGGGGTGGGAAAGAAAAACTGGGAGAGAGCAAGGGAAGGGATGACACTGTTCCAAAAGAAATGCACCCTTTCCTGACTTTTGTAACTGTAACCCCTCTATGCATCATATTTATAATAATAATAGAAAAAGGAAAATAAAACTCATCCAAAATCAAATCTTTTATTAAAACTTCCTTTTGCCTTGCTATCAATCATTGATAGCATTGTGTGTGTGTGTGTGTGTGTGTGTGTGTGTATGTGTGCACACATGCATGCTCACACACCAATAACGATTTTTATTCTGGGCACTGTCTCATAACATTTATAATCAAGACTGTTGCTCTACCACTTAAAACACAGTTCCATTTCCAGCCTTTTGGTAGTTAATTGGAGATAAGAGTGTCATGTACTTTTTTTGCCTTGGTTGGTTGTAAACAAGAATTCTTAATTCTCAGGTTTCTCCTGAGTAGCTAAAATTACAGGTATGAGCCACCATTACTGGGACCCTGTTTTATATCTAATTATCTTCCCTTGATCAAATATTGAATCTGGAGGCATTTATTGACAGAAATGAGTTCAGACCACAATATCAACAAAATAATCCCCCCAAAATATCTGTTACAAACAAATGTAAACATACTATTTTTAAATTAAGGAAAAAAATGATTCAAAGTAGGAATTGTAAGTTGTCTGGAATTAGGATGTGTAAATTTTCAATAAGTGTATCTATAATAGCAATTTGAATACAACTATGTTATTTTTAATATACATATATATATATATATATAGTTAAAATGAATGACTTCATCTCACACATCAATTACCCATATAGTTATGGCCAGCTGTACAGCCAACTAGAATAAGGTGAGACTTTGAATGCCAAAATAAATAAAATTATTGTCTAAATCTATCCATTGGGAATTAAGTCATGATTGAAACAATAACTTAAAAAGACTGCAAGTACGTTAGTGACCTTGAGTATTTTAAAAATTATTAATGATGGGATAATATTTTCTATCTACCAACTTGGGAAGTATATTTGTTATTGTTTCATGTTCTAATATTTAGATAATATTTCTTTAAATACTGAATTTGGGAAATATATTGGGTAGTATATTGAAAAGTTTGACTTGATTATTATACTAATTACATTGTTTCCTTAAAATTACTAAATTCTGTAATAACTGCTTAAATCTGAACATCAGATAAACAAGAAAGATCTCTTAATCAAGGGACATTGGTTAAATAATGAAGATAATAGCTAGAGCAAATGCTGTTAGTAACTGGTCTCGTATTTTATTGCTTTTAGTGTAACTCATTTGTCAATGCACAGAGGAATACTTTGCATTGTATATGTAAAATATTCAGTGCAATTATAGAATCCACAAAAGGAAATAATATATTAGACTTAGAAACTATTTGTGGAAAAATAAATTCATAATTAAAACCTTTCTAAAACTTCATTTGTGTCACTCATATGATTAGTTTGTATATGTAACTTATTTCTTACTTATTTATTTCCATTTGTATGTGGGAAAGTTCAAACCTGAAGGTGTCCTTTCATTTTACTAGGGTACATTTGCCTATCTCTTCACACATCTCTGAATCAGATAAATCTAAAACCAAACTGTCTATTTGGAGTATGAACACTTTCTCTGAATTTAACTTAAAATTTCAGACTCCCTTTTGTGTTCTGCCATGATTTGTTCACTTTGATTCCTGTAGCTGTATGAGTTTTAGGTATTTGTGTATATTATTTTTGTTTTACAGAATAAATCCCAAGGGTGATATGTGCAAATAGAAGGCTTGCAGAAGTTCTAAAGAAATATTTATTATATTTCTCTCTATCAGAACCATGTGACCTAACATAAGTTGTCTCAAATCTATGGAACCCTCATCCAGGGATAGTAGGTATTTTGAAGAACAATAGCTCACATATGGAGAAAAATGCTAATTCTGTAACACCTGTTTTCCCATACATGACAGTTTGGGTAGGTTAAAAACTGAGTTGAAGTATCTAAAAATATTATTTTTCAGAATAAATTGTGACTTTTTAAAACGTCTTGACAGCACTGTTTTGTCAGAATAAAATACTATATATAAAAGTTCTTTATGAATCAAAATATGTAATCCAAATAAACTAACAGGGACTTCTCTAGAAGAAATTCAGAATATTAAGGAAAAGCATGGTACTGGTGGATCTCATCTGTGATCCTAGAAGCTCGAAAGTTCAGATCTGAGAGCTGTGTGAAACCAGACTAAGCAGGAAAGTCTGTGTGATTCTTATCTCCAATTAATTACCCCCAACAAACACACAAAACACACACACACACACACACACACACACACACACACACAGAAGTGAAGCTTTGGCTCAAATGGTAAATCATTATTCTAGAAAAAAACATATCAAGGACAGCACTTACACACTGAGCTCAAGCACAGGACTGACACATAGACAGAGAGGACAGACAGACAGACACACACCCACAGAAGCCTCCCCCTCCCCCACACCACATGTCATAGCCAAACTTTGCTAAAACATTTTGACCATTTTGTTAATAATTAATGTGGCTTCTATGCTTTCCTTCGATTTTTTGCCTTACTGAATTTATTTAAAGTTTTTCTGAGCCTGAAGTCTGATAATTTGTCTTTCTTAAAATTTATTTTCAACAAGATTTTTACATTTTTATGCAATTATATAATGTGAAACCATTTTTGTTCCATATAAAATGTCTTCATCATGATTTTTTGCTATTTTTTAGCATTTTAAGTATTTTTCACTATGAAAAAAATTTGAAACATTATTTTCTGCTTAGTTTTAATAAATTTTTATTTTTCCATTAATAAAATTCTCTTTTTAACTTAAATGCTTCATTTTTATTTTCTTTTGACTGTTATGATTGTATTTTAGATTTTGTCTTTTTAAATAATTTTACTTTGCATAATGACATTTTCTTTATATTTTACAGCTATATATATTCTTTGAAGCATCTTTTTACTTAAATTCTAGAATTTTCAATTTTCATCTTAATTGATAGAAGTTTTAACAAATACTAATGACATGTTCCAGTAATGTGTCTGTGGGAATACATTTTGAAAAAGTTTTGATTTTGGTCTAATTATTCATGTAAATATTTTAAAGAGAAATAGGCCTTAACAAATTTCATAAAAATTTTACTTTATTATTACCTCCAAAATGTTTTAGCATTTCATATTATTGTAAAATGAGTAGGTAGTATATTTTTATACCAAGTTGATGTACAGAGGAGTTACAGTTACATAAGTAAGGTAATAAGTCCATTTCTTATAATGTATCCTCATCAAATTTCTAATTTCTATATATCTCAGCTTCCTCATCTTCAACTCAGAAATGTTAAAAGTTACTACCTGCAAAAGTTTAAACGCATATTGTTTTGCCAAACAAAATAAAATGGTCATTGATCCCACATCACAGAGTTTAGATTAATTCAAGTACTCCATCAAGGCCATAATACTATATTAAAAGAAATGTCTCTTGACACACAGAATTTTCATACTTTGCATTTATGTTAACTTCATACATTATCAGACAATGAAAATAACTGTTAGCTCATTGAAGATTTGATAGATGAAGACAAAGTTACCAAAAAGAAAAAAAATAGATAATCATGTCAGACACTAGTCATTCATACATATAATCAGTAGTAGAGCCTATCTAAGTAGACCATGACCCTATATTCAAAACCCCAGTGATGTTAAAAAGAAATTGAGTTTTGGGAAACCCATAGCTGTAGAAATTGATAGGTTGATTTTTTCTTTGTTCAAAGGACACATTTTTTGGTAGATAAATAATCATGAGGTTAAAGCCACATTCAATAATGCAGTGCCTTTTTATTTCTCTCCATTCAGACTTACCTTTCTAATGATAGAAACAGAATGTTAAGTAAATAGAATTTATCCAGATCTAAGATTTTACTAAGTGGATAGGACTAAGAGAACATGTACATGCAAAAGGCTAACAACAATGGAAAATCACAATGAAATGAAAATCTGAAAAGATTGAGGTAGCTAAGAGTGTAAGGAAGAGCAAGTGAATTATCAGAGAAGATATTACCATGGAAGAAAGAATGGTCAATAGACACATGTGGAAATATTCAGCATCTCTGGCTGTAAAAGAAATGCAGATCCAAACAACATTGAAATTCCACCTCAGTTTACATTCACAGTTAGAATGGTCATTATCAAGAAAAATAATAATAACAGATCCTGGCAGGGATGTGGCCAATATGGAATGCTACTACACTGTGAGTGGGAATGCAAACTCAGTCAACCACTCTAGAAGGCAATAGGGAGCTGTCTCAAAAAAAAAAAAAAAACTAGTCATAGAACTCCCCTATAACCCAGCAACCCTACTCCAAGACATTAATCCAAATTACCACAAACCAGGCCACATTAAAGCCACCAGCACAACCATGTTCATTGCATTTAACATTTACCGTAGCTAAGGTATGGAATCAACCCAGATGTCCACCAATATATGAGTAGATCAAGAATATATGTATATATATATATATATATATATATATATATATATATACACACACACACACACACATATGTATGGGAAATCTATGCTTTCATCAGAAAGAAGGGTGTTGATCCATTCATAAACAAATGGAAGGATTTGGTTAAAAAGATGGTAAGCAAAGTAAGCCAGAGCCAAAGAAATAGGTCACATAGTTTCCCTCATTTGTAATAATAGGAATGTGCTTCTAAATGTACGAGTAAACACAATGCATAGTAAAAGACAATTATACAACTTGGACATGATAAATTAAACAGTTCTCTAATCATTCATATAGTGAGAACAAGGGAGGATATTCTTAGAAGAGTATCACAACGGCTCAATAGCTATGTGTATGTGATCATATAAAATGATGCTTTTCAAAATGAACTCCAAAAAATGGAAACAAGAGGCTTTTCTATTGAATTGTTTGTCATTCTTTTTGCCCCTTCAGTTTATTCCCTTTTGTCACTGCTTTTGATTTCTTTACCCTTTGCCTTGTGTATAAGTTTATCTGATTTGGGGAGGGAAAGAAAAAGCACAGAAATGGTGGAACAGGGTGTAAATCAATTCAGCAGTAATACTCACTAGAAATTATATTGGAAATGAACAATACAACTTGAGGGGAACGCAACTTCGGAGGGAAAAACTGGGAGAAAATCAGGGAAGGGGTGACACTGTTCATTTCCTAAACTTATGTAACTGTAACCCCTCTGTACATTACCTTTACAATAAAATTTAAATTAAAAAAAAGTGAAAGGCTGTAGGACTAATGGTGTTTGCAACAAAATGATGTAGAGGCCATATACTATTGTCTGTTGTCCTTCAAATTTAGTGAAAAAAGAAAAGATATGGTGTAGAAAATACAGGGGAGTGAGTGGAGAATATTGACTTGTTTTCTGGTGCTCATAGCATGAGCTATATGAAGAGAAAACAGTCTATGTTTGAGTGGGCAGGTGAAATGGTGTCTTTAAGAATGAGCTCCTATTTTATTAGATCAGAAAGATAAAGTGGTTGTTCAGAGAAGAGTTTAATGGTAGAATGTGCTTTACTAGTAACTAATCATGTATTCCAGAATGAGAAGTGGGTTTAAGGAGCTAGGAAAGCATAATATTTTGAGTCAACAGGGACTGTTAAAAGCATTTTAGGAGAGAATGAGTGGGTTCCCACTAGATGAAGCAGCACGAGCAATGGCATAAATTTCCCAGTGTGTTTCACAGAAGTATGAGAATACAGGAACACATTTTAAAAACTCATTATATGTCATGAGGAAAATGATAAATTCAGGAGGAAAGGTGTTGATTCTTTATAACTAATGTTATTTACAGCTTTGAGAGGAGTCCAGCAGGTGTATACAAACGACTTTTTATAAAGGCATTGACTCCTCACTTAGAACCACAAGGTGTCTAAAAGCATGAGAAAAGCCTGGCTTCTCTCCTTTCATTTGCATCTCTTCTTTGTTTTGGGGTCTGATTTTTGCTTCACTCTCCAGACCTATTCATCAGTCAAGGAGTTTCTGTGTAAATTCAGTAATTATTAATTCATCTGAGATATCCTGGCTCTGGGGGCACACAGTGGAGGAGGAAAGGTGATCAAATGCAGTCTTATAATCAATGTACATTATGTAAAAATTGAGTGTAAGAATAGAATGGGAAAAGATAGGAAGAACAGTGGAAGATAACAATAATCAAGATGCTTTGTACTTATAACTTGACTTCTAGAATTGAAACTCATTTGTATATCTACTTAATAAAGATGTGTAAAAATGAAGCATGAGTAGGAATGAAATCTTTTTTTTAAAGACTGAAGGTATAGGCAAATTGAGATAGGATCAAATGAAGAAGTTTACATTCAACTTTTACAGAATTTTATTTTGGGCTTCAAAACACAGTACTGAAAGCCTCCAGTTACTGTTCTCAACCTGGAATGACATTTCACATCCAAATTTCTATCAAGATTACCTTGTAACAAGATCACTTTCTATACAGAATTAATCATTTGATGAGAATATCATTGTCTTCTCAAGCAATAAGTTCTTTTGTCATTTTACAGAACCATAACACTGAAAAACACTAGATATCTTTTACCATTCTTCATCTCTTTAATCATTCTACTATGATGGGTGTCTGGTCCTTTGGAAATTCTAAGATAATATTTTGTACTGCTCTGAACATTCTTGTGTATATATCTGAAGGGGTAGAAAGCTGTGTACAAGAAAGATACCCATGGGCTGGGAAGTTGGCTCAGTGGTAGAGCACTTGCCTTGCATGCTGGAGGCCCTGGGTTCGATTCCTCAGCACCACATAAGCAAAAAGTAAAAAGCCAGAAGTGGCACAGTGGCTCAAGTGGTAGAGCGCTAGCCTTGAGCTGAAGAGCTGAGGGACAGTGCTCAGGCCCAGAGTTCAGGCCCCATGACCAGACCCTCCCCCCCCCAACAAAAGAAAGATATCCATAAGCCTTAACCTAGCTACTCAGGAGGCAGAACTCTGAGGATCACAGTTCAAAGTCAGCCCAGACAAGAAAGTCCATAAGACTCTTATCTCTAATAAACCACTCGAAAACCAGAAGTGGAGCTGTGGCTCAAGAAGTAGAGCACTCGCCTTAAACTGAAGAGTGAACGGACAGCGCTCAGGCCCAGAATTCAAGCCCCATGACCGACCAAAAAAAAAAAAAAAGGAAAGATACCTGCATATCTACATTTGTAGCAACAATCTATACTAGCCATGCTATGGAATCACTCTAGGCCTTTGCAACTGATAAATGGATTTAAATAATGTGGTATATCACATTATTTGAACATAAATAAAAAATAAAATTATATCATTTGTAGAAAAATATATGGAACTGGAGAACATGTAAAGTGAGAAAAGCCAAATTCAAAATAAGCCAAATATCCCATATTTTTGCTCCTATCTGAAATTAGGCCTAAAATGATGATGCTGATGATAATAATAATAATTACGGATCATAAGAGTAAAACAGAAACTCTGAAAGGAAAAGAGGGGAAAACACAGAAGATTTGTAACTGGAGAGGATTAAGTTATGTTATACACAAAGAAGATAGCTTAATGAAATTATTCAAATACTATCTGAAAAATGGGGAGGTTAGAGGGCAGTATAACAGATGTGTTAAAGTTATATACGTGATTTACATCTATGGAATTATCAAATGAAATCTCCCCATACTACTAATGCATACTAACAAAATGCTTTAAAATAATTTATTATATTAATTTACGATTAAGGCTCTCCAAATATGAATCAATTCATCATTTGCTGACTTTCCTTAAATAGTGTTCTGTTACTGATATCTACATCTTATATTTGTATTTAAACTTGCCACGTTTCCTTCACATACATACTGACAAACTTTCAAATACAATGTTTTTACCTTGTAACTACCCATCTATGGAATTACTGACCATTCTTCAAGAATCTCTCTATTAACTGAGTAACACTCTTTTATTCCTAAACTATAATCTCGTGTCCTGTCAATCTACTAAAGATATTCTTACTGCAATATACACTTATATTCAACCATCATTTTTATTCTGTTCATTTAATACACACACAAAATTTGAAACTGTTGACAATTGTTTCATCTTACATCTCCTTTCTTAATACAACTTTACTTATTTTTTCCTATCATAATTCTTTCAACTCCCTTCTTTTCTGTTCAAAATATTTGCTTCTCAAAATTATATCATTTCTTACGTTTTTGTAATTTTTTATTGTAAAATACTGTACAGAGGGGTTACAGTTACATGAGCAAGGAAATGAATACATTTCCTATTGAGCATTGTTGCCTCCTCCTGATACTCCTAAATATATATTCATTTATTTATATATACATTCTCATTTATTTCTGATAAAGTAACATATTTCCACTAATTATGCATGTGCCTTTCAGGGAGTCATGTATATGGATGAACATGGAATCTGGAAAACAGATCTTAGAGTGTTTCCTCAATGATATATCAATAAAATACCAATTAAACTCAGTATAATCCTGTAAAAACTAGTTTTTTTCACTAAAATATTTGGTCACAATAACCTTGATATGGAGAAAATTTAGCTAAATGAAAAAGGCTTCTGTACAAAAACAGTTCGTATAATAGTAAGTTAACACACTGTATAAAAGTAAGGCTTAGGAGGACACCAGCCCAGAAGCAAGTAAGAAAATTCCAAGAATTAAACTTAAGAGAATTTATAAAGTTATATTGCCACTTTGGCAAACAGTACTTGTTAAATATATTCTGCTTAACTTAATCTTTAAGGAGATTCCTCAAAACAAGAGAATCTAGACATACTATATGGTTTATAATCCCAACAATAGACATATAACTAAAAGAGATGAAATAAGTGTATTTAGAAATTACCTGTTCCCTCATATTTATTGTAACACTTTCATAATAGCCAACAATGGAAACCATCACAATGGCTATCAGCTCATGAATGGATACAGAAATAATGTGTTCTCTCACAGTGGAATACTATTCATCCATAAAATGACTAAATTCTCTCATTTACATTAATATGAATGGAATTAAAGATAACAATGAACTGCATTGTTTAAAGTCAGACGATATTTTTAATTTTTTGTGTAAATAAATGAAACAAGGAGATAGGTAAAAATTACCTATTTCACCATAAAATACATACATATATATGTATATATAAGTATGCAGAATTTAATATATGAGTTAAGTTTATAAAGTATACATTTCAGAAGGTGTATTTTAATCTTCAGATAGTTAATGTGCATGGAAACACTTTAAATTGACCATTTAGAATTATCCTCTGAGTGGACATTTACAATGTTTGATAGTTTATAATATTGGATGTCTAATTAATGAAGGGATCATAAATTTAAAATTACATAGGATTAACACATAGTTCATTTATCTTGAACAGTAGCTATTTTATACATACAGTTTGTTCTTCTCAGAACTTCCTGGGAATAAAAAAATATTTAAGAGTGACAGTGGGACTTGATGATCACTTGGTGTCTTCCACAATTAGAATACCACCCAAAACATGTCATAATTGTTTATTTCTTCTGTGGAATAGTGTCAGCCATCTGATTTTAATTAATATCTACTGTTAGATAACTATACTATTTTCCCTTAATTTTATAAATACTATTTACAACAAGTTTGCTAGCACATTTTTAGTAAATCAACCTTCCAAGCCATTCCAACTGTAAAAAATTAAATCAATATTCTTGAGTAGTAAATATAACTTGCAATTTTGTTTCCACACCTGTCATTTCAAATGTATTACACTTCTTAAGGGATTTTTCTGCAGCCTATAACCTGATAGCCTAACTTGCTATCTTAAAAGTGTTGTTCTTATCTTTATGTTTTTGAACCCTCAAAAACCTAATTCTATAATGTGGAAAATGTTCTCGCTTTGGGACTTTATCGCAGAAAAATAAATACATTTCTTTTTACATCCTCTCCATAGAATAGCAAATCGCTTGATTCTGTGTATGAACTTTCAAGTGAAGAATCCTTGCTTTGATTGGTACAGAATTGAAATCTTGGCAACTCTCACTTTAGAAAGAAATCTTGCAACTCTCTCTTTAGGTATTTCCTAAATACATAATTATGGAACCCAGTATGTGTTCTATTTATTTAATCAACTTTTCATAACAGTTATGTGAGAACGTTTTGCTCTTCTTATGTAGAGTTGAAGATAAGATGAGTCATAAGTGAGATAAAAGGTATCTATAACCTTAAATGTATAAATGCAAATTTTCAGCTTAATTTTACACAATAATTACACTCAAAAAGCCTAATTTAAGAAGAATTCCAACTCAAGATGGGCAAATAATCAAAACACACATTTCTCAAGAAGAAAAATAAGATGTCTCAAACACATATAAAAATGCTCAGTGACATTAATTGCCAAGAAAAGGCAAAGCAAAACAAGGAGAAGCCAGGTGCTTGTGGTTCATGCCTGTAATTATAGCTACTCAGGAGGCTGAGATTTGAAGATTGTAGTTTGAAGCCAGACCAGGAAAGGAAATCCACAAGACTCTTATCTCCATGTAACTGCCCAAAATGTCAGAAGTGGAGCTGTGGCTCAAGTGATATAAATGTTTGAGCAAATCAAAGCTCAGAGACAGCACACAGGCCCCAAGATAAAGCCCCTGGACCAGAAAAACAAAACAGAACAAAACAACAACAACAAAAAACATGACAGAACGTACCATGCCTGCTGGGCTGTTACACACGTGCATGCACACACACAAACCCATTTTGACAAGAATGTGAATTTAAGCTAGTGTACTATATATATAGGAATGTGAAGAATATGAAGATGTGCATAAAAGATTCTCAAAAGCTAAATGCAGATCTATCATAAAGTCAGGTATTTAATTCTGGGTACCTATCAAGAGGAAATTAAACACCATGTTCATCATGGCACAATGCAGGATAGTTAAAATGTAATATCAATGCAGATGTTAATAGATGAATGGATAAAAATATATACAGATGAAAGAAATAAAACTTGTCATTTGATTAAAAATTTGCTTGGAGTTTTTTTGTTGTTGTTGGTCATGGGGCCTGAACTCTGGGCCTGGGCACTGTCCTTCAGCTCTTCAGCTCAAGGCTAGCACTCTATCACTTGACCATCAGCCCCATTTCTGGCTTGTTTTTCTGCTTATGTGGTGCTGAGGAATTGAATCCAGGGCCTCATGCATGCAAGGCAAGCACTGCACCACTGAGCCACCTTCCCAGCACCTATGCATGGACTTTATGAAAAGTAAAATGAACCTAGCTCCAAGCTCGAGGTAGAAATTCTCATGTTCACATCCCTATATGGAAGATTAAAATTTCCACCTGAAAGTAAAAAAAAAAATACTCCTGATATTGGAAGACAAGATGTTGTGATTGGAAATGATTGGCTGGATTCGATCAGTGAACACTATATTGTATGGGAGTATCAAAAGGAACCCCACACATACAAAAATTTGTATTAAGAAATATAAATATGTAGTTATAAATGTCATGAATTAACAAAGGAATCATGTTTAGGAGTACAAGTTATTTGCTGTTTAAAGACAAACAAGAATGAGAGTAAAATTTCCATAGCAGAAAAATTTATTAGAAATACAATTTGGGGGTTATCTTATCAGCTAAGACAGAAGCATGGGGAGTTTGTGGGCAGCCTGGGCTACATTTCAAGTCAAATCAGGATTCCATTTCAACTCAAAACAAACAGAGGAAGACCAAAAGTCTCTTTAGAAGAAGAGTTCATTAATTATCTGTGTAGACTTCTCTTTCATTTTCAGAAGCGTTTACGAAAAGATTAAGCACATCTCCCCGTCATTCAGGAAAGCGTCAAGAATGTTGCTCTAGTTGACTTGGTATGTTTTAACTCATAGTGTTCCAGATACTGAGAGAAAGTAGAATAAGTAACTATTCTTTTTACCTATCTGTCAGATTCAAAATTTTATTTTTCTCTTTTATCACCTTCTTTTGCTTGAGATGCTAAAGCGCAAAAGTTACAGTAAAAGAAGAAAAAGTTGAGAAACAACCTTAGGAAAGAAAATAAATAAAGAATAGAAAATGTTTATTTAAAAAATATGTTAGTCCAGTATTACATTTTAAGTTTTATTAGTACTGTAATATTCATACATGCTACTTTATAAAAACCAAGGTAAACATATAATCTGTCTGAATTTATAGAGAAGAAAACCCTTTTTGGGTTGTGGTAAGGTAAAGGAATCCTTCTGACAGTTTAAATTTGGAAAACACGTTGATCATAAGAAAGCCAGCCTTGAAAAAAGGTGCAGACTTCTCAGAAATATCAAGGTTGAAGTTTCAGAATTAATTCCTGAGTTATGTACAGATTAAAATTTATGTATGACATTTACTAATCCATCATAACTTTTCTGTTTACTAAATTAATAAACTTGAGCAAGGTAAGATTGTAAATAGTTCAAAATTTTATATTTTTATTAAAATAATAAGGTGTCATGAGAAGTGTCTATAAGTCAGATAATAAATAGAAAAATAGCTTCTTCAAATTCTACTCATGCGGTTAAGAAATATCACTCATAAGAAGTTCTATTCTATTCAAGCTTGGAAGATTAAAAAAATATATTTCCCCAAACAAAGAAATAAGCGAACATTTATATTTCTATTTGTTCATAATGCATACCTCAGTGCAATCAGTTTCTCCAATGTTAAGAATTTTCTCAGAATGTCTACTATTTAATAAGAATATCCCTAGAATTTTAAAATATATGCATTGTCATTTTGCAGATATAAGTATCCTTATATATGAACATTAACAATATGTAATAGACACAATAACATTCCATTTCAATGAATTGTCCAGAAATAAAAACTTATGAAATTAGAAAATAACTTAAAAGTCTCCATTGGATTATGGGAAGGGAAAGGGATTCTCAGAGTTTATGAGGATTCTTTGTGGAGTGAGGACTATGATAGCTACATCGCTCTATGAATCCATTGCACCCTTTAATTATGTAGTTGTAAGGAATAAGTTATTGGTATGTACATTACAGATCAAGGAAGGTGGCAACTACTTAAGTAGACATTGGACACATCAGAAGAAGAGGAAATTCTTCATCCTTTGACGAAACATTTTGTAGCTACTGATTGCATCAACAAATATTGTGATTACAAATGAAATGCAATGAGGTTAGCATCCATTAAATCATATCAAATTCCTTCCAAACTAATGATAGGATTGAATTTGTTTAAATCAGCTTTATGATAACAAAGGAATGAAAATTTGAAACATAAATACATCTAAATATAGTGTAACCATACTCTATGACAAGGCATTAGTAGTTGTTAAGGCTGTGTTTTCTTTGAAGTATATATTTGACCTCAGTAAACCTTGAAGAGTTCAGCATAAAACTAGCTCTGATTATGTAACAAGTTTTAAAATATGAGGAACCTTGGGGGATTGTAGACAAACTTGCTCATCTAATTTTATATGTTAGGCATGTACTCTACAAGATAACTAAAATTTCTACAATTAGCATTCAGGGTGGTATTCACAAATTCAAACTGTATACAAATACATACACATGTAGGTATATATATGTATATATATGCATGTATATATATCTGCATATTTAAATAAGTCATATTATCCTCGACAAGCTATAATTAAACAAATTGTTCTGTTCTTACTTTTTAATGAGAAGATGATTTTAATCATGGGGCATATAAGATTTTTATTCAGTCTGTTTCTCCATCTGTGTTTAAATAGCCTTCTTTGTACAATATGTAGTGATGATGGCAGAGAAAATAATAGCCGATAAAAATATATTCTGTTCACCTTCAGAAGGACTCTGAAATTGCCTGAATTAGAAAGAAGACCAAAGGAACAAGACAGAATTTGCCTCTTTCTTTTTTTATTGTCAAGATGAAATACAGGGGTTACAGTTAAATAAGTAAGGTAACAAGTACATTTCTTGTTAAACTTGTTACCACTTTCCTCCTTTTTCCCCTCCTTGTTCTTATCCCCCCCACTCCCAAGTTGTACAGATCATTTCCAATGTATTGTCTTGTGAATGTCACTATTGCATTGGTTCCCCCTTGTCCTTTTTCTCACCATTCTGTTGTTCCCTTTCCCTTCCCTAATTCAAATAAACATGTATACAATACCAGGGGAACAAAATCAAATACAGTGACAGCAGTGGATATACCATAGGCGGAAGAACACACAAAAACAAAAACAAATCACATAGTACATGAAAAACAAAAACAACAAAGAAACGTGCCTTGTGTCCATGTCTTGGAGTTCATTTCACTTAACATCATTTTATGTATATAGCTTTTGAGCTATTCTAGTCATCTGCTAAGATTATCCTAGACATATACTAAGTATTGCAAATAAGGGAAACCATGGGACCTATGTTTATTTGGGTCTGGCTTACTTCACTTACAACACATTTCAGGTGTGCTTCCAGCAGGAGTATCTCAAAAGTCTTCCTTCCTTCCTTCTTTCCTTCCTTCCTTCCTTCCTTCCTTCCTTCCTTCCTTCCTTCCTTCCTTCCTTCCTTCCTTCCTTCTTCCTTCGCTCCCTCCCTCCTTTCCTCCCTCCCTTCCTTCCTTCCTTCCTTCCTTCCTTCCTTCCTTCCTTCCTTCCTTCCTTCTTCCTTCGCTCCCTCCCTCCTTTCCTCCCTCCCTTCCTTCCTCTATCCCTCCCTCCCTCCCTTCCTTCCTCCCTTCTTTATTTTTATTTGGAATTACTGGGATCTGTTTGAATACTCATGCTTGGTAGTCAGATGCTCTTACAAATGAACTAAGCCTAAGTGTTACAGAAATTGGGTATTGCTTCCTATATGGGATCATGCTTGGGTGCAATCTACCTTTGTTACTACCTTTGTAGTACTTCGTTACTTTTTACTTTGTTACTATCTTTGTTATGATCTAGCCTTTATAACTAGGATAATATGCATAAACCATTTTACCTATATTTGCTATAGTATAAGAACAGGTTTCATTGATTCTTTTCAGTCCAAGTTGGCTTCAAACTATGATTCCCCCCACCTCAGACACCCAAATATCTAGGATTATCATTGTGAGCCAAGAGCATCTGCCTCTGAGTTTATTTACTGCATATACTTTCAAAAAGGATACTAGATATGTTTGTCTAGTCTTTCTCTTACAATTAATATAAGAAAATAAAGTTTATATGAGGTATTGTACTTTTAAAAGGTTATTTGGAATAAAGTCTCTTTCTTTTTTTTAAATTTTATTACTAAAGATGCTGTACAGGCGGGTTACAGCTACAAGAGTAAGGCAATGAGAACATTACTTGTCGATCATTGTTACCCCTTCCCTTCTTTTTTGTCTCACTATCCCTTCCCTCCCCCACCTCTCTCTAAAGTCTCTTTCTTGTTCTTTTTTTAGGAACAAAAGTAATTGATCAAGTCAAGTCTCATTTTCAATAGACCTTAGGTGCAAACTCTAAGATGAAGTGTCCATTCATTCTTGATTTCAGTTCTCAAGAGGGTATAGCCACATGATTGGCTGATCCTGAAGGACTGTACCTCTACATCCACATTGCATTTTATCCTTAAATAATTTTCATACTTCCCATTTAGACAAAATCCTAATAAGTTAATTAGCTTTACTAAGCTCAATTTTCTGTACTAGTTGGTAAATTTATTTTGTGTTTATTTATGGGACTTGGCAACCAGAGAGTA
Organism: Dipodomys ordii; assembly: GCF_000151885.1. Classification (NCBI taxonomy): domain Eukaryota; kingdom Metazoa; phylum Chordata; class Mammalia; order Rodentia; family Heteromyidae; genus Dipodomys; species Dipodomys ordii. The sequence continues at coordinate 19,112,019 of NW_012267217.1, forward strand.
CTTATGAATATTATATTTTCCACTAAGAATTCCAGTGTATTTTTTTCCATTTAGAATTCCTGTAGCTTTCATTAGGAGGACATGGATTCTCCCTTAAGTTTGTCCTTTGTACTTTCACTGCCAAACACATACAGAGCATGCTTAAGCTAACTTAGCTCCCATTGGACAAGCCATACATTTTAGTGCTTCCTGTGTCAGTGTGCATTCTGGATTCCATTTGGGTTTATTTAGATAATGTTGAAATATTTATTGAGACTGTTCTATTTGTTTATGCCAAAATATCTGTCCAGAATATGTGATTTTTTTATTCCATTATTAGCCAATAAGTTTGTTTTGCTTTTGTGTTATTGCCTCCAATGACTTTTTTCATTTAAATTCAATATGGTGTATATACATCTGTGTTAGTTTTATGTAAATTTGACAAAATGGTGATTTATTCAAGACTTATGTTCCTGGTACCAATTCTTAGTAGGATTATTTCCAATTTTATTTTATAATCAAACTCTTCATTTACATTTTAAATCTTCATTCATGACCAAAACTCTAGCAAACACAGCTAGATCATCAATTATTTCAATTTTGCCACAATGGCTGAGGGTCTTTTTCTTGACTGGCTCCCATTTGAAGTTTTTTGTGATTATTTTAATCACTTTCTTCAGTGTCAACTACTATCTCCTCCTCATGTTGATTATCTTTACTCCAGTGAGTAACATAGTATTTTGTTCTCTTCATCATAAGGATGGCAAGAAGCCATTTTCAATTTATGGTTCTTAAACCCCTTTTGTTAAATTTCTTTATTTTAAGTGAAGACATAGATATCACATAAATCCATATAGTAAAACATTATCCAAGTTATCCTATTTATAATATCAATTGAAAGAATTATGCAAAGTTGGATCACATTAGGACTTAGAAAAACTTCACAAACAATACTGTTTATCAGGCTCTGAATCAATGCAACGATGTTATTCATAAGACACTTTTTTGGAAATGAACTTACAACTTGTGGGGGGAGAGAATCAGGGGAGGGAAAGTGGGAAAAAATGAGGGAGGGAGTAATACTGTTCAGCAAAAATTTTACTCATCACCTTATTTACATAACTGTAACCCCTCTCTGTACATCACCTTCACAATAAAATAAAATTTAATTAAAATAAAATAGGAATGATAACGACAAAAAAGAAAGGTTAAAAGGTTTGACATGACAGAAGAAAGGGCAGAAAATGATCAGGATCTTCTAAAACTCTCAATCAATGACTAATATTTTCTTTAATTTTTGCAGTGTACTAAATTTCTCTTTATATTTGGCACCACCAAGATTTGTGCAATTTATTTTAAACTTAGATTTGTATCTGGACATGTTTGCTGAAATATGTACTAAAGGTCAATGATCATAAATGCAAGCTGTGAACTAGGTATGGACTATTATTTTACATATCTTTTAGAAAATACAAATAATTTGACCCTGTTTGGCTCCAAGAAGATTCTCAATGTTTAAACAACAAATACATAAATCACTAATTAACACATTTCATTTTCTTTGCAAACAGTTGCCCATCCTTGACTTCTGGTTCTTATTAAAAAGAATGACTAGTCCTAGTACTGCTTCAATATGGACTTATCCTGACAAAATCATTCACTGAAGTTCATTGACATAATGCTTACTATTATGGCACACAGATTTTTAAAATGTTGCCTTTATACTGACCAATAATTCAGTTTTCTCTAATTGGAGGCAGAGACTTTGAACCACTTTTATTTACATTTGTATTACTTTTTTTTTTTTTTTTTTGGACATGAGGCTTGAACTCTGGGCCTGGGCGCTGTCCCTGCTCTCTTCAGCTCAAGGTGAGCGCTCTACCGCTTGAGCCACAGCACCACTTCCGGTTTTCTCATAGTTTATTGGAGATAAGAGGCTCACAGACTTTCCTGCCCTGGCTGGCTTTGAACCATGATTCTGAGGTCTCAACCTCCTGAGTAGTTACGATTACAGGCATGAGCCACCGGTGCCCTGCTAAGTTATATTTTTATTATCACTCAATAGTTGTGCAAAGATGTTACCATTCTACACTTCCATTTCCAGGCATAATATATCATGGGCGATATCACCCCTTTCCTGTCCCTCTTAACTCAAACTTTTCCCTCAACTTTCCTAGTTTCATAGGGTATGCATTGAATGTAATAACTACTGAATATTGTTAATATTCTTTTTTGTTGATGATAATGTTTGTTTTCTTCTGGCTTAGACCTCTAGTTGCCTTTGCAAGGAGCAAAAATACAGTTTTAATGAGGTTGTTTTTCCTACATTATTTATGAGACATATCTATTTTCTATCAAATGAACCAAAGGTGAAGCTAGCATATATAAGGCAATTTTATGAGGCAAATCATAGTGTAGAAATCTGTCATTATTCATTGAGTACATACTTTTTGTCTCCTACTGTATTTATAGGCCAGGAAGACTTCAGAAAAGCAAAGCCTGAGAAAGTTTATCTACTTATCTTACATTTGTTGTTTTATTTTTTTAAATAAAGGTAAGTGGACACATGCCAAAACAATTTGCGATTAGTATGTGTTTAAGTAGGTAGTTATTATGCAGATTGCAGGTTACAAAGATGTTTACAAAAGAAGATGACTACATGTCAAAAAATAGAATAGCTACAGCCAGAATCAAGTAAATAATCTTCTGAAAGCAACTAAAACATGGGTAAATCCAGAAGAAGACAGAACATTTAGGCATATTTGTTACTTAAATCATGGGAATAGGTTGAAAATATATCTTCAAGGACTTTCTCAAGTCTTGGTTTTTAGAAGAGCTCTTTGATTTTTTCATAATCTTTACATCATATTTTATTCTGATTCAATTCATTCTCAAATGAAAGAAACTATATACACACAAAGAAAAAGAAGAGTAGATAGGTGGGCATATTGTATGTTTCTAGGACAACTATGAATATAGAAAATACACCAGATGTAACTTGTTGTGCCTCCATGAGTACTATAAGTAAAGCCTGTTAAAAATCTTTAACAAATGATGGAGAAAGCACACAAGTGCGACAAATATCCCTGTTCCCATTACAAATAGAATGATTCCCATACAAATTCTATTTGTATGTTCTCATACAAATAGAATGATTCACACACATATACAATTCACAGTAAATGTCACAAACAAAACCTCATGAAGGAAACCTTATACATCACAAATTTCTCAATTAATTAAAGACCAAGTGACCAAATCAAAATATGTGTATGTTTCCAGTTAACGTAAAAAAAAAAAAAACCCAATAGCTCTGGAAAGGCAAATACATCATTGTAATTTAAAAAATTCTTCATAAGAAATACACCTTTTTCTATATCTTCACATTAAGGAGCTCAAAGGCATTAATGGATTTATTTATCATTTCCACTTTTTAAAATGTATCTGCAACCTATGTGTCTAGATCAATAGAAAAAAGACACTTTAAAATAAATGATATAGGCAGGTACTCAGTCAATCAGAAAAAGAAGTCTTATTAAACTGATAAATATCATATACCATGATTTCATGGTTGAAGAATTTTAAAAGCTGATAGGTCAGGGGAGAATTTACAAGCTATAACCCTGACATAGAAAGTTATTTTTAATGTATCTTAAAGGCCAGAAGAGTTAATGGAAGTCCTAGAGAATGATTTAGACACTAAAAGGAGTTGTTCAAGCCAAGAATTTCTTAGGTGCTAGCCAAAAGGACATTTCCCAGTTTCTTTTATAACTGTTTCCTAATCATTACATCTATGCATGCAATTGCTCACTGACTCAGGAAACTCTGATTAACTGACTGCAATCTACAACCTAATACAACAAGCATGAACAAAGTTCCTAGACTTTCCTAAACTAATCTGAGCCTAAAAATACTTTCGTCAACATAAATGGAAAATAAAGATTCTAAGTACTGTGTTAGCAGAAGAATTTATTAACAAGTAACCAAGGTAATTTTTTAAATTAAGCAAGTCTGATGACATAAAATACCTAATCTCAAATGCTTAGTGCAGGAATATGAAATTAGGACCTCATCCTAAATTGCCAGCTTTGTCAATTACCCTTTGGTCTTCCTTTTCTGTTTAAAATTTATCTATAATCTAAATAATAATAAATGATAAATAATCATAGTAATAAATAATAAACAATATAGACTGTTAATCCAACTTTGAGAAAAATTAACCCCTATAAAGTGGATTTGATTCATTATCCACCAGTGCATTCAATGTGGACCTGACTACTAGTTTTCTGATACATTATCAATAACATCTTAGACTCAAAAGATGACAATCTACTTATTGCATTGGAAAACTTATTATATTACCTTAGGAATTGAGCTAACTCTCCATAAAATTCTGTCACTAAAGATATAGGAGAAATGATGTTACTTAGAATGCTAGGCATTGGAAATAGGAAGATTTATATTGCTATTGTCATTACTCATACAAAGAACCAATACTGGTACTTTATATGTAAGAGTCTATGCTGTTAATCATGTTAGAATTACTTGGAAATTTTTGAGATGGTGTATATCCTACAATATAAAAATTTCTATCATATATTCTTTTTGGTACTTTTTTATTGTAAAAGTACTGTACAGAGGAGTTACACTTACATGAGCAAGGTAGAGTGCATTTTCTATCAAGCATTGTTGCCCCCTCCTTTGTTTTTCCCCTACCATCCCTTCCCTCCTATCTCCACAACTACCCTCTCCTCCCCACCGAAGTTGTAAAGTTCATTTCCAAAATAGTATCTTGCACATCTCATTGTTACAATGGGTCAACCTGTATCCCCATTTAAGCATTTTGTTTTTTCCCTACCTCTCCAAGCTAGACAAGTGTATATAAAAGATGCAGGGCACTGACATCAAATACAGTGAAATTAGGGTTATACCTTGGGAGAGGAACATACAAAGAAACAAAAACTTCACATGGTACATTATAAATACAGTAGAAACAATAGAAGAAAGAAAAAGATATTTGTGTCCCTATCTTGGGGTTCATTTTGCTTAACATCATCTTATATGGTCATATGTACATAGCTTTTGACCTTTTCTGCTTGTCCTACACATGTACTAATTATTACAATTAAGGGAAACAATGGGACCTATGTTTCTTTGGGCCTGGCTTAATTAATATAATTTTTTCAAGTCTTTCCATTTTCTAACAATTGGGGTAATGTCATTCTCTCTGATGGAGGCATAGAATTCCATATATATATATATATATATATATATATATATACATATATATATATCACATTTTTCTTGATCCATCCTATAACCATTTTAAACACTAATTCTTAGTAGCATTTCATAAGCTTATGCTTTTATATAATTTGTTAATACTATAGATGTATCTATATGGTTACAGGATACCTAGTTACCTAATAAATCTACATCATTTCAAAAATCCCTACTTTGAAAATATAATTTTCTGAGAGCCTTCTTTCTGTTTTATTAAATTGAAATGTTATATTTCTTTCTCAGGGATTACTAAGAAAATGAAATTATCTGGTGAGGATCTGTGAGCATTGTACATTCATTGTTCTTCTTGCTTAGTTCCCTGATGATGAAATAAATTATCAGATAAATATTGGTTCCTGTCTTCTTTAAGCACCTTTCATCCTACGCAGTATAATTTTATGTTAAGGTTTAGAGACACCACAATTGAATTGCATAAATCTAGTCATTATATCATTTAAGCTTTGACTTTATATTGTAGCCCATGGGAAGGAAGGGCTTTCCCAATTCTGCAGTACCAATGTAAAACTCAGAAATATGGCCAGATGCTCTCATTAAGCACTAAATGAATACTATGCATGTACATTATTTCTTTCTTATACATAATATGCCCAGCTACTTTGGATTTAATTAAGTATGGATTTTCTTTTCTACTTAGCTCATTCTCAAGATAGCTACACTAACTACAGTAATATTCTTAGTATTCTCCAGTGCCACAGAAATTTTATAGAGTTAGTGGCTCACTGTGAAACTTCTGCAAGAAAGCAATGCCACTTAAAATTTTTCCACACAAAATGAGAACTCCAAAGAATGAAGTATTTTCTTCAAATAAAACACTTAAAAGGAACATGTTAAAAATTCATGATTTATAAAATACATCTATTATGATGCAGACCAAATAAGAATTTCTATTCATCTCCTCAAAAGTATACATAAAAATTTTTAGTAAGAACACTGTAATCTAAAAGTTGTTCATGCCTCAATGTCATCCTTAAAGCTGAAAAATAAAATGACATTCATTCACCCAAGACACTACAGTCATTCATTTGTTGCAGCTGAGAATCTTCAACCCTTAATTCATATGCCTGAAAATTATAAAACCCATATGTTATTCTTTAGTATAGCACTTCCAAAGATCATAATTATTGCTAAAATAAACGGACATGGGATGCTTCTACATGCTCCACACAGGAAACATTTACCGAGCTGGTATTATAAAACTGCTTCAACTTTTGCTACAAAGATAGACCAACTGAGAAAACAGATAGTTATACCAATGAAAACAAATTATGTAGCAGCCACTGGTAGTGGTCAGAAGCAAAACCTTTGGTAATCCATTTTAATGATGCAAATGAAGCTCTACAACTTCCTAGAAAATGTTATTAGGAAAATTATGCAAATTTCCATACCTCAGTCTATTTTTTAAAATAGTAACTAGCTAGATATCAGTGGTAAAACAGTGTAAATACAATTAACCTGTAAAAATAAATTAATTGAGGAATGGCTTAAGTTCTAGTTCATAGTGCTCTGAATTGAAGTCTTAGTATAGGTACAAAATAAATAAATAAATAGTAACTGTCTCAGATAAATATGGCAAGGCTCTTATGAGCCCATATATGTGAAGTGCTTTTAATAGTGCTTATTTTAAGTATGTATTTAATAATAAATAAAATCAAAACTATGTTTTCTGAAATAACACAAAAATAATTGACGAGAAAAGGTGTCTAGATTATAAACACTTAATAATTTTAAGGTAAATATCAAAGATATTTTGAAAAATCAATTTTATAGACAGTTCAAATTCCTTATCACTTTTTACCATATCAGAAGTGAGATAGAATAATTCTACACACCTCATCTTTAGTCTAGGCTTAATGACAGCTTTTATAAGAAAAAATATAACAGAATTTATATCAATCTTTAGACTCTGCCATTACAAAATTACTTATATCCATCTCCAGTTATTCGGAACACTTTCTCTGGGAGTCATGACTATGTCTCCAAGAAGTTCTCAGTTTTCAGAAGAGGCCACTGGTAGATGAGCTGTTAGGTTATCCTAACTGAGCCCATTCCTTTCGTTTTTTTCTCTTTTCTTAAGCTGAATGAGAACCTAAATTGATAGATCTGTCCTTCAGTAGAACTTTAGAGACCTCTGTCAACATTAGATGCAAAAGAATTACCTACCTTAATACTGATTAATTCTGCCCCCAAAATTTATAAGTAGTTCTAAAAGTCAGCTGTAGGCCACAAGGCTAAATAAAAGGTCAAACTTATTTGTTGTACTCTGAGACTATTCCCAGAGAAAATAGTAATTTTGGAAAGGTTTTGAGTGTGTGGGTGTGTGTATAAAATTGAATCAAGTAATCAACGTATTTTGGTTGCCTGTCATAAGTTTCAATTTGGAACATATTTGCCCCCAGTTAAAAATAAGAGATGATTCTTTGGCCTAGCTTACTTCACTTACTCTAATTTTTTCCAAGTCTTTCAATTTCCTAACAAATGGGGCAATGTCATTCTTTCTGGTGGAGGCATAGAATTCCATTGTGTATATATACCACATTTTCTTGATCCATTCATCTACTGAGGGGCATCTGGGCTGGTTCCATATCTTAGCTATGGTAAATAATGCTGCAACAAACATAGTCATGTTGATAGCTTTAGTGTGGTCTTATTTGTGAACATTTGGGTAAATGCTCCAAAGTGGGAATGCTGGGTCATAGGAGAGCTCTATGTGGAGTCTTTTGAGGAACCTCCATACTGGTTTCCAAAGTGGTTGAACAAGTTGTCTGAGTCAAGCAGAAAAGGTATGATAAATTGATGTTAGGGAAATGAACCCTAAGATATGTATTCAAATGTTATTTTTTCTTTCATGCGATTGTTTCTAACACATTTATAAGATTATTTATTTGTTGCTTTGTATGTCCCTCCCCCACGGTATAACTCCTGCTTTCACTGTATTTGATGTCTGTATAATTTGTGGAGGGGAAGGGAAAACACAAATCATTTAAATAGGGATACAGGTGGACCCACTGCAACAATGAGATGTACAAGTCCTTATGCAGAAAACGAACTTTACAACTTTGGTGGGGGGGAGGATACTTGGGTGGGGGGTAGGGGGAGGATAGGAAGGGATGGGAAGGGGAAACAAAGGAGGAGGCTACAATGTTTGATAAGAAATGTACTCATTGTCTTGCCCATGTAATTGTAACCCTATTGTAGAGTATTTTCACAATTAAAAAAATAAAAATAAAAGATGAATATATATGGGTAAGCAATCCAAAAGACACAGCATTTCCATAGATAGAAAAGCATCTTGAAGAATGTCTATATACAGCTTAGGACAAGTTGCTTTTGAGAACATGTGAACTTGGCGTCATAAATGCAGTGCCATGTTCCTGTCACCCCTCCTGAGTTAGCAAAGATCAGATCACAGAAAAAGTCAAAGAATGCAGTAGCACAGGATATCAATGAGCATCACTCAGATTGCCTATGTGAACAGGATGACTGCTTCTTGTCCAGATCCAGTCATCTTTAAGGATGCTGGGAACTACATCACAATAGAAGTAGCATTTGAGGGTTTGCATAAAATCCAGAGGTTCCTCTTCCCTTCAAATGTCAGGTCTATTAAAAATACCCAAATCTTATTTCTTGCCCAGAATTTTATAATGTTTGAAGGATCACACATTAAAAAAAACCAAAAAAATAAAACAGCAACAAAAAACAACCTTCTTCTGAGTCAGATGGAAGCATTTTTTAAGATGACAAAGGAGTCAGGTTAATAGAGTTAAAAAATTTTACTACCTTTGTCTGGGTACCAGTGGCTCATGCCTGTAAACCTAGCTACTCAGGAGGCTGAGATCTGAGGATCATGGTTCAAAGCCAGACTGGGCAGTAAAGTCCATGATACTCTGATCTCCAATAAACCACCAGAAAACCAGAAGTGGCTCTGTGGCTTACATGGTAGAGCGCTAACCTTGAGCTGAAGAGCTGAAGAGCGCCCAGGCCCAGAGTTCAAACCCCACGACCAACAAAAACAAAAGAACAACAACCAAAATTCATTACTTTTGTTATGGACAGTGTCTCAGAAATATGAGATCTTAGGCTTTTGATATAAGGGTACTTCACAAATCATTTTTTAAGCATTACTGTAAAACCATGTGCGGCTCAGTTCAACAAGATTATGGATTTAGGGATGGAGCATTCTGCCTATTTAAAAATAGGCTTTGTATGAGTATTTTTATGTGCATAAGAAAACACACAGACAAGCAGTAAAACAGGCCATCAGGCCAAAAGACATAGATTGTGAGAGATAAAGACAGAGAAGATGGAAAGTAGAAAGGGGAAAGCATCACAAAACTTGCAGATTAAATAATTTCTCCTCCCACTAAATTGGCCTTGAAAGAGTGCCAAAGTATTTCTCCATTTCTCTATACTTGAAAATATCAAGAATGCAGAAATATTGTTTGAACCTTCAAAGAATCACAGTTAACATTATTTATAGCCTTAATATGATCCATACTTAGTTCTTTAAGGAGGGCAATTAGTATTTGCACATATCCTAAGACTGTTCATATGCCTCTCTGTAGCCCATTCAGAGACTAAACAACTACAAAATACAAAGATTCTCATTCAGTGTTTCCTTTTCAGCATCTTCTCTTTCTGTAATCTGGTTCTTCTTACTCTCACTACCAAGAACAGCTCTCATTAAGCTCACAGGTAAATAACAATAGATGACACTTTTCCTTTCATATTTGAATTCTCCATAAGTAATGCTACCAATACTTCATATATTTAAAAATTTCTACTTTGATTTCTATAACATTAGAATCTGACAACTTATTTATATTGGAATGCTACTTGCAACTGTTTACATTGAATCTATGGTCATTTTTCTTCTCATGATTCTGAAAAAACAGAGAACTCTGCAATTCTTCATCAGGCTTAATATAAAATTCACTATCACCTACTCTTGACAGTGGTTTGCAGGTCAACATATCTAGGTTTGAACAATTAAATGACTTGCAAAACCATGAATGTAACTAGTCTGATGTATCATTCCTTGTAATTTACAGAGGCACTAAACATATATTATGTCAGTTCTAGCCCTTTATATTCCTTGAAACTTTGCTTGTTTTTACCCCAAGCTAGATATTCAATTTAGTAGAAATGTCTTCTATGGATCTGCTCCAAGTAAGATCTGGAAAATACCTGTTTTTCTCTTGTCAAACATCTCTCCTGCGATTTGTTAATATTGGTTCTTTGATACTTTCCTAAGACACTAGGTCAAACTGATCCTCTCTTATTCAAAGTTTTTAAAGCTGATGATCATCACAGTCTATATTTTGAAGCTCAATATTAAATTTTCTTTTTTCATTATATTTTTATTGTAAAGACAGTGTAAAGAAAAGTTACAGTTACATGAGTAAGGTAATGAGCACATTTCCTCTTGGCATTGTTACCCGCTCCTTTATTTTTCCCCAACCATTACTTCTGTAAGGGATGTTTTCAGTTTAATATCGCATGTTTTTCAGTTATCTGATACCTTGGGGTCTATATACTGCCAACTAGTGTCAGTGTAATCGTATTGTAATGGCAGTTCCCTATCCCAATGCAGTTTGAAAATTGCAAAAATAAATATGCAAAGAGACAAATTTGACATCTGACATCCTAACACACTTCAAAACATTATGAGTTTAAGCAAAGACAGACAATTATTTTCTTACAGTGTTTTACAGTGATGCACCAACTCAATGTAACATTTATGTTACTGAAAGGCTGGGGCACAGTGATCCCACTTCATTGCCAATAAACTAAAGATCAAAACAATCAACCAAGCTCCACTGGTAATAAATTGAAAGTCAGTGGAGCACAAAATGTATTACTGTTAGAATTAATTTTGGCACAATATGGGTTGTTGAATTTTCCCCTATTCTTAAGACAAATCAACCCCTAGCAAACAGTTAATAGTCTGTTGAAAGTCAATTCAACATGCTTATTGTATTCTGAAGGAATTTGAATTTTATATTTGTTTATTTGAGCACAATAAAATCACTTGGATTCTATGTGTATTCCAGAGAATTTTTTAAACACTGCTTTAGGATTAAATTATAATTTATGTGGTCTATTGCATCACCTGTAACATTTTTTCACCCATTTACCAAAAAGTTTTATTGGACCATCATGCAAAACATTGTTTATAAAAATCTAGATGGGTATTTTACAGACCTATAGGACAAACAACATCACAAAATTGAGGTATGTTAGAAAGCTGAGAAAATTAAAGCCATATGATACAAAGACAAGTAAAGGAAGCTGAGAGGTTCTAAGGATGTTGTCAAAGTGTGCACATGAGAATCCTTACCTCATAAACGAGGTATTAACCCCTTTCTCCCACTGTCTCACCCCCCACTTCTTTCTCAGGTCTCTCTCTCACTTTCTGTTTCATTCTCTTCACTTTAGACTAAGATTTGAGCAATGTCATTTAAAAAATTATCTTCATTTTTATGATCATATATTAATCGACTAAAAGGATTTACTGTGATATATCTCTCCATGTAGAATGTACTTGGATGAAGCTCACCTTGTCCTTAGCTTTAAACAATTTTTGGGTTTCATTATTCTATGTTCATATATATGTCCAATGTGTCTAGACTAAAGTATTTTTTCACGATCACCTTTCCTGTTCTCTGCCCTACTGGTTTACACTTCTGATCAGTTTCTTGATTTTAAAATCATAGCAATTAATTTTTTAAAATCTATATTCCACATACAAGTGAGAAGATACTACATTTAACTTTCTTAGTCTTTTCTGTTTCTACTGACATAATTTTCAGTACTACTATTTTCATGCAAACAACATAATTACATTCTTTTATGACTGAATAATATTTTAATGTATATGAGCCACATTTTCTTTATTAACTTATCAACTCATGAATATCTCATCTGATTATAGTATTATTATTGTCAATAGTGCTGCTATAAACATGGGTATGTGGTGTCATTGTTAAGGATGTTCAATTTCTTAAATTTGAGAAATACTGCCACCACTGATGAGAAGTGTTCTATACATGCTTATGCAAAGGTGATTATTTTCTACAATATGGAAAATGATAGATACTGTCTTATCAACTGGATTATAAGGAAATAAAGCTTTAGGACATTATTATTACATATAGCTTGGAAAATCTGATCAAATATAATATACAAAAGGTGTTATCTTTCTTCTTTCTTTCCTCAGGTATCAACTACACATGTCATTTTCAAAGTCTTTCCAGGAAGAGAAAATTTCTCAAGTATATAAATAACACAGCTTTCCAGTGAATCCAAGTTCCCAAATTCCTTAAAAATTGAATAAGACTAGCTGGGAATGGTAGTACATGCCTATAATTCTGTCACACACAAAGTTGAGGCTGGAGAATTGGGAGTTTCAGGCTTGCCTGTACTACATATCTAGATCCATCTCTAATAAAACACATGAGAATAATGTAATGTTTTAAAGTTCATAGCATGTCATAAGGATAGAAATTTTCTTCATGCACCCAAAGGAAGATAATATGATTTCTAAAAAAATGTTGCATATTACACTGGATGGAATGGCTGAACTAGGCTCTCCAATATACCATTAGAAATTGAAAGAATCTTTCAGCACTCAAAAAAGAATATTTCTCTTAATTTATTATTTTTATTAATTAAGACTGTCCTTCAAATCCTCCAAAATAGAACTTACTTGCAATAGGGTTGTGAATCACTTAAACTTTAAATATTTGAAATGAATAGAAGTATTCTTGGAAATCATAATAGGAATGCTGATAAGTGAAGAGATCAAGCTAAAATAAAAGTCTAATGAATAAAGTAGAATATAGAACATGGGAAAAGATGAGAAACGAGTTTTAATAATCAACACAATGAAAATTGTGGAAGGCAGCAGTGTGGAAAATTTTAAATATTAAATACCAAATACCATATTTTCACTCATTTTTTAATCCAGATCTAAATAATAAGGATAATAATAACAAACAATAATATAATAATTATGACACATACATCACAAAAAGTCCATTGTTTGCATCTGTGTAATTATCACAATGAAACTCCCTCTTACTTTTAATGTATATGAATTAAAATACTTTTTTTAGACTAAAGATTAAAGCCAGCACAGACAGAAAAGTCCGTGAGACTCTTATCTCCAATAACCCACCAGAAAACCAGAAGTGGCTCTGTGGCTCAAGTGATAGAGCACTAGCCTTGAGCTGAAAAGCTGAGGGAAAGTGTCCAGGTCCAAAATTCAAGCCCAAGACTGACTGAAAAAAAAAATTAACATATTCATTAAAAAATTCAAACTGAGCTATAATTGCCAAATTACTTATAGCTCTGAGGACAAAGATAAACTACTGCTAATTTATGAGTACTCGGGAATTTTCTCTCATGAACTCCTCACTTAAATCCTTAATTATTATGTGATTTAATAATTGGGATGTCTTAAAATTATAGTTACTTGCAAAACTAATTTTAAAAAGGATACAGTATTATTTGTAATAGCTCCACCTTCTTATAATGTCAATAGCTGTGCAACTATGAATAATAAATTGAGACTACAAAAATGTATGAAAACCTTTGACACTTCTTAGTTATTTCATTTGAGACCGCCATGTTATCCTAAGATCATTATCCTAAGATCATTGTGTACAATATGAGAGAAAGTGAATTAGTAATTATGGACCATTCTGGTTATAAATTCCTGTCCTTGACAGGCAGGATTATATTATGAGGCAATACAGAAAATACAAAGAAAACTAAACTGAGTGTCATGTCAGTCAAGGCAGCCATGATATCATAAGATAGATTGAATGGCTTAGAGCTAGAGACTAACTTCAAGGTGGCAGTTGATCCAATGTCTGGGGTGATATCACTATTCCTGGTTTTGTGGTTTTTCTGATGGCCATTAGTTTTCACACAATAGAGAGAGAGACAGACAGACAGACAGGACTCCAATCCCATGTGTCTATTCTCAGTTATGTAGGTTGCAACACCATGGCCTAATCACTTTTCAAAGACTCATTTCAGGGCTGGGAAGGTGGTTCAGTGATAGAGTGCTTGCCTTGCATGCATGAGGCATGGGTTCAATTCCTCAGCACCACATATGCAGAAAAAGCTGGAAACGGTGCTATCGCTCAAGTGGTAGCACGCTAGCCTTGAGCTGAGAAGTTGAGGGACAGTGCCCAGGCCCAGAGTTCAAGCATTATAGTACCATTATAGTAATGTCTGTGAAAGGGAAGTTAGTAAGTAAACTTAAAAGATACTTTAACAGATATGAAATATATGACGATAAACACAATGATATGTCATTATATATTTGTTAATTTCACTTCATGGTTATGTCTACATAAATTTATTGTCTATAATATATGTCCTGGTTCCATACTATCTTTAACTTTGCTCAGTGAGAAGGAATGGGCACAGAAGCAATGGCATTGGTCTAAAACACTTGTTTTTTAAATAAAAAATTACTTGTAAAGCTATTGATTTTACAACTGAGTCTAGAGCATCACACATGCTATCACACTAATTACTCATGAAGTTATCAAAACTACTAAGTTATATTGAAAATCAACATGAAGAATAGTTTGCTTGCTTGCTTGTTTGGGAGGTAAATATGAACTTATGCTATTTGTATCTTATTCATCTTTTTATCATTTTTGTTAATTATGCAAATAATGGGGTTTCATTGATATGGTATTTCATATACCTTCAAAATGTACTTGGATCATACCTCTGTTAACATCTCTTGTTCCCCTCTTTCTTCATACTGCCCCCACTTATTCTCCCCAAATTGTTTACTTTAACAAGAAGTAACTGATCCTAGTCAAAAATGAAGCCCTGCTTCCCTTATTTGCAATATCTAGTATATGTCTGAGACAAGGAGAAATGTTCAGCTAAGTTGATGTTAGGTGAAATGAACCCCAAGATAACAATTCAAATGTTTTTTTTTTCTTTCTGACATATTTATAAGATGATTTCTTTGTTGCTTTGTATGTCCCTCATCCACAGTATAACCCCTGTTTTTCACTGTATTTGAGGTTGGTATAATTTGTGGAGGGGAAGGGAAAAAACAAATTGTTTAAATAGGGATACAGGTGGATCAATTGCAACAAGACATTATGTCTAAAAACGAAGTTTACAACTTTGGAGGGGGGGGAAGGGAAGGGATGGGAAGGAGAAATAAAGGAGGAGTCAACAATGCTTGATAAGAAATGAACTTATAGTTATTTGCAATAACTAGTATATGTGTGAGTCAACCAGAAAAGGTCAGATAAGTTGATGTTAGGGAATTGAACCCCAAGATAAGTATTCAAATGTTTTTTTTTCTTTCATGCAATTGTTTCAACCATATTTATAAGGTGATTTCTATGTTGCTTTGTATGTCCCTCCCCCACAGTATAAACCATACTTTCACTGTATTTGATGTTGGTATAATTTGTGGAGGGGAAGAGGAAAAACAAATCGTTTAGGGATACAAGTGGACCCATTGTAACAATGAGATGTACAAGTTGTTATGTCGAAAAACGAAGGTAACAACTTTGGTGGGGGGTGGGGAAAGAATAGGGTGGGGGAGGGGTGGAGTATGGGAAGGGGTGGAGGGGGAAACAAAGAGGAGGCAACAATGCTGGATAAGAAATGTACTTGTTATCTTGCTCAGGTAATTATAACTCCTCTGTATGGTATTCTCATAAAAAAAAAGAAATGTACTCATTACCTTGCCCATGTAATTGTAACCCCTCTGTACAGTATTTTCACAATAAATAAAAAAAATGAAGCCCTCTGAACTTCAGAAAGGAGATTATTTGCAATAGTTTGAAATTTATAAACCATATTTAGATCAATTAATGTCTGCTTGTATTTTTAAGTTTTTTAATATTTTTAAGTAGTTGTACAAAGGAATTGCCATTTAAAAAAGCAATTTATAAAAATATCTTGATCAATACCACCCTTTTTAACATTCTCATATCTCCCTCCCTTACTCATTCCTTCCCTCACCCTTCTTAATTATGTGGAATAAACATTCGATTCTTAACTGCATTCTCCCCTTCTTCATTTGTCTACCCTTTACCCTTTCAGTATTAGCTTCATGGTGTTTTATTTTGCTACACTTTGACCTTGCCTTTCTAAGGAATTATACTATTTGAGTTCTCCCTAGAATCTACCATATTTCACTGAATACATGTGTATACCCTGCATACCACCCAATGTATTTTTATAAATATATAAGGTAAATTTAGCTTCCACATTTAAGGAAAAACACATCCATTCTGTCTCTAAGCCTGTCTTTTGTCACTTAACATAATTTTTCCAGGTCTTTTAAAATACTTGGAAGATATTCAAGATTCAATAATTGGTAAAAAAAAAAAAAAAAAGTTAGATGTAATCCAGGTACCAGTGGCTTATATCTGTAATCTTAGCTACTCAGGAAGCTGATATTTGAGATAAAAAATCTGTAAGATTCTTATATTCAATAACAACCCCCCCAAAAAGCCAAAATAATGCTGTGGCTCAGTGGTAGAGTGCTAGACTTGAGGATAAAAAAAATCAAGGACAGTGCTCAGGCCTAGAATTCAAATCCTTGAAGGAACAATTTAAGAAATATGCATAAACATTTATATCTTTCCTTTTCTATGGGAAGTGTGTACGCACTATTCAATGTTTCCTACTGGAAGCATACACTACATATATGATGGCCAACAAAAACAAATCAAAATTCAGAAGTCACATTCCAATTCATCGTCCTGTAAAATTTTAGCTTGTTATGTGGTTACACATATGTCTTCCTACTCTGATGTTCTTTTGTTTTGTATTTTTTGTGATTAAGTGATTATATAAATTTCTCAGTATTGTGAGACACTGATATTTAGTTAAAAATCACAAACACATTCTAATCTTGATGGGAAAAATTGTCTTTATCAAGGTCTATATACTTGTGAATTCTATGAGCTTTGACACTACAGTTATTTCTTCCACATCGGGTGTCGGGTGATATGTACATTTCTTTCCTTTTGCTAGTGTCAGCTGTTCCCTCTTTCCCTCCCATCGCTGCCATTGAGTGGCTTAGTTCATTTTCATTAATGTCCAGTGCAGCTGATGGGTCCCCCTGTTGTATGTTTTCCCCTGCTTCCCTCTTGCCTGTTCTTTTTTAATGATTTATTTCATCTATGTAACTTTGTTTTTAAATAGGAGGGCTAAACAAATGGTTTATACTGCAATGAATTATTCCTCAAAAATAGGTCCATTCTTCCAGAATTTTACTTATCTACTTTCACTCTTCTAGCTCTCCAGTGAATACATTGTATAAGATCAAGCACTGAGTTGCATGCTGTCGCTGAATTTTGGGGTGAGATCTAAAATGAACCCATCTCTAAGTCATATTGCAAGGTGTTTCACAATGTCACACTGAAGCTAATGATAAAAATGCAATGCCTCCATTTAATTCCAACATTTTTCTGTACTCATTCAAAAACCATTATCTATCCCTTTCAAACAGCAACTAAAATATACATAATCGTTCTGGTTCTTTAGTATTTCATGATTTTAAAATACTTAAAACCCCAATTTCTTCTTTTCTCATCAGGACTATACTATTCATTTCTTATTACTATAGCCAACAAATAAATTCTAAAAATTAGAAAATTGTCCAACCTCATAAACAAGTAAAGTCAAAAAGACACAAAAATGAATCTGCTTAACAAATTCTAACCTCTATTTAGAATCCATAATAAGAATCAATTTTAGCTGTATGTGTTTTTTTAACAGCAAATGTAATTGTATGCCAAACTTCCTTAAGATTTATTTTTCTATAAATGCACTGTATTTCATCGCAAACTACACAAGCATAATGATAAGTTCCAAATGAAAGTACTATTTTACAGTGATATGTACCTATAACAATATTTAGTATAAAATGTGTAAGGCATTCAATAGTAAGATTTGTTTTGATAATGGTAAGCAAACTTAAAGCAAGAAAATATAGGCATGTTTTGGCCGGATTTTTTATTTGCCTGCTAAGTATGCAGATATTATAACATATTCCTTGTCCTGAGAATTCTTCCTAATATAAATAGTAGGAGATAGACTTGTTCAAAATACAAATATCCAATATTCTTAACATTAAAATCACTTGTGCAATCTATTAAATAGGAATATTATTGGGTTCACAAATGATTTCCGAGTATTCCAATATTCTGAAATGTGAGGAATGATTTGGAAAGCAATCCAAATTACAAAATTAAAATATAATGTATTTCTCACCCTAAATGATTCTTACACAAAATAGAAAATCATTTTCAGATTGTTAAAAGGAAAACAAAAGACCTGGCCATGTATAGTGGCTGTCATTTCCTTAAAGTTAGTTTTTGTACTAAGAAGTAAGTTTTCTAAAATTCCTAATTTAAATATTTGAATCACCATGCATTTTCTATCGTAACTCTGCCATTATAAATTTCCTGCAATGTTAACCAAAATTCTGAACAATTGTTAACTAGGTATGCCATGCTATATCAGTTTGTAAAATAATTGTGATGGTAGAGAGAGTTTCTCAGACAGCACTTAACCATACACTGGGCATTTTAAAAAATCCTTATCAAAGATAACATATAGTACTCCTTAAATGTCCAAAGTAAGGTGGTCAAATTTTATGAGATAATATTATAAACCCACTGTCCTTACATTCCCAGGCATAACCAAAGAAATTTATAGCTTCTACATTTTCTGTAGAGCCTGTGGCTCATGCCTAGCTACTGAGGAAGCTGAAAACTGAGGATCACAGTTCAAAGCCATCCCGAGCAGAAAGTCCATGAGACTCTTTTGTTTGTTTTGTTTTTATTGTGAAAATACCATACAGAAGGGTTACAATTACATGGGCAAGGTAATGAGTACATTTCTTATCAAGCATTGTTGTCTCCTCCTTTGTTTCCCCTTCCCATCCCTTCTCATCTCCCCCCACACCCCACTTTCCCCTTCCCCCCACCAATATCCCCCCCCTCACCACCCCAGCCAAAGTTGTAAAGTGAGACTCCAATAAACCATCAGAAAACCGAAAGTGGTGCTGTGGCTCAAGTGGTAGAGAGTGGCCTTGAGCTGAAGAGCGCAGGGATAGCGCCCAAGCCCAGAGTTCAAGCCCCATGACCGGCAACAACAACAAATATATATATATATATATATATATATATATATATAATAAAAATAATCTGTCAAGTTTGTCATCTTTGTGCCCTTTTATGTATTTTAAGGAATTGTGAAACATTTTCTTTGTATCTATGTACATGTAGATATAGATATATTACAACATATGCTAATATTTGTTTTTTTCTAAATCATCTGATTTTTATCCTTTTTCCATAAATTTTATTGCCAATTTATGATGGGAGTTTGTGCTTTAAGTTTTATGATCTACTGTTTTTCTCCAGTGCTCAAAGAAGCCAAAGTCTACTATACCTGAGATCCATTTGAGACTTGATGAAAACATTGTGTTAAGAAATGTGGAAGTAGGGGCTGGAAAGGTGGCTCAGTGGTAGAGCACTTGCCTTGCATGCACGAGGCCCTGGGTTCGATTTCTCAGCATCACAAAAGAAAAAAGAAAAAAAACCGAAAGTGGCCTTGTGGCTCAAATGGTAGACCGCTAGCCTTGAGCTGAGGAGCTGAGGGACAGTGCCCAGGCCCAGAGTTCAGGCCCCACGACCGAACCCCCTTCCCCCCACAAAAAAAAAAGAAATGTGGAAGTAGATTTCCTCAGATGTCATTACTCAAAGTATGGCCCTAAGTGGAAAGAAGTAACAGCAAGCACTATGAAGAAAAATAAGCTAAAGAAAAGTTTCAGCAGAGAAAGTATTATCAAATCAGTGTTTTGCCAAGCTCAAAGATTCAACCTTTAACTCATAAAAACATCTGTAAAAAGCAGATTTTGGATTTTTTTTAAACCTCAGTTTAGCAAAGTGTAAGGAGAAAAGTGTATATCCAAATATCCTGAAGTCTTACTATGTAATATGACCTAGCATAAGATGAATTTTTGTCAGAGGAATTTCTATTTCCAAGAAGATTCATTAGAGTACATAACCCTATAACATAACAGTAAGGCACCTTATTCACAGATTCATTAAATATGCTTTTGACCAAGGATAGTTAAAAAAGAATTAATGAAAGAGAAAAGAAAGGTCTATGGTATAACCCCTTTTCATTGCATTTGATTCTGGTGCCCTGCATTTTGTATATACATTTTTCTAATTTGGGGAGGGGAAGGGAAATAAGAAAATGCTGAAATAAGGATAGAGGTTGACCCATTCTAACAAGGAGATGTACAAGACATTATGTTGGAAGCGAACTTTACAACTTCAGGGTGGGAGGGGTAGGGGAGGTGGAGAGGGCAGGGGAAAACTAAAGAAGGTGTAACAATGCTCAATAGGAAATGTACTCATTACCTTACTCATGTAACTGTAGCCTCCTGTACAGTATCTTTACAATAAAAATATACACTAAAAAATAAACAAATTTCTAACACAATTTAAATTCCTGTACAAGCAATAAAGGGAAGTTACCATCAGTCTCCCATTATGGTGGGTTTTATTTAAATTGTTGTCTATTTGAATTACTGCTTCATAGCCCTTAGTCTTATGAAAATACTCCTCCACAAAAAGCTCAAATGCCCCCCAAAGCAAGGCTATAAGTTGATGTGCTTAATTTAAATGATTAAATAAAAATTTAGACTTGCCAGTTAGCAAGCTCTTAGCAGAAATTGGAGGATGTTATTAGAAGAATAAATCAAGGCTTAGCAGTACAATACTGAACTCTATACCAAGCAGACATTTTTAAAATTAAAAGCAAAGAGACATATTTATAAAATTTCCAAATGAAGTCGATTTGTTCATGATTAATTCCTCATTCAACTAGTCACATGACACATTTTAGTTACTACACCTAGTTGACAAAACAAAATATTCTAATTCAGATCTATAAGGAAAACATCTTTATCAATAAAGTGAAATAGAAAAATTTTTAAAAGGGCTAACTTTTTATGAGCCCAGACATAATTTTCTTTATTATGCTGACATCTTTAATGAAGATCCTAACCTCCATAATGTGGTCTCTTAGTATAAAAATATTTGTAAATTTGTAAATCAATTCTTGAAAACACTAATGCTTAATACATAATATCTGTTAAAATTCTACAATTGGAATGCAAGAAAAAGGAAGTAGTATAAAATAAAGTCAGAGTTTCTCATATGTTTAAGAAAGAAAAAGCAAGAAATACTAACTTATACTGCTAGATATCATAAGGACAAAGATATATAGATCATGCAGCCATTTCCATAAACTCCTAAATAAACATTTAATAGGATAATTTTTTCCAGAATAAAATCTGTTGCTGGTGAAAAGGCAAAGGGCAATGAAGATCGTTATGTTAAGTCAACTATGTCACTCAAGAAAGAACTTTCAATGAGTTCGCTTATCTCACTTTGATCTTATAAAATGGTACTTAATAGGGCTAAGAAAAATAGGCAGAGGAACTGATGCGCACATGTAGACTTATGGGTACTAAATTAGTTAGGTTGGAAGATGTTCAAGGGTACAATTCCACGTTAGTGTGATTAGATTATGATAACATGCTATATATTGCAAAGAACGGATTTAGAATGTTTCTGTCATATATAATAGGTGCATACATAATAAGATAGTTATGATTCCCTTGAATTAAAGATTATCATGTATACATATGGGAAAACATAACATGACATCTTATTTGTACATATTATTTTTATGAATTAGTTACAACAAGTTTAAATTTAAAATATATAAGTATGAAAATAACACACTAAATATTAATTAAGGGAAGAAGGAAAGGGTATTAAAAGGTGTGTTTATACATAAGGTGTGAGTGCATGTAAATATGGGCATGTAATTTAATAGCACAATAATAGTCTTGTATAGTTAATTTGTTAATAAAATACTTTAAACATCCTAAAAAATACATTATAAAATTTAAAACTCTTTTACTGTTATTTCATTTTGAATCAGTTACAGAGACAATGGGATATACAAGACACTAGGTTGAAAACTAACTTTACAACTTTGGTAGGGAGCGGGAGGAGTTGAGGAGGTGGGGAGGGAAAGGATGGTAGGGAAAAACAAAGGAGGAGGTAACAATGCTGGACAGGAAATGTACAAATTTCCTTTCTTGTGGAACTGTAACCCCTCTGTACAGTACCTTTACAATAAAAATAAAAACAAAAAAGATAATTAATTATTTTCTTAAGAAACATTCATAAATTCAATATGATCTAGCAGTCATGTTTGTCTGGTTTATGGCATCATCCTCAACATATAACTATGCAGATCATCACCATATCAAAAATGTATGATCACTTCAAAATCTGGCTCTATGAAAGAATCATTATAAATCATGGTTCTGAATTTATTCCTAAATTTTGTTTTCTCACTCTTCTAAAAATAATTTAATCTGATCTGTTTCAAGGATTTAATAGCTTCAAGACAGAACAATGTAATGTCATGATTCTTATTATTATACTTTTAGAATACAAATGATAAATTGGAAATATTTTCATGTATTCCATATCTGTGACACACTACCACATATTTCTATGCTATTTTCTTTTAATTATATTGTGAGAAACCTTGACTTACAGGCAGACCAATACACCCCATAAACAGAAAAAAAACCATAATGAAGTGTATGTAAAATTCACATATTAACTTCATTTTAAATACATATTTGGTTTTACTTAAACTATTAAGCCAACATAAACACCACATATTATCACATAAAATTTGTATATTTGAGCTAATATAGAGATCAGCTATGGATATATATGTATATATATCATATATATCTATATACACACTCACTCTGAAATCTCTGTGTTCGTTCATCCCAAAATTTTCCTGATTATCCTCTGTTATTTTCATATGAAAACCTCAACTACTTACAAAAATAACCAACAACACACAATGCATCTTTCTGACTGATTTTTTTAAATTGCTGTGAAAATAGCTTTTCAAAAGAGAACTTCTTGTTTGGAATAACAAAATGTAAAGATTTTCCTTTCTCAACGGCAAGAAGAAAATCCCCCACCCCCAGCCACTTTGCTCTACACTACAACTTACCCCATTGGTTTGGAATTATGTGCAATACTATCACTGATTCTTTTTCAAATATTTCATTTATTATAAAGCTTATCAAAAACTAAAAGATACAGTCCTATGATTATTTTGTTTTTGGATATATACATATATGTACTCACATATGTATGTGTTCATGTATACATATGTACCTATATCCACTCTTTCATGAGCTAATCCTTCTTGAATCTGATCATTAATAATGCCTATGAGAATATTATTAACGGTTTAGATAATTACTGATACAAGACTCTATAGCTCATTGAATACATTTATTTAAAAAAGGATCACAATAGGATTTCAGTATCATTTTGACTAGTTCATTATGTAGGGTTACTTTAATTTACAAACTATTATGGAAATAATAGTCACTTAAAACTCTAAAGCAACACAGTTTTAATTATCCTCATAAGGTCAGTTCCCACAAGATCAAACTGGAGATATATATATATATATATGTATATGTATGTATATATATATATTTATATTAGTGGAGCTTTATAGGGAGCACAAAACCATTAGCAGTAATAAGGATTTAATGTTTACATGGTAATAAAAGTACAATTTAAAATGCAATTAATCTGCAGGTAAGTACACAATGTATTACAAAGGCCCATGAGGGTTGATAAGCAAATACCAGGCTTGCTTCTCAATATCTATTATTATCCTCTCCTTTATGTAGTCTGAATGTTCTAAATGTTAATTCACATACTATATACACATCATATCCCATAATCTGCATGTAATAAATTTTATAAGTATTTATTTATATGTATTTCTATATGCTTACAGAGTATAAAGTATATATACACATATATAATTTCATGAATGTTTTATAACTTTAACCTTTGTAAATTTTTAATTATGTGTGTGTGGTGGGCTGCAGGTTTCTGGAGCTTAGATAAGACTTGGGCACTGTACCTGGGATTATTTGTTCACAGTTAGTGTTCTACCACTTGAGCCACACCAACAATGCAAATTTTTGATGTTTAACTAGTGATAAGATCCTCACTGGGTTGAGGTGGAACCACAGCTGCTGGAGGGGATGTGGACAGAAGGGAACCTTACTGCATTGTTGGTGGGAGTGTAAACTTGTTCAACCACTTTGGAAAGCAGTTTGGAGGTTCCTCAAAAGACTCCACATAGAGCTCCCCTACGACCCAGCAATCCCACTTTTGGGCATTTACCCAAACAGTAACAAACAAGACCATATTCATATACATACATATATATATATACATATATGTATGTATATATATGAATTCTATGTCTCCATTAGAAAGAATGACTCCACCTCATTTGTTAGGAAATGGAAAGACTTGGAAAAAATCATAAGTGAAGTAAGCCAGACCCAAAGAAACATAGATCCCATGGTTTCCCTTATTTGCAATAACTAGTATATGTCTGAGACAAGCAGAAAAGATCAATAGGTATGTACATATGACCATATAAGATGATGCTAAGAGAAATGAACCCCAAGATAGCGACACAAGAGATTGCATCTTTGTTGCTGTTGTTTTTAATATACTTATGATGTACTGTGTGATTTTTGTTGTTTCTTTTGTATGTTCTTCTCTCATGATATAACCCTGGCTATCATGTATTTGATGTCAGTGCCCTGCATCTTGTGTATACATTTTTTTTCTAATTCGGGGAGGGAAAAGGAAATAACAAAATGCTGAAACAAGAATACAAGTTCACCCATTGTAACAATGAGATGTACATGACACCATGTTGAAAATGAACTTTACAGCTTAGAGAAGGGAGGAGTTGAGGAGTTGGGGGGGGGGAGGGATGGTAGGTAAAAACAAAGGATGGGGTAACAATGCTTGATAGGAAATGTGGCACTACCTTACTCATGTAACTATAACCCCTCTGTACAGTGTCTTTACAATAAAAATATATATCTTTACAATAAAATATATAATATATACCTTTACAATAAAAATATATAATAAGAAAAAAGATTCTCTTCTCATGGTCTTTCCTGACTAGGCTGGCTTTGAACCACCATACTCCTGAAAAGCAAGGATAAGTCTTGAGCCATGGTCACCTCACAACATTTAAAATTTTTTAATTTAGTTATAATGTTCAATATGAAGGAAGGTATAACAATACTCGATAGGAAATTGACTCACTCCCTTGCTTATGTAACTGTAACCCCTCTGTACATTATCTTTACATCAAAAATATAATAAAAAGAACATTCAATATGTAACACAACTTCTTAGCAAACATTAAGTGCATTATATACTGCTATTCTCAGCACAAGGAAGCATTGGAAATGACCACTGAAAAATATACTTTCTAATACATTATAGTTGAGATATATTTAATATTGTGCCACTTACTAATGAGATTTTTGGTGAAAAATATCATTTCTACATTTTGGAAAAATAATATTTATTTTCTTAGGACAATTGTTTGTATATATCACTTCAGAAGGATATGTTGGAAATATTATTTTAGCATGTCAGCTGATTAATAGGGAGTTTATAAATGGTTAGAAATGATTTTGGGTTTTCCATTTCTAATTATAAGTATAAACTGAATCTAAATTTAATCATACAATAAATATTTCAATAAATATTTCAAAAATAAGTAGAATATTCAGTAGTTTCATCTCACTTAAAACCAGTATGAAACTTGTTACTTATAATACCTGGAAAAACCTGTTAAATATAATTGAAGGAGTATATAGAATGAAATAAATATTGGCTCACTTAAAAATAGAAAAGAAATAATGATAGTTCTTTAATGATAAATCTCCTCGATATGTAAACATTTCTTTTGCAACAAATTTATTAATATAACATATTCCAAATTACTTTCTGATCAGTGCTGATCTTATTATTTAAATATAATAAATGACAAAATGCGACATTGAAAGTTTATAATTGTTTGTTTTTGATACATGAATTCGTTGTGCATCCAATATGAAGTTTTAAGAATCAGACAGCATTTAAAAATCTATGTTAGACATAGTCTAAGTTGTAAACTCATGCTATAATTGTGTTTCCAAGCAAGTCCAGGCATTTTTTTTAAACCATAGAGCTTCTGGGAATCTCAACTTAACAAAAAATATACTAAATATGGTGGTATGGCTCTTATAAAATCTATGGCAAGAGACTTGATCAAGAGGACTGAGGTCCAGGTTAGCCCTTACATAAAGCACTACCTGTGTCAAAAAATTGTCAGAGCAAAAATAATAAATTCTTCTCACAAGTTCAAATCCTATGTTCAAAGCTAAGTACCCATTCATTAATTGGTTTATTTATTTATTTTTGTTACTAAACATGTTAAAAAGGATTGATGCTGTATCAGTAAGTTTCAAAATAAAAGGTTAACAAAGATATATTCAGCTCTAAACCCTTTTTGGAAATGAAACCTATGTTTGAAAATTCAAATAATTGTATTAGGAAAAATAAATGTTGGGCCTGAATTTTCAGGTTGCTAATGAAGATAGTAATTGTCATTATGCCTTCATAAGTCAGTAACAAGCAACTCAGCCTTTCTTGTTTTATCCTATGGGTTAGAATAAGTTGGAAATTCAAAGGAATATATACTAAAAATTAATCATAAAAAAATGGAACAATAATGCAAACTCAAACCCCTCTGATGGACACACTGGGAAAATTTGTTTTTGTTAATTTTCCAAAGCATAATACACTGTTAAGACTATAGTTCTTTAGATGATTTAAAAAAGAAATATTTAGGTCTTAAAATACATATAAATTCCGAACATTTAAAATAAAATTCCAAGTATCTCCAGTTTATATAACTTAACTGACAAATCTTGCATAGTGGTGTCCAGAATGTAGTTTCAGTCTCTTTCAATGTAACAGAATCTTGCCATGTAAGTAAAGCTTATTTTAATGAATAAAATTCTATTTTAATGAACAATTACCTTATTTTTATTCTATCTTTAAGAAATAAAGAACTTCCTAAAATAAATAATGACTTCAGTCATATCTATGTAATACAAGTACAGGAATTTGAATATATCATTTTAATTTTAGAATAAAGTTTTGACCCCAAAGTTAAAGACTTTTACATAAAACTAAAAATCATACAGAAAAATGAGGGAATCTGTGGATAAGATGATACAGAAAGCAAGACTATAACAGAACTAAATAATTTTTCTTTTAATTATATATTCGGTTTCTATATGTATTCCATCCAGAATAGTTTGTTTAAGGGCACTATATTAAAGAGTAGGAGCTTATTGGAGAATGAATATCCACCAAATTAAAATAACCACTAACAAGTGATGAAGAAGCACTTGAAGAGAATTAAATGTTCAGAATCCAAAGAAAGATACAATACACAGGAGTAAACCAATAGTTTAAAATTCTACCCAGTCACACATGAACTTGAACCACTGATACAGCTAATCTTACAGTGTGATGCTCCTACATCCATAGTAATCCATTCAGGGTGAAATGAATTTAAGTCATACTATGGCTTTCAAAATACCTTATTTCAACATACATAAAAGAAAGAATCATACAAATAAATGAATGATTCCTATAGACTGAGACATCGTACATGTTTGATCACATTGTTTGATCATGTTGTTTTGTTTGCATCATGTTTGATCATTTATGTGATCCCATCTCTATATAGATAGGTAGAGAGACAGAGAGACAGAGAGACAGAGGGAGAGGGAGAGAGGGAGAAAGGAAGAGAGGGAGACAGAGAGATACAAGGGCTTTTGAGAACATGATGGCTAAACAGATATATCTATCTACTTATCTCTTGAAAGATAAGTAGATATCTATATCTATCTATCTATATCAATCTATCTATTGATCTATACATCGAGAGATATCTATCTCTCTATCTATGTATATATTTTTATATATATAGGTAAAGATATAGATTTAAAGATATAGATATAGGTATAGGTATAGATACAGGTATAGATATAGATAGATATACAAGGGCTTTGCTGAGAAAATGATAGCTATAAAGTCAGAGGGATAAATGATCAAAAACAGGCATAGCCATGGAAGATCACTATGTATTGTTACTAGCACACATCAAATGGAGGAGCAACACACACTAAAAAAGAAATGCATGAGTCCATTCAGTGTATTCAAGGGCTTCCATAAGGTTCTAGTTTACAGTCAGCCATGGTGCCAGGGCTATCTCGTTTCCCCATTATCCCCCATTATTTCAGTCTATTCTAACTTAGTTACCTGGACATATAAATGTCATTTCATTACTAAAATCTCTGACTAACTGAGAAGTAGTTAACTCATTTAAAAGATCCCAAATTAACATTTCCTTTATTTAGAAAGGAAAAGACATTAACAGGCTGTAATTGTCATTCCCAAGTTATAAAAATAACTGAAATGGAAGATTTCCCCTTTCAGTTCATAACACATAGATACAAAATATAAAATTAGCCATAGACATAAAAATCAAGCAAAATAATGTTCATAATGGTAGAATATATATGTATGAAAAAGTAAAGGTTATACATTTTAGGGACAGTTTCCCTGAAAATTATAGTTAACTCAACTACGACAATTTGTGTTAAATTGTTTTCCATAAACTTATAGTAACTGACTAAGGAAAGATTATTTGAGAGTGACTCAAGCTATAATACAGAGAACTATCTTAGTAATGGTACCATTGTTATAGAATTGTAGGGACACAAGAGGGAAGTGTTTATTTTTTGTAGTGAGACAGTAAAGAAAGTGCATTTAAATGTTGAGGTATTAATATGTAAAGAAAAACAAACAAATTTATATCTAATGGAAAATAGCATAAAATAGATATTTAGAAATCTATTTTTAGTAAATATCATCAAAGAAAGATATGTCAATTTCCCAAATTAAGCAGAGTTCAAATTTTAAAGTTTGAACTCTTAAATAAATCTTCAAATTATTCCTCACAGAGTAAATTTGATAGTGAAGTTTCTTCTAACAAATACCTTGAATATAGTGTGCTCTATATAAAATCAGTGTATCAAATTTTCTGTTCATGTGATACACATTGTATAAGGAAAGTAAATATTCATTTGAATTTACAAGGAAACTTTTGTATGAAATTTTAGAAGCTAAATCAAAGATAGATATTTCTACACACCTAGCACAGAAATGAAAATTATGCATTTCATATACTAAAACAGTCACAGACTACTGTAGTATTTTCTACTGTGGTGTGACATTTACCAAAAATCCAATATGCTGGGACCAAACATTTATTTTAGAATACATGCTGCATATAGCACTTTAGAAAGCAATATCATAAAAGTCAAATTCCATGTAAAGATATTTACATGTGACCAATGCAGGCAAATACTCTTCTCAGAAAGCCATGATTTTCTTGGTAGTAGTTATGAATTTTGAAATTAAATTAATAATTAAATGAAGAAATATTTGATGGAGAAAAAGTAACACAGTTTAGTATAAACAATAAAACTCACACTGGAAAGAATGAGAAGTATTAAATATAATATTTAGAGAAGTACAAAGCATGAAAAATGTCTAAAATTTGAGCTAGGTATGAACAGTATGATATAAAATAAAACCACTTGAATGGCATTATAAGCCTATGCCTTTTAAGATGGTGAAACAAATTATGTTCCTAAGATATTGAAGGGAGATAAAGGTAAGTTAATAATAATGAACCACAAATAAAGATCTCAATATAAGAACACACTCCCTTCTTAGCAATAGATTTGGAAAATAATTTCAATACACGAATACCTTACAAGTTAAATTCTGTAACTGATTTTAATGGTCTGCTTTACATTTGAGTAGACTCACTTGATTATTTACAAAGATGTGTAAAATATAATTGAAAGCTTTAAAAAGCATTCAATGTAAAAGTAAACATTTATATAAAACTCAAGCATGTGAGAGGAGATGAAATAATATATAATACATATTATATATTATTTATTACATAAAATATATTGGTTATATTATATGTATATATGATGAACACAGAGTACCTGAATATTTATTAACTATTAAGGTTATGTAACTATTATGATAATCTTTTTAATAGTACTGGTCACATACGGAAATATTTCATACTCTATTCAAATAAACAGTTTTCACAGATCAGGTAGATACTTTCACAAATAATTAACAAGTATACTACACTATACATCTCAGTTCAAAATCATTTTCCATCCATCAATATGAATGTCATTAAGAGATTAAAAGCATGGTGCATCTGGGTGCTGGTGGCTCATGCCTGCAATTCTCGCTGCTCAGGAGGCTGAGATCTGAGGATTGTGGTTCAAAGCCAGCTCAAGCTCTTATCTCCAACCTGAAAACCAGAAGTGGGGCTGTGCTCAAAATGTTAGAATGCTAGCCTTAAGCAAATAGAGCTCACAGACAGTGACCAAGCACTGAGTTCAAGTCCCCCGACAGACAAAGAGATAATGATGGAACAAATGCAAGCTAAGTTCTTGATTTAGGTGTGCTATACAACAAGAATTTTATCCAGTAATAATTTACAATTTTATAAGAGCTTTGTGTTTTGAGAACTTTAAAAAATATTCATATCTCAAAATTTATGACAAACATTACTTCATAAATGCAATACATTAAGCTATCCCAAGTTTTAATGTGCATACCACATAACAACATTAAAGCAAGGAATTACAAAAACATGTGATGAAAGCACCACATGAGAGTTAAAAAGAGAAATAGAAAACAGACAAATCAGAGGGAGCACACAATTCCATCCATGTGTAGTTCCCAGTGTAATAACATTGGCAAATAGTCTGTTTGCTAATCTTTCCAATTTAGGTAACTGTGCCTATTAAAATAGTAAAACACTTTGACCTCACTTTATATTGGTCTCCATATATTTTAAGATTCCATATAAAAGGGAATCTACACATAGTTTGCCAAGTTATACCTAGCTGCTGCACCTCCTGCTGCTGCTGCTGATGATGATGATGATGGAGGAGGAGGAGGAAGAGGAGGAGGAGGAGGAGGAAGGGGGGAGGAGGGGGAGGGGAGGAGGGGGAGGGGAGGGGGAGGGGGGAGGGGAGAGGGAGGACAACGACTACTACGCGGCAGACAGATAGATGATTATCAGTTCTTTCTAAGCTAAAACATAAAAATATGAGTACCTTTACCTAGAGATATTCAATCCTGTCAAGCTCATATATTAGTTTAAAAGATATTTCCAAATATTGGAGAAAAAGTAAATAAGACACTAAGCAAAGTTTTCATAAACAAAATCTAAGAGTCACTTAATATTAGATTAATGAAATATATTTAATTTGTCATTTGCAGTTTCTCATCAGTTTTAGAAATATTATTCATCACCTTTAGAAATATTCCACAATGTCAGGTGTTCTCTTGATATTATATTTTAAAGTAGAATGAAAGTGAAAAACTTTACTGACTCTGATATAAATTTATTTCAACTCAGTAAGGATGGTCTAAAAAATATGTATAACAGATGAAGAGAGAGTTGTTACAGGAAATTAATGAACTCAAAATCTACCAGGAAATAGTCACTTGAGGAACTTATTTCTCTCAAGGGTGTTGTTGTAGCCGTTAGTAGCATAGTCTTAGGAAGAGCCCTTGACTCTTCCCTTTAACCAGTTAAGAAACCTTGGATATGCTTCATAGTCCCCAGAGGGCTCTGTCCTTTCATCTGTGGCTGAAAGAGTTTACTCAAAATGATCTCTAAGTGTATTCTGTTGCTACAGTTCAATTCTTTCAAATACCACAGAGAGTCAAAGGAAGAGGAAAATATCAATTACTGGGTTAGAGACAAACATATTAACAAAATGCATAAAACATCTCCAGTAGTAATTTTCTATATTATCAATATAGATTAAATATAATTTTCAATACTTTGAATGCCAATTTCAACATTGTTTATAATATTTCATGGAAAAAAATCACCTTTCAGGGCAAAAGGTTATGAGCAATATAATCTTTATATAGAAACATGTGTATGGTCCAGAAAACTTTTATTTTCTCTGCCAGACAGCCTCAAACAATAGTCAAGAATTCAGTCTTCTGTGTATCTAGGATTACAGGCATAAGCAATTGTCACCTGGTTCTGACAATTACTTTTATTCTCATCAGAAGGTGAAAACAAGAATTGACAAACAGAATTACATCAGATTAAAAAGTTTCTGTGTATTAAAGGAAAAATTAAAAATCAATAGATAAATGATTCCCCCTTGAATGATTGAAAATATTCACAAGCTGTTTAAAAACTAATTTCCAGAATATGCAAATTGATAAAAAATTAAACAGCAAAAGAATATGCATGTAAATGTATAAATGAGTTGGACAGCTCTCAAAAGAAGAAATAACAATTGGTTAATAAATACAGAAAGAAATGTTCAATATCGTCAGCCATAAAGAAAACACAATTCCACTATGATGCACCTCAACCTAGCAAAAATGACAACCCTCAAGGACACAGATCAGTGTAAGTGAAGCAAAAGTAATTCTTGTACTCAGTGGGAATATAATTAGTATAATCACTATGGAAATCAGTATGGAGTTTCCTCAAAATTGTAAAATAGACATATTTTATGACCCCACTATTTGACATATATCCAAAGGAATGTTATTCATTATGGAATAAAGAAACCTGACTACCATATTCATTGCAGCTTTGTTCACAATAGCCCCAAAGTGTAATTAGCTGACGTGCCTTAAAACCAATGAATGCATCTTTTTAGTTTACCATACATCAGAAAGATTTATTTACTACTTATTTTTTTTTTGTTCAGGGGAACAAAGTACTAAATACCAATGATGAGACAGAAAAAAATTTTAAAGACAGTCACAGAAGTAAACATTTTGAAAGTTTACCAGTTCCCAAATATCTGAAACAGAAA
The DNA here is from genome assembly GCF_000151885.1 of Dipodomys ordii. Lineage (NCBI taxonomy): Eukaryota > Metazoa > Chordata > Mammalia > Rodentia > Heteromyidae > Dipodomys > Dipodomys ordii. Next base: position 19,145,302 of record NW_012267217.1, read on the forward strand.
GCAGTCTAAGCAAACTATATTTTTATGGAAATTTTATATTAGGAGGTTTTCAGAAAAAAAAAGCAAAAAGTCAATAATCATGCACAATTGTATCCTGGCATCTAACCTAGGTCCAGTACAGAAATAGAAACATTTGCCAGGATATGTATTTAGGAATTACTCTAAGACAATAAGAGCTACAAGTTTCTTCTATTTCCTCTTACTGCATTGGAGAGTTTAGCTATGTAATGTCTTTCTTATCTTTGAACAATAGGTGATGGTGGATAGGTCATATTGTGTCATAATCCATAGATCTTTTGAAGATTCTGTAGCTAGATCTGACTTAAATAATGAGCTGCTAGATTATGAAACTGGTTCTCATCAGCCCCAAAGACCTTGGCGTTTCTTGCATGATGGAGTCAGATCAATACTTTCATGACTATAGCATGAACTGTAGTAGTATTAAGCATTATAATAAATTGTTTAAAACATTTAGACATTGGTGTCTAAACTCTCCACTAGAATTTGCACATAGTTGAGACTGATGGCTTCAATCAACAAAGAATAGTAGAAATGCCACTGGAGATAAAATGTCACACACCTTTTTCAAGTGTGCACTAGGACAATTCCTCTTGGCACTTATTTATGCCAGACCTGGGGCTTGAACTCAGGGCCTGGGCACTGTTCCTGAGCTTCTATTGTGCTCAAAGCTACCGTTCTACTTGAGCCACACCACCACTTCCAGCTCTTTAGTTTATCAGAGTCTCATGGACATTTCTGCTCAAGCTGCTTTTGCACCACGATCATCAGATCTCAGCCAGGAATATAGGCATGAGCCACCAGCACCGAGCTCAGAATTGTTTTTTACAGTTGTTTGTTGTTCTTCACTCTTCCTCATCATCTTCTAGTGTTTTAACACTTTTAGACTCTGGGCACATAGGGATTGAATGAGATGAGTGGATTTTAATTCTTTGTGAAATTCAAAATAGAAATATATTCTATTTTATGATGAGATTTAATGTGTCACTTATTTCCTGAATAGTTCCTTTTCTTTTCTTTTATTGAATTTTCTGGCAGTTGTAGAGCTTGATCTCGGGACCTGGACTGTCCCAGAGTTATTTTGCTAAAGATCAGCTGACCACTTGGAGCCACAGCTCCTTTTCCGGGTTTTTAAGAGTGGCTAATTGGAGATGAAAGTCTCACAGGGACTTTTCTGTCTTTTGCCCGATTTCTCTTTTACCCCTTGTAGATACACTCCATTTCACATTTTATGCCTCACTATAGTAAATTGAACCAAGTATCAAGAAAGATTCCAGTCAGAACTAATTTAAAGATCCAGAAAAACAAATCAGAATTTCCAAGCTGCAATGATGTTTGGCTACTTCCTGTAGCCACATTATGTAGCCTCATTATGACATAAAGCCATTTGGAATCCTATGTCAAACAATTAAGCCTTTCTTTGGATTTCATTTATGAGTCCTGATTAGAATTTTCTGCACATTTCCTCCACACAGCTAGGATTTATTATCCTGATTATCTTGGAGATTCCTGAACTCCATTCACTCTTCAAAACTTTATTTCTGGGGCTGGGAAGGTGGCTCAGTGGTAGAGCGCTTGCCTTGCAATGCATGAGGCCCCGGGTTCGAGTCCCCAGCACCACATAAGCAAAAAGAAAAAAAAGCCGGAAGTGGCGCTGTGGCGCAAGTGGTAGAGCACTAGCCTTGAGCTGAAGAGCTGAGGGACAGCACCCAGGCCCAGAGTTCAGGCCCCACAACCGGACCCCCCCCAAAAAAAAAAAAACTTTATTTCTGAAGTACAAATTATGTTGCTTCTTCCCACTTTCTTTGATATTTCTGTAGTCCTCCTAAAATGATCGCAATGATAATTACATTAACTTGTGTTTATGTGACTTATGTTCTTGCTATGTTTCCCTGACACTAGTGAGGCATCTGTCTCTCTGTCTTGTTCCATGACTTCCCTGTGATATATACTGTATTCTCTAAATAAATCTCTTTTTCCTTAGCTAGATATCCATCATTTAAATCTTATTGTTTCTAAAAACTAATATTTATATCCGGTATTACTTTTTTTAATCTTCCCACTTATCCAAATTAGGCTCTTTAGCCATTCCAAAACCTGGATTGGTTAGAAAAGAACAATTTATGTAGACAGCTAATAGACAAATTGCAACTCTAATAAATATGTTGTAAATCAGTTATGCCAGTATTTCAAGTTTTAACTATTTTTTGTATTTTAAGATATAATAGTGTTAGCCTTTCTCTCTAGGTTTGAAGAGCAATAACTGAAGATGAGATATTGAGAAATTAATTCTCTGTCTTTACTGTGAATGTATTTACAAAGGTTCTCACTTCAGGTTGATTTATGATTTAAGTGTAATTGGTCTGCTTTTATGCTTCTTTTAAAATAAATATCAGTGTTCTGACAGAGAAATATGTATGCTGTTAGCTCTTTTGTGTGATGAACTGAAATAAAAGTATTGGCATAAACTAAGTGATGGTTTCCTTCTTGAGGAAAAACTATAATTCTGGACTGAATTCTGATCAAGGATTTAACGTCACACAAAATAAATATGCATGCCATATTTTGTCTTTATTGTCACATTTACCAAAAGTGTGGCAAAATTTTAAGCAGTTCCTCATTATATTCGATTTGGACAGTATAATGGTTTAGGCCTGAACCAGAGGATAGAACCACACATAGTGATTTATTTTAACTTATGAAAATTTTCAAAGACATAACAGTGGTAATTATATATATATATATATATATATATATAATTTTGTGATATAGTTTACAGAAAGTTCTTGTCTGATGATTGCTCTAATAAGTAGACAACAATTAACACCCCCCCAACCTTCATCCCCCCCACCCCCACTCCCACCAGCCCTAGGGCTTGAATTCAGGGCCTGGGCACTGTCCCTGAGCCTCTTTGTATGCAAGGCTAGCACTCTACCACTTGAGCTATGTTGATACTTCTGTTTTATTTTGAGCAGATTTTTGTAGATAAGGGGTCTCACAGCTTTTCTGCCTAGGTTGTCTTCAAACCACAATCCTCAAATCTCAGCCTCCTGAGTAAAGGCATGCCACCAGAGCCAGGCAAAAATTTTGTCTTAAAGTACAATCACATGAAAACTTCCTCTATCTTGAATGAGTATATGTGTGTGTGTGTGTGTGTGTGTGTGTGTGTGTGTGTGTGTGTATGTGTGTGTGTTTCAACAATGGACAATAAGAACCCTGTGGGACAGTCAGTACTTTTATTTTGTATGATAGAACAAACTGCACACAATTTTGAAGTGTTTGACTAATCTAAATTTTTTTTTTCTGAATAGGAGATGACTCCTGCTGGATGGGTCCTGATTTGCTCACTTAAAAACAAAACCTTTTGATTGTCCTACATTAAGGACAATGTAATCCTTTTAATGTAATTTTATCTACTTCAAATTTAGGAATTATCAATAATGATGATCATTAATGTAATGACACTAAACCCAAAGATGTGCTTTCACATTGCCCAAAAGCAATTGAAATATCCTACAATTAGATATGTGCTTCTGAAATCTATGTAAATTTATTGATTTTTTCCTTGTCAGTCTAGTCTACTGTTCAAAGATCTCTAGTCTAAAGAAAAAGAAAGAAAACTGTATATTTGAGTTTCAGATAGTCTCATTGGTTAATCTGCTCACATTTTCAACTATTGACTAAGGATAAGGAACTGTGCTACATAAAAAGAACAGAGCAATGAGCAAGATAGATTCAGCATTTACTTGCCCTCATAAAAGGTACATTCTAGCCCAGAACAAACACACATTAAATAAATAATAACTGCTAAAATTCCTGTTAGGTACTATGAAGAAGTGTACTAGAATGTGGAAATCAGAAGAAAGTCTTACCATTATTCTCTGGGGAAGTTGCCTACGGAACACATGACTTCAGGCCTAAGGAGTGATTAAGAATTAATCTAGAGTAAGAGTAGTAAGATTAGGTCTGTCCAACTTGAGGAAGAAATGCTGGAGGCCTGCAAAACCTACAGTGAAAAAGAATTTGAAAGAAAAACAATGCTCTCAGGAGACTGACTATTCTTCAATAAGAACTTGTTGAGGAGCCTGGGATATCATTATTGTGTTTTATTTAAGACTTAGAGATACCAGCTGCAAGAAATCTTATTTATCCCTATTTTCCTCTTCTGCAACATGAAGAAAGAAATGCATATGTTTCCAGGTTAGACAAGGTTTAGACAAAGCTTTGTCCCACAAACACACTGAGGTATTATTATCACCAAGACAAAAAAATTTGTTTGTATTCCTTTTTCTAACCTACAGCTGTTGCAATTTTGTATTTGTTAACTGGAAATATAAAGAGGAATATTTTACCTTAAAATTTAAAATCAATATTGCCATTATTTAATAATTCAGTTTTCAGGAATGAACAAAGTTGAATGTAAATAAAAGGTTTATTATTAATGAGAAAAATATTTGGTATATATTTCATAATTTAATATAGTTTGGTTATTATATGTCTACCACAGATTTTTAACATTCAAGTTTATGAAATCTTTCTGTTTGTTAAATAAAATATATTTTTGTTACAACATTGTTCAATGAACACTGTAAGGGACAGTAGGTACTTTTGTAGTATAAAATAAAATGAAGACAATTTTGAAGAATTTGACCCCATTTAGGTCATCACCACACACACACACATAAACACACATACACGTAAGGAAGATAATGAAACTCATCAGCAGTAGAGTGCTTTCCTCACATTCTTGAGGCCCTGGGTTCAATTCCTCAGCACCAAATAAGCAGAAAAAGCCAGAAGATGTGCTGTGGCTCATGTGGTGGAGCATTAACCTTGAGCTGAAGAGCTGAGGAACAGTGCCCAGGCCCAGAATTCAGGCTCCACAACCGACCAAAAAAAATTATAGAGAATGGGAATATAATAAAATGGACAACTTGTTCAAAGTATACTGTATATGTTTATGGAACTGTCACAATCAATGTATGACAACTGAAAAGTAAATTAAATTAGAAGAATGGACTTATTATTTAATATTTCATGATAATAAGAAATGATAACTATAGCCTATTTGTGGGACAAAATCTACAATGGAAAAAAACAAAGAATCTATTATTGGAATCATTCGATCCATTCACATTTATCATAGCTGTCGATTAATGTGTATAAGGACATATTTTGATCAAGCTAGAAAATCATCAGGTCTCTGACACACCTTAGTAAATCATTTACTCAGTATGTCATGTTCACCTCATTTCAGGAAACAAGCACCTCATGAGCCTTTCAGGATTTTTGTTTTATTCCCTCTGTCTTTACTGTTAAAGTGGCTGTCTTCTGTGGCAGTCTTGTGCTTAACAAGAATGAGTGTATCATGAATGGAACACTAAATTCTAACCAGTTGAGAACATTGTTGTCTTCTTCAGTTTGCAGATTAGGAGATTCTATGAGGATAATTGAGAGGACAAATAAAAGTTACATCAAGAGACATGATTCTTCCTGCTAAAAATCTCAAAAGGAAGCATGATTCTCCCTGCTAAAAGTAAAAGAATATCCCTCCAACTTGGTTTCTTAGAGCACTTCAGCTGTGAAAATACCAGTTATATATACTTTCTACTCTTTTAAACAAGGTAAGACTTCTCTCAGATATAAAGCCTATGAATCTTTATTCCAGAGACTTTTAAGTCATAGCTTTGAAATGAAAACATGAAGAGAGACAGCACTTCTATCTCTTTTTGTTGGAGAGTGGATTGTAACTTTAGTGGGTACTTTACGAGTTAAAAAATATCTTAGGTAATAAATATACACAAGGCATAACTTTTCTCTGTTTAAAATAAGTTAGTTAATGTAGTTGGTCATTCCAGTTGTCAAGTAAATTTCAGATGCACCATGTACAACAAAATGTGTTGTCAAGTCTTCTTACTGAAGACACATTTACTTCTTGCTTTGAAAACATATTTGTAATGAGTTGTATCTGCCTGGCTAGATAAAAAGGGAAAAAATTCTTAATGTTTCCGTAATCTTTAACAGACTACCTGTTAAAGGCTACACTGCATGCTGATTTAATGTTATTCCACAATAATTTTCTCTACTACTTTATACCACTTTATAGAAACAATCTTTGGTTTTAGGAAAGGTTTTTGCTTTTTGTATGTTTTTTTAATTGTAAAAAAATGCTGTACAGAGGGGTTACAGTTACATGAGCAAGGTAATGAGTACATTCCTTATTGAGCATTTTTGCTTCCTCCTTTGTTTTCCCCCTACAATCCCTTCCTTTTCACTTTCACAACTACCCCCTCCCCCCATCCACCTCCCCCCATCCAGCTTAAAGTTGTAAAGTTTCTTTTCAACATAGTGTTTTGTACATCTCATTGTTACAATGGGTCAACCTGTATCCTTATTTAAGCATTTTGTTTTTCCCTTCCCCTCCCCAAATTAGAGAAGTGTATATACAAGATATAGGGCACCAACATCAAACACAGTGAAAATAGGGGTTATATTATGAGGAAGGAACATACAAAGCAACAAAAAATCATATTATAAATACAATAGAAGCAATAGCAAGAAAGAAAAAAGATATGTGTGTACCTATCTTGGGGTTTATTTTGCTTAACATCATCTTATATGGTCATATTTGCATAGCTTTTGGCCTTTTCTGCTTGTCACAGCCCCCAAGAAGGTGGATAACATGGCAGGAACTGTCAAACACCTCTCAGTCCTAACTCTCAATATTAATGGACCTAATTCTCCAATTAAGTGACATAGACTGTATAGTTGGATTAAAAAGCAAGATCCCTCTTGCTCTTCTTTTCTGCTCTCTCTCTCTTGCTCTCTCTGTTCTATTCTAGCTCTCTCTCTGTTCTTTTCTTGCTCTCTCTCTTTCCCAGCCACGTGGAGTACCAACCTTGCCTGGTCCCAGCAGGTCTACTGAATAAACCTACCCCTTACCTGAATACCACGTGTGTGCTGGTGCTGTTCTTACTCAGCTACCTCTTTTTAAAAACCTAACATAAATGGTGCCGTGACTCGGATAAAAGGCTTAAAGTCAGGATAGCTGGGATTCCTCTCTGTTTTTTTCCTCTTTTTTCTTTTTCTGTTTGTTTTTCCCATTTTGCTCTGAATACCCACAGTTCTGACGGCCTTTTGCGAACCAGTCTGTCTGCAGCGGAATCAACGCATCGATACCATTGCTGCCTTCACATCCACGTCCATACCACTTCTCTACTCTGGTGAGTGAAACTACTCTCTCTAGAGGGCTCTGGGCGAAGTAGGGACGCCGCTTCTGCCTGGTCAGCTCTCCTTCACTCACCAGACTGACTCTACTCATTTAATGGGGTGCTACGAATCACGCCTGAGCCGTGAAACCCCTTTGAAATGCCTCCTGCGTTCCCTGGAAAGTCAGACAGCCTAATTTTATGCCATTCTCAGAAGTACACAGTTTTTGCTACTGCAATAGTAAATAGTCAGAAGTTTGTTTAATTTCAGGCTCTCTTTGCTCTCTCTCTGCCATTCATGTGCAACTTTCTGCCCTTTTTTCTACAACTTTTTGGCTTGTGCCTTAAAGAGTGCGATGCAGGCTGGGTCCCAGGGACCCCCCTCTAGGTTCCCTCTCAAAGGCTAGACAATGTAGGCTTGATCTATTCAAGCTTTCTTTGCATTCAGAAATTCGCCATCTTGAATTCGCCATCTTGGCCACGTGGTGTATTAAGGGTTTGGCCCCATCTGACCTTTAACCTTCCACTAAGTTTACTACTCCATCTATTCTAAGGTGCCTTGCTAACAAGTTGCTCTTTTCACAGGCCCTGGTAACTGAGGCCCAACCATCTGATGTGCTTTGTTAGCAGAGATGTCTAAACGTTGTCAAAATTTTAGGTTTTGAGTTTTGCCTTTTGTGTTTTGTGTTGTGTATTCTACTACTGACTACGTGGTTCTAAAATACTGGGCATATCTGTGCTAAAATTCTCATCACATCTAATGAGTCTTGTCATTTCAGAATATTTGTTGGCAATTCTTGGTAAGAACCAGGTAAGCTCTACTTATTCTACTTGATCTCCTTGTTGCTTTAATTGGAAATAATAAAGGGCTTTTGAGGCAAAGACTGCAGTTGAAAGCCAGCCCAGGCTGAAAAATCCCTAAGACTCCATCTCCCAGCTAAACTCTGCAAGTGGTACTATAACTCAAAGTGGTTCAGTGCTAGCCTTGAGCAGAAGTGCTCAGGGACAGTGCCCAGGCCTTGAGTTCAAATCTTAAATACCAACTGGCACAAGCCATCCCAGCCAACAAAGCACCTAGACTCAGCCAGTATGGGGAACAAGGGAACATGGAGAGGAGAAAGAGGAGATGTCACATCAGCTACTTTGTGCCTGCCTTTTCAAAATTAACCAGAGCCGGGAGGTCAGTGGAAGTAAGAAGCCTACCCAGCCAATGTCTATACCTGTCTACCTATTAATGGAACAGGAATTTATATTCTTGCCTTTGTCACCTGACTTCTCTACCTAGTCGCCAGATGTCAGAAGTAGCTAGGGACATTTCTACCAACAGCCCCAAGTCCTTCCTCTTGCCATTTATTTGCTGTTTAGTATTTTTTTCCAGCCTCTCAATGCTCATGAGACTTCTCCAGACTTCACCTAAAGACTCAATCCACCAAGGGACAGCGGCTGCTCACTGCCTTCTCTGGGAGGAGACCAAATTCCAGCCTTTTACCCCTATTGTCGACGCCCCTTGTCAGCAGGAAGTAGCCAGAGAGAATCCTCACCCTATTTCATGATTATGAAAAGGCTGGAATGTAAGGTCAGCTCCTGGATGGCTAGCACACTCCACCCTCCTCGCAGCAAAGTCTCCACCCATTACCTGCGTTACCTAGGTAACTGGGACACCTGGAAGAGGTCACATCTGCATCAGCTGAGGTCACATCTGAATTTGATGTGGCCACACCTTTCCCCGCCCATACCCTACATAAGGCCTAGCCCAGGCCCAGAAGCTCTCTTGCTCTTCTTTTCTGCTCTCTCTTGCTCTCTCTGTTCTATTCTAGCTCTCTCTCTGTTCTTTTCTTGCTCTCTCTCTTTCCCAGCCACGTGGAGTGCCAACCTTGCCTGGTCCCAGCAGGTCTACTGAATAAACCTACCCCTTACCTGAAAAAAAAAAGCAAGATCCTTCTATCTGCTGCCTTCAATAGTCACACCTTGCCCATAAAAGTAAATATATTCTGAAAGTGAAAGGCTGGAACAAAATCTACCAAGCAAACGGCTGCCATAAACAGGCGGGAGTTGCAACCCTAATATCAGAAAAATAGACTTCAAATTAAAATTAGTGAGAGGATATAAAGAAGGTCGCTGCATACTAATAAAGGAGGATATCCTTCAGGGGGATGTTTCAATTCTAAATATCTACTCACCAAACAATGGAGCACCCAAATTTATCCAAGAAACACTACTTTCCCTCAAATCTCACATAGATCCAAAGACATTAATTTTGGGGGATTTTAGGAAAGGTTTTTTTAAAAAAACTATAATTATATTTTTTCACTGCAAATTGTTTAAAGTAAATGAAATAGGTATGAGTCTACCAGGAAAAATATTATGAACTCAAATTCCTCTTATCTGAATTGTGCTTACTACTTACATATTTATCTATTTGTGCATGTGTAAGGAAGAATTTGTATGGAAGTAGAAAATTTGTAATATCAAAACAGTCAGCCGGGTAATTCTAACTACTCAGGAGGATCAGATTTGAGGATTGAGGTTCAAAGCCAGCCCTAATAAGAAAGTCCATGACACTCTTATCTCCAATTAACCATCAGAAAACTAGAAGTAAAGCTGTGGGCTTAAGTGCTTTTGCATTAGCCTGGAGCAAAAGAGCTCAGAGACAGCACTCAGGCCCTGAGTTCAAGACATACTATGAGAAAGAGAGTGAGAGAGAGAGAGAGAGAGAGAGAGAGAGAGACAGACAGACAGACAGACAGACAGACAGACAGAGACAGAAAGAGACAGAGAGAGAGACAGAGAGGGGAGGAGAAGGGTTGAGAGAGAGAAATTTTTTTTAAATTATGAATCTCTGAAGAAGTCATCATATCTGGATTAATTGGGGAAAAAAAACAAATGTCGGTAAATATGGTAGAACAAGTATTTGGTCTATTGACCAGAAATAATAAGGTTTTCTACTGTATTTTCAAGGTGCACAGCAGTAATATATTTCAAGAATGTTACTTAAATGCATACAACATCTTAGTAAAATAAAACTGTAAAGAAAAACCAAAATAAGCAAACCATTATCTATCATTTGCATGTCAGTGATTTCATTACCAGATTCCTTCATTCTGCCCAGTGGCTGAAAAATAAGTGATAGATTAATCATTTTTTTAAAAAATTACTTATGTATGTATCTTTATATTTTGCTCTTAATATAAATAAATAGAAAACATTTAATTCAATCAAATAAAATCTTATGTCATGTCAGGTGCTAGCAGCTCATATCTGTAATCCCAAATACTCAGGAAACTGAGATTTGAGGCTTGTGCTTCAAAGCCAGCTCAGGCAGGAAAGTCCATGAGACTCTCATCTCCAATGAACCACCAAAAAGCAAGAAGCAAGAAGTAGCAGTGTGGCTCAAGTTGTAGAGCATCAGCTTTGTGTAAAAAAAGTTCAGGGTCATTGCCCCCAGTCTGAGTTCAAACCTCAATATAAACACAACAAATAACAACAACAACAAACCTACACAGATCACAAAAAGTGCTATTTGTTATGACTGATGAAAGTCTCTTGGGAACTTTGCATGTTGGACTCTTCTGAATAAATCACATCTTTCTCATCAAGATCCACAGAATAACAATAGCCTATAATGCCCTCAGTGATACAGAGTAAAGAAAACCAGGGAGCACAAATATAATTATGCTTTTTTTAATAATCAGAGTAATTAAAGAAAATTTCCAGATGATCATGCAAAAGGTCATTTAATTATATCTTTCTGATTGCATAAAAGGTTCTGTGAGATGAAAACTATATATGAGTATTATCTAACCCTGCCATTTACATATGTGAAGAGAATAGAGCCTTAACTACTCCCAATCATTAAAAAGAAATGGAGTGTTTGTTGAAGACACCCATCTAGCTACATGAGAGATACATTTTCTTTTTGTTGATAATCCTGACCCAGATCCTCCAAAATAATTTTATATTTATTCTTTAAGCACATTTACTTCTTTCTTACTTTGGGTTCATCCACAAACTTTCTTGTAAAAAATGATAACAATTGCCAATAAGCTCCAAGAATTGTTATTTGACCCATTTCTTTTTTCATTGTAATGTGGAAGAGGAAAATTTGAACTGAATATGTTAATGTTCACATAAAAGGCTTAGGCACATAGATTCATTTTAAAGTTAGCTGTGTCTCTTTCTTGGCATCCCATAAAGTTAGGGTGCCTCCAGTTTCTAGGTAAAGTTATGCTCTGAATGTTTTAATTATGATGGAAGGACATTTATAGAGTACTAGGAGACATGAACCTGTCAAAAAGGTTGTATTTACTCTTTTATTCCCTTTTGAGTTCAATAGGCAGAATATATTTAAATAAAATATACACTGTTTTTTGTTGTCTGTATGACAGGAAGATATTTCACTTGTCAGAGAATCCTGCACCCCCCCATAACCTGCCATTGTTCCTTGTAATTGAGAAATGATAGCAAAAACAACCCCCACCCCCGTCATGTGTTTGCAGAAAGTGGGCTATTGCTCTAGCTAAATGGACTTTCATTTTCATTTCATGGGCAAAACATACCCATTTGTTCACTCCACTCACAACTTCTACCAATGGGCTACTTTTGTTAACTATGCTCAGACAAAATTCCTTGTCTTAAACTCAGTCTTCTTACTTTAGGGAGATAGACATTCCAGTTTGTATTGGTATGCAATATTTATTTTGTTTTAGATAGAGCCTGTCTCCTGTAACTGAAGATGGGATCACTTTAATTGGAACAATGACCAAAATTTACTGGTCATTTTTATTCTTCTAGAAAAGATAATACATTGCATTGTGGCTGTCAGGGAGATAGAGCCTCAGGACCAATTCTCTAAGGATTTAGCATAAACCCATTTAACAAATGCTACTTAATTTTAACTAGTGTGAAATGTCTCATTGCCAATTAAATTATTTGTCTTCAAACTGGCCCAATATTATGTACATGACTTTAGAATGATCACTTCAGACAAAAACTTGACACAAATAGATCCCTACTAATAATTATGCCTGTAATCTTCTCTCACATGGTATGCATGATTCTTCATCAGGTAATCATTTATCCATGATAATGTTTCAGTTTCCTGAGACTATGTAATAATCAATGTAGTCCTTATAAAACTGACAAAAAGCAAGCCTTATGTATACCTTAGCTTTCAGACAAAGGAAAATTGGTCTGATATGTAATGAGTTATAAGAATACTTAGAGGGAATAACAATCCATAAAGATCTATTTATCATATGTACAATAAGCAGTGAATAGCCTACTCACAGAAGACTAATTTGAACCATTCTCTTAACATCCAAAAAAATAAGAAATAACATCTACGAATTTGGGTGAACAAAAAGTATTCTTAACACAGAATAGTTTATTTATTTTTTGAAATGCATAAAAGTGAAAGTTTTTTCTTGCATTAGGAGAAATTTTATGAGAATTTCCCTCTAAAGCAAAAAGTGGCTAAAAACATGTGTTCAAGAAAGCAGAATATCACTTTTATAGAAGAACTAGAACGGTTTAACTAGTTCACAGATGATAGTTCTCAAGTGAGACTATCAATTATGAAATGGGAAGTGTCACTAAATGCCAAGAGAAGTGTCCTTTTTTCCTTTATATCAGGAACATTGGTAAATTATGAATATTGTTTGAGATTACAAGCAGCAAGTCTGGAATTTTGCACATTGAGGTTAATCTGGCAACCAAGCAATCAAGAAAAAGATAACAAAGCAGAATATGAGTTGCACGAAAGTGTACTGGGCTGCAGAATGACTTCCTCCAAGTTTGAGCTCACCCAGCTCTTCAGAATATGACTTGCTTGGAAGATAAAATTAATTAATCTCAGAATAAAATCAGTGTGAAATTTGTGACCACAGATCTTAGAAGAAAGTGTACAAAGAACAAATAACAAAGGAGGTTATCTGATGATGGAGAAAGTATGCAGTATGATATGTCTACACATGAAGAAATATCAAGGTTGTTGGCAACCACCAAGAGCCAGGAGAACTTAATGCCTAAGAACTCCCAGTGGGAATCCACCGTACTGACATCTTGAATTCAAACCTCTGGAATCCTGAGAGAATAAATTCAATTATTTTATATTAGTGGATTTGTGATGATTTGTTTTGATAAACCTAGGAAATCAGCGTTCAAGGCTACAGCATATATCCAGCTAAAGCATAATGAATATATGACCTAGAGAGGGAGAAGAGAAATAAAAAGAGGCAAATAACACAAATTTCACTATAAAGCTTTGTTGGGGATATTTATTGCACGATCTCCTCAAAGCCTCAACCAAACAATGCATAAATAATGGAAATATTTACATAAAAGACCCATGTCAGGCAATTTAATTGCTGTTTTTATGACATGAAAAAAAACTCACATACTCAAGTAAGTCCTAGAATCAACACAAGTGCTTGACAGTTTTAAAGGGTAGGGTACCCCTAGACAAAAGATAAACTTAACTCTAAAGGAATTTGATTTTCACTTGTAAGAATATAAAAATATAATATATATATATATATATATATATATATATATATAATTTTTGGGAAAGAAGGGAAATAACAAAATGTTGACACAAGGATACATGTTGACCCATTGTAACAATGATCTGAACAAGACACTATGCTGAAAATGAACTTTATAACTTCAGGAGTGGGGGGGGGCTGGAGGTGAGGGAGGAGTTGGGAAGATGGGGCAGGAATGGATAGTAGGGGGAAAACAGATAGGAAATGTAGTCAGTACCTTACTCATGTAACTGTACAGTGGCTTTACAATAAAAATATATTTTAAAAAATTAGAAATGTTTCGAAACAACTTGTGTCTACTTACTTTTCAGGACAGTTCACTGGCTATTCAGCATGCAGAATGTAGTTTGGTGACCCCTAGTACAAAGGAAATAATTATAGTGAAGCTTAGCATGTGTTGTAATAGACTATTTGTTTAATGCAAAATAGAGACAAAGGTGGAAAGTGGTTTACTGTTGCAGTATACTATGGAAGCTTTTCTATTTTCTATTGTGAATTGGGTGTAAATGGCTATTTGCAGACAAAAAAAAAAAAAGAAAGTTGACCTGTTTTAAGGAACACAAGCTCTTCAGCAAAAATTCAGTTGTGGTTTAACATTAAAATGTTTGTCCTTATGTTGAAAATGAACTTTACAGCTTCAGGGGTGGAGAGGGAGAAGTTGGTGAGGTAGGGAAGGAAGTGATGATAGGGGAAAAACAAAGGAGGAGGTAACAAGGATGGATAGGAAATGTACTCATTACCTTACTCATGTAATTGTAACCCCTTTGTACAGTATTTTCTTTGGGGAGGTCTGATCGTGGGGCCTGAACTCTGGGCCTGGACACTGTCCCTCAGCTCTTCAGCTCAAGGCTAATGCTCTACCACTTGAGCCACAGCACCACTTCCAGCTTTTTTTCTTTTTGCTTATGTGATGCTGGGGAATCGAACCCAGGGCCTCATGCAAGGCAAACGCTCTACCACTGAGCCACCTTCCCAGCCCCTTGTAAAGTAGTTTTTATAATAAAAATATATACAAAAAATAAAATGTTTGTCCCCTTTTTCTCCAGTCTATGCTGAGCAGATAATGCAATTGCTCTGAAAATAATGGGGAAACTGAACCTGGATAGAGGAATTGGCTCTTAAAATGGTATGGTCTTGATTACAAGAAAAATAGACTGGATTTTAGTAATCAACATGGCTATAATTGCTGAAAATGAACTTCGAAGTCAGGGAGAGATTACTAAAAAGGATAAAACATGAGGGTGAATTTTGAAACACATGAGTACCACATTCATTAAGAAAAACAAAGAGGCATTTTAGCAATGTTAATTTAGAGCAAAAGAGATATTTTAAATAAATATATCCGATATGTTTGCAAAGTGAATTTTTTGTAGCTATCTTTTTTTTCTGGCTTTTTTTTCTTGTTTGGTCCATCACTTACAGGAAATGTCAAGTGATTCTGAGGACCACCTGGAGTTGCTTTAACTTCAGTCCCCAGAGAAGCCTCAAAAGGTCAAGTATCCTGTCCCACTGCTTCTCAGATTCTTTTACATCATACAGTTCCTAGTTAATCTTCCTCATTCCTGTAAAACTCACATGTGGTGGTGCTCTAGATAGAAATCATACACACTCTTTCAGCTTTGGAAACAGCTTTTTCTTATAGACTCAAGGGGATCTTCTCACATTTTAAAGATAGAATTTAAATGATTGAAAACAAAACGATGGAAAGATTAAAATAGCTGTTAAAAATTCCCTGGGAACCCATTATGCCATAGTACTATACGTTGTTTTAAAATATAAGAATTCAGATTAAAAACTAATGTAAGGAATATGTTTAAATGAATTTAGAGGTACATGTCTACCCTGATATTTAAGTACATAAAAAGATATTCATGTACATAAATGTACAGATACAGGAAACAATTTCATGTGAATGCTAACATCCACTTTGTGAAGTGATGGAAACTCATTTCACTGATATGTGGTGCTTATCACATTCAAAAATATCCTCACAGACACACCCAAGACAATGCCTAATCTTGGTTTCTTTTGATGTACCAAGTTGACATATAAAATCCATCTACCCCATAAGGACAGCCACTCAGTTTCTTCCTCAAGGAACAAACTGTTTATTGTTACAGACAAAAAAATAGACGTTTATTCTGCCATTCATATATGCATTACATGTGAGAGTAAACAAGAGAAATCAGGGTAAATAGTAAATTAAGGAATGAACATGTACAAGATGCTATGTGAAAAAATGAACTTTACAATTTAGGTAGGGGGCACAGTGGTGAGGAGTGTAGTTGTGGAGGTGGGAGGGAAGGGATGGTAGGGGAAAAACAAAGGAGGAGGCAACAATGCTGGGTAAGAAATGTACTCATTACCTTGATCATGTAACTGTAACTCCTCTGTACAGTATTTTCACAATAAAAAACTTACTAAAAAAAGTGAAAAGGATGAGTAAAAGAAAAAGTGGATTAAGAAATGACTCCCAACTCGACTTAAGGCAAAGATGACATGATAAATTGTTGAAGCACTAATGGAAAAAGAGATCCAAGTTCAAAGTCCACAGAACTCGCATTTGTTGTGGTTTAAGAAATAATGAGGAGGGGCTGGGAAGTTGGCTCAGTGGTAGAGCGCTTGCCTTGCATGCCTGAGGCCCTGGGTTCGATTCCTCAGCACCACATAAAAAAAAAAAGCCGGAAGTGGCGCTGTAGCTCAAATGCTAGAGTGCTAGCCTTGAGCTGAAGAGCTGAGGGACAGCGCCCAGGCCCAAAGTTCAGGCCCCACGCCTGGACCCCCCCAAAAAAAAGAAATAATGAGGAAATTATCAGATGTAAGATGAACTTGAAAATGTTACTGTATTTTCAGTTCCCTACTTGCTCTTCAGTGAAATTAAAATCTGAGTCTAAGAATTCTTCTCAGACTAATATCCATTCTGAATTGATTTTGTAATTTGCTTCTTTCTGAACAATGAGAATATTAGTATAGCAGGCAATAATGGAACCAGCAATATCAATATCATGAAGGTCAATTTTTATGTCAATGTGCTATAAAATTCATCACTGAGAAGGTCACCAAAAAGCAACCAAAGAAATGATCCTTGTGAAGAAAAGCCATCTTGCTTTCTACCCCTACCAATTGTCCCCCTACCACTGGAGACAGAGCAAAGGGACAACCTCATAAAAGCTGTAGAGTTGGTTCCATATCTTAGATGTTATGTCGAATTGGTAAGAAATGTACTTAGTACCTTGCTCATGTAATTGTAACCCCTCTGTATGGTATTCCCCCACCCCCACCCCGCAAAAAAAAAAACTGTAGAGTTTTTGCACTAGAAGCTCTTTTTCACTGCTATATTCAGGATTTCCCAGTTTGTTTTCCTTACTCAGATGTGCAGTTATTTCTAACAGTTTCATTAGTAATTGCATTATGCATTTCCTTACCTACAAGGTAAGTGCTAGCAAAAAAAAATGAAATGACAATCAAATTCATTGTTTTGGCTAAAAGTTGAAGATTATTTTAGCAAATGGTTCTGTGACAAACAGTGTCAAAGATCATTTGGATGATGCTTAAATAATTTATTTGAATAATAAATAGTCTTACAATTGGATAATACCTTTGAAGAAAGAAATAGGAAAAGCCCTAGGTTTTTAGCAACTCTTATTCAAATTACAATATAAGTTATCATGGGTCACTGTATGGAAGCTGACTTAAAGTCTGTGTTAAATCTACTATGACTCTCATCTTCTAATTATTAATCCTGCAATATCATACACCTACTCATTTGAATTAAAAATATTTTAAATACAACGACCTATTATAATAGGAAATTGCATCCCAAATAAAAACTGAAAATTAGAAAAGTGAGGTTGAATGTAGGTGAACTTTTTTTGGAATAAGATGGACAAGAAACTCTGAGTCGAATGTGCAGAAACATGCAACAAACTACATTCCCTGGGAAATAAGAAAATATATTTAATAGCCAAATTAAATTTGCATACAATATCAACATACACACACAAACACACACATGCAAGCGCTGCATACAAGCATACAGGAAGACTTGTATTTATGCACAGAAAGCATTATTTCCATAGCTTAATAGTTAATATCTTAGACTTTTTTCATAAGAAGACATTATGTAATTTTGAATAACTTTGAGAAGCACCACAAATATAAGGAATACATTTCAATAACAATTGACATAAAGGGCACTTCGTATTCCCAGGACCAAAAGTTTTATTCAAATCCAGTAATCTTGTTTATCTTATTTTCCAATTAAATAGAGGTATTTAACCAATACCAACAATGTTTGTTTTTCAACATTGCTAACTCTAAGTTATCACACACTAAAATATTCTACTATACCAAGAAATTATTTATTGGTGGATACTAGTGACTCACAGCCATAATCCTAACTACATAGGAGATTGAGATTTGAGGAATGTTATTTAAATCAGCCTGAGCATAAAAGACTCCCTTTTAGGTAGCAAAAAAGTTCGACTAGAGGTGTGACTTAAATGATAGAGTTATCACCTATGAGCCAAAAATTCAACAAGAATACAATCCCATCAATTTGAGTCATGGTTTAGAAAGAAAGGAGAAAGACAGAGAGAGAGAGAGAGAGAGAGAGAGAGAGAGAGAGAGAGAAAGAGAGAGAGAGAGAAGTAGAGAGGGGGGAGAGAGAGAGAAGAAAAGAGAAAAAAGTAAGAGGGATGGAGGAAATAAGAAAAAGAACATACCTATATTCTAAATCTTGTTCCTTAACATTTAATCTGAAAATCATAATGTCATTTGGAATATCAGTTATGAAAATGCTCAGTCTCAGTCCCAAGTATTTCCTGGTGGTCAGGGTTGGTGTTGTGAGTTCCTACTCCTAGTATCTTGGGATTATCCAGGTAAGACTTTGTAGTCATGAGTCATCCAGCTAGCATTGGTTCAATGTCTTGTCTACTCATTTAAGGGTCCCAAGAAGTTTCTCTTTAAGTCTTTCCCCCACTTATTTATTGGACAGTTGTTTATTTGAGGCTTTGTTGTTGGGGGATTTAATTTTTTGAGTTCCAGGTTTATTTTAGATATGGCTAGTGAAGATCTTCTCCCAATCAATGGGCTTTCTATTGATCTTGCTAGCTATGTCCTTTGCCATGCAGAAGCTCTGCAATTTCATGTAATCCCATTTGTCCAACCTTTCTTTGATTTGTTGTGTTTCTGGGTCTCTATTAAGAAAATTTTGGCCTGTGCCAAAGAGACCTAGGGTTTCTCCTATTCCATCCTGTAATGATTTCAGAGTCTGCTTTGACTCTGAGGTTTTTGATCCATTTGGAGTTGATTCTAGTGCAGGGTGATATATAAGGATCTAGCTTTACTTTTCTACAAGTAGATAACCAATTTTGCCAGCACTATTTACTGAAGAGGCTGTCTTTCTTCCATTCTCCTTTTTTTATCTCCCTTATTGAAGATTTGTATATGGCAATAGGTCTGTAGGTTCATTTCTGGGTTTTCAATTCTATTCCATTGGTCATGAGGTCTGTTCTTGTGCCAGTACCAAGCTGTTCTGATTACTATGGCTTTGTAGTAGAGTTTGAAACTTGGTGTTCTCTGAGGAGGAAAGCAGGATGGCCAATAGACACATGAAGAAATGCTCAACCTCCCTAACCATAAAAGAAATGCACATCAAAACAACATTGAGATATCACCTCATCCCAGTTAGAATGGCTATAATCAAGAACTCTAATAACAACAGATGCTGGAGGGGATGTGGTCAGAAGGGAACCTTACTACATTGTTGGTGGGTGTGTAAACTTGTTCAAACACTTTGGAAAGTAGTATGGAGGTTCCTCAAAAGACTCCACATAGAGTTCCTCTATGACCTAGCAATCCCACTTTTGGGCATTTACCTGAATGATCACAAACAAGACCAAACTAAAGCTACCAGTACAACTATGAGTTTTGCAGCATTTACCATAGCTAAGGTATGGAATCAACCCAGATGTCCCTCAGTAAATGAATGGATCAAGAAAATGTGGTATATATACACAATGGAATTCTATGCCTCCATCAAAAGAATGGCATTGCCGCATTTGTTAGGAAATGGAAAGACTTGGAAAAAGTTTTATTCAGTGAAGTAAGCCAGGCCCAAAGAAACATAGGTCCCATGGTTTCCCTTATTTTCAATAGCTAATATATGCCAAGCAGAAAAGGTCAGATAAGTTGATGTTAGGGAAAGGAACCCGAAGATATGTATTCAAATGTTTTTTTTTCCTTCATGCGATTGTTTCTAACACATTTATAAGATTATTTCTTTGTTGCTTTGTATGTCCCTCCCCCACAGTATAACCCCTGCTTTCACTGTATTTGATGTTGGTGTTATTTGTAGAGTGGAAGGGCAAAAACAAATCATTTGCATAGGGATACAGGTGGACCCATTGCAACAATGAGATGCACAAGTCTTTATGTCGAAAAGGAACTTTACAACTTTGGTGCGGGGCGGGGAGGAGGATTGGGTCAGGGAAGGGGTGGAGAGGATGGGAAGGGGAAACAAAGGAGGAGGCTGCAATGCTTGATAATAAATGTACTCATTATCTTGTCCATGTAATTGTAATCCCTCTGTACAGTATGTTCACAAAAAAATGGTCCCAAGATAGCTGTAGAGTGAAATGGCTTAGGGCAAAAGATATAGATACAAAATAGAGGCTGTGACGCCAAGTTTATCTCCTGGTTTGGATAACTTGGGGTCCAAGTAGGGAGTCAGCTTTTCAGCAAAAGTAGTTTAAGTACCTGTTAGAAAATCTTGACTATAAATCCAAATTGTCGACAACTACTTCAAGTTCTTAAATCGTTCACATTTCAATTTTATAATTTAGATAAACAATGTTAGCTTTCTCCAAAATGGTACAAGATATTCATGAAAGCTATTTGGAGATATCTGAAGATTATACTGGATTTAAATTATGTTCCGAGTAATATTTTATACCAAGAAAAACAGAAAATATTGTTACAATTGGCAGACACAATAAATGAAGAGTTAATGAAGAATAATCTTTTTACTAGTAACAACAAAAATTTTATTCAGCCCCCTTTTTAACACTGGTCTTTCTCCTTGAGATTATTGCCTTACTTTAGCCAGAATTCTGTTACACAACTTAGAGAGAATTCTTTACCTTTGTATCATACCATTTTTGACAAGTCAACAGACTCAGCTGTGAATAATTTACACAACCAATACTTTATTACTTTGCTGGCCCTCAGGAGAATTATTTTGCTCTGTTCATAAAACTCCTCCTACCTTTAATGTTGCACATTAGTAATTTTCCATCAGCCAATGCCTTTCCCTACTTATGGGTTATGAATCCTTGCATGTTATATTAAAAATCAGATCCAGGGCTCCACTGAGAACTGTATCATATTTCCCATATAAAATTTGTTTGTTAATTTATCTAGGATTCACTCTGTTACAGTTTTTCCTTAGCATTGCTCACATGCAGAGATAACATGAGGAAAGGAATGAGTTTTGAAAAAAATGACATTTCATATCCACAATATTTTCCCTGCCTACATTAAGAATCATCTTTGCATGGAAGTGTTTAAAATGAACATTTGGTTCAAAAATATCAGGAGAGTTGAAATAATTTTGGGGGATAACATCCTACATTTGTGAGAACATGATTGGCTATTTAACTACTTCAAAAATATCAAAATGGCCAAGCTAAGTAGTGAGGGCTGCATCTTTTAATCTACAAATGGGCACTATCTGTAGCTCTGAAAATTTACAGATCCAGTCTGCTTCGGCACTACCTTTCCCAATAGTACTTAGAGGCTTTGATTGGGATTTGCTGTAGCTAAAATAATATCCTTATCTTCTTGTACACTGGCTTTGATGAGAGGGAAATATCTTTGGAGAAGAAAAATTTGAAAAAGCAGTTTGATCCAAAATCCCATCTCTGCAGTGTAAACCAATGTTATGATCGATAATGTTCTTGTGGAATGAGATTGTATTGTTAAAAACTGCATCTTATGAAGCAGTCATAAAAGGTTTTCAAATATCATCAAGTGAACACTTTGAATAGTAGGATAACAAAAGCAAAGTTTATCTCGCATTTGATAATAAGTCTTTTGTGATTTCTCTTGTGTACTTAAGAAGCTATTTACATTAACTGCGGTAAAATAACAACAACCAAATCCCATTTAACAGTAGATATTGGGTAGACAAATTTTCATGAGCAAAATGAGCCCCTCAAAAAGCTAATGAGTAACTTGTGACTTGCAAAGTTTTAGATTCTTATCATGTATTATATGTATCGTGTATTACAAATTGTGAAGTGCACAGGCCAATAAAAGTGCATTCACTTCTACCAGAATACTTTACTAAAAGCCTTTGTAATTTCTTCTTCACTGATTAAGAAATACACCCCACTGCCCAAGTTCTTACATTAGGCACATTCCCAATATTTTCCGCAAGATCTAATAGAGCATTCTTGATTTCAATCAGGTCAGACATGCTGTCGGAGTCTCATCCTGACACATCAATGACAAGGCATATCAGAACCGTCAAAAGTTTATAACATGTAATAAAAACGGAACTAAAGTCAAGCATGCTATCCTCTCTCAGGCCAAGGGGGACTCTAGGCAACTGGTGATTTGTAGGCTCCATTACATCCCAAATGCTCAATGTATCTAGCCCTTGGCAGGGTGTCAAGGACAAGAAATAATCAGTCTTTAGAGATCACTTTTGAAATGCTATGCACTCAGCTTCCTTCAGGTGAATCATTCTTTCCATGTTGTCAGGATCCACTGATGAAAGCTGACGACTTTCAATAGCCTGTGACAAGTGAAGCATCAGCTCGCCGGATGTGGAGAAAATGATATTGTGTGCACGGCTCTCACCAGGCATACAATGAGTGATGAGCCAGGCATCCTAGTGAACTCCCTTTTCAAAGGCAAAATTAAGAACCAGAAGGATGTATGTGATCCTGTGCCCTAGAGCCCAGTGGTCATCAGAAGAGCACACAGGAGGATATCTAAAATTTTATTTACAGATAGTTTATGTATAGGAGACGTCAGAAGACAAAATTAATACAGCTTAAAGATCTTAATTGACTATAACTCAGCCACCCTTCATTATATAAAACAGGTATTGCAATGAGCCACATGAGCAATAAAGCTTTGTAAAATGAAAAGAGCCTAAGAAAGGAGAAATAAGGGGAAGTAAAGCTGGACACCAGTGACACCTGCATGTAATCCTAGCTAGTCAGGAAATTGAGATCTGAAGACATGAGATAAGAAGCTGTAAAACACTTGTTTCCAATTAATAACTAAACTGCTGGAACTGGAACTCTTGCTCAAGTGGAGTACCACCCAGTTCCCAGCTTATGATATCAAGCCTTAGTACCACACACACACACACACACACACACACACACACACACACACACACACACCTATTATTCACTCAAACTTACATTCCTTATAAGGTGGGTCCAGGAGACAAAGCAATAGAAAATAAAGTGATTAAGGCAAGTGTAGTAGTGCATGCCTGTAACACTCAGTAATTAGGAGGCTAAGGCAGAATGATTATGATTTCTTGTCTGCTCTGGGTTACATTAGAATCTTTTAAAATAACAATTGGTTGGATATAAAATTATGTAGGTAAGACTGGCATAAGTTGTTTACCTCTATAATTCTAGCTACTGCTGAAGATTGAGAGATGAGAATTTGAGATTTGAAGCCTACTTTGGTAGACAAATCCAAGAGGTGGAGTTTATTTTTAACTCAGTGACTTGAGATTTGAGCATGAGTGACACCAATTTGATTTTTAACATAGTCTGTTGGGGCCTGGTCCAGGAGTTTACTCATAAACAATAGTCTCCTATAATTTTATTTAACAAAAATAAATTTTGACTTTATGATGGATTTCTCTCTCTCTCTCTCTCTCTCTCTCTCTCTCCCTTACTTGCTCTTTAAAAAGGTAAACAGAAAACAGAGTAAGTTTATTTGAAGGTAAAAAGGAAAGCAATGAAAAAAGTAGAAAGAAAGAATTAACAGTGGTTGGAGATGTGGCCCAGTTGGTAGAATAGAAGCCAAGAAGAAAATGCTTCAAGACTCAAAGCCTCTCCCCCACCCCCCAAAAAGAAAGAAAGAAAGAAAGAAAGAAAGAAAGAAAGAAAGAAAGAAAGAAAGAAAGAAAGAAAGAAAGAAAGAAAGGAAGGAAGGAAGGAAGGAAGGAAGGAAAGAAGGAAGGAAGGAAAAAAGAACAAAAAAAAGAAAGAAAGAAAGAAAGAACAGATTCCCCAAATAGGGAGAGGAAGTCCCTGTTACCCCATGAGAAAAAAAATCCCTGTACTGAATCTCTTGGTTCAAAACTATGGATTAATATCAAGTATCTAAAAGTCATGTGGACCAGAATGAAGCAAAGTGACAGCAGTGATGTATCTGTACTATGTATGAAATAGGACCTCTTGTCTTAAAATGAGTTTCAGTCTCTTTACAGTGAATATACACTACCTAAGGTATACTTCTAAACAAACAAAATAAACAAAAGTACTGATATTTATGTTGGTTTACTTTCTAAACCTCTGTGTAAAATGGTTTACTGCCATGTCTCTAGCCTGGCTGACACAGTGTAAAGAACAGCATCTTCATGATTCTAAGTAATTGAAAGCTTTTCTTTGTCAGAGTCCTGTACCACCTAAGTTAACATTCTGTCAGAAACAGTAGATTTTGGTTTGATGATCTCAAATAATGAATCCCCTTTATTCTTAGTATCCCAGAAGTACTGATTGTTCTTAGTATAGCTTCATAGAGGGGTGTTATTGATTTTTAAGTTTTTTTATTCTCATGATAGATTATTTTGGTTCATTAGAATTCCAATTATGTCAACCATAAAATCAATATTGCTTACACAGAAACATATTCTGAAAGAAATTTCACCCTCATAGAAAGCTTAAAATAATTATAATTTCAGAAAAAGAAATGTAAGTGTTTGTTAAGAAGCCAAATAATAGAATCTTTATTTTATATTTCAAAAAGAAGATAATTCAATGCTGCCTTTTAAATTCTAGATATATATAGATAAATAGATGATAGATGATAGATAGATAGATAACAAAACAGTCAAGATTCAGGCATACCTACAATAGTTCATAAAAGTTACAAAAGTCCAGAAAAGTACTTTACTAGGACTCCTGACCAAGAAGGCTTTACTTTCCTCTGGCTACACTAAACTCTAGACTGTCTTCTTCCTCACTCTAGGTTCTTGACCTCCCTTTGTGTCCAGCAGTTACTTTTAAGAAGTTGTCATTGTGAGTTATTTCTCTTCCCCTGTGAGAAGTAAATCCTTTTTTAAAAATACTAAGGACATTTACAGCCCAGAAATATCTTTCTTTAAGACCTGAGCACCATCTTCTCTAATTTAACCACCAAGAACTGTTACTCCAGCTCTGTTCTTTAGCAGGAAACTTCTGTCAAGTTGTAAAAATATTTCCTATCATAATTTAGGATGTGAGGAGCTGATTTTCCTTAAAATAAAACCAATTAGCAAGAACCCATAGTTGTGATCAACCCAGTAGATATTTAATATCTTCTAGCCATTTTGGTCATGTTTTCTATTGTAATGATCTTGCACCGTCTTTCTTTTTCTCTCCTTCTTTCCTTCTTTCCTTCCTTCTTTCCTTCCTTCCTTCCTTCCTTCCTTCCTTCCTTCCTTCCTTCCTTCCTTCCTTTCTTTCTTTCTTCTTTTCTTTCTCTTTTCTCCAGTGCAATATTTACTTTGACACAACTACAAAGTATATTTCATTAAGTCTAAGATCCAACATTCCAAAACAGTATATATTAATCAAGAAGAAGAAAAAAGGAGCCCCTTACTTAATGATGAAATAAATCCCAAATACTACCTTCATCAGATTCTGTTGAAGGTGAAAGAAGCCATCTTGGCAAATTCAGACTGATTCAACAAAATACTATAAACTGGTCGGCTTAAGAATTATATATTTATTATTTACAAAACTGGAGTCTAGGTGGTCCAACATTAAGGCATGGCTAGTTTGTAATGAATGTCAATAAAAATAGACAGAAAGCTTGTAGAAATTTGCCTCATGGCAAATTTTCTGGGAGTGAAAAAAGAGGAGAGGACATAGAATAGAAAAGGAAAATGTGGGGTGCGGGGGAAGAAGAGGAGAGGAAAGAGGGGAAAAGGGAAGCAAGGAGGATAAGAAGGGGAAAAAAGATAGGAGAGAAGTTGGGGCAAAGGGAGGAGAAGATGTAAATGTAGGGAAAGAGAGAAAAAAATCTGTTTCCACATCTTTACAAAAATCATTATTTCTATCAAGGGAATAACAGAGTCTGAACCTCATGACCTGGTCTAATCCTATTTATTAATATTTCATATGTATTTATTTTCTGAAAATTTCATTCTAAATATAATCACTTTGTTGGTGAGGACTTAGCATATGAATTTTTTGGAAATGGGAAACAAATGTTAAGCCCCCAAAAAGAAAATATAACAAGATAATCAGATCAACAGATGTTTCACAAGGAAGAAAGAAACCAAATGTCTAAATATACTTAGATATATGAGGAGGAAATGAACAGCTCTATCTGATAATTTGCTACTAACCTGTTCTTAGGATATATGGAAAACTCAGCCCAAGAAGAAATCTAGTCAAGCACTTATTCCATTGAAAAATTTAACTTACATAAGAAGAGACTCTGAACCTGTACTCCCATTGGCTGTGCTCTTATAACAACTATGACACATATTATAAATAAAAAGTAAATGTTTACATAACAGATAATTGTGATATAAATAATTTGGAAGAAATTTCAGAAAGTACCTGTGTGTGTCAGGCACAAGTACCATATTATAAGGAAAAATTCCCAACTAAACTTTAAATATGCACTAAAAGAAATGGTACATGAATAACATTAGTGTTCAGTTCAGGGATCAAGGGTAGAGGGAGTAAGTATAGAATATATGTCCTTTCCTTACAGGTCTAAAAGTATATTTTACATAGCAGATATGAACATTGAGAGATAATAAAATCAATATTTATAGGAGGTAGAAAGTAGACATCAAATCTCTCTCTCACACACATTCACACATACACACACAACAAGTGATAGGAAAAGAAGAAAAATATGAAGATAGGTAAACAGAAAGGGTTTGCAAAATCAAAATCTGCATTTTAAATGTTCAGTCATTACATATGTGAAGGAATATTGATCCAAACCATAATAACAAAAGTCTACCTAGCTGGATTCCACCTCCTGTCAGCATTGCAGCAAGCAAATTCATTTCACACACTAACAAGATTAGATGCTGCATCCAACAACGTACAATTGTGTGATTGGCAAGCTTTCCCACCACTGCCTAGTACTGAATTCTGATAAAAAATATGTCATGGCTTTCTATTGGATCTTCAAAACTGCTCTGCAGCCATCTACATATTAACTTTGCTTTGCTTTTTTGTTTTTGTTTTTGTATTTTTCCTAAATGAGCTAGTTGAGGAGTTCACCATCATCTTCATGTTCCTTCACTGTACCTTACTACACTCATTCTCAGCAATTCACCCTGCCTCTTCCCTCACAGAGATTGGACAACATCAGATCACACCTCTCTTTCACACTCTTAAATCCTGCACCTGGAAATATATCTTAATTTTCACGTATGCATCCTCCTTCTCTCTCTTCACAGGAGTGTTTTGGAAACTGGAACTAGTAGATTGCTTCCATCTTCTTCATGTGCTGAATTACAAAGCATCAAGTACAGCCCAGCTCTGTTGACTCTGTAAAAATCTCCTAGTGAGCAGAAATACATAGTAACACACCAGAATGGATCCCAGCTTCTAGGAAAAGCTATTAAAAAGATTGATACTAGAATTTTTTATCATTTGAGCATTTTCCCATGTTGAACATTTTTCCCAATCAACACAATCTAATATCATCCTTCACCTCTACTATTAAGTAATGTTGATAAAGAGAAAAATGGAAGAGCTTTTTGACTTTTCACAAGATGATTAAATATTCTTGAGGATGCCTGCCATCTTTTATATGTATACCATCAGCAGATTCTGGAGGTTCAGGAGTCATGTTCTAATCAGGAGTACCTCATCATCCAATATTAAGCTCTGAAGGAAACTAATTTTTAGACCTGCCACCCCCCTTAATTTTCATGGCTCTAGTCAGACCTATTTTTAATATCTTTATCTTGTCAGTACTTTCAACCTGCTCACGTCTCTCTCAAGATAAAATATAGCATTTCAGGATCTTTCTTCACAAAGTTTCCTTTCATCAAGATACTATGAATATTTCAGCCCATTTATATATCTGTCTCGTCCGTCAGCTAAATCCTTCTGTCACTCCTTCCTCTCTCCATTTTTCATTATAACTATTGCAATTATATGACTGCTTCTCTGAATAATTTTTTTCTCCCCCTTTACTTCACAAATAGCTTTCCTTTGAACATCATAACTGCAGATTCAACTGATCATTAGGTCATTTTCCTATATATTCCACTGATGCTCTAATTCAGCGGTCCAAATTTGAAATCAAATCTTGCACCTATATCTATTTCTTCTCCTGTTACCAGTCAATGACACTGCAGATAGTCCTCTGCATATTTCCCATCATACTTTATTTCAGTTTTGCTTTGCCCTCCACATAGTAAAAATTATATGTAATTACATTTAATAAATCTATCGCGAGTACATTTGTATCCTATCTGTCAATTCTTACGAGCACTCTTCTTATACAGAATATGATTGTTTTGATTTGAATTTCTGAAACAGTTTCATGATTGGTATTTCTATCTTCATGCTTCTTATCTTATTCGCCAATGGCAAATGCAGTGTCTTTGTGGTGAATTTCATAAACTACAATATGACAGTATGCTTTTCAAGTTTAAGACTAGTTAATGTTCCATACTTCCCTAAGAATACAACTCCAACATCTTAATTGGCCTCCTTCATTATCATCTTGAATTTCTAGTTCCTACATTTCTTCTTTAAATCTCTCTGCCTGTCTGTCTGTCTGTCTGTCTGTCTGTCTGTCTGTCTGTCTGTCTCTCTCTCTCTCTCTCTTTCCTTAGGTCTGAGTCTGGGACAACTGACTTTCACTGACACTTTCATTCATTGACTTAGGGCTCTACCAGCCGAGCCATGCCTCCAACTTTCCATACTTTTCTTAGAATAATTAATTTTGTAAGTGCATAGAATTCTCCTCTTCTGGACACATAAAGATATCCCATTTCACTTACTTGAAACCTCTTTCCTTTGCCAACCATTTCCTTCAATCTTCCCAAGGCTGGAGTTGGGTTCTCTGAGATTCCTGGAGCTATCAAAACAAACGAACAAACAAACAACAACTAAGTGTCACAAAGCAACATAAATTTATTCTTTAATAGTTCTGCAGAGTAGAATTTAAACGTCTGGTATCAGCTGGCCTTGCTGCCTCTGAAGTTTCTAAGGGCCTGAGCATCCTATGTTCTCCCCATAAATCTTATGGGCAGTGACAATTCTGGACATTTTCTCATTTGTGATTCTATCATTCCAATCCAGGTTGTTTCATCACATGACATTCCTCTTTGTGATCCTGTCTGTATCCTCCCATGACCGTCTTAAAAACATCAGCCACTTGATTGAAATCTCAACCTAATGTGATATGACTACACCTTAACTAATAATATCTGCACAAAATCTATTTCCAAATAAGGACTAAAATTCCAGGCAAACATAAATATTAGGAAAACACTATTTAACCCAGAACAGATACCCATTTTGTCTTTCTATTGCAACCAAACAGCCCTTAGCAAATGTTTATGACATTTGACTGAAAACTCATACCTACTTTTCTTTATTCCAGTTGTATACATATAGCAAGTGTGCTCATCTTCTAGGCAACTGTATCTTTAGTATGTACTGCAATTCTTTTTTTTAATTTTAATTTTTATTTTTTGTGAACATACCGTACAGAGAGGTTACAATTACATGAGCAAGATAATGAGTACATTTCTTATCAAACATTGCAGCCTCCTCCTTTGTTTACCCTTCATATCCCTTCCCAGCCTACCCCCACCACCCTACCCAATCCATCCCCCCCCACCACCAAAGTTGTAAAGTTCGTTTTCGACATGACAACTTGTACTTCTCATAGTTGCAAGCAACAGGTCCACCTGTATCCTTAAACAACTTGTTTTTCCCCATCTCCTCCACAAATTATACCAACATCAAATATAGTGAAAGCAGGGGTTACACTGTGGGGGAGGGACATACAAAGCAACAAAGAAATAATCTTATAAATGAATTAGAAACAAATGCATGAAAGAAAAAAACATTTAAATACATAGCTAAGGGTTCATTTTCCTAACATCACATTATCTGACCTTTTCTTCTTGACTCATACATATACTAGATATTGTAAATAAGGGAAACCATGGGACCTATGCTTCTTTGGGCTTGGCTTACTTCACTTAATATAATTATTTCCAAGCCTTTCCATTTCCTAACAAATGGGGCAATGTCATTCTTACTGATGGAGGCATAGAATTCCATTGTGTGCTACAATTCTTGATGGAGATAAGAAAGATTTTACCAAAAAATAGCTCTTAAAATTCTCACAGTTTCCTCATAGCTTTCAGAATAACTGCTTAAAATAAAAGATCTTCAAATGTAAGTCTGAAGGCGGGCACTGGCGGCTCACACCTGTAATCCTAGCTACTCAGGAGGTTGAGATCTAAGGATCGTGGTTCAAAGCCAGCCTGGGCAGGGAAAGTCTGCAAGACTCTTATCTCCAATAAACCATCAGAAAACAGGAAGTGGTGCTGTGGCTCAAGGGTTAGAGCACTTGCCTTGAGTTGCAGAGCATAGGGACAGTGCACAGGCCCAGTGTTCAAGACCCAAGACAAAATAAAAGTAATAAAAATGTTAAATGTTACTCCCCTTTCTCCCTAATACCATTAGGTTATATAAACAAGAAGAATAAAATATTAAGGTCTTCTGAAGATCTTCTGAAGATATGTTTCATTTCATGTTACAAGTTACTAACTTTTGGTTATTTGAGAATGGTTCTTTGATTCATGTTTCATCTAACACATTCCTGCACATCTCTCAATTTTCCTATTAAAATAGGGGATACATTCCTCTCCCTTCTCCATCATTTGTATAGATACAATTTTGTACATTAGTATTCTACATTCAATTACTACAAGAGCATAATCCCCCTCCCTCATCACTGCATGCACTCAAGTTG
Organism: Dipodomys ordii; assembly: GCF_000151885.1. Taxonomy (NCBI): domain Eukaryota; kingdom Metazoa; phylum Chordata; class Mammalia; order Rodentia; family Heteromyidae; genus Dipodomys; species Dipodomys ordii. The sequence continues at coordinate 19,176,290 of NW_012267217.1, forward strand.
AACCTCAATGGAAGCACCACTGAATGCTCAAGTAGCCAAAACGCCATGGAGAAGAATTCCTTGAAAACCTCAGAAGAAAAGGTAAATAGTTGTGTTAGGATGACAGTCTCAGAATCAAACCTAGTGATCACTAATCAAACAAAAAACTAGCCTGGAATACTACCATGTGCTTATACTTATTTTGTCTCTCAAAACTCTTCAACTATCCTATCATATTCTGTTTTTTTATTTAGTTGTCTATTGATAGTGCTACTGTGCAGTACTAAATCATCCACTATATCACACAGTCTGATAAAAACTTCTATTGCTGATCCTGTTTTCTTTAGCATCATATGCAAAATTTATTAATATATGACAACATTGAATGGAAAGATAGAAACCTTGAGATAAACATTCAATATCAAAATATAAATTAAAACCTTTATTTTAACTTTTAGAAGACCAATAGAAATTTTTTTTACTATAGGAAGATGAAACAAGGTAGAAGGGTGTCAGAAGGCGGATCAGAGGGCTCCATAGCTTTTAATGTATTAGAAACTTCCCAAACTTCCCAGCTTGCTCCAGTGTGCAGTATGTAAAAGAACCTCTCGCCAGGAGCCAGTGGCTCATGCCTGTAATCCTAGCTACTAAAGAGGCTGAGAATTCTGGTTCAAAGCCAGCCTGGGCAGGAAAGTCTGTGACACTCTTATCTCCAATAAACCATTCAGAAAAACCCCAAAAGTGTAGCTATGGCTCAAGCAGTACAGCACTAACCTGGAGCTGAAGACCACAGGGACAGGGCTCAGGCATAGAGTTCAAGCCCCAAAACAGACAAAAAAAAAAGATTAAATGGGTGACATTGTCCAAAAAGAAAATACTCTTTACCTGACACATGGAAGTGTAACTCCTCTGTACATCAACCTTATAATAACAATTAAAACTTTAAAAAATAACAAGAGAATGTGTTTCTTTTTTTTTCTTGTGAAAATACCTTACACAGGGGTTGCAATTACATGGGCAAGGTAATGAGCATATTTTTTATCAAGCACTGTTGCCTCCCCCTTTGTTTACCCTTCCCATCCCTTCTCATCTTCCCCCACCAACCCCACCCCTACCAAACTTGTAAAGTTTTTGACATAAAACCTTGTACATCTCATTGTTGCAATGTATCCAACTGTATCGCTATTTAAACATTTTGTTTTTACCCTTCCCCTTCACAAATTATAGCAACATCAAATACAGTGGAAACAGGGGTTATACTGTGGGGGAGGGACATACAAAGCAACAAAAATCATCTTATAAATTATGTTAGAAACAATAGCAAGAAAGAAAAAACATTTGAATCCTTATCTTGGGGTTCATTTCACCTAGCATCATCTTTTTTTTAATTGTGAAAATATTGTACAGAGGGGTTACAATTACATGGGCAAGATAATGAGTACATTTCTTATCAAGTATTGTAGCCTTCTCCTTTGTTTCCCCTTCCCATCCCTTCCCATCCTCCCCCCATCCCCCCCCCGCACCAAAGTTGTAAAGTTCATTTCCAACATAACAACTTGTACATCTCATTGTTTCAATGGGTCCACCTGTATCCCTATTTAAACGAATGTTTTTCCACTTCCCCTCCACAAATTATACCAACATCAAATACAGTGAAAGCAGGGGTTATACTGTGGGAAAGGGGCATACAAAGCAACAAAGAAATAATTTTATATATGTGCTAGAAACAATCACATGAAAGAAAAAACATTTGAATACTTATCTTAGGGTTCATTTCCTAACATCACCTTATCTGGCCTTTTCTGCTTGACTCCAACATATACTAGATATTGCAAATAAGGGAAACCATGGGACCTATGTTTCTTTGGGCCTGGCTTACTTCACTTAATATAGTTTTTTCCAAG
>NW_012267217.1:19180901-19220138 GCF_000151885.1 Dipodomys ordii
TTTTTTCTTTTTGCTTATGTGGTGCTGAGGAATCGAACCCAGGGCCTCAGGCATGCAAGGCAAGTGCTCTACCACTGAGCCACCTTCTCAGTCTTCTCCAATTTCTTGATGTAAGAATTCAGAGCTATAAACTTGCCTCTGAGTATGTGTTCCAGAGGAGCTGGTAGTTTGTGTGCTCAATTTTGTTCAATATCATGGACATTTTAATTTCCTTTCTACCTCTTCCATGACCCACTGGTAGTTCAGCCTCCATGCATTACAGGATTTTCTTTGGTGGCTTTTGATGTTAAGTTCTAATTTTATTACCTGTGGTCTGAAATAATGCAGGGCATAATTTCAATGTTGCTGAATTTGGACACATTTTCTTTGTGACCTAGAATGTGGTCTATTTTGAAGAATGTTCTATGTGCTGCTGAAAAGAATGTGTAATCTGATGTTGCTGGGTGAAATATTCTGTAGATGTTTGTTAAGTCTAGTTGATCTATCCAGTTGTTTAGATCTGAGATTTCTTTGTTGAGTTTTTGCTGGTTGATCTATCCAGTGGGGAAAGTGGTGTGATAAAGTCCCTAGCAATTACTGTCTTTGGAGCTATGTGTGATTTGAGGGATCTGGGTGCTCTGTTATCTGGTGAATAGATATTTAGAACTGTAATATCCTCCTGAAAGAGAAATCCCTTAATTAGTATGTAATGACCTTGTTTATCAATTCTCCTTGATTTTAATTTGAAGTCTATTTTAACTGATATTAGGATTTTGATTCCCAACTGTTTATGGGGCTGTTTGTTTGGTGAATTTTATTCCAGACTTTCATTTTCAGAATGTTTCTTTATGTGGGCAATATGTGTCTCTTGAAGGCAACAGATAGAAGGATTTTGCTTTTTGATCCTACTAGAAAATTTATGTCATTTAATTGCAGAGTTAAGTCCATTAATATTGAGTAAGGACTGAGAGGTGTTTGTCTGTTTCTGCCTTTTTATCCATTTTGGGGGGGAAGGGAGGCTGTGCCCTGACTGTCCTTGCTGTGATTATGTAGTTTTCTGTGGTCCATTTCACTGCCAATCCTGTTCTTGTTGGTTTTCTATGTGTAGAATGTCTTTGAGGATTGTTTGGAAAGCTGGCTTGGTAGTGATATATCATTTCAGTTTTTCCTTGCTGTAGAAGGTTTTTATTTGTCCTTCCACTATGAATGAGAGCTTAGCTGGATAAATTATTCTCGGTGGTAGTTATTTGTCTTTAGGGCATGGCATACCTCATTCCATGCTCTCCTTGCTTTCATGGTCTCTGTTGATAAGTCTGAGGATATTCTGATTGGCTTACCTTTAGAGGTGATTCTGTTTTCCCTGGTGGCTTTAAGAATTCTTTCCTTAGATCCTATACACATTATAATGTGACCGTGGAATTCCTATTCTGGTTTGGTTTATTTGGGGTTCTAAAAGTTTCTTGTATCTAATTGGGCCAGTCTTTTGTATATTTGGGAAGTTCTCTGCTAAGATTCTTCTGAATGTATTTCCTAATAAAGGAAACTATGGGACCTATGTTTCTTTGGGCTGGCTTACTTTACTTAATAGAATTTTTTCCAAGTATTTCCATTTCCTAACAAATGGTGCAATATCATTCTTTCTGATGGAGGCATAAAGTTCCATTGTGTGTGTGTGTATATATATATATATATATATATATATATATATATATATATATATATATATCACATTTTCTTGATCCATTTATCGACTGAGTGGCATCTGGGTTGATTCCATATCTTAGCTATAGTAAATAATGCTGCAATAAACATAGTTGTGCTGGTAGCTTTACTATAGCCTTTTTGTGATCATTTGTGTAAATGCCCAAAAATGGGATTGCTGGGTCATAGGGGAGCTCTATGTGGAATCTTTTGAGGAACCTCCATACTACTTTCCAAAGTGTTTGAACAAGTTTACACCACCAACAATGAAGTAAAGTTCCCTTCTGTCCACGTCCCCTCCAGCATCTGTTCTGCTTAGAGTTCTTGATTATAGCCATTCTAACTGGGGAGAGGTGGTATCTCAATGTTGTTTTGATTTACATGGTTTCCCTTATTTGCAATAACTAGTATATGTCTGAGACCAGCAGAGAAGGTCAGATAAGTTGATGTTAGATGAAATGAACCCCCAGATAAGTATTCAAATGTTTTTTTTTCTTTCTTGCCATTGTTTCTAACATATTTATAAGATGATTTCTTTGTTGCTTTGTATGTTCTTCCCCCATGGTATAACCGCTGCTTTCATTGAATTTGATCTTGGTATAATTTGTGTAGGGAAAGGGCAAAAAACAACCATTTCAATAGGGATACAGGTGGACCCATTGCAACAATGAGATGCACAAGTCATTATGTTGATTTGCATTTCTTTTATGGCTAGGGAGGTTGAGCATTTTTTCATGTGTCTATTGGCCATCCATCTTTCCCCTTCAGAGAAGTTTCTCTGTGAGTCTTTAGCCCACTTATTTATTGGGTAGTTGTTTCTTTGAGGATTTGTTGTTGAGGGGTTTAAGTTTTTGAGTTCCAAGTAAAGTTTAGATATCAGACCCTTGTCTCTTATATGGCTAGTGATTTCCTCCCAATCCATGGGCTTTCTATTGATGTTGCTAAGAGACTGTCTTTCTTCCATTCTATTTTTTTAGCTCCCTTATTGAAGATTAGATGGCTATAGGTCTGTGGGTTCATTTCTGGGTTTTCAATTCTATTTCATTGGTCCTTAGGTCTCTTCTTGTGCCACTACCAAGCTGATTTGATTACTATGGCTTTGTAGTAGAGTTTGAAATTTGGTATTGATATGCCTCTAGCACAGTTCTTTTGGTTAAGGATCATTTTTGCTATTCTAGGTCTTTTATTGTTCCATATGAATTTTTGGATTGTAACTAGGTTTATAACTTTTATATTGTGAAAATACTATACAGAGGGGTTACAATCACATGGGCAAGATATTGAGTACATTTCTTATCAAGAATTGTTGTCTTCTCCTTTGTTTACCCTTCCTATCCCTTCCCATCTCCCCCTCTCCTCCAACACCCTCCAAGCCAAAGTTGTAAAGTTACTTTTTCGACATAAAGTCTTGTGCATATCATTGTTGCAATGGGTCTACCTTTATCTCTATTTAAACAGTTTGTTTTTTGCCTTCCCCTCCACAACTTACACCAACATCAAATACAGTGAAGACAAGGGTTACACCTGGGGGAGGGATATACAAAGCAACAAAGAAATCATCTTATAAATGTGTTAGGAACAATCCCAAGAAAGAAAAAAAAACATTTGAATCTTTATCTTGGGGTTCATTTCACCTAACATGAACTTATCTAACCATTTCTGCTTGTCTTATACATATACTAGTTATTGCAAATAAGAGAAACCATGGGACCTATGTTTCTTTCGGCCTGGCTTGCTTCACTTAATAATTTTTTCCAAGTCTTTCCATTTCCTAACAAATGGGGCAATGTCATTTTTTCTGATGGAGGTATAAAATTCCATTGTACATATATACCACATTTTTCTTGATCCATTCATCTACTGAGGGGCATCTGGCTATGGTAAATGCTGCAAAAAACATAGTTGTGCTGGTAGCTTTAGTTTGGTCTTGTTTTTGATCATTTGGGTAAATGCCCAAAAGTGTGATTGCTGGTCATAGGGGAGCTTTATGGGGAGTCTTTTGAGGAACCTCTGTTGTGCTTAGAGTTCTTGATTATTGGGTGAGGTGGTATCTCAATGTTGTTTTGATTTGCATTTCTTTTATGGCTAGGGTGGTTGAGTATTTCTTCATGTGTCTATTGGCCATCCTTCTTTCCTCTTCAGAGAAATTTCTCTTTAAGTCTTTAGCCCACTTATTTATTGTACAGTTGTTTCTTTGAGGATTTATATCTTTTTATTGGACTCTTTCACCTTCCGTTGGTATTCCTTTATCTTTTTATTTGTGGAGGCCATGAAGTCATCCATTAGTTTCTGGTTGGCTCCTTACGTACTTTTATAGGTCTATGCTATGTGTCCACATTTTCATTCAGTAGATTTATGACTATGGTTTTTTAAATATCTTGAGCATTATCCTTTAGGTCATTCTGGGACTGTTCTATAGCTTGTTTATGTGGAGATGGAGTTGGAATTCGTTGACTGGCCATGTTTCTTAGGTTTCTGCAGTTAGTTTTACCCATTTGGGGACAAGAGCCACACTAATATAACAATAGGACAGTCTTTTAAGGCAGGAGCCTACCCAGTGTTGTGTTGATCTATACAATTTAAGGTTTCAAAATTATGGTTGGATTCTCCCTATTTATCTCTGGTTTACTTTGCTTTGCGAGGGATGCTGTGGTTCTGAGTGGAGATTATTTATAGTTGTAACTTGTGAGATGATCTGGGTTTGGCTGTTAAGTAGTCTGCATCTTAGGGTTAACAAGATGGGCCCCTTGTACTCAGTTAAAATGGAACGAACTTCAAGTTGGCTCAGATATAACCTGTTAGGGATCAATGGAAAGATCTGTAGCTGGTGTTGGGTTTGATCACAATGTGTTGTGACTGCCAGAATGGTGTTGCGGGATTCTCAATGGGAGGATCTAGGCCTGGGCAGGACCAGGTGGGGAGTTGACATCTGCAGCAGTTGAATGATCTTCCTCTGCACTGGGAGGACCAGGTGAAGCTTGGTGGGCAGCGGCAATGCTGGGCTACAGCAACGGTGGTGGGTGGGGTGGCTAACAGAATCTGCGGGCTGTGTCAGTGGACACCTAGTTCAGCAGGTAATGCTATCCACAGCAGCTCTGGACTGTGCTGGCAGCGGCCAGTGAAAGAGCTGGCCTGGCTTGTGTAAGTTCAGCGGAGCTGGCAGAATGATGCCCTGTGACTATGGGAGCCTGGGGTGAGCACCCAGTGTTGGCAGGGAGGGAGTTTTCCCGGCAGAGCACCCAGTTGGCTGGTCTGTTGGCCGGTGGGTCCAGGTATTGGCTGAGGCTGTGGTGTCCTGGGTGCGTGTGCAGAGATGGCAGGTGTCCAGGGTGATCCCGCTGGCACCAGTTTTCTGATGGTTAATTGGAGTAAGCATCTCACAGACTTTCCTATCAAGGCTGGCTTTGAACCGCAATCCTCAGATCTCAGACTCCAGAGGAGCTAGGATTACAGCCTTGAGTCACTGGCGCCAGGCTTTATATGGTCATATGTACATATTGAGCTATTCTGCTCATCTGCTAAGATTATCTTAAAAATATACTAATTATTTCAAATAAAGGAAACAACGGCACCTATGTTTTTTTGGGCCTGGCTTACTTCACTCACTTCACTATGATTTTTCCTAAGTCTTTCCATTTCCTTACAAATGTGGCAGCGTCATTCTTTCTGATGGAAGCATAGAATTCATATATATATATATATATATATATATATAGAGAGAGAGAGAGAGAGAGAGAGAGAGAGAGAGAGAGAGAGCATAGCTAAGATATGGATCCAACCCAGATGCCCTGCAGTAGACGAATGGATCAAGAAAATGTGATACATATATATATATAGATATAGATATATATGAATTTTATGACTCCATCAGGAAGAATGACACTACCCCATTTATTAGAAAATGGAAAGACTTGGAAAAAATTATGCAAAGTGAAGTAAGCCAGAGCCAAAGAAATGAAGGTCCCATGGTTTCCCTTATTTGTAATAATTAGTATATATCTAGGATAATCATACCAGATGAGCAGAAAAGCTCAAAAGCTATATAAAATGTGAACATATAGGATGATGTTAAGTGAAATGAACCCTAAGATATGGAGGTCTGTCTTTGTTGTTGCTTTTAAAGAGCTAAGTTAGTTTGTTTCTTCTGTATGTTCTTCCCCCTGTGGTATATCACCTGTTGTCACTGTATTTGATTTTGCTACCCTGCATTTTGTATATACACTGGGGAGGGAAAGGGAATAAAATGCTGAAACAAAGACCCAGGATGATCATTGCAACAAGGATACTCAGAAGACACTATGTTGGAAATAAACTTTACAACTTGGGGTTAGGGTGGGGGGAGGAGTATGGGAGGTGGGGGAGGGAAGGGATACTGGGAGAACAACCAGGGAAGGAGTAACACTGCTCAACAAGTAATGTACGTATCACCTTATTCTTATGACTTTAGCCCCTCTGTGCAGCATCTTTACAATAAAATAAAAAGTTTTTAAAGTACCACAGATGTAATGAAAAGATAAGTTTCATGATATTAATGACCTATACCTAGATGTAGTTCATATTAGTTTGTTTCATGTCATCATTTTGGTTGATAAACACACATTTAGCATTTAGTTGATTTCTTTTCCAACATTTCAAAATACAATCTGAGTAGAAGTCTGTATATAAACCACAACCTATATATATTTGATGTTTACTTCTTTCATTGATTTCTGCTTTCATTGTCAAATAGTTTTTCCTTCCTTGAATTGATAGCATTGCATCACAAGTGTGCATTGTTCTAAGATCAGATTTACTTGCTTTTGTAGACAATATAGTAGGAAGCCTGTGTTTTGTTCCCCCCTGTTGCCTTCTCTTTTCTTGTTATATCTGACACTGTGCGGAAGATTTGGACTCATACACTGCTTCAGTCAGTCTTAACAACATGAAACAACATACTAGAATTTGGATTGTGAGCACATTTTACACAAATGACCTACCTGAAATACTCTAATGTACCTGCTGCTAAAATTAGCATGCTTTGATGAGAGACACCACTTTCTAGTAGAAAACTAACTAGAAAATGAAATCCTGGTTTATTTTCAGTAAAACATTTTATATTGCTTTTAAATTTTCCTAAAGGTTACATTTTGAAAGACCTTTTTCTATATTATATGTTTTAGAGCATGATTCAAAAATTTAAAAAATTACAAATTATGCAAAGTTATGAATATATGACAATAACGACTTCTTTGTCTAACTATGAAAACTTGTAAGTAGGAGAAAATGCATAGTTATTTCTCTGTTAAATAGACTAGAGATGATGAGTAATTACCAATAACTACCAGAAGTAATATGCATTTCCAGTGAAAATGAGAATGATTTTATGTCTAGCTAAACTTAATTAGCCATAACCGAAAATATCTATATTTTAGTCAGTAAGAGGTTTTGGTGGGTTGGCAAAAGTGGGTGCACAGATGCAATTCAAATGACTAGAGATACTGAGGCAAGAGAATTGTAAGTTCCAAGCCTCTGTCTCAAAAACAACCAAATCAACCAACAAATAGAAAAATCAGGTTTAAGTATTTTCTTGAAACTAATTGAAGTACATTGAGGTTGATTTTTGCCTGCTGAAAATTCATGCACTCTTGTGATTCAAACCTCTGCTTTAGTTTTCAACCTCTTATATTCTGGGTTCATGGTTTATTTGTCCATACCACCTCCCCTAATGTTAACCAATCTGTTATCTATTTGATTTCAGTAAGACTTAAATGACAAAAATGGTTTTTGTACAGAAGACATACCTCTTTGTTAGTTGTCTCTGAGATATATTTTTCCCCAGTGGAATTTGCTGTATAACATTATGTCCATCAAATGTTATATAAAATTAATGTTAAAATATATTTGCAATGTTAATCACTAATCTTCAGTTTCATGTGCCTCCTTTTTATTCATTTGCTTTGTCAGTTTTGCACATTGTAAGCAGATGGGACCATTCTTTATTCCAAAGCAGAAAGTCATCCAAGTTTGTGCTCCCTTTGTTTTCTTTAAATTCTGATGGAGAATCAGTTCTCATGTGAACTCATCACGCTTGCATTTTCCTTTCAGGTGCAGCCAGCAGGAACAAATCCAGGCTCCACATTGTTTTTTTACCCCTTCATCACAAATGAAACTCCCTTTTAAGAAAATTTCACCCTGTGCCAAGGAGACATAGGGTTTGTCCTATTCTGTCCTATAATGTTTTCAGGGGTCTGCTTTGACTCTGAGGTCATTGATCCATTTGGAGTTGACTCTAGTGCGGGGTGATATACAATGATCCTAGCTTTAGTTTTCTACAAGGGATTAACCAATTTGGCCAGCACCACTTACTGAAGAGGCTGCCTTTCTTCCATTCTATTTTTGTAGCTCCCTTATTGAAGATTAGATAGCTATAGGTCTGTGGGTTCATTTCTGGGTTTTCAATTCAATTCCATTGGTCCTGAGGTCTGTTCTTGTGCCAGTACCAAGCTGTTTTGATTACTATGGCTTTTCAGTAGAGTTTGAAATTTGGTATTGATATTCCTTCAGCACTGTTCTTTCTATTAAGGATCGTTTTTGGTATTGGAGGTCTTTTATTGTTCTATATGATTTTTTGGATTACATTTTCTATTTCCTTGAAGAATGAGGTTGGAATATTTATAGGTATTGCTCTAAATTTGTAGATAGCTTTGGGAAGTATTACCATTTTCATGATATTGATCCTTCCAATCCAGGAGCATGGGAGGTTTTTCCACTTTCTAAGTACTTTTTTGATTTCTTTTTTCAGATTTTTAAAGTTTTCCTCATAGAGGACCTTCACTTCTTTGGTTAAATTAATTCCTAGGTATTTTAAATTTTGTGGGGCTATTACAAAAGGAGTTACTTTCCTGATTTCAGCCGTGATCTTCTCATTGTTGGCATTCAAAAAGGCCATTGATTTTTGGGGGTTAATTTTATACCCTGCTATTTTGCCAAAGTTTTGAATCAGCTCAAATAATTTGGGAGTCGATTCCATGGGATTCTTTAAATACAAGATCATGTCATCTGCAAAGAGGGAGAGTTTTATTTCATCTTTCCCTATTTGGCTCCCTTGAATGTTTGCATCTTGTCTTATTGTTGTAGCTAGGCATTCTAATACTAAATTGAAGAGAAGTAGAGAGAGTGGATATCCTTGTCTCATTCCTGAGTTTAGAGGAAATGTCTTCAGTTTTTTTTAACCATTAAGTATAATGCTAGCTGTAAGTTTGTCTTATACAGCCTTTATCATATTGAGGAATGTTCAAATCAAAGAAAGGTTGGACAAATGGGATTGCATGAAATTGCAGAGCTTCTGCATGGCAAAGGACATAGCTAGCATGAGCAATAGAGAACCCACAGATTGGGAGAAGATCTTCACTAGCCATACAATGGACAAGGGTCTCATATCTAAAATATACCTGGAACTCCAAAAATATCTCCCAACAACAAATCTTCAAAGAAACAACTGCCCAATAAATAAGTGGACTAAAGACTTACAGAGAAACTTCTCTGAAGAGGAGGATGGCCAATAGACACATGAAGAAATGCTCAACCTTCCTAGCCATAAAAGAAATGCAAATGAAAACAACACTGAGATACCACCTCACCCCAGTTAGAATGGCTATAATCAAGAACAGTAATTACAACAGATGCTGGAGGGGATGTGGACAGAAGGGAACCCTACTGCATTGTTGGTGGGAGTGTAATCTTGTTCAACCACTTTGGAAAGTAGTATGGAGGTTCCTCAAATGACTCCACATAGAGCTCCCCTATGACCCAGCAATCCCACTTTTGGGCATTTACCCAAATGATCACAAACAAGACCACACTAAAGCTACCAGTACAACTATGTTTTTTGCAGCATTTGCCATAGATAAGATATGGAACCAACCCAGATTCCCATTAGTAGATGAATGGATCAAGAAAATGTGGTATATATGTACAATGGAATTTTATGCTTCCATCAGAAAGAATGACATTGCTCCATTTGTTAGGAAATAGAAAAGACTTGGAAAAATTCTATTAAGTGAAGTAAGCTAGGCCCAAAGAAACATAGGTCCCATGGTTTCCCTTATTTGCATTAACTAGTATATGTCTAAGACAAGCAGATGATGCTAGGTGAAATGAACCCAAGGTAAGGACACAAGTAGTTTTTTTTCTTTCTTGCTATTGTTTCTAACATATTTATAAGGTGATTTATTTGTTGCTTTGTATGTCCCTCCCCTACTGTATAACCCCTGTTTTCACTGTATTTGATGTTGGTATAATTTGTGGAAGGGAAGAGAAAAAACAAATTGTTTAAATAGGGATTCAGGTGGCCCCATTGCAACAATGCGATATACAAGATGCTATGGCAAAAAACAAACTTTACAACTTTGGCCAGGTATTCATGGAGATGAGAAAGCAGGGATGGTAGGGGAAAAACAAAGGAGAAGGCAACAATGCTTGATAAGAAATGTGGTCATTATTTTGCTCATGTAATTGCATCCCCTCTGTACAATATTTTCACAATAAAAAACTTATTAAAAATGAAACTCACTAGTCTATTTCTTTTCTATGTTGTTACCGATAGTACATTTCCTAAGTATTTCAAATAATCTCTGGTATGCATTACTGTCCTATTGTTTATTAAGAATTTTCTTGCTAAAGAATACCTGAGCTCAAGACCAGCACTCCATAGTTTAAGTATTTACTTAAGGAAGCATAAGATACAATGGTACAACTGTATTAATTGTGATGGTCCAAGTCATTCTGTGGAAAATACAACTTCAAAATCTCACTGTCTTTAAACAATATTGTTTTTTATGATTTGTCTTAAATCTCTTGTAAGCACAGTGGCTCCTTTCTAGGTTTGTATGCATCAATTGAAATAGGAAAAAATTTGAGAGGATGGAGAAAAAAGAGTCAGCTCTTAAAACTTTGCTCAGAATCATATATGACAACCTTGCTCATATTCTACTAATAAAAACTATTAATATGACGTGTCATATTAAAATTTATGCATACTTGGAACATCAGCAATTAAATTTGGACAGAGGTCTTTATAGTTGAAATAAGTTTAAAATGAGGTCATACACTTTTAGAATGTTTCTAAATAAAATGACTAGTGTCCTTACCTTATTTAGAAGTCATGTGAAGATACACAGACATACTGTGAAGGTTGGCATATGGGGATGAAAGCAGAGATGGGAGATATTCACCAGAAAACCAAGGAACAAATAGTGTTGTTGCTATCTATCAATTGCTGAGAAAAAGAGAGAGAGAAAACACAGTTTCTCCCTTGGAACCTCCAGAAAGAACTGAGCCCATCCTTGATTTGAAATTCTGTAATTCTAGGCTTTGAGAGAACACCCTTCTTTTCTACCAAACCACTCAATACCACCTGGTGGCAATTTGCTATGTCAGTCCTAGGAAATTAATTTACACAGGATGATGAAATTCAACAGGGTTCAGATAAATAGCCTTCCCATAGACGAGAAAAGAAAAACAGCCTAAGTTGACAAGATAGATTATTTTTTATATGAATTTCACTATAGTAAGATTTTTTAAACCATGTTTTCAGACTTTAGACCTAAACTTTGAAGTGATGGTCCTGTTATTTCTTATTTTCTGATTTCTGAGGAAACTGAATTAAACTGGCATGATTCGACTTGATAGTCCAATAGCCAGAAATAAATGGCATTCACGAAGGCAAAGAGATATTTGAGGAATGATATAATAGCTTTGAGCATCTTTTTTTGTGTAAGAATATTTTGTTTAGCCAGGCGCAAAGAAACATAGGTCCCATTGTTTCTCTTATTTGCAATAACTAGCATATATCTAAGACAAGCAGAAAAGGTCAGATAAGATGATGTTAAGCGAGATGAACCCCAAGACAAGGACACAAGTGTTTTTTCTTTCTTGCTTGCTATTGTTTCTAATGTATTTATAAGGTACCACGTGATTTTTTGTTGTTTTGTATGTCCCTCCCCCATGGTATAACCCCTGTTTTCCCTGTATCTGATGTTGGTTTAATTTGAGGAGCAGAAGGGTAAAAACAAATTGTTTAAATAGGGATACAGGTTGACCCAATGCAACAATGAGATGTACAAGACACTATGTCTTGTACATAGTGGGGGAGGGTTGAGGGGCAGGGAGGGGAGAATGGAGGAGGCAACTATGCTTGTTAAGAAATGTACTCATTACCTTGCTCATGTGATTGCAACCCCTCTGTACAGTATTTTCACAATAAAAAAACTTATTTAAAAAACTTTTTTATTAGTAACTGATTGCTCTCTCAAAAACAAAAAAATCTCCAATTTCAAAAATAAGAATATTTTCTTGTTGAAAGTGAACTATACAACTTGTAGATAGGGATGGGAGGGAAAAGCTGGGAGAGAACAAGGGAAGAGGTGATATTGTCCAAATAGAAATGTACTGTTTCCTAGACTTTGGTAACTGTAACCCCTCTTTTTATCATTTGCGGGGGGCACTCTGGTCCTGGGCACTCTTTCTCAGCTCTTCAGATCAAGGTGCATGCTCTACCACCTGAGACACAAATCGACTTACAGTTTTCTGCCTGGGCTGGCTTTGACCTGCGATCCTCAGATCTCAACCTCCTGAGTAGCTAGGATTACAGGCATGAGCCACTGGCACCTGGCTAATACCAATATTTTTAAATTGTAAACAACATATTTTATGTTATGAGATGCATCTGTAATATTGACTAAATGCATATTGGGGCATAATATACTTTTCTGGCATGCCTAAAATATCTCTAACTGACATAAGGAGGGATATTCATCTCAATAAGGCATGGAAGCACCTTCTTTGCTCTCTTACCAGTAGCATGATATTTGAATAAGTGATTTACTCCCATTATTTTTCAGGATAACTACATGCTGTTGGAAGGTTTTGGAGGGATCTTGACCAGGAATACTCATCTGTTCTTGGCTGTTCTACAGTGACTTAGGAAATATGAGCTTGGGTTGGCTTCTTTTTGATATGTGTTTATAAGTGCTCCTCTATTCATTCTTCCTTCAGATTTTACCTGCCTACCATTTGTCTTTCTCCTACCACATCTCATACCCTTTGAGTGTATAGTCATGTGAGAGGTTTATATTTGAACTATAAATCTACTATAAAAACCAGTAAGCACACACAATGCTACATTAAAAGTTGGTTATAGGTAAACAAACTCTTCCTAACTCTTAGAAACATTGACCAAGATACAGTTGGCAACCTCTAGAGACATTCTAGAGAATGACTATTCATATCTAATGTATGAATCCTAACATGTTGCTAAACATCCTGCCATGTACAGGAGACTCCCAAACAGCAAAGAATAATCCTTTCCAAACATCACCAGTGCCAAATTTGAGATACCTGTTATAACATGCTTCTTTATTAAAATAAAGAGTGTCTATTTTTAAAATTCATTACAGAATTAAATTTGTTGTTCCTTGGGAGTGCTTGATATGTAGGGCCAAGTTGCTCTAAATTTTTCCTTCTACCTTATCCTGGGATTATAGGTAGTACTACCTTATGCTGGGATTATAGGTAGTACTACCACTTTTGGTTTACAATTCAATATTGAGTTCATTGCCTTTCCCTCTTTGTTCTTGCCACAAGTTGTGTGGAATTTCAGCTGTCTAAAGCGTAAAGAATCTTTAAATGCATACCTGAGGATTTCCAATTTTGAAAATGTCATTTTCTTTCATTTAGTCATTTAGGAATCAAAGTGATAGTTACTTTATCTCATGGCCCTGAGACTGTCTACATCACTTTTAGTCAAGAAAACTTTTTGAAAGCTATTAATTCTTGCCCCTCCCATTACATTTCATACAATTATATGCACAAAGGTGGTTTGGGGTTTTGGGCTTCATTAGCATGTCTCTCCATTTTGAATACTAAATATAATTTGGCATGCACTTTAACATTTATTATTCCAGTATCGTTTGATGTTCTAATTTACACTCTATGCCAGCATCTAAATTACTACTAATCTTTCTTAAGAGTTGAGTAAAGATCCTGGAAACCTTGCTTCTTTAAACACTGCTACAATTTGGGAACTCCCTGAAACAAAGAAAGAATTGTTTTGGCAGTTCATTGCTGAGCTGGGCACTGTAGATGTGTTCAGTTACTGCCAGGGAATGTTTACACTCTACTGACACAGACTTTATCTTTCCATCACTGAGGTCTAAATTGTACTACCTGAGTATGGCTAATGCTTCTTGATGATGTGCCATCCTAACAGAGGAATTCTTGTCAATCTCACTCTGCCCTTTTCAGAGAACCATGCCTGGGCCAATAAAGCAGGCAGGTATTGCCTCAAGAATAAACAGCTCATCAAAAGTCAGAGAACAGAAGGTTTCAATTGTACCAAAGCAATTGGCACAGTTGTGGGCTTGTTAATTAGGGACACAAGGCAGTTTTCCTCTAGCTGCCCAGACCAGAGGGCCATCTGCATGACAAAATTGTCTCTGATGATATATGCAAATAGAGCTCAGCTAGACATCTCAAGGGAAAGCTCACTGACCTTCCTACTTTAAAAATATAAAGTGTAAAGAAGAAATGAAATGGATATAATAATGAAACAAATCTCATTTATTGTATTTAGTTCTCTGAAATATTTCCTATAGGCCTGAAATTCCTATAGACTTAGGTTTCGTTAGTTTTTAGTATAAACTCATTTCATTGATACATATTTTACTATTATCTATCATTATTCCTAGTCTATGGATGTCATGCTACTTCTAATATAATGTGCATAAATATGATTATTTTATATATTCTGTCTTCTCCATTGTATGTAAGCTTACTGAAGAGAAAAACTGTGTTTGTAAAATAAAAGTTTTATTTACTTTTCACAAGGTAAGGACTTTTACTTTCATTATATATATGCATATAAATATGCATATGTGTGCATGTATACAACTTTGTAAACAAGCATACCAAAGATTATTTATAAATGATGCCTGATTCCTTACTATGTGTATAACCTAAATGAGGTATAATAATAATACCTGAAAATTATGAATGTGCTTTTCCTACTAAACCAATATGGAAATATAAATATCAGTCCTCTGTTTTAACAACAGCTTTAATTTGATTTCTTAAAAGTCTATTGTTGCAAACATCATATGTCTGTGTAAGAAAGATATGATAAGAAGCCTCTGGGTTTGGTATGCTTTCCTTATTTACTGTTCTATCACTATCATAGAAAGTAAATCTTATTCTTAGGAAATGTTGTGCCTCATCTGCCCAATACTAACTGACAAACAAAATACAAAGGACTCAATTCATTACTACATTTCTTTTTAACCTCCTTGCTGCTTTCTTAATAGGCACAGGTGCTTATTTTCAGTGTCAACAGATTTTCTCATTTTTCCCAAGCATTTGTATGCCTACATACTCAAAGAGATGGTGAAACTTGAAACCAAGAATCCTATTGTATCTCTCACTGTATATAACTTAAGTGCATATAGGCACAATAGCAAAATAATAACAACATAAAGAATTCATGAAGTATCATTCTAACTAATCAAATAAAGATTTTTTCTCAGAATATAATAAGATGTGTATGTATGAATGTTTGTGTGCATTAGAAACTAGGAAGAGTTTTAGTCTGTTTTTTATTCTATTTTTTTAAAAAGGAATTGCTTTGTTGATTTATTATGTAGTTTTAAGGAACAAAGCAGGCCTTCTGATAAGAACAAAGCAAGCCTTCTATAAATAAGTAACTGTTATTAAAATAAATTTAAATCAATGTTACTGTTCTAAATGTGTATCATTGAGCATCCTTTTAGGAGTAGTTTTACTTCTATATTTTTCCCAGTATTTAGGACAAACAAGAATGCTATAATCACTGTTTTGAAGTTATACTGGAGAGGCTTAAACTGAAATAAAATATAAAATATTACAAATATTTGAAAAGACGAATCAAAAATTGAATATAACACCAGCTTAAATATGTATGTGGAAAACACAGAGAAATCTATAAACAAACTCGTAGAATAAATAACTGTGGATTTATCAAGTTTGAGGTATATCTACATGGTGTGTGGAATATATTAAAAATAAATACTGAAAGAATAATTTAACATAGTTTTCTAATGGTATGAAATTGCAGCATGATTACCTGGGAAGACACCTAACAAAAAAGAATGACAAGTAACTTTAAGCAGAGAAATAGGGCTTGAAACATGGCTCAAGTGCTTGACTGTCACTGCTTGCTGGAACCCAGAGAGGAGAAATAGCATGAGTCACTTGTGCTTGTCCTTCTAACTGCAAGCAGTAGTTAAGTGTAATCATATTATGGTACACAGAAGTAAAGAAAACTGCACATGAGTTATCATTAAAATGTAGTCAAAGTTCAATATATATATCACCAAATTATTAACATAGGGAAGGGGTGGGTTGAGAGGGATAGGTGAGAGTATTGAAAAGAGGTGACATGGATCAAGGTGCATTGTATTCATAAAGTACTTTGTTGAATGGAAACCACTGAAAATATTTTTTAAAAAACAAAAGATTGGTTCTGTATGACTCCTAGCAAATTATTTTTGAATTTTCTCTATCACTTCTGTAAAATGAAAAATAATAATTACAGAATTGAATTAGAGTAAGCACGGCAAGTGCCTGATAGGTGACACTCAAAGAATTGATACCTTTTCTATACAATTATAATGGAAAATTCAATATCATTGTTATTAATACTACAAAATAAAATTAAAATATTTCCAGTAAGGACTCCAGAGGGATTTAGACAAATTTGTTTCATTATCAGCCTCAAATCTTCCAGACCAAGATAAATTTTATGCAGAATTTTAAGACATAAACACTTATGGATTTCTGAATTGTTATGGTAATTATGTTTTTTGAAAAATATTATTTTAATAGATTTGTAATCTCTAGTGATATTCTCCAGAAGAAATTTATTTTATATGTAATATACATATACATTGCTTTATTGAATTAAAATAGCATTCATGGTTTAAGATATGTCATAACAAATTTTAATGATTTTACAAAAGCAAAATTGTTTTTATCAACTACATGGTTAAGTTTGTTTTTAGAGAGTCATAACAGTCTATATTTATAAAACTAGTAAAAAAAAGTCAATTAAAAATGACACCAGACTAGAAACTAGCATTCTTAGCATAACTGTGCTTTCACTAAAATATGTCAGTATCATTTAGGAAAATTAAAAACAAATAATAATTTTATGCTTTAACCATAGTCACCAAGTTCATTCATGTTAGGCTAATGCTTTGAAACTGTCAGACAAAAAAAATTTAAGCAAATAATATAGAATATATTTCCAGATCAAAACTCATAGAAAGTAGATAAGGACAATGTCGTTTTGGACTAACCAAGCAACATTATATATTGTAAACATAATAATATAAGCATAATCAAATGTATCTCATGAAAATACTAAATAATTACCTACGGGGTATTTTCAAGTGTCAACATACGGACAGAAGAAAAGTTCAATACTCCTCCCCCCAAAAAAACATATATATACAAGAAATAATTGTTGATAACAAACTTTAAGAAAAAATAGCAAAGAAAATTATGGAATAGATAAATATGGTAGGATAAAATCCTTATACCAGAAACACAAGGAGATAATTAAATTTTCTTCTCTTCGAATGTCATTTCCTGGAGTTTGAATGGTCCTACTGCCAGGTTGAGATAGGGACTGAACAGATTACTGCTTGAAGTGAATTCCAGCTCTGTGATTTCTTTTGTAGTCCTTCAGAGAGTTTATAGGGGTTTAAATTTTAGAGTGCCTAGGTCATTAGAAAACCAGATTTTGTCAGGGAAGTTAGGCTAACAGATGTGTACCCAGCTGCAGTTACGGAAATTGTTCACAGCTGCGTGACTTCTCACATAATAATTTCACTTTGGATATACTTGTAACATGATTATCTTCCATTTCAACTACAGACATTTTGCAAATATTTTTTTTCAATTTCTGGTTTGATTGTTACCCAAAGGCAGAATCAAAGAAGTGGCTTTTTTATTGCTACTTTTAGCAGTGGCTGAAAGATAGACAATAGGATCATTAGCAGTTTTGCCTTCAGCTCTGAGCTGCATTTATTTGCTTTGGCCTCTTCAATATTACCCAATGGATGTGAACCATGTGAAGTGATGCAAAGACTGACAAAAAAATCAAAATTTGAAGGGAAATTGGATTCATCCAAATTTTCCTAACATGGCAAGTAGGAAACACAGAAGAGTATTCCGTAAGGTTAGTCTTGTAAGTAACGTTTACAACACATTTTAAAGCCAATTGCCAAGAAAAATAGAGAAAAAAAGAATAAATAGTGGTGTGGAAATGCAGGAGAAAGGGAGAAATACAGTATATGAATGAAGTCTGGATATGTTAGGCAGGGTTTGAGTAAATAGACTACACTAAAAATTTGTTTGCTGGTTGGAGGTCACCGGAAACTGTTATGTTGATAGGGGTGTCATTGATCAAGACATATTTTATTCATAAACTGTTTTGTTAAATGGCAGCTCCTGGGATGGGAGAGTAGATTAGTGGTAGAGTTCTTGAATAGCATCCAAGAAGCCCTGGGTTAGATTCTTCAATGCCACATCAACAGAAAAAGCTAGAAGTAGTGCTGTAGCTCAAGTGCTAGATTGCTAGCCTTGAACAAAAGAAGCTCACAGACAGTGCCCAGGATCAGAGTTCAGGCCTCAGGACTGGCAAAAATAAAAATAAATGGCAGCTTCTTTAGACAACCAATTCCCTATAATATATTTAAGGATAATAATGAGAAAAAAATTCTATCAATACATATATTGCAAACTAACTTAAAAACTTTCCTCTACTAAATTTTATGACTTTGTAATTAAGGGGCTGTCATCTGATTAGTAAATAACTATCAAATTAAAGATTATATAGAACACCTATATATAATTAAATAACAATTAGACTGAGTTTGAAGAAGGCATGGATTCTTTGCCTTCTAGCCTGTTTTCCTTTCTCTTTGGAAATACCTTACTTTGAAAATGAGTATTTAATATTTTGGAAGAAAATATACTGTTTTTACTTACTTATATAATACGTTTTCTTCCCAAATTTTATTTTTGATAAATGTCTACTTGATTGCAAGCAGTGCTAATACTTCATATTATTTCCCCATTTTTATCATATTATCCTCTTTCTTTTCCATAAATATTTTCCCAAGTTCATTGGGTAATAACCAACATGTATATATATATATATATGTATATACATTTTAAACATCTTTCCAAGACTATTAGTTCTGGCTGAAGGAGCTGCTTTGTTTGAAGTTATCTGCTTCCTGTCACTTCAAATAATAATCAACTATCAAAAGATGCCCTCCAAGAATGTCACCAAGATGAACAGCTAGATGTAAAGAATGCTTTCAATATCCTTGGAATAATTGATAGACCTGAATTTTCTTGCTAGACTGATGAGTCATTACCATTACAGATTTGAATAAAACATGGTTTTCCCCTCTCTAGATGAAAGTGAATGGTATGCTGCAGAGCCCATAATTAAACAGCTTTCTAGAGAACTTAAGACAGAGAAAAATACATGATTTTGCTTCAATTAACACGATCTTTTGTATATATAGTTGTAAGATTTTTTTTCTTAAAATAGTAACATAAGTTTAGACTCTGGGGAAAGAAACAACATGAAAAAATAAAAGTATTGTTTGTCCTCAGTGGGCTTGAAAAAGATTCATCAGAGTTGCTTCTGGGTATGTTACAGAAATGCATAGTAACTATAAAAAATAATTGAAACTTGAAGAGTAATTCTCAGAGTTTCAGCCACAGCCAAATTTTCCAAAATTGTTCTACTTGAACTTAAAAGAACAAAGCAAGTTCTCCAGAATCTCTCAATCTCTCATTTGTTTCTCAAGTTCATTTAAATCACAATCTAAGGGAAAATAATGAGGTGTAAGTGATTTTCTTACTTACTCTATTGCTTCTCAAATTGGCTATACATTAGAATCATATAGAGACTTCTTTAAAATAATGCTTCCTAGGTTGTATTCTTAGAGAACCTGATTTAAGACAGCCTAGGCATCATGGTTTTTAGATTTCACTTGGTGATTATTAAACACAGCCAGGATTAAGCAAATGTCCTGAAATACTTTTGGTGATTTCCTGAAAATAAGATTCAATTTTCTAGTGAAAATTCATGCTATCATATTTGAATTTGACTAATATCATAAATTAAAATATAACAATCCCATTTTTGCTCAGAAAACTTCAGGAAATAAATGACTATGAAGATTGGGGAATCTTCTTTACTTTGTAGAGTTTAGTGAGTACTTATCTTTTCAGACCCTCCTCTCTTAATTCATTTTTATTTTGCACTTTTCAACTTAATAGTGTTGCTTGTAACATAATGGAAAAACAGTGCATTAACTATCAACTGCTATCATTCAGAGCATTGAAATTTATCTCATTCATGTTGACATAATCTTTGATATTCTTTTACTTCTATTGTAACTTTTCGCCTATGTCACAATCCAGTGGTCTTCCCTACACGGGCATCTCACAGCTGAGTTTATCTCCTTCTAGCACCTTACAACAGATTCCTCACCACATCATCTTAATAGTATCTTGTTAACAAAAAGTTCATGCAGAGCTATTCACCAGTTCCTGTGTCTACTTCCCAACTCCTGGCCCCATCTGAACTTTCCAGGTTTTCTTTAGATGGACTAGACAATTTCTTATTAGCTGTGACTCATTGGCTTTCTGGTTTCCCATACTGCTGCTTATTGCTGAATTGCCTTTGTGCCTTATATTTTATGATGGAACTTCAGCCCAGTATTCTTGATTTTTAGGACTAGTAGTTATGTTATCCAAATAATAATTTTCACTTCTATTTACAAATCTATCTATTTATTTGTCTACTATCTATTTGCCTCAGATTACAAAATGTACCATATGTGCTGACAAGTTGCAATCCTGAGAGTGACAAATGAAAGACTCTTCAGACAAAAGATTGTCTCCAAACAAAAGAACATATTTCCAAAGGCAAAACTCAGGAGATGAGATAGGGTTCAGTCATTACGTTGAAGACTGAGGCCTGCCAAATGCCTTCATATAATTTGCTTTTCCTTGTTTAAAATTAATTAAACTTGTAAAATATTTTCCTTCTAAATTAGACGCCAGGGTCCAATAATTCAACTTTGTTTGACTGATCTTCCACAAGAACTCAAGATAGGCAAAGACATGATTCAAGAATGGGACTTTACTTCTTTTTATTGAAAGTATTCTATTTTTAATATTTTCGGATATGTAATTTAATTATTATTGCAATTGTAAAGGTGATGTACAGAGCAATTACAGTAACATAAGTCAGATAGATTCATTTTGTTTTGAACAATGTCACCTCTTCCCTCCCTCTCTCCCACTTTTTCTCTCCTGCCTCCACCCACAAGTTGTACCGTTCATTTTCAACAGTGTCTCTTGAGTATGACTGCTGCATTTGTTCACCTATTGTCCCACCATTTTTGTGCCCCATCCTCTGTCAAAGATCGATAAATGAACAAACAAGATAAAAGGAAAAGACACTTTGGCCATCAGAAAGAATGAAATTGTACCATTCATAAGTAAATGGAAAGACTTGGAAAAAATCATATAAAGTGTAGTAAGCCAGACCAAAAGGAACATAGATATCATTGTTTTCCTCATTTGGGGTAACTAAAATGTGCCTATAAAATTACAAGTAAGCTGGGCACTGGTGGCTCATACCTGTAATCCTAGCCACTCAGGTCGCTGAGATCTGTGGATTTCAGTTCAAACCCAGCCTGGGCAGGAAAGTCCAATTACCTTCTTTCCACTTAACCACCAGAAAACTGGAAGTGATGCTGTGGCTCAAAGTGGTAGAGCTCTTTACTTGACCTGAAGAGCTCAGGGATAGCACCCAGCCCCAGAGTTCAAGCACCATGACCGACACAATGAAAAAATTAAAAAAATTAAAAAGGAAAATACACTGGGGCATGATAATTATACAGGTCTCTAAGCTTTAAGACCAAAGAAGGATATTCTTCAGAAAGGATCACAAAACACAGTAGCTATGTATATTAGATCATATAAAATCATATTTATCAAAATGAACTCCAGAAAATGGAAACAAGAGTTGTTTTATTATTATTGTTGGTGGTGCTGTTTTATTGTTTTCTAATAAAATGTAATGGATTCTTGTTAGCATAAAAATCAAATTAAAAACAATGATTAAACCAGTCACTGGTGGCTCAGGTCTATAATCCTAGCTAGGACCCTTATATGTGAAGAACAAAGCCAGAAAGGAAAGACTTGGACACTTGTATCCACAGAATCACTAAAAAGCCAAAAATGAAGCTCTGATTCAAGTGATAGATAGCTCATATTGAGCCACAAAGCAACCAGACCCAGAATTCATCTATAAATAGATGAAAATGGACATGATATGTTTTCATATATTTCCATGCATAAGGAACTGTGTATGACCATAAGACTCAACATATAGCATCTTCTGTAAACTCTCTGAAAGACAGTATAAAATAAATTAATGAAAACCACCAAAAAACGAGAATAAGAGAAGATGAAAGAAGATGAAAAATGTTGATCAAATTTTGTCAGACAAATGTAATTTACTTGAAATTAACTCATCAGAAGCAGAAAAACTAAGTTCTGTGACCTTTGGACAGGTAAGAATAAGTACACTGTCATGGAATATTTTATAAATACAAGACTGGTGACATTTTAAGGATTAAAAATTTAGTGATTGATCATTTTGATCTACAGGGACAAGGTCTATGAGAGTCTAGTATCATCAGGAATAAAAAAGACTCACACAAAATCATACCAATTAAAGTTTTCAAATAATTGGAAAAAAGATTATGAGGACAAACATGAGAACTAGTTTTGTTTTATTTAAGTCACATTAATGCAAGTCAGAGAAGAGTAGACATCTAAGGATCAAGAGAAAAGAAAATTAACCAATGCTTTTAAATTTTGAAGGTGATATAATTCCCAACTTACCTGTTATATTTAGTTCAATTTTCAATTGTGCATGAGGTTAAAATTTAAAAGAAATCAAGTACCTACAAATTCCTTATTTTTTCCTATTCATCATCTTAAAAAAGACATATGAGTTACTTTATTTAAAAGGATTACAATATTCTCAAATAAAATAGTAATAAGGCAGAGTAGATACCATCCCAAAGAGACAGCTGTACAATACACCAGCAAAGTAACTACTCCTGAGAAGGAAAAGATGAAAGAATTCTGTTTCTAATGAGATGTACAAGACACTATGCTGAAAATGAACTTTACAACTTTGGCACGAGGGGTGGGAGGGTGATGAGGGGATTGGGGGTGGAATAACTGGGGGGTGGAAGGAAGGGATGGTAGGGAAAAAACAAAGGAGGAGGCAACAATGCTCCATACTTACTCATGCAACTGTAACCCCTCTGTAGAGTATCTTTACAATTAAAAATATATACTAAAAACCATGACAGCTGAAATGCTAAAATGATTCATGAATTTCCCATGAAGTATTGGATACAGGAGAAAATAGAAATAATCAACATATTGCTCTTCACTAATCTCTTAAAATATTTAGATTTTATTACTCATATATATATATATATATGTACAAACTATATATTATATATAATGAAAAAGGTGCTTAAGATAATTCTGGGCAATCATGATAGGATTTTCTAATGAAAACCCACTATAAAATAGTATATTTCACATCAGAGTAATTAAAATTGAAATAAGAATTTAGCAACTAAGAACTGCTTCATGTGCACATAGGCTATGAAGTAATCAAATAGATTATATTAAACTACACTGTCTCACTTGCCAATGAAATTCAGTAACAGCCTCCTGATAATAAATTAATATTGACTTTTAGATTTAATGATTTCATTGCAATAGTCATGCATGTAATACTGAAATTCACTATGAAATATAAATTTGATTTAAGGCAGATATTAAATCATGCAATTAACCAATTATTATTCCAGAAAGTCCATTCACACACAAGATATCTGCTGCATGTCCCTTTTCTATAATAAATATTCAAATTTATTTCTTAATCTATTTCATTCTGTTTTATTGGGCTGACAGATATGTAGTTTTAATTTTGTTCTTATTATCTTTTCTCATGCAGCATTACACTGGTGGTATTCATATATGAATTAAGATACTCAATTGTTACTTTCCCTGATTTTTCTTTTCTTTTCTTCTATTGTAAAGGTAATGTACAATGTTACAGTTACATAAGTAAGGTAATGAGTACATTTCTTGTCAAATAGTATTACCCTCTCCCTCATTCTCTCCCACTTTCCCACCCCCCACACCCCTCCCAAACAAATTTTAAAGTTCATTTGCAACATAGAGTCTAGTGAATATTGCTGTTACCTTGGTTCACCCTTTGTCCCATTGTTTCTGTGATTCCCCTTCCCTTCTCCAAAGCAAATGAACTTATACATGAGACAAAGTGTACCAAAATCAGAAACAGTGACCATAGGGAATACAACAGAGGAGAAAAAAAAACAAAAAAGAAAGACAAGCAATAACTACAAACAATGCACACACACATACACACACACACACACACACACACACACACACACACAAGAAAGACAAATCAAAAGAAAATCTCTTTTTTCCATATTGTGGAGTTCATTTTGATTAAACATCATTTTATATGGTCATATGTCCATAGCTATTAGGCTATTGTGATCCTCTGCTAAGATTATCTTAGGCTTATACTGATTATTAGGGAAAACATGGAGTCTATGTTATGTTCTTCAGGTCTGAGTTCACTTACTATGAATTTTTTTAGTGTGAAAATACTGTACAGAGGGGTTACAATTACATGGGCAAGATAACGAGTACATTTCTTATCAAACATTGTAGCCTCCTCCTTTGTTTCCCCTTCCCATCACTTCTCATCCTCCCCTCTGCCCCCCCACCTAAGCCTCCTCCCCTCCCACCAAAGTTGTAAAGTTCGTTTTTCCACATAATGACTTGTACATCTCATTGTTGCAAGGGATCCACCTGTCTCCCTATTTAAACGATTTGATTTTTCCCTTCCCCTCCACGAATTATACCAACATCAAATACAGTGAAAACAGTGGTTTTACCATGGGGAAGGGACATACAAAGCAACAAAGAAATAATCTTATAAATGTGTTAGAAACAAATTATGATTTTTTCCAAGTCTTCCCATTTCCTTTCTGTTGGAAGCATAGAATTTCATTGCATATGCCACATTGTCTTGATCCATTCATCTACTGAGGTATGTCTGCATTGGGTCTATATCTTAGCAATGGTAAATAATACTGCAATAAACATGGTTGTACTGATAGCTTTAATATGGTCTTGTCTGTGGTTGGTTGGGTAAATGCACAAGACTGGGATTGCTGTGTCATAGGGGAGTGCTATGTTTCATCTTTTGAGTAACTTTCATAGGGCTTTCCAGAGTGGTGGAAACAGTTTACATTTCGACCAACAGTATAGTAGTGTTTCCGTTTGACTACATCCTTGCAGAATCTGTTATTATTTGTTTTCTTGATAATGGCCATTCAAACTTGGGTGAGGTAGAATCACAATCTAGCTTTGATTTGCATTTTTCTTAATGGCCAGAGATGTTGAAGATTTCTTCACGTGTCTATTGGCCATTCTTATTTCCTCTCCAGAGAAGTGTCTTTTTAATTCTTTACCCTCTCATTAATAGGGTGGCTGCTTTTTTTAGGATTTGTTTTGGGGATTTAATTTTTTGAGCTCTAAGTATATTTTAGATATGAGGCCCTTATCTGTTGTATATATAGTGAAGATTTTTTCCCAATCTGTGGGCTTCCTGTTTATCTTCTATCTCCTTTGACATGCAGAAGCTCTGCAGTTCAATGCAGTCCCATTTGTCCAGTTTTTCTTTGATTTGTTGCATCTCTGGTTCTTTATTTGGGAAGTTTCAACCTGTGCCAAGGAGCCATAATTTTTCCCCTATGCATTCCTGTAATATTTTCAGGTATATGCTCTTACATTGAAGTCTTTGATCCATTTGAGATTGATTCTGGTGTAGGTTGATATATAAGGATCTAACTTCAGTTTTCTACACATGTGTAGCTGATTCTAACCGAACCATTTGTTGAAGAACAAATGATCTGATATTTTTTGCCTCCCTTATCAAAGATTAGGTGGCCATAAGTCAGCGGGTTCATTTCTGGGTTTTCAGTTCTATTCCATTGGTCCTCAGGCCTGTCCATGTGCCAGTACCAAGCTGTTTTTAGAACTATGGCTTTATAATAGAGTTTTAAGTTTTGTATTGATCTTCCTCCAGCACTGTTCTTCCTGCTAAGGATTATTTTTGCTATTGGGAGTCTTCTGTTATTCCATATGAATTATTGGAATGCTTCTTGTATTTCATTAAAGAATGTTATTGGGATAATGATGGGTATTTGTAGATAGCTTTGTGCAGTATTGCCATTTTCATGATGTTAATCTTCCCAATCCAGGAGCATAGGGGTTTTTCTACTTCCTTAAATCTGCTTTAATTTTCTTTTTCAAGTTTTCAAAATTTTCATCATAGAGTTCCTTCACATCTTTGGCTGAGTTAATTCTTAGGTATTTTTTGAGGCTATTACAAAAGTCATTGCTTTCCTGATTTCAGCCTCGCTCTTCCCATTGTTGGCATACTGAAAAGCTACTGATTTTTGTGGGTTAATTTTATACCCTGCTAGTTTGCTAAAGCTTTGCACCAGCTCGAGTAACTTGAGAGAGGAGTCTATGGGTTTTTTATATGCAGGATCATGTCATCTGCAAAAAGGGAGAAATGTACTTCATCTTTATCGATTTGGATCCCCTTTGTTTGTCTTTTGCCTTATTGTTCTAGTGAACATACTCATCTAGTTCCTGATTTTAGAGGAAACTTTTAATTTTTCACCATTAACTTTAGTGCTGGCTATAGGTTTGTCATACACAGCCTTTATTATGTTGAGGAATGTTCCGTGGATTCCTAGTTTCTCCAAAGCTTTCATCATGAAGTGATGTCGGATTTTTTCAAATGCTTTTATCTGCATCTTTTGAGATGATCATGTGCTTCTTGTCCTTGCTCCTATTGTTATGTTGAATTTCATTAATTGACTTGTGTATATTGAACCAGTTTTGCATCGCGGAATGAATCTCATTTGATCATAGTATTTGAGTATTTTGATTATTTGTTGAATTCAATTGGCCAGAATTTTATTGAAAAGTTTTGCATTGATGTTCATTAAAGAGATAGGTCTACAGTTCTCTTTCTTTGATGAGTTCCTGTCTGGCTTGTGGATGAGGATCATGCTGCCTTCATATAATGATTTTGGTAGTGATCTTTCATTTTCCATTTCATTGAAGAGTTTGTGGAGTATTGGAGTGCGTTCTTCTTTAATGGCCCTAGAGAATTTGGCTGTGAATATATCTGGTCCTTGGTGGGATGTCTTATTGACATTGGTATTTCAATACTTAATATGGGTCTATTTAGTTGGCTTAGTTCTTGGTTTAGTTTGACTATGTCAATATTTGCTAGAAATTCTTCTATTTTTTCCAGATTCTTTAATTTGTTAGCACAAAGGTTTTCACGGTATTTCCTTATAATTTTCAAAATCTTATTTATTTCTATTAAACTGTTTTCATTCTCATCTCTGATTTTTATCTATTT
Source organism: Dipodomys ordii (assembly GCF_000151885.1). Lineage (NCBI taxonomy): Eukaryota > Metazoa > Chordata > Mammalia > Rodentia > Heteromyidae > Dipodomys > Dipodomys ordii. The sequence continues at coordinate 19,208,266 of NW_012267217.1, forward strand.
GGGTTTGCTCTCTCTCTTTCTCTCTCTCTGTCTCTCTCTCTGTCAGATTTGCTAAGCATCTGTCAACTTTGTTATTTTTGTCAAAGAACAAACTCCTTATTTTGTTGATCCTTGCTATGCTTTATTTGTACTCTAATTCATTTAATTCTGATTTGATTTTAATTATTTTTTCCCTATGCTGAATTGGGGTTTGGCTTATTTCTCATTTTGAAGGAGGTTTAGGTGTATCATTAAATTGTTGGTATGAGATTTCTCCAATTTGTTTATGTAGGCACTCAGAATTATAAATTTGCCTCTAAATACTACCTTTGCTGTGTCTCAAAGGAGTTGTTATTTTCTGTGCTCATTTTTGTTATTGTGAGCTCAAATCTGTCTTCATAATCAGGCTACGTTTTACTCAATTCAGTGAAACTCAAAAAGAATCCACTACCCCTTCTTGTCTTTAATTTTTAGAACACAACCAGTCTCCAATGCAGCTTAAGTCTTCAGGGAGCATAATTGCCATTTCTCATGGGTCCCAAGCTCAGCAGCCTTGACATTCCAGAAGGACTGTGGTGACTTCCTGTTTCTCTCTTTTCTTTTCTATTCTATTCTTTCCTTTTCTTTCCTTTTTATTTAGTTATTTATTTTTTGTCAATCTTGGGGCTTGAACTGAGCCTGGGCACTGTCCCTCAGATCTTCCATTCAAAGTGAGCACTCTACCACTTAAGCCACAGCACCACTTCCGGTTTTCGGTTTATTGGAGTTAAGAGTCTCATGGACTTTCCTGTCTGGGCTGGCTTTGAACTGTGATCCTCAGATCTCAGCCTCCTGCATAGGTAGGATTACAGGCCTGAGCTACTGGCACCTGGCTCTTCTTCCTGATTTTTCTATACATACAGCTTTCTATATTGTATATCTTGATCTTGCACTAGCAAGCAGATGTAATGTTTCAAATTGTAATTCAAAAGAGACAACAAGCACAGGTACCTTTCTAAATAAAAATTTGCTTCTTGTAAGTCATCTGTCAACATAGAATGAGACAAAATGCCTAAGTAGAGAGAAGTTTAATAGTTAGCAACTTTCTACATTCTGACATTTCAGTCTTGGGATTTCACTTACAATTCAACCTCCTGTTATGTTCTTGTTACAGATGTAATTTTAATTTCATGGTTACTATACATTTATAACATGAGATTATATTGTGGTAATTCTGTATATATGCATAAATGTACATAAAATCCCATATATGTACATATAATAGATAACATATATAATATCATATATGTATATACTTCATTCATTACATAACAGTATTTTCATTTTTCACAGGTGAAAATGCTACTCTGTTCTTTTTCTTTTTTTATTGTGAAAATACTGTACAGAGAAATTACAATTACATGGGCAAGATAATGAGTACATTTCTTATCAAGAATTGTAGCCTCCTCCTTTGTTTCCCCTTTCCATCCCTTCGCATCCTACCCCCCCCCGCCTCCCCATCCAATCCTCCCCGCCCCCCCACCCCTCACGAAAGTTGTAAAGTTCGTTTTCAACATAACGACTTGTACATCTCATTGTTGCAATTGGTCCACCTGTATCCCTATTTAAACGATTTGTTTTTCCCTTTCCCCTCCACAAATTATACCGACATCAAATACAGTGAAAGTAGGGTTTATAACATGGGGGAGGGAAATACAAAACAACAAAGAAATAATTTTATGAATGTGTTAAAAAACAATCGCATGAAAGAAAAAAAACATTTGAATACATATCTTGGGGTTCATTTCCCTAACCTCACCTTATCTGACCTTTTCTGCTTTACTCAGACATACACTAGTTATTGCAAATAAGGGAAACCATGGGACCTATGTTTTTTTGGGCCTGGCTTGCTTCACTTAATATAATTTTTTCCAAGCCTTTCCATTTCCAAACAAATGGGGCAATGTCATTCTTTCTGATGGAGGCATAGAATTCCATTGTGTATATATACCACATTTTCTTGATCCATTCATCTACTGAGAGGCATCTGGGTTGGTTCCATATCTTACCTATAGTAAATAATGCTGCAATAAACATAGTCGTGCTGGTAGCTTTATTGTGGTCTTGTTTGTAAACATTTGGATAAATGCCCAAAAGTGGTATTGCTGGGTCATCGGGGAGTTCTATGTGGAGTCTTCTGAGGAACCTCCATACTACTTTCCAAAGTGGTTGAACAAGTTTACACTGCACCAACAATGCAGTAAGGTTGCCTTCTGTCCATATCCCTTCAGCATCTTTTGTTATTAGAGTTCTTGATTTTAGCCATTCTAACTGGGGGGAGGTGGTATCTCAATGTTGTTTTGATTTGCATTTCTTTTATGGCTAGGGAGGCTGAGCATTTCTTCATGTGTCTATTGGCCATCCTTTTTTCCTCTTCAGAGAAGTTTCTCTTTAAGTCTTTAGCCCACTTATTTAATGGGCAGTTGTTTCTTTGAGGATTTGTTGTTGGGGATTTAATTTTTTGAGTTCAAGGTATATTTTAGATATGAGACCCTTGTCTGTTGTAAGGCTAGTGAAGATCTTCTCCCAATGCTTGGACTTTCTATTGATCTTGCTAGCTATGTCCTTTGCCAAAGAAGTGAAGGACCTCTATGATGAAAACTTTAAAAACTTGGAAAAGGAAATCAAAACAGAACTTAGAAAGTGGTAAAAACTCCCATGCTCCTGGATTGGAAAGATCAACATCATGAAAATGGCAATACTTGCCAAGGCTACTACAAATTCAATGCAATACCTATCAAAATTCCAACCTCATTCTTCAAGGATATAGAAGAGGCAATCCAAAAATTCACATGGAACAATAAAAGACCCTGAATAGCAAAAGCAATCCTCAACAGAAAGAACACTGCTGGAGGAATATCAATACCAAATTTCAAACTCTACTATAAAGCCATACTAATCAAAACAGCTTGGTACTGGCACAAGAACAGACCTCAGGACCAATGGAATAGAATTGAAAACCCAGAAATGAACCTACAGACCTATAGCCATCTAATCTTCGATAAGAGAGCTAAAAAAAAAATAGAATGGAAGAAAGACAACCTCTTCAGTAAATGGTGCTGGCAAAATTGATTAACTACTTGTAGAAAGCTAAAGCTAGATCCTTATATATCACCCTGCACCAGAATCAACTCCAAATGGGTCAAAGACCTCGGAGTCAAAGCAGACACTCTGAAAACATTACAGGATGCAATAGGAGAAACCCTAGGTCTCCTTGGCTCAGGCCGAAATTTTCTTAATAGAGACCCAGAAACACAACAAATCAAAGAAAAGTTCGACAAATGGGATTACTCTTCCTTTTCTACTTGTCTCCCATTAGTATAATTATTGGTCTTGATTTTCACTTGGAGAAGACCATTAACTTTTCTTTGTAGGTTATGCTTAATTTTGATGAAGCCAGTGGTATTATTTGTATAAACATGTCATGTGATTCTTGATATAGAGTCAAAACCTTCATTCCTGTTTTATAGGTTACTTAACATGTTTCTAAGTGTGAATTTCTATTTCAAAAAGTTGAGAAAGTATTTTGATAGAGTCATAAATACATAAGTCTGTGTTTCCACAATAATAATAATCACTCTTGTCCAATATCCAAAATTTTCTCCTTGGTATTTTCCAATGCTGGAATATGTGTCTTTAAAACTATCAAAGAGTTCACTTGTTAAAAAAGCAAAAACAAGAAAAACTGTCATACTTAAGGCTTAAGTGTTTCTTAGATCTCTTTGTATTTCAAATATGTAAACATTCTTAAAGAAACAACCATTGGAATCCATGGAGTATTTTGATGTGCTTTTCATTATGTGTTACATTTATTGATGTTATTAGTTAATGAGCTGATTAATGTACTACAAGAAGCCAAGTTCCTTCTACAAAGTGCCATAAGTAATATCTGAATCCAAGCTAGCACATACCAAAGACTACAGAGACATTCCATAAACTGCAACTGGGATACTACTAGTTTCAGTGAAGGACCATTATGGATGTCAACCAGGACACGATTCTTTCTTCTTTTAAAGACAAATAGGTACAACAAGCTGACAGTACTGTGAAAGTTCCAGCATAGGAGCTATTTTATGCATGCTGTTAATTAAAAAGTAAAACAAAACAAAATACAAGAAAGTAATGCAGCGACAATATTTTCTTCTGTCTATCCTCTCACTGAAATGTTTGCCTGCTTTTTAAGTGTTTATGGTAGAAGAAAAAAAATTATTCTTCCTGCATTCCCATGAAAACAAACTTAATAATTGGATTTTATCACTGTCAAATCTGTCTGTTTCTGAAAAGATCACAGAAAGAGACAGAAATGTCCCCTTTTGAAGAGATTGTCACATAGTGACCATTAAGCATGGCTTTGGCAAACATCATTGCCAACCCCTTTTGTTTTGGAAGAATTCCAAAACAGGCACTTGAAAAAAATTCCCTTCAAATTATTTCAATTTGTTAGCACTCTGAAATTTCACCTCATTACTTTGAAAACTAAGCAATTAATTAATAAAGAGATTTGTAAGAAGAAATGAGCCCTTCCTGATTTTGGCAAAGTCCCAAAGCAACATAGGCTAGTTGTGTTAAGAATTACAGCAGGGGTGTAAGGAAATTAAGTCAGTTTAAGCCATTACAAGTTATTATACCCTAAGTAATGAGGGCCAGTGTAGGCTTCCCATTAAGGCTGACACATGAGGCTGTGCCACTTGCCACTATACAAAGACGCCTGGCTGAGAACCTGCAAAAAGAGGCCCAAATAGGTCCATAAGATTCTTAACTTTGTGTTCTAAAATGTACTGCACCCTCTGGGAGCATGGACGTATTCTCTATTTCATCTGCCCAAACAGGATGCATTTTTTTTCTGTGATAAAAGGGCTTTGTATATGCTGAAAGTGGGTCCTAACTTAGCTTCCCCAACAACAAGACAACATTGAAATCAGAGTAAGGTATAATGTCTCATCCCTTTTACCTGAAGTTCTAGGGAGGCAGAGATTGGAAAGATTATGGCTCAAGGCAAGTTTGGACAAACAATGACCAGACCCTATATGAAAAAAATGCCTGACAAACATTGCCCCAACATGCCAAAAGGGAAGAGGAGGAGAGGAAATGGGGAGGGAAATACCAAACAAGTTACAAAGATACCTGTCGAGTTTGCTCCAGTTTATTTTGGCGAACCAAATCTCATAAAAATTAGCACAGACAATGATTGAAAGTAAGAATATGGGGGAAATGTGTGGCGATATTAGGAGTTCTTATTAATTTATATATGGGCTAAGGAAAAAGTTAAGCAATGAATATCGGAGTAGAAACATTGCCAAGTCCCTCCCACTATCAGCTGGGCCATTATACTGTGAATTGACTTCCTTTCATACTTGAGTTTGTTATCCATTGGTCCATCCTTATCCTCTGCACTTGTTTTAAATTTCTGATGCCCACGGCTTGTGATTACCTGGTGACTGATTAAAATAAAATGTTAAATTGAATTTCTTATGCATAATGTAGTCATTTAATGTGTGTATGCATTCTCATTCACAAATACACTACACAAACATGGTTTATATATTGACATATAATCATGTGCAAATGTATTTGTATATGTATGCATATGTGGTTATATGTATCTAGAGTATATGTTTCTCTTGGTATTTGTGCTTAGCTTTTCTCTAAGTAGAAACTGATTGTAGAAAAAATTATGTTCATAGTAATACAATGACTTTTCAGTACCTCATTAAGAGTTATCCTTGAAAAAATTAGTCAAATTGTGTTTATTGTGGAAATTTGTAGAACATAATTTTAATATATGGATCTTGATGTGTGTGCCAATTTGCTTCCATTGGCAAAAATATAGACTGGTAATTTCCTCAATCATAGAAAAAAGTGTATTTAAAATGTGATATGTATTTTGAGAAAAATTTAATATTAACTTTAGTGGAAATTAACTATAGCTAATTATAATTATAGAAGGCCAAAACAATGCTTAAAAACCACCTTTGATGACCACAATCTTACTAGCCTATTAAGGGGTATCTGGCCATAAACAAACTACTAAAAGAAAAGCAAACTAAGTTTTATCTCAGCTATTAGGATGAATCATAATTTAGTGTTGTCAACATGCATTGCTCTAATTTTTCTAATTGTGATTTTGTGAATCTCATTGTCTGAATGTGTTGTATAATATGCTGCATTCCCATATTTTTCATTGGCAAGAAATAGTGCATTTATTTTTTAACCTCAGGCAAAATATTTATGTACTGAAGTCACATGAATTTTGTTCTATGAAAATAATAAAATAATATGTCAATCTGTTAATATCAAAATTTTGAGGGACTTTATGGATGAATCAAACAATATCCAAATACAAAATTCTACCCAACCATGCATAAGCTAAACTTGCTAGATTCATTGGTGAGTGTTAAATGTCAACTGTGATGGATATTTATACAAAAAACGAAGAAAAGGTGGAACAGTGGCATTATGGATCAAAGTTTTTCCAAGTGACATTGATATGTTATGACAGATAACAGAAATAGCAAAATATTTTATGAGAGATTATAAAGTTAAGCAAATAAGAGAAGGAATTTGCACCATGATCATTAGTCAACCACCTGAAGGATAACACAGTTATTTGTTCATTAATAAAAAATATTTGTCAATTGTATAGAACATTACTTTCCAAACAGGTTACCAAAAGACCCATGGGTGACCCTGGAGAGAAAGTACTGTTTCAAAAAAGTAACCATTCTGTAAATTTAGTTAATTATTTAGAAGAGAAATGATTCACTTTTTTACAATCCAGTGGACAAAATTTCTAATTATAGCTGTCTCTTAAGTTGAAGTGATTTCACCCCTTTATAAAGAATATAAAAAAATTATAAAATAGGAATTCTATGTAAATACTACAGCCACATATGATTCTAAGCTCATGATGTTCAGGTTTCTGTGTACAAATATTTGATTACAATAATAATATTATCCTTATTATTATCCATAATTTTACTGTGACTAGAAAAAAACAACATCTGGAGGATAAATTAAATGTTTACTGATAATATTTATCTGAGAAACTTCTTCTCTTTTAATGAGCAGTGCCGCTCAAATGTCCCTGTCATATTTGCTAATAAAGTCACACTTACTGGTAAAATTCCCACATAGGTACCTGTACATATGTTCAAGTGGATGACAGCAGTTACTTGTCATCATTTCAGAAAAAATACTTTCTATTTCTTTAGTTGGTTGGATTTTGTTTTTGTCGGTCATGGGGCTTGAACTCTGGGCCTGAGCACTGTCCCTCAGCTATTCAGCTCTAGGCGAGGGCTCTACCACTTGAGCCACAACACCATTTCTGGTGTTTTATTGGAGATAGGAGTTTCACGGCTTTTCTTGCCCGGGCTGGCTTTGAACCATGATCCTCAGATCTCAGGCTCCTGAGCAGCTAGCATGACAGACATGAGCCCCCAGAGCCCGGCTAAAACTTTCTATTTCTAAGAGCTGCTAGTATTACCCAATAGCCTGTGCATTAGTCAGTCACAGTATTTAAGAGGGCACCGGTGACCCATAAATAATTTTTAAATGATTCAGATACGTTTATCAACGGATCCCATATTCCTTTTACTCTGAGAATAACCCCTTTGAGTCACATATTCAGAGGCATCAAGGATAATGCAAACTCATTTTCCATGATTATACAAGTCACTGTGAGTAAGTTGGCGTGGGAAGACAGCAGGCTGAGCATATGAATTGCTTAAAATCATTCCCACCAAGGTAGTGTCAAAAGCAAGCCAGGTTCTTTTCTAAGATAACAATGATAGACTCTTATCTGGTTATAGGAATGGAGCAGGAACTTAATGAAACAAGTCAGTTTTCCAAATGCTTTTCTCTTTTGCTAAACATATATTATGACAGATTTAGATAGTGATGAGATTCATACCCTCCCAAACAGTCAAGTATGCTATCAGTTTCATGGATCTCCTAGAAGCTTTATAGTCTTTTATGACCCAGGCAAAATAAAGTGTTTCATTATATCTGTTCATTGGATCAGTCAACGTAAGTAACAGCAGCTTTGACAAGGAACCTTGAGAAAGGCTGCTTAACGCAGAGTCTGCTGCGTGAGCTATCAAAATCAAAGCAGTGATCACCATTTCTTCCTTAAAAGAAGTACTGCTTCTGTTTGTGTCACCTGTTCGAGTTGTGGAGATGTGTCAGGTAGTTTAAGCTGATGGTAACAATTGAGAGCATACCCAGAGACCCTTGACCATAGAATGCTACTGGAAAAAAATACATAGGGAAAAGAACAACAATTTGTGAATGGGCTGCTTCTTAGTCACACCTATGACATGGGAAGGAACTACATTTTAACTTTGAGATATTCTTCATGAAATGTATCAGCAAAAATGATCTTTTAACCTATAATTTTCTTTTCCTTTTTCCTTTTCTTCTTATCTTTTTGTTTCCTTTCTTTCTTTCTTGGTACTGGGAATGAACATCACTGCCTCATACAGATAGGCAAATATCATGATATCATATGAATCATGTTTCCAAGTCCTCTTCTTTTGAAATAGTGCCAAGTATTGTACTGTAGTCACCTATATATATGCCTCCCAGGTAGCTGGGGTTAGAAGCATACGCCATCATATACAGTTTTACACTTATTCTTAATGCCATTATAATTAATACTATAAATTATTTGTGGAAAAATTAATCTTCAGGTTTACATTATCCAAAATCAAACAGATGGCTATAAGGAAAATGGATGCTATTATAAAATGTCAACCTATTATATAAATTCTGAAAGTAATTCATGGCAAAAGAATATGGTATAAATTTACTACCAGTAAACTCATTCTGTAACAGTTCTAAGTTGATAGATTCAAGAGACGTAATATTAATTATATGTGCAGATATTTTTGTAAATGAGTTATTCTATCCTTTATTTATCAGTCAATACACAGGCAATAAAATAGAGCAGTGTCACAGGGGAGGCTGTTATAGAAACAAATAATAAATAATCAGAAAAGGTTTTGCATACAAAATGTATGCAAAGCCAAGATCCAGTGGCTCCCTTCTATAATCCTTTGTTTTTTTCTGAATTTTAAAGATGATAAACCTACGTGTAAGTTTTGAGTATTTTGCCTTTGTGGCATTTTCTTAGCTTCCATTATCTGTAATTTGAAGCCATATTTTAATTTTGGGAAAATATATTAATTTCACTTTTTTGTTTTCTTCCTTAATTTTAGGGAAAAATCTATGGTCATTTCTTAACTTTGATAACAATATTACAATTTTAAATTTCTTTCTTTGTAATTTTGGGAAATCTAATATGGTTCCACATTTTCTTTCTTTCTTCTTCTCTCCATCTCTCTGTCTCTGTTTCTGTCTCTACCTGTCTCTGTCTCTCTCTTCTTGTGGCCCCATTTATGTATTCATTATAAATTTAACAGCTGTCTTTCAATTACTGGTTATTCAATTCTGTTGCTAGATATTTTTTCTGCTTGATTTTTAGTTTTGGCTGTTTCTATTTAGATTATTTTAAAACTAAGAGATCCTCTCCTCAAGTTTGTGGAATCTACTAATAAATCCATCAAAGACAGTCACCATTTCTGTGTAGTATTATTTATTTCTGCCATTTATTTTTGGTTCGTAGAGTTTCCATCTGTCTGTTTACATCTGCCATCTGTTCTTACATGCTGTCTACTTTATCCATTAGAACCCTTAGTGTATTACTCACACTTGTTTTAAACTCTCAGGCTGATACTTTCAACATCTTTGCCCTAGTTGAGTATGACATGATTCCAATGCCTTTGTTATACCTTCAAACTTTGCTTCTTGGATTTTAGTATGCATTGTTATCTTTCCTCCATAGTTGGAAACAACAGAAAAGCTAAGACAAACTATTACACATTGGTCTTCATAACTCCTGGTAAGGTACGAAGAGAAGGAGAAGCATGCTATATTCCTCTGATGAGATTTTGCACTTCTCTTGAGCCTTTGTCTCTGGGCTATGAACTTCAGATGCTTTTCAATGCACACCTTACTTGGATAAGACAGAATGATCACAATGCATTGGAACTTAGTATAATCCTTCCCCCAGATCAGTAAGGCTCTGATAAAATCACAACACCTTACAATCTTTTTTTTTGTCAGTTCTGGGGCTTGACCGCAGGGTTTGGGCACTGTCCTTGAGCCTATCTCTGCTCAAGGCTAGCACTCTACCACTTGAGCCAGAGCACCACTTCTGGCATTTTCTGTCTAGCTGAGGAATAGAACCCAGGGCCTCATGCATGCAAGGCAAGCACTCTATCACTGAGCCACATTCCCAGCCCCCACCTTAGAATCTTTATAAATAATTTCTCCTCAGAGAAAGTCTGGCCAAGAAAAAAATGTTTTGATATATTCCAAAATCATCCCAGTCCCATTTGCACCTGCCAGATACATGACATTTTTCTCCAATATTCACTGTGAGAATCTATTGTGCCCTTGGAGCTAAAAAAGGAGCTCACAAAAGGACTGGTGAGAGGTGGTCTTCTGATTACTGGATTTTTCTAGAAGCTTAACTTCTCACATTAGTCCAAACTGTTTCCAGTAATATCTCAATAGTAGTTTTGGTTTCTCTACATTGATACTGGTTTCCATTAAGGTTTCATATTACAAGTTTTGCTACAATCACTGTCTCTATTAAGTTCTTCTCTCTAGTCCTACTTGCTAGTTTATCCAGTACAGATGGCAGTTGTTGATTTTGTGTCCTCATTTCTCTGCAAGGCCCAATAAAAGTTGTTGATTTTTCAGCTATTCTTTTTTTTATTCTTGGGCAATGAAATAGAGAATTCCTAGCTTCTGATATCTCAGACTGAATGTCTGTGTCAATCCAAAATAAGCTTGAAGTTTGACCATACTAATGCTAACAAAGAAATGATTTTCCAAGTACTCTGTATCTCATCACTTAACAGATAATCTGAACTGATTTTTTTTAACAACAAACTAGTAGATAACTAGTGTCATCTTCATTTTATAAGGGAAGGTATTCAAATTGAGGGAAATTAAATATCTAGACAAGAGTTGTTCAGATAGTGTCAAAATCGAACTTGAATCCAGGACAAAAAACCTGAATGTTATGTAAGCTTGAACTGTGCAAGAGCAAGAGTGAGAACAGAATTAAAGAGAGAGAAAGATGGAGTGAGAAGATCCCCAAGATAAAGAAAAGGGAGAATTAAAGTATCTTCATACTCTAGATTTTTCCATATTAGAAGTATTGAGGATTGATTTTAGGGTCTTACATCTTATACACAGGTCATCTAGCACTTGAATCACATGCCCAGTCCCTTTTATGTGTTGACATTTAGGGACGGTTCTCTTTATGCCTGGCCTTCCTTCTGCTGCATTCCTTCAACATTTATTCTCTTTGGTTACTGTGGGATGGTAGTTATGCTATGAATGGCTGTGCCCAGCTATTGTGCTTTCTCTGTAGCTATGATAACAAGCATATGCATTGCACTCAGACTTTGTTATGTCCAGGTTGGCCCTGAACTTATATCCTTCCCACAAAGTTAGGATTACAAGCTTAAACTATCACACCCACCTACCTTCCTATTGTTTTTCAGGTTTTTTTGCTCTCGAAAACTGACTTTGATATGTGAGACTGAAAATAATGCAAAAAGGGTTTGACAATCAAAAATGCATTTCACATTATTGACAGCAAGTATATTCTCTTTTACTCTGTTTTTATTTTTTAAAAATTCTGTCATAGAGAGTATTTTATTTGCCAAATAGCTGATTTCGATTACTTTTTTAAAGATTTATTTATTTTTGTGAAAATACCATACAAAGGGGTTACCATTTATGACAGACCAATAGCCAATATTATACTTAATGGGGAAAAG
>NW_012267217.1:19221898-19396860 GCF_000151885.1 Dipodomys ordii
TAAGCCAAGAGCGAAGAGACAAACGGTACATGGTCTCCCTGATAAGTGGATGCTAAATCCAAAATGTTAGGTGATACGACAAAACTAACAGGACTGAAGAAACAAAGAACTCCTGCTCATCTGGTTGAACCACTACTAAATATCCCCATGCTGCTGATCACATGTATGGTGTATAACATGTGAACACTGTTATATATTACAGACTGTGATAGACAATTTGCTCCAGGAAAGTTAGAATGAACTTGTGACTTAGAAATTATGTAATCACTTAATCACAATAAAAAGAAAAGAACTTCGGGGAAGGGAGGGAGGGAGGGGATGGTAGGGGGAAAAATAAAAAAAAAATAAATAAAAATGCATTTCACATTATTGACAGCAAGTATATTCTCTTTTACTCTGTTTTTATTTTTTTAAAAATTCTGTCATAGAGAGTATTTTATTTGCCAAATAGCTGATTTCGATTACTTTTTTAAAGATTTATTTATTTTTTGTGAAAATACCATACAAAGGGGTTACAATTACATGAGCAAGGTAATGAGTAGATTTCTTATCAAGCATTGATGCCACCTCTGTTTCCCCTTCCCATCCCTTCTCATCCCCCCCATGCACCGACCCCACGCGAAAGTTGTAAAGTTCGTTGTTTGACATAGCATCTTGTACAGCTCATTGTTGCAATGGGTCCACCTGTATCCCTATTTAAACAACTTTTTCTTACCTTCCACTCCACAAATTATACCAACATCAACTACAGTGAAAATGGGTTATACCGTGGTGGAGGGACATACAAAGCAACAAAGAAATCATCTTATAAATATATTAGAAACAATAGCAAGAAAAAAACAATTGAGTCCTTATATTGGGGTTCATTTTGCCTAAAATCAACTTATCTGACCGTTTCTGCTTGTCTCAGACATATACTAGTTATTGCAAATAAGGGAAACCATGGACCTTACGTTTCTTTGGGTCTGACTTACTTCACTTAATATAAATTTTTTCAAGTCTTTCCATTTCCTAACAAATGGGGCAATGTCATTCTTTCTGATGGATGCATAGAATTTCATTGTGTATATATACAACATTTTCTTGATCCATTCATCTACTGAGGGTCATGTGGGTTGGTTCCATATTTTAGCTATGGTAAATAATGCTGCAACAAACATAGTTGTGCTGGTAGCTTTAGTGTGGTCTTGTTTGTGATCATTTGGGTAAATGCCCCAAAGTAGGATTGCTGGGTCATAGGGGAGCTCTAAGGGGAGTCTTTTGAGGAACCTCCATACTACTTTCCAAAGTGTTTGAACAAGTCCTACCAAAAATATTCCATCCTCCTGGATTAGAAGGATCAGCATCATGAAAACGGCAACACTTCCCAAGGCTATCTACAAATTCAATGCAATACCTATCAATATTCCAACCTCATTCTTCAAGGAAATAGAAGAGACAATCCAAAAATTCATATGGAACAATAAAAGACCCCAAAGAGCAAAAACAATCCTTTACAGAAAGAACAGTGCTGGAGGAATATCAGTACTAAATTTCAAACTCTACTACAAAGCCATAATAAACAAAACAGCTTGATACTGGCACATGAACAGACTTAAGAACCAATGGAATAGAATTGAAAACCCAAAAATGAACCCACAGACCTATAGCTAAAAAAATAGAATGGAAGAAAGAGAGCCTCTTCAGTAAATGGTGCTGGCAAAATTGGTTAATCACTTGTAGAAAACTAAAGCTAGATCCTTCTATATCACCCTGCACCAGAATCCAAATGGATCAAAGACCTTGGAGTCAAAGCAGATACTCTGAAAATATTACAGAACGGAATAGGAGAAACCCTGGGTCTCCTTGGTACAGGCAGAAATTTTCTTAATAGAAACCCAGAAACACAACAAATCAAAGAAAGGTTGGACAAATGGGATTGCATGAAGTTGCAGAGCTTCTGCAGGGCAAACGACATAGCTAGCAAGAGCAATAGAAAGCCCACAGATTGCAAGATCTTCACTATCTTCACTAGCCATACAACAGACAAGGGTCTCATATCTACAATATACCTGGATCTCAAAAAATTAAATCCCCCAACAACAAATATTCAAAGAAACACCTGCCCGATAAATAAGTGGGCTGAAGACTTAAGAGAAACTTCTCTGAAGAGGAAATAAGAATGGCCAATAGACACATCAAGAAATGCTCAACCTCCCTAGCCATAAAAGAAATGCAAATCAAAACAACATTGAGATATTACCTCTCCCTAGTTAGAATGGCTATAATCAAGAATGCTAATAACAACAGATTCTGGAAGGGATGTGGGTAGAAGGGAACCCTACTGCATTTTTTTAATTTTTTTAAAATTTTTTCATGTACTTGTAAAAGGAGTTGCCATCCACTGAAGCAGTTTATGAAAATGGTGTATCTTTGTCAATGTCACCCCTTTCGACATTCTCATCCACTACTCAAAATCCACCCCTTCCCTTATGTATCTTATTTTATGTTATGTATTGGGTATTTTGCCATTTAGCAAAGAAGTTTGTGTGTACAATGCATTTTGATCTATATCCCACTTCAAAATCTTCACCCTCTTTCAACCTACCCTTTCCCTTACATTGTTCAATTCTGTGTTAGATATACTGAATTCTTGCCTAAATTTTTGACGCTTTCCCCTTTCATTCTTCTATCCCTCTCCCCTTGGCCCATTCTCCCCTCTTATAAATACCCATTTTCTGATATCTGATATATCTATCTATCTATCTACATATATATATATATATATTGTTGGGCTTTGACTTAAATTCTTTAAATACTCATACTATTTGCTTTCTTTCATTTTCTTTTTCTTTTTTGGTCAGTCATGGGGCTTGAACTCTGGGCTTGGGCACTATCCTTCAGTTCTTCAGCTCAAGCCCAGAGCTCCACCTCTTGAGCAACAGCACCACTTCTGGTTTTCTAGTGGTTTATTGGAGATAAGAGATTTTTCTGCCAGGGTTGGCTTTGAACTGTGATCCTCAGATCTCAGCCTCCTGAGTAGCTAGGATTACAGGTGTGAGCCACAGGCACCAGGCTTATTTGCATTCTTTATAGAGCTCATTGCACTTCAGTTATTTCATTTGTAACCCTTGTTTATCAACCGTGTTTACTTGTAGATTTGTAGGCACATTCTAGCTGCCACAAAGGATGGAAACTGTGCAACCTTTGGCTTACTTACATAAAATAATATTTTTCCAAGTTTTTCCATTTCCTTACAAATGTTGCAGTATATTTTGATAATTCTAAGCAAAATTTTGTCTCCTGGTGAAAATCAACTTGTTGTGATTGGTACTAGATATCTGGGAAACTTTGAAGTATGTTTTATCTCAGTAGGTGTGAAAGAACAATGAGGCATTTCATATTTTGAATTAGATATTCTATTGTCCCAGTGATATATAATCTTATCAACAGGAATAAGGATAAGAGGAGGTGGCTGTCCTCTATGCCTGGCTGGTTTAACGTTGGGCAGAGCTGGTATTTTATCACCACTCTAAAAAGGTGTCATCATCTAGGTGTAGAAGAATTACTCAGGTAAACTTCAGTCCAGTTAAGGCTAAGAGACTTGCACATTCTATAAATCAATCAATAAGTCTTTACCATTCCTTTAGCTTCTCCTTGAGTTGAAAAAAAATTAAAAGCAATATGCTCAGGTGCAATGAAAGGAGGCAGTTGACTGATGATAGTGGATCCAGTTCTCACCAATAAATTTTATCTTGACTTATTTCATAATGCTTTTTCTTCCCATGTGTATTTATTGACAGTTGCATACAGCCATTGCTCTGGTTATCATCAAAGCACTGAATATATTAAGAAAACTATCTCAGACCAGCAGGATTCTAAATCTTGAAAAAAAGGTCTTGTTGAGGGAAGAGAACGTTTTTGAACCTAAGCGTCTGCTGTCAATGCATTGATAACAAGTAGAAATACACCTCACTTTAATTTTATGAAACAGTAGTCATTGTTATTCTAATGAAGACCGATTTAACCCGACGGCAAAGAAAGTATCAAGGAAAGTAGAAAATAGAAGTTACTAAACAATTTACAGTTAGCTAAAATGAAAACAATTCATTTGAATAAAGCAATTCAGCACTTGTTGAAAAGTGCTCTTTAAGGGAAAGTAAATTAATAACTGTGTCTATGTAAGACAGCATTATTTGCTACATTTTACACTAAGCCTTTACATTTTTCTTTTACAGAAGTATGGCTAATAAACAATGAATAATACTTAATAAGAATGAAAGTATTAGAAATGAGATGATAATTTAAATCGATATCTCTGAAGCACTAGTTGATGTATATTTTAGCACTTATCATATCATATAGTAGCTTCAAATGTGTTTGGGTGTATAATTGTTATGGTGTATGTGGAAGAATTATTTTATAGTTCTGTTATTGAGTGGTGGGCTTACTTCCAAATATTCAAGGTAAAGTCTATAACTCATTCATACTTATTTGATAGAACTGTCATTACCAAATATTATATTACAGTCTGAGTGTCTTAAAACCCCAAAATGTATTCTTTTTCTTTTCCTCTTCTTTTTTCTTCCTTTCAATTTTTCTTCTTTAGTCCCTTTTCTTTATATTATTTTCTATCTTGTTCTTTTGTAATTATCTTTTTTTTAACCGTGGCTCAAACTCGGGTCCTCACACTTGCTTCTCTTATTTGCTTAGTTTGAAATTCTCTTCCTTTAAAACCGTGTAAGATGTATCCACATGTATATCTTCATAAGGGTTGAGAAAGGGTACACAAATTGAAGGAAAAAGAGAGAAAGTACATCAGTGGAGCTCACTGGACTGAACTGGAAAATGAACTACACAACTTGTGTGGATTCAGGAGGGAAGGGCTGGGAGAATAAGGGAACAGAAGATACTGTACAAAAGGAAATGTACTCGTTATCTGACTCTTGCAATTGTAATCTCTCTGTGCATCACCTCTACAATAGCAATAAATTAAACTAATAATAAATAAAACTGTGTAGCACAATTAAATTTGTAGAATATGTGGGTAGAGGAACTTCAAACTAAATATTTCATATATTATTAAAAAAGTTTTAAAATTGCATTGAGGTAACCCAGTTATCTCCATTATTTGAAGTGACCAACGACTAACTACAAAAACACTACTATTTCCCCTCTCCCAAAATTGAACATTTTATTACAAGAAAATTAAATTTTTTACATATGGAGAATATGATCCTCATATTTCAGCCTACTGAGTAGTTAGAAGTACAAGCATGAGCCACCAGCTCTGAAAACACAGCCTTTTAATCAACATAGAATCCAGTACCACCCACATCATCTCCTCCAGGAAGTAAGTCCTCTTTTATCTAACACATACACACTTTGGATGCTACCTGCCTGACAGTCACTTAGTAAATGTCTCAATTATGCAGTCAACTGTCAAAATATTGTTATACTTGGCTTCTAGTAACACTTCTGCTACTTACTAATGACCCTAAAGTTCAAGCATCATCACTCAATTCAGATATGCCAGAGAGACGCTGTAACTTCCTCCACTGAAAATGTGAAAAAATATTTTAATTATAAGAAAAACAAATGTATGTTCTCTTTGCTGACATCCACAGTAAGAATGACTCTCCTTTTCATGAAATTGTGAAGACTAATAAAAGCAATTTCAATAGCATAAGCCTATGCTATTGAAACTCAATAGCACATTCAGATCAATTTTAATGCTCTATTTTGCTATAATCTATTTTATTGTTGGTAGCTTGTTCTTGTACCTCATTTATCATTTAAATTTTGTCATAGGTATGAGTACCAGGAAGAAATTTAGCAAATATGTATTCTTATTTTTACATGTATTTTTGAGGCATCCATCTGGAATCTTGGAGTAATGGGAAATCTATGAGTAATGGGAAACTATTGAAATTGTCTTTGTAAAACTTCATTTTCTTTTTTTTTTTTAGGTCCAAGATCAGGACTCAAACTCAGTACCTTTTACTCATTGACTGGAGCTCTACCAAGTGAGCCACACCACCAACCCTTCAAATGTCCTAGATGCAACAGCAGTATTAGTACATCCCATTTTGATCAATGTCACTCAACGCTTTCATCATTCTCTCCATCTCTCCTAACCCCCCTACTCCCTGTGAGTCCATTTCACACACATACACACATACTTAATATAATGAGTGCACTTTTCTACCCTTCCTGACACAATTCATGTACCTTCCTCATCTTTTAAAAATTATCATAAAAGTTATATACAGTGGTGTTACAGTTATATAACGAATGAATATATTTCTTCTTGAATAATGTTATTCCTTCCCTCATTTTCTCCCAAGTCAAACCCCCAACTCCCTTTCCTCCCCAAAATAGTTCCAAAATAGTGTCTAGTGAATATTGCTGACGCTTGGTCGCACCATTTCTGTGATTCCCCTTCCCCTCCTCAAATCAGATCCGCATATACAAGACAAAGGGTACAGATATCAAAAGCAGTGAAAAATATGAATAAGCCAAAGGAGAAAAAAAGAATTGCACTAAAGAACCACACTAGTACACTTAAAAAACTCTTGTTTCCTTTCTTGGAGTTAATTTCAATAGCCATCATATTATATGGTCATATGAACATAGCTGTTGAGCCATTGTGATCCTCTTCTAAGACTATCCTAGACATATTCTAGTTATTGCAAATGAGGGAAACCATGCAACTTATTTTTTGGGGGGGTCTGGCTTAGTTTGCTCAATATAATTTTTTCCAAGTCTTTCCATCTCCTTACAAAAGGGCCAATGCCATTCTTTCTGATGGACGCATAGAATTCCTTCATGTATATATACCACAGTTTCCTGAGCTGCTCATCTCCTGAGGGGCATCTGGGCTGATTCAATATCTTAGCTATGGTAAATACCTCCCTCCTTTTGTCCTCACTCCCTGCAACTGACCAAAGTTTCAGCATCCCGGTATTCATTTTGTAACTCAACATAAATTGTTTAAAGAGACTACTAGTTTGTAATCCTGCCCTGCATATATCATACTTTAGTTAATATGTATGTGTGTATATACTGTAGAATATATATACTAAATATATATATATATATACTATATATAGTATACATACTATGTTATATATTAATAAAGTATTTATATATACTGTATATATTATATATACTAAAGTAAATATATTTTAGCTTATATATATATATATATATATATATATTGACCTTGCACTAATTCTTTGTAATATCATCACATGTGTAAATTAAGTATTTCTCTTTAAACTCAAATCTGGACATTAATATATATACAAACCTTTGGAAGGCTCTTCATTGTTTAGGGAGACAATACTAGACTATGTTTTCAGGAACACAATGCACTCAATCATTCATTTTTGTCTCTAGTCTCAATTCCCAAGTATATCTCAAATTAAGACTTAGAAGCAAAGAAAAACTCTTCACAACTGCTCTCATGAAATTTCCTCTACTTTATGTTTTTACTGATAATTGAATCTCTACAGATGTTTTAAACTCAAATGCTTCTATCTTAGATATATAGTCAATAGAAAAAATTATAACTTCTTATCTTTTGTGCATATCAAAACTTACTCATAATGCTCTGCATTTGCCCCGTGTCTTATGTTATGCATATGAATATATTTATTTCCACTTGTGTATGAAAAGCCAGCACTTAAAGAGGGAAGCTGTGTTTTCATAATTCTTAAGCAAATCTTTCCTCTTATCCTTATCTCTTGATCTCCTTCCTTGAATATGATGTGTGCATTCATTGAGTATTGGCTAAGTTTGAATGATAAAACTTTAAATAACTTTATGAAATTTGCTTACCAATTTGATTTTTAAATTCTTACTGTTTATTCTTGTTTATTTAGTCATTACTTATAATAAAGCGAGGCCTACTGATGTACTTTTGTAGTGACTAAATTGAGTAGATAGCTAAGTAATTCCAAGTTTAATAGGCTATTAACATTATTAATATTTTTAATGACAATGACACCATCTGTATGGATCTTCCTCACCATCAGTGAAAGAAAAAACCCAAATGACATCAGTGTAACAGGACCTTTAAGCTCACACCTGACATGAGTCTGGAACGCAGTGAGAAATACAATTTTTCATGAGCTTGTCTTATATCAGGCAATTATTTTAGATATAAGTGATACTCTATGCATAGGTACTATTTTTATTCCATTTGCCCTTGGAAAAACAATATATAAAAAGTTTAAAGAATTTTCCTAGTGTCAAAGCTCCTCTTCCCACTAAGAAGACCTATTTTCTTGCACTCAGAAACCACTTGCCAAAGGAAAATAAAGAAAGGACAAGGGGACTATTAAAATAGAGAAAACTATCTATGTAGAAGTTGAACTAAAATATTCTGACTATGGTTGAATGAGTCAGAAAATGCAAAAGACAGCCAGGCACCGGTGGCTCACACCTATAATCCTAGCTACTCAGGAGACTGAGATCTGAGGATTACTGTTCAAAGCCGGCCCTGGCAGGAAAGTCCGTGAGACTCTTACCTTCAATAAGCCACTAGGAAACCGGGAGTGGCACTGTAGCTCAAGCAGTAGAGAGCTCACCTTGAGATGAAGAGCTCAGGGTAGCACCCAAGCCCAGAATTCATGCCCACGACCGACCAAAAACAAAAAGAAAGAAAATGCAAAAGGCAATTTTTATAATTAGAAAAGTGTGGTTATTAGTTGATGGGCTCATGTCCTTCAAATCCTTCTTGTCCTTATAGAGAAAATGACTTCTCTTATAAAATATAAAGTGCATTTTTAACATCTGCATTTCAAAATATGAATCTCTACTATCTATTTGCATATTAGAAGTAGTAGTCTCAGATGCAGTCAAGGCCCACTTTTCATTATACTCGGACATGGCTATTCCTCAACAGTCCTCACCATGAAGAAAATGACACTTTTTTTTTTTACTTTAAATTAACCAGACTCCCAAGTACAAAATGTTATGATTACATTGAGAGGGAGCCTTAGAATCAAATTGGTTCCATGATATACATAGTTATTGATTCTCCTTTTCAGTAGCTCCTTTTACATATCTTTAATTCTTAACCCTTAACTGATAAAAAGTAATAGTCTATTTCCTCTGCCCTATCTCTGTCTTATTACTAAGTCTAATATACTCTTTTCTGATTTGGCCAGAGAAGATAGGCTATCAAATTGTCATGCAGATAGTATTTCAGATGTAATGAAAAATTTAAAACTAATTCCTTAAGGGTCTAGATTCTCTGTAAGAATAGACAATTTAAGCAGAACTATGTTTACTGTAGCTCCTGATGTCAATAGCTAAAACAAAGCACTGCTCTGTCCACTGTAAAAGGGAATTTCTTCAGCCAGGGCTAGTGTCTCCCAGAACACTAATACAGTGGTTTTTGCCATATATCATCTGTTTGTACGACTATTTTGTTTCAACACAAGAATTCTTCTTAAGTACCTAGGTCACAATTGACTAGGATGTCCTTCCCTTAAGTTTTAGGCATATATTTCATTATTATGGTCCCTGAATCTGTTTCTTATCAGAACATTTAGTTTTAGAAAACTTAAAATTATATTTCCCTCCTCTTGAGTGCTGTTTATCTTTCCTTCTCAATTTTAAAACTCATAGATTTCTTTCTATAGTACCTGAATTTTATGCTTTCCAAATGTAATCAGCAAGGAAGATGTTACTCTAATCCCTTATAGTATCTGTAAGTGAGTTAGGCCGTTAAAACTTCAGTGTAACTAATTGGTAAACACAGATGACCAAATCACATTGATCAACCTTCTCAGAATCCTCCAGTATTTTTATTTTACTTACTGTAGTGCAAAAACTCTTTCACCTTTTGTTCCCACAAAGTTGTTGAATCTCTCACTCTTGTTGCAATAGCCTCAACCCCTCTCAAAACAGTTTCTTCAGGAAACTCTCCTCTGGCTGTTTAAATATGTCCATTGTATTCTGTTTCTTTGACACTGTCAAATAAGGAAAAACAAAAATGGATCAGCATTCTAAATATTTTATGGAAAATGGAAGAAAGTGTACTTTTCATGAAAATAAAAAAAATATTTCTGCCTAGGCATACATCTGCATTCCCATTGAACTTGTGTGGAGAAAGTTTAACCCCAGGCTGCTTTGCTCATTTAGGTGCCAGCCTCACTCTACTGGTATTTGAATTTGTGACCTCTGGTTTATATTTTTACAAAAGCCAGAAGGAGGTTATTTTCAAGTAGCTTATGCTTTAGGCCCTGAAAGGCCCCTGAGGCAAAGAAACACAAAGGCCTTCTAAGAACAGAAAGAAAAATGCAGAGCATAAAACACGGTGAACTCTCATTCTTTCTGATTGTTCTTAGGCAGAGAAAACAAAACACAAATGAATTTTCCAGTAAATTATCTTGCCACACATTATTAGTGAAGTGTCATGTTTCTTGCTCACCTTCCTCATTTCTGTCCCCATTTGTGAATAATTTACCAAGAGAAATGCATTAGTAGCTTTCTTTCTATTTTGTAGGGTTTTTTTTCTAATGAAGTTAGAGGACACCTTTTTTTGTAAATTTTGATATGTAGGATTTAAATGACAATAAACATTCTTTAGTCTGTGAAAGTCAACTTGAAATATGTTTAAATGTACTCAGATTCTCCTCCATGGAAAGAACTAGATAAATTCTAATTCATTCCAAACTACTTGACACTTGAGCTCCTTCTGTGGTTGTTAAAATGCCTCCTGTCCTTATTGTTTATCTCTCTGGGATGCTGCATACTGCTTTCTACTAATCTGTTCTGTAATGTCATCTTAACTTACATTTGCTGCAGGTGAAGCTGTTCTTCAGGAAGGAGTCATAAATCACACAGACACTTGTTCAGGTATCATTCTCATTTTTCAACATCAGTTTACTCACTAAACTTTCTACATCGGGAATTTCTACTAATTAGAAAGTTTAAAGCTGGTGAAATAGTGCATAATATAATAATCTCATGATTTTTTTAAAATGAAACACTGGAGTTACAAATATAGGCCTGCCATTTGGTTCTCTAAGACAAAATTCTGTCACTGCTATGATTCATCCTTTCCTACAGAAGAAACTTGAAGATCATAATACAAAAGACAATCTCTCACAATGGTTGTGTTTCCCTTTTTCTTGTTGCTACTGTTGTTTGTTTATTGGGGGTTTTGGTTTTAAATCTAAGCCTTCCTTTCACAGTGAGGAAGTCTGAAAGATAGTGCCTGAAAAGTAATACAACATGATTCTGAGAGACTTGCGAAGACTGGATAGCTCTATTTTTTTATTGTGAGAATACTGTACAGAGGAGTTACAATTACATGGGCACGATAACAAGTACATTTCTTATCAAGCATTGTTGCCTCCTCATTGTTTCCCCTTCCCATCCCTTATCTCTACTCATCCTAACATTATTAATTGGTACCTGGAAACATAGGTGCAAATTCATTCATTGGGCATATAAACAATCCAGAATTCATCTACAAATAAAATCTGCTGTACTAATGTGGCTTTAAATTGTGATTGTATTGCTGTCAAGAAGAAAATTCACATTGGCAGAGCCAAGCCTGCCTAAAATAGGCTTAGTTTGTTTTAGGTTGCAGTAATGAAATATCAGAAATTGTGCCACTAACAAGAGAAAATTTATTTTTGTCTCAGAGTTCAGGAGGCTTAGAGGTCTACAGGCACAGTAACAAGGTGTCCCAAAGGCTATCTAGCATGACAGAGGGTCAGTGAAAGCAAATACAAGTCAAAAAGAGCATAGATTGGCCTTGCTTGATTACAATTGACTCCAGTGAGAACAGCCACTAGCCCAGAATAGGTACTGCGCTTTTTTGATGATCTAAACACCATTTACAAGAGTGCCCCCCCCACCATTCTCTCAGTGATATACAAAAACCCAAAGACTTCCCATAAGGCTTCATTTCTTAGAGATTTCACCACCTTTTAATAATAGGCTCTTATAATGCTATTAATACATGGGGCCTTTGGGGAAAGTTCTAGATCAGCAGGGTAACATACAGTTGAGGGACTGCTCCTATAGTTGAGCTTCCAAATAATGTACAGATTTCACAAACATGTCCTTGCTCCTCAGAATTTGGAAGAGTATTCCATCCTTCCCCCTCCTTTGCCTGCCTCATCTCCATATCCATATGGAGTTTCTTCTGTGTTGTGCTGCTTATTTGCTTTTTTATTTTTTTACTCCAATGATTCTTAACTTAG
This sequence comes from Dipodomys ordii, assembly GCF_000151885.1. Lineage (NCBI taxonomy): Eukaryota > Metazoa > Chordata > Mammalia > Rodentia > Heteromyidae > Dipodomys > Dipodomys ordii. The sequence continues at coordinate 19,234,108 of NW_012267217.1, forward strand.
GTTTAACTAGAAATTTACTGTGGAAATGAAATTTTGCATCCTTGTATTTCTTGAATATTTGAAAAATAGATTTTAATGCATTAATCAAAATACCAGTTACATTGAGAAGACTATGTGGATAGAAGATGTTAAAACTGGACCAAAATAACTCAACACTTCAATCTCTGGTATTCTTTTGATGATATTGTTTATATTTCTGTTTTTAAATAAGTGAGCCCTGTAAATTTTGCATATTGGTGTTATTATTTTTAGTTTAAAATATATTCTTACTTCAATTTTTTAAAATATCATATACATCAAAAGGAAATTCCATATGTTGAATATATTGTGCTTTAGTAAGTTCAATTAGTAGAGTGCTAGTCTGGAGCTGAAGGGTTGAGGGACAATGCCCAGGACAAAAGTGCAAGCACCATGACAGACAAAAGAGTTAGTTTCAGACTTTGGGTCTTGCATCCATTGGGAAATGTGATACTTTCACTAATCTTTCTGTGAAAAATTACGATACTTTAGATGTATTCATCTTGGGACAAAAAATGAGTTTTAAGACATTTAAAAATTAGTCACTGGGTTGGGGATTTAGCTCAGTGGCTCTGAGTTCAGTCTTCAGGTCTGGTAATTACATTGTGAAGGTCCAGGAAACAACACTGAGAAAATTATTTGAAAATACTATCACATTGTGCCCAAAATGTTCAGACTCAATTATAAGTAAGACACAAAATACTAAGCCCAATTCATTCCACACTTACTATCTAATTATATCCTTCTTGATCATTTAAACACAAACTAAGGTGATCTATTAGTGTCTAAATTTGAAGAAAGAAGCATTGGACTTGTGTTACATGTGCACTAGGGAGATGCCCCAGCTCCTCATTACAGGTGAAAAGCCACAATACAACTTCAAGACTTTTTGTTCCCAATTGCATCAAACAAAATAATTAAGCAAATTGTATTTTTGCAGTTGTTAAATAAAATCAGACTGATTTGGTTTTTGGAAACTTGAAAGAGTAGGAGAGAGAGTGAGAAAAGGTTGATTAACAAGTATGAGTTACATCTACATAGACATGAGAAGTTCTGGAATGCAATTGTTCTAAAGAATGACTGTAAATACTAACATAACTTACCAATTTAAAGTCTTTTAAGATATTTGAGTAGTTTAATTTCAATTTTTAAAATTTTAGTGGATTCATGAATAAGCAAGAACTGTGCTATCATGTTAGGAAGTGTTGTTATATCTGACAGGGAGAAAGTTATTTGTTCTTGATATTTTGATATTTTGATTACTGGAGGAAACTTTAATAGTTATTTCAAGTAAGGCTTGATTATAAAACAATCTAGAAACCATTGTAGCTATATTAAACCTGCAGCAATTAATCCCACTGCCAGGTTCAACAAAATGAAGTAGAAGAAGAGAATTGCCTGAAACTATGGGTTATTGGAAATCTATTGATAGGCAACTCCAGGAAAATGAATGCTTATCTGTTCAACATTAACTAGGAGGGGCGTGTTTCCTTTTGACTTATTTTGGACTGACTTTATGAAAGTGAATCAGCTGATTTTCTTTGAAGTATGTTAAGCTGCATCTGAGAAAGTCACTGAGAAATATCTGATTACTAGCAACTTAAATTCATACTACTTAAATTATTTAACAGATGTGGTTTGCAGCACTCTAAATTAAAATTTTAGTTTGGTTTTATTCTAATTCCTATCCTTCACTAAAATATTTCATTCATCACTCTGTATCCAATTCTCTGTGCTGTTTATTTTTTGCTGTAAAATTGCTTACTGCTTATGACTTTGCTTAGAGGTCTTTATCTGGGCAGCTGGCTTCTCAGTGAATATGCCATAGGGGTAGGCTGTCTTCGTGAAGTCAGAATAGCCATGCTTGCAGGTGCCTTGCAATTGTCCTATAAAGGGCTCTGTCTCTTAGTCACCCCCATCCTGTCCACTCCCAGAAAGACATAATATTTCTTACCAATTTTTTATTTTATTTTTTATTTCATTTTTGCTGGGTGGTTCAGGGTCTAGGTGCTGTTCCTATGCCTCTTTGTGCTCAAGGCTAGCAGCTCTACCACTTGAGCCACAGCACCATTCCAGCGTTTTCGGAGTAGTTTGTTGGAGATAAGAGTCTTACAGACTTTCCTGCCTGGGCTGGTTTCAAACCATGATTCTCAGCTCGCAGCTTCCTGAGCAGCTAGGATTTCAAGTGTGAAACACTGGCACCCAGCTTTTTATCGATTCTTAAATACACTATAGGTCAAAGTTATTAGGTTGTATTTTTATGTTTTCAGTTATTTATAGAAATTGGTAGACATATTTGTGAAATTTTCAGCAATGCAAGATATGATGAAGAACTCTGGAAATAGTTGTAGTAAAAATGCCAATATTATCCTTGACATAAAGGATTAAGGAAGGTTTTCTTGGAGTACAATAAACTTATAACAATGGTGATAGGTAACACTTGAGTAGACACCAATAACCTCTGGTTCAGAATTACAACAACTCTCAACCTAGCGGAGAAAAGCCAGGAAGATGTATCTAGACATAGCCCTTCTACCTTCTCCTGGTGATTCTTTCTGTAGTCTGACCTCAACTTGAAACTAGAAGAGGAAGAATCTCATTAGTAAAATCCCAAAATGATGAAGTAGGGCTGGGAAGGTGGCTCAGTGGTAGAGCGCTTGCCTTGCATGCATGAGGCCCTGGGTTCGATTCCTCATCCTCAGCACAAGAAAAAAGAAAAAAGCCAGAAGTGGTGCTGTGGCTCAAGTGGTAGAGCGCTAGCCTTGAGCTGAATTCCTGAGGGACAGCGCCCAGGCCCAGAGTTCAAGCCCCACAACGGGACAAAAAAAAAAGTACCAAAAATGATGAAGTAAGGAAGAGTAAGATTAGACCTTCAAGAACAGGTATAAAATATTTGGACTATAAATTTAGTTTATAGCTGCCTACCTTATTGCTGCATACCTTATTTTATTTAAATTCCACAACAGTTCAGTTCTAGTAGTTGAAGAAGATTCAGTTCACTAAGAACACTTAGTTGATAACTGGTAGAATAAGAATTGTCAACATTATCTGATTCATATATTGAAGTTCCTGGTTATTACATTGATCCATATAAGTGCTCCTATGCTTTTAGTTCATATATATATATATATACATATATATACATATATATATATATATTTCAAAAGGTACACATACATCCTTGGTCCTTGCTCTAGATTAAAGATATTTGAAACTTACTTTAAATCTAGTATCTGTACCAGAGCTCTTTAAAGATCTGAATATTTTTTATCCTGATCCATTGTTTGAAAATATTTTTTTCTTACCTAGATTTTCCCATTTCATTTTCATAGTGTCTCCAGATGTCAGTTTTAATCACTCCAACATTATCGCAGCATTTAACATCAGTTACATCTCAGCCCAATAAAGCGAACACTATGCTTTTATACAACAGGCAGTTTCAACTACAGGACAGAGGCAAGGGGAGAGAGTTCAAAGCATTTAAGCATAAATAAGACATGATGGGGAAGTGGCACAATGAAAGGAGAAGGGAGTTAGCATTCCAAAATTACAATTGCTTATTTGTTTTGTGGAGGCCTGTGAAGATGAGGAAAACTGTATTTTGTAAATACGGTGTTGATTGTTACTTCCTATGTGAATTGGCCAGTCACTTAATTTAAATGTTTCTTGATTATATTGGCATTCAATTTTCAAAATAACAGTACAAATCCTCACAGACTTTTATAAGGATGAAATAAAACTGGATAAGTTAAAGTGTGTAAAGGGTTAGCCAGGTGCCAGTAGCTCACTCCTGTAAACCTTTGTTACTAAGGAGGCTAAGATCTGAAGATTATAGTTTGAGGGCAGCCCCAAAGTCATTGAGACATGTATTTCCAAGTAAACATCAAAAAGTTGGAAGTAGTGCCATGGACCAAATGGTAGAGCACCAGCCTTGAGAACAAAAGTCCAGAGACAAGACCCAGGCCCTAAATTCAAGCCCAAGAATAGCATTCACATACAACCACACATTCAAAATTTGTTTGAAGGGTAAGAAAGCAAAAATGTTGGGAAAAGTCCTTAAACACTATCTAAAGGCTAACAACAATAAGATTACTGACTCTTTTGGTAGGTATTTATTTTACTCTTGGCCTAATATACTGACAAATTGACTTTTATTTCTAGTTTCTAGTACATAATACAAAATCATTGAGAATGTATTATTAAATTGAATAAACGAATCTCATGCATGGTTATTGCCTGATATTGCTGTAAGTCACATTCTGATAAGTTGTGTGTGTTTAATAAAAATAAGTTGTTTTGTACATGAGAAAGGAATAATTTCTTTAGTAATTGCTAAATCACATCCTTCCTGAAATTCATAGCATCTTCTTAAAAAGACTTATTTATTTGTCAATTTATGCATATTTCAAAGCAAATTCAATGAAAAAAATATATGTTCTTCCTAAATTCTTTTTCAAAAATGACACTCAAATTGCTTGTATTTTGCCATGTTACTTTTGTACATGTTTAAATTTGTGTGTGGGAGGGCGGGTGGGGGTCGGGGGAGGTGCTAAAACCTGGGCCCTTTCCCTGGACTGTTATTGGGCAAGATTTTTGCTACTTAATTTGAGATAAAAGTTTTATGGATTTTCCTACCTGGGTTGGGTTTGAACTATAATCCTAAAATCTCAGCCTCATTTTATTTTCGGTTGGTTGTGGGCTTGAAATACTGTGAGATGGTGAGTTTTATGTTGTTGTGTAATTCTGTCACGATGTTTTCCAATAGCACTGACCCAATACCAATGAGGCCAGTGACTGTGGTCTAAAACCTCTGAAATTGTATGTCAAAATAAGTGTTTACTTCATTTAAGTTGATTTTCTTAAATATTTGTCACAAGAAGAGAAAATTCTATAATACACAAATTAGTCTGACACACTATTTTGTTTAGTATTATTTCTAATGTAACATGAAATTAATACTATGTATATGTCTATAGATGTGCATATGCTCACAAATATATATATTTATATGCTATAATAAACACTATTAGTTGCAAATTGGTATTTTAATAATGGTAGAAATATCTATTAAAAGTTATTATATATGACAAAGGGAAAGAGAGCCTATGAGAGAGCTAAGGATTGAGGGAATCAAAAGAGATAAGAGAGGGGAGAGGAAAAGATACAGAAATAGAGATAGAGACAGAGAATGGAGGGAAGGAATTAAGTTTCTTTATTCCTAGTCTTATAAAAATTAAATTAGGATCCTAATCACATAGAAGTCTAATCTGATACAAATTAATACATTCTTTTTCTCTTTTACACTCTCACTAATGAATAAACAGGATAAAAAATTTATACATGTTTGCACTGAAACATGTATTAGGGATAAATATAAAATTTCTCTTCACCCTCCCCTTCAACACGAAGAACCCAATGAGGGTGGACTGAGACATAAAACTATTATAACTTTCTGTTGGAATATGATATCCTTTTCATGCAAGATTCAATTTGGAACATGTGATTCATTGTGACACTTTTACAGAATATTTCTTTTAATTGGGCATGCTCACATACAGCTTTTGCTATCTCTGAAGTTATCACGGAAGACCTTTGTAATCGTCCTTCAAAATTAATGAATCAAATGCTTGTGAACACATGGATTTCTGAAACACATTTTAAAAAGATGAGGAGGGCTTAAAAGTCAAAGATGATAAGAAAGAGGATCAACTAAATGCTCCAGCCAATAATCTAACTCACTCCTCACCGGCTTTGAATTTTAAATTTGAAGTGTTTCACTACACCTGAATTACTTGAATTACTTTGGCTCAGTAAGTAATTCCAATAGATCAACCCTAGAGATAATCTTCCAACTTTAAATTTAGACTTGCTGAAATGTCTGCTCTCATCAAAATATCATTTTACACGTGGAGAATGTTGTCCTATGAAGATCTAAGGAGCTTTAGGATGAAAAACACATTAGGTGTATTACATTGCATGCATAATATAAGCTTGACTCGCTTCTCAAGGTTTCACATTTTTATCAAGTTATACAGTTCAAATACAATTCAAGGAACTCCTCATTATGCTTGCATCTCTCTAAAGGGAAATGGTAGAAATAATAGTTATTGTACTGATACACTGTTGAAGAAGACTAATTAACTTAGGTCAAAGGATATAAAAACAGAATACTAAGTAGTTAGAAAAAGGAACAGATTTCAAGAAGGAGAAGACCAAGAAAATAAAACCCAGGCTTGGATATATTCATTGCAGGTACAGTTCCTCTTAACACATTAGAACAAGTGAAAAATAAGCAGTAAGGACTTTCCATTGTATCTGACCTACACATCATTTCTACCTCCCAATGTCAGGTCACATTTGTGTAAGTAAAACTTATAATTAATGTATATAGTAGGGTTGCTGACCATAGTTTTCTTTAGGGTTCTAGCAATATCCAAAAATTACTAGAGAAGCTGAACACAACCATCATATACTTAGAAACAATGAAAAAATGAAAAAGTTATTTGGATAAATAAATGAGCAGCAAATCAGACAAGGCAGGGTAAAGGACATGTAGAATAATCTCCTATGATTTATAAAATTTTCTGACCAATTGAGAAAGACAATACTACTGCAAGATGGTTGAAAGTGGGATAGTATAGGTGATTTTATTTACTGCATTTTACAAATAAGAAGCAGACCATGGTACAAGGTCATGATATGCAAAGTTAATTATTTCAGCTTATGTATAAACAAGGTAAAGCTTGGTTTGTGTTCTGCTGCTTGAGTCCTTCCTAGATGCTTGGCATTCACTCTCTTGAAGCACTATATCATGCACCCTCATGTTCACCATTTACCACTACAGAGTTGATAGTAGCCTCAGTTTACCATCTGGAAAAAAAAAACATGTTTTACTTTTAAAAGTAGTTCTCCATCTCTGAGAGATGGGAAGTCTTTCTTCCTTCCTTCCTTCCTACTTTCTTTCTTTCTTTCTTTCTTTCATTCTTTCTTTCTTCTTTCTTTCTTTCTTTCTCTCTCTCTCTCTTTCTTTCTTTCTCTCTCTTTCTTTCTTTTTTTCTCTTTCTTTCTGATCAGTCATGGAGCTTGAACTCTTTGCGTGGGTGCTGTCCCTCAGCTTTTCAGCTCAAGTCTAGCACTCTACCACTTGAGCCACAGCACCAGTTTCCTGGTGGTTTATTGGAAATAAGGGTCTCACAGACTTTCCTGCCTGGGCTGGCTTTGAATCGTGATCCTAAGATCTCAGCCTCCTGAGTAGCTTATATTACAGGTATGAGCCACCAGCATCTGACAACATGATTCATTTTTAATAAACTTTTAATGTATAAGGTAGTTAGAATGGATCCTAACATTTTGCCTTGAACCCTTGTTGTATACATACAAACCTTCGTGTTTGCTGGTGTATCTCCTGTGAAATTGTGAGTTAATCTGAGGAATTATTGAGATGCTAGGCAAAAATGATTAAAGGTTTTCAGAAGACTATTATCTTTCTGGATGGAATGTCAGTTTCCTCAGAGGCCACCTGAATAATTAATCTCTATAATCCATACTTAATGAAAATAACTTAAACTTCTGAAAGTTCAAGTTTACATCTGTGGGATTTATGGAGTTAAGGCCTACAAATGACTGTTTTCAGAAATAAAGTACTTGTGGAGTATTTTTTTATTAATTTTTAACAAGAAGTATCATCAATACTCAGGATGCTATGATCTAAAGATTGCAGTTTGAAGCCAGCCCTATCAATGTTATATCTAATTAAACACCAAAAACTGAGAAGTGGTACTGTGTTTCATGTGGCAGAATGTCAACTTGTCAACTTCAGGAGGAAAAGCTAATGGATCACACAGGCTCTGAGTTCAAGTTCCAACAGTAGCACAAAAAAATACAGAAAAAATATCAAGTATATTGTTCTTTCCACAAGCAATCTTTTCTCTGATTCAAGAGATAAGGCAAGACCAAGTAATATCTAGAGATCTAGTGTTCAGAATTTACATAGACTCATAGAAAATATCTAAGATGAAACAATGGTAAAGAAAGTGATATCCCTGCTATTGTTAAACTTTAAAAATTATTGAAAAATTACCATCTGGTGAATATTACACACAAAATATATTATAACAATGTTATGAATATATTGCAGCTATCTTTTCAATGAATTTCCTGAAGTCAAATTGAATACAGTCTTTTACTAAGATGTTCTCAGCAAATAGATATAAAGTAAAAATTCTTAGAAGAGTTTTAGAAGGTTTGGGAAAAGCTTTTGAATGACACAAAAGCTTTAGGATGTATTACAAATTTTCTGTATAGTATTCTCTCAATTGGGACAGATTTTGAACAGCTATTTAAAAGACAGTAGATGAAATAGTTTATTGATAATTATGCATTTACACCAAAACAATTGAAGCTCTTATATGAAATGTAAAACATTTTAAGCTAACTAGTATTTTACATGAGTAAGAAAAGCCGTTTTAAATTGTATATATTTTAATTAAAACTTTCACCGTTCTTAATTCTATACTACACATTTTAATTGTATTCAACAAAAATGCAATATTTTAAAATATTCTATGAAAACCTGTGATGCTGAGGAATTTTACTGGCATAGGCTGAATTGGCCATTGAACTTCTGAAAGTCTGTACTGTATCGCTAACTAAAAAAATGGTATTTTAAAACTCGTCATGTTTAAACCAATAGTACTAACAAACATATTTTTCTAATCAAAAAATCTAATTCAAACTCTGGCTCTTATATGACTTGTAATAAAAATAAATATATCGTTCAACCTTGAAAATCAATATGATGACTATTTTAAAGATATGCCTAGTTTAAAAACTAAATTCAAGTTTTTAGAATTAGACTGAAGGGATGATAGAATTTGAATATTAGTCTTTGCTTTTTAATTTGTCTTTAATTCACATTATTCCTTCATAGTTTGAATGGACCCAGGAAAAATACCTTAGAATATCATCAATTTCATTCCAACGTGAAAATAAAACTATGTTATTCTACAAACCATAGTATAAGGACTAGAGACCAATTGAGCCAACAGAGGTTTATGATGAACAAAGCCTGCCAGAATAAAACACAAATTAAGTAAATTCATTGCAGATGTTATAAATTTTCTGTCACACATTTTAAAATAAATCCCTTTTGTCACTAAAATAATATTTCTTCAAGTCATTAGCTCACTGTAAATAGTAAACATTCTTGGAATAAAGAACCACAGAAGAAAATAAAGATTATCATAACTATATTAGCAGAAGTGATTTGGTTATACACTAAAAAGGATTACAAGATGCTCTTCCTTGGCCCACAGGTCAATTGCAAGCACCTTCCTTAATCTTCCATTATTTAGGGAATATTCCTGCATTATTACATTTCTACCCACTTATTTTCATTTTTCATTTCATAGAACTCTGAGAACAAAGGTCACATTATTTCTAATTATTTTTGGCCAAGATTGTGGTCTATCTTGGTAAATACTCCTTGTGAGTCTGAGAAGAATGTGCAATCTACTATTGTCAGATGAAACACTATGTAGCTATTCATTATATTGACTCTTCAGCATATTAAAGAGTTAAGCTGTATCCTTATTACTTTTTGCACTCGGTTTGTTCATTTCTACAGAGGAAAGCTAATGCCTACTATAACAGCATACATATCTATTTCTTTTGTGTAGTTCTATCACATTGTGACTCCTATATTTTGATTGAATATATTGGTAGTTAAAATGATCAACTTTTCATGTGAGTTAATTGCTTTATCAGTGTGTAATTATTTAACAAATTTCGACTAATAAGAAACTCTAAGTCTGGTTAAATATTGAGATATAAGTATCGTTAAGTGAAATTTTGATTCAGAGATTCATGCATGCCTAAATTCATACCCAGCATTCACAGCTAGCTTTCTCTATTGCATATTAGAACAAAATTTCTAATAAAGAAATATCTTATATGTAGAACTCTTATAACAGGCTAAATTGTAATATTTTGGTTGGTTTGAGTATAAGTGAAGTCTTGCTTCTCCTAACTTTTCTTATTTGTACATACATTTCTGTAAAGAAAAAGATCATGGGAAACATGTTTTAGAAAAAGTTTAATTCTCATTTTCCTTTCAAACTGCATTGAATGAATATTTTTACAAATAGAATTCCTAGGATCCCTTACTCAATGTATTTATTATGTTGCAATTTTTTTAAAGTTCAGAGAAAATAACACAAAGCAAGGAAGTATCTGTGAGAAATCATAACACAACACCTTTGAATTGGACTAGTCAGATTAGCAATCAACTCCTGTACAGGGAAGAATAGAGGTAATGGGAAATCATTGAAGTGTTTAGAGAGAATAGTGGATTGTTTCAATCATAATGGAAGGAAATTTATTCATCTCATTTTTAATTTTTATTAAAGTATTAAATTTAATTTCTAAAAATCTCACTTTTTATATTGTTAATTGAGTTAGTGTAACTGTAATTATGTAGTTTTATTTTTAAAATGTGTATTAATTCAGATTCTCACATTTCCAAGTCAATACTGTTTCTGTAACTTGTGTGATATATTTCAAAACACCACAAATGAGGAATGGTCATTACAACAAATTGGTCATCAAATAAAAAACAAGATGCATGTAAATATACATTTCAGATTTGGCCCATAGTTACTAAAAAGGAAAATTTGCTAGATGATTTAGGCTATTTTTTCTTTCCTTCTAACTTTACAGGAAGAACTGCAGAGAAATAACACATATATATGACTTTTCCAAATTGCAAATGCTATCAAAAATAGTAATGAGTGATTACTTTGGGGACAGCATTCAGTGTACATGACTGTTTCTGAATGATAAAATGAGGAATCAAGCCAAAGATGGTCAGTAAATGTCTTTTATGTGCAAGTATTTTGAGCCACATTTAAGTTTTCTGCTTCTGTATTTGTAACACATTGGCTTTCTCTGAAATACAAATTTAATGTAGTGATGTATTTATTGTACCATTGCTACTCCCGTGGCAATTACAGAAGTACAATGGGAAGACATGAATGACATATCACTGCTCAGGTAGGATAATGACCAGGGACAAGGATCATTTATCATGCTTTAACCAGCATTTAAATTATGATGAAAGTGTGCTGAGACTCACTTCTGCTGATTTCATTAGAATGTTGTCATATCCTCCTGAGGCAGGCATTTCAGTTCAGATTCCCCCACTGGCAACTTAGCAACATTACAGGACAACAAAATGAGCCATGAATGATGGGAAGGGTGTTGAAAATACAAGAATACTGGAAAGTAAAGTAAGCTTTATAATCTTGCTTATTTTAAAGTGAAAAGGGCAAGTACACACATTGCTTCATTTGTTTTAATTGATAAATGTTTCCCATATGTCTGTAGTTATCAAACATTCTCTATGCATTAAGAGTGTGTGGCCTAAATAGATCCATCATAAAATGGATGTAGCAACAACAACAACCAAAAAAAAGACTTCAGGATTAGGGCTTATTGGCTTCCTGGACGTAATCATTCAGTATCACGAAGCAGACAAAATAACTCATGCAAATCATTCATCTTCACATTTCTCAACATCAGTTGAGGCAGAACTATGTGGCAGGTACTGTATGAGATACCAGACAGACTACAATATTCCATTTCAGACACTAGAGTTTGAATCATATGACCTCAACTGAGTTACATGGAAGGGTAAGTCTCTGGGAATGTATTGTACACGTGTGGCATTAGAGGTAATTTTATGTTTCCTTTAAAAGATTTATTTTATAGTAATTTTAAGTTTGTATCAAAATTAAGAGAAAGCTACACATATATCATATATATTCCTGACAGCATCCCACATCATAATGTCCTCCTTAATACCCAAAGCATCTTTGTTGACATTGATGGACCTGAAGTGAAGCATCATAATTAAGATTCATTGTTACTACTGTATATTTTATTCATTTGAACCAATGTGTGATATGTGTCCATGATGTAAGTAACGTAAAGTATATTTTCAATGCCCCTAAATTTCTTTCTTCCACTATTCACCCCTACATATCCCTTATCCTAACACTCCCCAATTGGTTTTTGGTTGTTTTATATGTACTTTCTCCACAGGTTTTATTTTTAAAAGTGTCAATTGTACCCATATATAATTTAGCATTTTTTGTAATGTTTTAGCTTTTATTTAGTAATATACATTTATGGAAACTCTATGCATTTATATAATTTAAAAGTTTATTGTTAGTTTATGTATGTATGTATGTGTTGAATAATATTCCACTGTCTGGGCATACCACTGTTTATTTGTACAGTCACCTGCTGAAGGACATCTTGTTTGTATTCATACTTTGATTGTTATAAATAAAACTCATAAATATTCATGTGAAGATGTTCATGTGGACAAACAGGCTTCAAAGAGCCTGATTATTGGAAAGTAATGTAGCATTCTGCTTTGTTTTATAAAAAAACTATTAACCTCTCCTAATTTGTTCCATTCACATTGGCAATGACTGATATTCCAAAATTAATTACTCTAATAAGGATGTGATACGATTTTGTTGCTGATGAAAAGAAATGTTGAGTCTGGTTTCATGTATTGATTTGTCATTGCAATCTTTGTTATTTATTAGGGTTTGGGGCCTAATTTGTAATCAGGTTATTTATATTCCTAACATTGTGTTTTATAACTTTTTATACTTTGTACAGCATTTCTTTATCTGAAATGACTTTTTACAAATTATTTCTTCTCTGGAGCTATTTTTGTCATTCTCAGAGTAGAATTTTTCAATACTAATACAGCCTAATTATCAAGATCATATCTTTTAACTTGGATCTAAAATATATCACCATAGGGTCAGTCATCTAGGTTTTCTCTTATGTTATTTTCTAATAACTTTATATTGTACAATTGTTTATATTGTTCAAAAGATCTATAATTATTATGTTAATTGTTGTAAAGTTTAAGAAATTTATCTAAATTTTTTCTTCCCATGAATATCCAGTTTTATAGCACCATTTATTGAAAGACTATGCTGGTTCTATTGTTTTTGTTCCTTTGTTAAATATAAGATGACTCTTCATGTGACTATATATTTGACTCTCTATTCAGTTTCAATTATGTATACATCTATTGTTTGTTAATACCACAATTAATTACTAAAAAATTATAATAAATCTATGTTTTATAGTATCAGTCCTCCAACATTGTCTTTTTCTTTCAATATTGTGTTGGCTAATTTCAGCTTTAGGCTCTTTTATCTGAACTTTAGAATCGGATAGTCAATAACCCAAAATAATTTGCTGGATTTTAATTGAGTTTGCATTGAGTAAATAGATCAGTCTGAGAAGAATGGGCAATATTGAACTTTTCATTAATCCTAAACTTTTAGTCCTTACATGGATCTTGTACAAATGGTATGCAACTTATATTTATGTGTTTCTTTTTGGAAGGGCTAATATATAGTCTTAAATTTTTCCTTTCAAATTCCTCTTAATTCATTGCTTGAAAGTAATTGGCTTTTGTGTGTAAGTTTCCTGAAATTTGTAAAAAAAATAATTAGTTCTTGGAAGAATGCCATATTCAAAGTTATTTTTTTCTTTTTGTATTATGTACACTTAAATTCTTGTTTTCCTATTTCATTACACTACATAGGACTTTTGGTATAATATTAAAAAAAAGAGATGCAGTAGGAATCATCTTTGCCTTCTTCCTATTCTCCTTTGAAATTTAATAGGATAATACCTTTGGAATTTTGTACATGTGTTTTGTAGGTTGAAATTTACCTCTAGTCCTAGTTTACTGTGAATTTTATTTTCTCCTTAATTATGAACAGGTGTTGGGATCTGTCAAATTCCTTTTAGGTATCTGTTGTGATTTCATTTTTTGGGGGGGGGTATGGTGACGGGGCCTGAACTCTGGGGCCTGGGTGCTGTCCCTCAGCTCTTCAGCTCAAGGCTAGCGCTCTACCACTTGAGCCACAGCGCCACTTCTGGCTTTTTTCTGTTTGCTTATATGGTGCTGAGGAATCGAACCCAGGGCCTCATGCATACAAGGCAAGCACTCTACCACTGAGCCACCTTCCCAGCCCCGTGTGATTTCATTTTTTATAATCTGTAGATGTGATAAATTCCATTGCTTTTTATCTTAACCCATATTTCATGCATGCCACTTGTACGGATAAATCTTGGTATTCCTTTTATATAAGAAAACATATTTTCAAATAATTTATAATGAATTAGTGTCAATATTTGACCATAAACTTTTAAAAGGTGTCACAATTTAACAATCATACAAAATAGAAATTACAACTATTTTTAATATTTGATTGCATCTTGGTAACAGTTAAGAATAGAGAAAAATATATGAACCTCAAGAAAAAATACTGGTTGCATAAACAAACATAATTTTTCACTTTGTACTGTGAAAGTAAATATGGTCACTGACCTAACAGAAGAAACAAGACTGCAGTAAAAGTAAACCTCTAGAGAATTAGTTACATAAATAAAATAGAGTAACACAATTGTGCTTTATAGTTAATTTGGGGTAATAGAATGAGTATAAATTGAAATAACATGATGCACTTACATATTTATTGGATATTAAGGCTAGTTATTAATTCTGAAAATAACTGAATGCATTTATCTGTGTACTTTGATTCATGATAGCTTTTATGAAAATATTTTGGAGAAACAGCACATTTCTCCTGAGTTTGAGAATGAAATGCACACTACATCGTTCACTTTTATATACTAACAAAAACTCAAGTAACATGATCAGGCTACATTCATTCATTCTTTTAAAGTGCATGATAGCACCTCCTGATAGATTATGAGTGTTATTTATGTCACTTCAGCCACAGTGTAAGTCAAGAAAGACAGCACTCACATTGGACTACTAAATTAGAATACTTATTGTCCTCACTAAATATAAACATATTATCAGTGCTATTAAGAATAAGAATATTTTCGCTTTCTTACTAAAGTTTTATCTCTTTCTTTCTTTCTTTCTTGCTTGCTTTCTTGCTTTCTTGCTTTCTTGCTTTCTTGCTTTCTCTGTCATGGGGCTTGAACTCTTCTGGGCCTGCTGGGCCTGGTCACTGTAACTCAGCTTTTCAGCTCAAAGCTAGCGCTCTACCACTTGAGCCAAAGCACCACTTTCAGTTTTCTAGTGGTTAATTGGAGATAAGAGGTTCACGGACTTACTTGCCTGGATTGGCTTTGAACCACGATCCTCAGATCTCAGCCTCCTGAGTAGCTAAGATTACAGGCGTGAGCCACGCACGGGCGCCAAGCTACTAAATTCTTAACTATCAACAAAGAAGCCATATTTATCTCATGTACCAATGAAAAACCAACATTGGTTATTATGCATGGTACATTTTAGAAAAACTAATAGGTATTTTCTGAATGAGTATTGAATTAAACAAGTTAATTCAAGGAAACATTAAAGTAATATCTGATTTAAAAGTAACCAAACACACTTACTTTTAGTTAGGTGTTAAGAATTGAACCTAGTGCCTAGTTTCACAATTTTCTTTCCTAAACGTTATAAATAACAAGATTTTTGTCTTCAATCTTTCAAGCTTTATTTTAATTTCATTTTGTTTGTATTATCTAACAGGCCAGATGTTGGTAATTCAAGAAGACAAGTCCACAGAGCTTTACATAACAACCATTGAACAGGGAACCAAGAAAATTCATTATCATAAACTTTGGTGAGGGTGATGAGAGAAGAATTAGGTCTTAAGCAAGTGCACAGGCCGAGCAAACAACATTGTTTAAAAGTCAAGACCTCTAGAGGAAATTCTGCTCAGAATGAGAACTGAACATTAATGAATTGGATTCAGAAGAAGGTAGAAGATGAAGATAAAGCATGCTGTGGCAGGAAAGATTTCCATAGGGATAAGAGGTGAAAAGACCAGAGAATTGTGGAAAATGAATTACAAAGGAGTCTCTATAACCAGTATTCACTGCCTCTCCACATTCTAGGTCTGAATACCGTTTATTCAAGCTATTTCTTAGCTTAAAGGCACAGTCAAATAAAACATCAGTTCATCCTAGAAAATTTCTCTCTACCATCAAATTTACTAGAATCTTCCTGTCTTGTTACTAAAACTCTCATCAAGGCCTATCAACACCACATGGTTGCAGCACTGTTGTTTGCTGAATATTTTAAAGACAGAATCTCTCAGACTTTTCTGCTGACTTTGAACTGAGATCATCAATATCTCAGCCTCCTGTGTAGCTAGGATTTTGATCATAAAATACCAGCCATACCACATTTTACAAATTTTGAAATGACTACACCTTCATTATTCAGATTTTCCTACTCCTGAATATTTATTACTTTATCTTTGACACTGAGAGTGCGTGGAAGGCTCAATTTTGTCTATATCCATGAGTCATGTCTAAGTATGCATTCATACATATTTAATTTACATGATTATATTTTTATGTGTTAGCGATTTCTTCTTTCTTGTGTTATAGATTTTGTTGTTGTCATGAATAGCTGGATATCTATGTAATTACAAAATACTGTATGCATGCTTTCCTTCCTTTTCATTAAGTACAATCCAAACAAACCTTAAGTTTATATACATTGTTTTTAGCAAATTGAGTATTATTTTAATTTTGAAGATTTACATATTTTTGTAGGTTAGAGAAATTCTCTAAATGTGCCTTAAAACTTTCTTTTAGGTATTATTTTCTCTTATCTTCTATATTCTTTATTTCTCGTAACCTGGCTTTGTATTTTCAAAAATATCCCTTTTATTTAGTCATTATTCTTGATTTCTCCAAATGAACCGTATCTTTAATTGTTTCTAGCATGTTTTCTTCTTTGTTTTCTAGACCATTTTTGTTCTTAAACACTGTATTGTTGTATATTTGTTGAAAGTCTGTCCCAAAGTCTTACTATAAAACAAGAGTTGCCAGTCACAGGTGGCTCCCGCCTATAATCCTAGTTACTCAGAAGGCTGAGATTTGAAGATCATGGTTCAAAGCCAACCTGGGCAGGAAAGTCCATGAAACTCTTATCTCCAATTAACCACCAGAAAACTAAAAGTGGCACTGTAGGCAAGGGGTGGAGCGCTAGCCTTGAGCAGATAGAGCTGAGGGACAGCGCTCAGGCCCAGAGTTCAAGTCCCACAACCAACAAAAATAAAACAAAAACAGTTATTTTGAGTTTAGTTTGCACATTGTACAAAATAAAATAGGAAACCCTCAAAGCCTATAAGGTAATCTGATAGTTCTAATATGTGTCTTGTTATTTCCTGCTATCATCATTCGAAAGAGGTGACACTAATCAAGATATATTATATTCATAAGATGCTTTTTTAAATAGCCACTCCTTTGTACGCCTACTTAAAGATAATAAAAAATGCAAAAATGAGAACTCGATATTCTTATAAACTTAATGACTTCCCTGCTTTCAATTTAAATTAACTATAATAAAGGCATATAAAAGCTTAGTGAGTGTCTAGTTGCAAATAGTAGAGGAGTGACAGGGACAAAATACAGGCTTATAAGGTGCTCGTCAAAAGTAGAAAGTAAGAATTTAGTGAAGATGGTATATGTTTTTTATAGGAAGCATTAAAGTATTTTGATCATGTAAAAGCTGCGATCAAAATTTCTATTTTATTAAGCTAAAATGTTAATGAAGAGATTGATATAAATTTATATTATTCTAAATATTGTAATATTTTTATCACAAATATTGGTTGTCTATTGTCTAGTGCAAACTCTTCTAGATATATTGAAGTATCCCTAGAATCTTAATTCAATTTCTAACACAATAGTCGTGGTAGTTACCTTAAACTACAAGAGTTCAATCTTCTTGTTTTTTTAAACCTAGTGTGTAGAAAATGTAATCAAATAACGTAAGATTCCAATTTCTATAAAACACATTTGAACCAACTTTTGGTTTTGTTGATTCTTTTTATGACTTATTTTAGCTTCTCATTGATTTATTTCTGCTCTACCTTTTATTGTTTTTTTCCCTTTACTGGTTTTGGGCTAGTCTTATTCCTGATTTTCTGGACTTTGAAGTGCATCATTAATTTATGGATTTGAGATTTTCCTAATTTGTTGATGTAAGCAGCTATGGATATGAACTTTTTTTTGAGTTCTGCCTTTGCTGTGTCCCAAAGGAGTTGGTATTTCTTGTCTTCATTTACAATGAATTCAGAAACAATTGAATTTCTTTCTTATCTTTTCCATGATCCACTGATTACTCAGAATGAATTGTTCAGTTTCCATGAGTGTGAGTATTTTCTGTGATAGCTTTTGCTATTGAACTTCATTTTTATTTCATTGTGGTCTGAAAAGATATAGGGAGTGATTTGTTTCTTTGAATTTGCAAAGGTTTGTGCTGTGACCTAAGATACGCTTTATTTGGAAGAATGTTCTGTGAGCTGTTCAGGAAAAAATATATATACACACATATATTGTGATGCTGATGTGTAGAATATTCTGTAGAAGTCTGAGAAGACTGGATGGACAAGTAGATATTTACACACAGAAGTCAGCAATCTCAGGGAGGTAGAGTAATACAAAGAGAAACCACACCTGTGTGCCTCTGCCTGGGACAAAATCCAAAAGGTAAAGATCACTGTGGAATCCACACTGTTCTGTCCAAACAGAGGGAGTTCATGTTGCAATGGCCTGTAAGAGAACTTTCATCTCAGCAAGCATCCATTCTTCTCTTTATCAAGGAAGAACTGAACTTCTTTGTATTTTTACTTCATATACAATTTATCCCTTCTTTATATCCTCTTTCCATTATACTTCCCTTCTCACCAACTGTTCTACTCATGGTTCATCCTGATTTTTTTTTATTCTTTTACTTTTCACTTGCAACTTCTAACTATATCAAAACTACCCTCTGCATAAAACTATACACAAAAACTGAAATCGAAGCTTATACTGTCATTTTTTGTAACTGTAACCCCTTAAAAATTCACTCTTCTTCCTCCCACATTCCTTGTTTCTTATCTCTTTCACCAGCTATATTATTTGACACATAATTTTAACCCAAATAGAAGTAACTTTTATTCTACTAGAACACTACTGTACCATACAAGAAGAGTAGTCCTTCAAATATAATGCAGATCGTTTTATAGATAATATTGCCAATGGCAATTAAAAGTATCTATTGAAATACTGAATTGATGAATGTGTTAGTTCTGAGTTATGTTAAGGTTAAGGGTGAGAAGCAATAAGCCAACCAAAATAATTTTAGGCCTCACTAGGATATAGAAAATACTTCACTGGAAGGAATCTAAGCAACTAAACCACCTTACCACCAACTTCAAAGGAGTAATTCTCAACAAGTAAGCATCAGACATGCATCAGAAATACAAAACAAGAAAGGTGATATGAACCAGGTATTGGTGGCTCATGCCTATAATTCTAGCTATTCAGAAGGCTTAGATCTGAGGGTTGAGGTTTAAACCCAGGAAGGTCTATGAGACTTTATCTCCAATTAAGCACAAAAAATAATCTAGAAATGTAGCTGTGGCTCAAGTGGTAGGGCACCAGCCTTGAGCAAAATAGCTCAGTAATAATACCCGGGTCCTGAGTCTGAACTCCTGAACCGGCAAGAAAGAAAAAGAAAGAGAGAGAGAGAATAGAGAAAGAGAGAGACAAAGAGAGAATCAAAGAGAGAGAAAGAGAGAAAGAAAGAGAGAGAAAGAGGGAGGAAGGAAGAAAGGAAGGAAGGAAGGAAGGAAGGAAAGAAGGAAGGAAGGAAGGAAAGAAAGAAGAGCAATATGAAACTTCAAAAATCAACATTCATACAACAAAGGATCAAAATGACAGTGAACTAGAGGAAATCAATATTAGTCTCAAAGCAATAATAAGAATGGTCAGTTAGATGAAGAAGGCCATGTATAAGTAATTCAACACACTGAGAAAATGATTACAAATGAACAACAAATGAATTCAGATAATTCAATTAGGAAGCAAATAAAATCACAATAAATTCAAATAAAAAGTAAAATGAACTCAAAGAAATTACAGATAAGCAGCTAAAAGAACTCAAAAGAGACACATATAAACAAGTAAGAAAAAAACAGAAAATAGAAAGCTAGCATTCAGAAATCCTAAAAAGGGGAAAATAAACTGAAGGTTTGGAGATGAAAACTTCAGTGGAAAGTTCCTCCAGCAAAATACGTGGACAGGATGCAGAATTTTAGGACTTTGATAAAGTAAAACTTTTTTTTACTATTTTTCTTTAATATTTTTAATGGCAACCCTTTAGAAGCAGTTACATCTGAATTATTTTTCCTTAGAAACAGACTGGGATGTCTTTGGGGACTAAATTCAAACCTCAAGTTAATTATTGGAAACCCAATTTGTTGTCTTCATCTCACTAGAATATGAGGTATGTGGTATGCAATATTCATAATATGGTATGTAATATTCATAATTCATAATACCTCATATGAGAGTATTTTAATTATCAGTACAGCTCAACCATTGTTTAATGAATTCTTAACAATTTGAAAGGCAGGTTGTTGGAAGGCTATTAATAAATTTCATGTTTGTTCTGTAGTTTTCTTCACCATTACTTCATATATTTAGGATCATGATACTATTAACTTTTGAATTCTGTTAAAACGTAGGGTTTTTCATAATGAAAAATCTTAATCACATAGGTACTTGAAAAACAGACTCTCAATTAAGTTAAAGAGTGATTACCACTCCAGTATGTAAAATAAATCAGAGATTGATAAAACGAAAGGAATCCTTGTCCACTAAGTTATACTATCGTAATGCCAAAGAACATCATGGTAGGTACAGAATAAAAAAAACTCAGGCAATTACAGAAAAAAATGTAATCAGTTGCTTATAAATAAATTTATAAATTACAGTCTCTAACATCACACATTTTATATTCTTGGTCATGCCACTATATATAATCAACTGTGTTTCTCTGCAAATCTGTTGTAATGTCTTTAAACGCACATTGAAAAAAATTAAGGGATCAAATATAGACATTAAAATTATATTTGAAGAAAGTTTTTAACTTAATGAATTTAGATATCAAAAAGGAAAAGCAGATGTAGAATGAGTATGTCCACATTTAA
Source organism: Dipodomys ordii (assembly GCF_000151885.1). Taxonomy (NCBI): domain Eukaryota; kingdom Metazoa; phylum Chordata; class Mammalia; order Rodentia; family Heteromyidae; genus Dipodomys; species Dipodomys ordii. Next base: position 19,255,197 of record NW_012267217.1, read on the forward strand.
TATTTATTATGCATCTTCACAATATATTCAGTTAAATAATTTTAAATGTATTTTGATAATTTGAATCTTGATAACATTATGTAAAATGATGATTCTCACTGAAAATTTAACCCTTGCCATGGAAGTTGATGTAAAAAAAGCATTAACGAGCCATATTGTACATATGTGTGCAAAAAATAGAAGCTCGATCAATTCCCCATAAAATGAAGAAAATGCAAGTACTCTCCTTATTTGGAGGAAGCATTTCTAATGAACCAAGCCACTAAACACTAAATGTTGAAAAAAGATAAACTCAACAATTAAGAGCAGTTGGACTGTTTCCTGAATAGAAAGAATCTGATATATTTAATAAAACATTAATTCTCAGTACATTTGAGGTTGCAGTACATTTTCTTTTGTAGCAATAAAAGTTTCTAATTATCAACCCAAGTGAGATAACATGAGTCATAAATGTTTGGAGCCAGAGTAGAATCCCTGGCCTGATGTTTAATATCTACCACTTAAAATAATTATTTACTCCTTTCTATGATGATACAATAGCTGCCTACGTAGCACAGTGGAAAATCATATTTACTGCAATCAAAGAGACTCATATGTATTCTCACTAGAGCTCTGAAGGGTCTGAAATTACTTATCTCTTAAACATTAATTTTCTAACTGCATACCAGGAATTTAGGTCACATTTAACAGTGGACATTCTTTTTTTTTTCTGCTTGGTGGCAGTGCTTCTCAAATTCTTCGCGCAATAATGTATGCAGGATGGCCATGTCAAATAAGCTCAGGTAGTTAAATTCCAAACTACCCCTGACTTCCAAGTCTGATTAGTGATATAAAGGCTAGGATACTGACAAATCTAAATAAACAGAATTCATCCACTTCCTTAAAAATACTGGAAAGGAGGGAAAACAGCCACTTTTCCCTTTGACTGGGGATTTGCATGCCATAAGAACCCAAAATCTACTGTGCAATTGCTTGTGGCATGGATCGCATGGTACTCATCAATTGACACATTGAATTGAAATCTTCTTTGTACAACAACTTAGAATAATTTTAAAAATAAAGAACAAAAAAAGCAAAGCACATTTACTATGAATGGAGATATTCTGAAGTCACTTTCATATAACCCTAATAGCCCTGTGTCTTCAAATGTAAGTCAACTGCTTTCCCTTTCAAAATTAAACCAGTCAGGAATGAATTAGCAACTCACAACTAGATTAGAAGTAGTATTCCTTCCTTGAAAGATATTTTTGCAGATGAGAGAACAGTTAGAGAATTGTAGACTAAGAACATTGTAAATTGAGGCTGTTTTACTTTGACTTAAATTTTTCACTTCATAGGTAGTAATTATCATTTATTTGATTACAACTGGTTTTGAGAATGAAAGTAAAATTTAATTGTTTATAATACAGGATAAAATAGATAACAGTTTGTGTGATTACACCTCCCTTATTACTGCTATTCTTAGTAGTATATTATTTTATAGTTGATCTGACTACTATGTTATCCAAATTGTATTGGTTGATTACTGCTTCTGACAGTTTGTTGAGAGCTTTGCATGTTTACTCTTATTCAACTTAAAGGATTTATTAGTATTACATTTATTTCACTATTATCCAAACTTATAAAGCAGAGTAATACATTGATCAAATTTAGGGATATCATCTGAATTCATGTCCAGAAATGTTTTCTTCTACCTGAGAACCCTATCATTGAACTCATCTTTATTGACATTCCTGTAACTCAGAGGGAACCTGGCTCTTTTCTTAAATCTTTCAGTCAACTTCCAAATTTTCCAGTTTTCTCTCTGTGTGTAAATGTGGAATGGGTCTAAGTGGCCAGGCTCTGAACATTTCAAAGTGAATCCAAGAAAAAATTACCAAATTGTAACATGACTGTTAATCTTGTTTGATCACAACTCTTTGCAAAAGAAAGAAAAATCATACTTCATTTTACTGATTCACCATTAATGCATTGTATATAATATAGAACAATTTGGTGGGTAACATTTACATATTTTGGGTTTATAAAATGTCGTTTTGTTTCTAACACTACAACATTTATCATAAGTAATATATTTAATAAATTCTTCTAAGAAAAAATAGGAGTTGTCAACCAAATGATGGTAGAAAAATAAGATTTTTTGACAGAATGAAAGGGTAGGATATTGCTAAGGGAGATATTAGTTTCCAAAGCCCTCAGAAAATGGCAATATAGTGATTCTCTTCACCTGCTCCACAGCCAGTTTTCAAATACTCCTTATCTGCATTTTAAATTTGGGCAGAGCTTTTTTTTAAAATTACTTTATATTTATTGGCTTGGTTGGTTTTCTTTATAGCAACCCTAATTATTGGTTGGTTTTCTTTATAGCAACCCTAATTAATTGAAGGAGGGAAGACAAAAGAAAAGTAGATTGTGGAAGTTTGTATTTTTTAACTTTTTTATTGTCAAGATGATATACAAAGTGGTTGCAGTTACATAAGTAAGGTAATGAGTACATTTCTTGTCAAAGTTGTTACCCCTTCCTTATTATTCTCCTACTTTTGCAGCTGAATTTTTAGTTGTTTGGGAGTCAGTTTTAATTAGACAGACAGACAGACAGACAGACAGACAGACAGACAGACAGACAGACAGACAGACAGACAGACAGATAGATAGATAGATAGATAGATAGATAGATAGATAGATAGATAGATAGATAGATAGATAGATAGATGATAGATAGAGATAGATAAGTAGATAGATAGATAGATAGATAGATAGATAGATAGATAGATGATAGATAGAGATAGATAGATAGATAGATAGATAGATAGATAGATAGATAGATAGATAGATAGATAGATAGATAGATAGATAGATAGATGATAGATAGATAGAGATAGATAAGTAGATAGATAGATGGATGGATAGATAGATAAACAGACAGATAGTTCCCACATATTAAAGGTATCTTATAGACATAATTTATATATCTATACACAAAATATACACATATACATCTGTATGTGTATATTCTTGGGGAAAAATTTAAAAACTATACTCTGGGAAAACTATATATTCTCCTTACTTTTGGACTGTCAAGATGATTTAAAGTGTGACCTCTCAATCAATGGACAGAGGCTACACTGTGTCTAAATGATTCTTTCTTTCTGAATCTCTTTTGTCTTTTGTTCCCTAAATGTTCCTTCTAAGCAGAGCCTTTGAGTTGTTCAAAATTGGCCCATTTCTTGAATTGTCTTCCCCTTTCAAATTTTCAGTTAATGTTTCTTTAATGGTTACTGTCAGAGCCTTACCAAAAAAAAAAAGGTATGCATATGAGTGTATGTCCTCACTAATGCACATAATCTTGAATATTTAATAATACAATTCTTTGAAAGGATGCAGTTTTATTTAAATGCAGACTCATTTTCTTGTCCTTCTTGCGGTATATGTGCTGTAAAATTTCTGTTGGTACTTTTTAGTCTTCATTTTGACTTCATAATATAAAAATACTTAGGAGATATGATTTTTTGAATGTCAAACATGATTTTACTTTCAGTAAGTACTGAATGCAGATAAGAAAAGGCAAAAACAACGAACATTTATTGACTGCTCTGCTAACTTTTTCACTATGCTAGCTGATATATTACATGATTTAGTTTGGATTCTGAGTTTATGCAATTTGAAATTTGAGCAACACAGTTTATACTACATTAGGTGTTTATGAGAAAAGAAAAATTTAAACATTTTGGAAACATTCCTGAAAATAAGGAGCACTTTATACATTTCTTTTTGGTTAAAATTTTCACTTGTTCCCCTGTAGGACCATGGTGATGATGGGCTCTGAAAGGTATTCCTGTTTCTGCTTTGATTTGAGACGCTATTCTCCTCAAGTTTACCTAAAATCATAGCTTCTCATGCTACTACTTTTTTGTTCGGGCTCATGTTTACTATGTTCAAACCAATATTTTTTCATTTTTAAAAGCTTTATATTTCCTAATCTTGTTTCAATTTCTATTTACCACTGTATATATATATATATATATATGTTTATACACGTATGTGTACATGTATATACATATACGTGTATACTTATATATGTATATATTTGTGTATTTGAAAAAATGCATCTCAATCCAGTTCATCTCTGCAAGTAAACCTTTAGATATTCAACACAAAGCGCATAATCTTCACACTTCTCCATGACTTATGAAGCAAACCTACAGCAAAGCTGCTTCTACAATGATGTCATGAGATCAGCAAAATTTCCATATATTTATGGAAAAATATCAGAAATGCAAAGGAAACAATTTCATCCACAATGAAAATGAAATACTTGAGAATGCAGTTAAAATAATTAATTTAAAACTCTATATTTGAAAACAACCAACCACTGATGAAATATTTAAATGGGTGAGTGGGAGATGGGAAGGGATGGGAAGGGGAAACAAAGGAGGAGGCTACAATGCTTGATAAGAAATGTACTCATTATCTTGCCCATGTAATTGTAAACACTCTGTACAGTATTTTCACAATAAAAAATAAAATATAAAATAAAAGGAAACCAGTCACTCATGCCTGTAATCCTAGCTCCTCAGGCGGGTGAGATCTGAGGATGGCAAGGTTAACCTAGCCCAGGTAGTAAACTACTCAGTAAAAGTAAAAAGTAGCATGTGGCTCAAAGTGGTAGAATGCTAGCCTTGAGCACAAAGAGTTTTTGGGACAGAGCCCAGTCCCTGAGTTCAAAATCCAGACCAAGTAAGAAAAAATTCATTTCCTGCAAAGCTCAACATTTCAACATTAAGATGTAAACTATCAAGTTTTATTCATAGGTTCAATACAGTTCCTACCAAGATCCTAGCAGATGTTCACACCAAACTTGATCAATTTACCTTAACATTTAACTAGGAGTTAAAATTGCATGCAACAACCCAAATAATTTTGGAAAAGAACCCTCACATAGCTTATTATATACATCAACAATAATTATGGAACTATTGACTGGTATATAGAAAAATACACAGATAATGGAGATAATTATAAGTGCTGAAATACTAACATTTATTGTCAATTAGTCTTCAACTAAAGTACTAAGGCAATTCAGTGGGGCAATGAATAAGTTTTGGAACAAATAGCAATGGGAACATCAGATATTCTCATGAAAATTGGTAAGTCAGATCTACTTCTTGTTATCACATGCAAAAAAATGAAAACCTCAGAATGGCTCATATGCCAAAATGTAAAAAACTCATATGCAAAGCATCCAAAGTTATATGTAGGAGAAAAATTCTGTGAACTTAATTTAGGCCAAATTTCTTAAATATAACACCACATAATAGATAAAAGAAAAATATATGAAGTGTGGGTTTTATAATTTCAAGAAAAGATGGTTTTAAAATAAACCTTTAAGAAAAAGAAAAGTCAAACCATAGACTAAGAGAAAACATTGCCAAGTGTATGCTTGATTATGGACTTGCATTGAAAATATATAAACAACAGTTCAACAAGAATGCAAACCAGTTAAAAAATGAGTAAACATGTATATATAGAGAGAATATATAGAATATATTCCATATAGAATATATATAGAGAGAATATATAAAATATATTCTATATACAGAATATATATTCTCTTTCTATATATGTATATATATAGAATAACCATTTCACCAAAAAACAAGATGAAAAAATTTAGGTCCACGATGGCTCAACTGAGACCACATAATTAATAGTTAACAGCTACTATTAGATTTTCTAACTCTGAACCCAGCTTTCATTAATTTGCTTTGTGAAAGCTCCCACAGCTCTTGCCAAACTGAGATTCAGTTCTATCTTGCATGTCCTCATGGTTACCAGGAACAATGATGTTGCAGACAGACCTGGCCAAATGGAGTGTTCTGTGAGCAGCGGTTGGATAGGGACATACTGTCTTGGTGAGCTTACTGGACAGCCTTTCTTCTTTTCCTAGTCTGCCCTTCTGAGGAAACCAACACTTATAAAGGCCTAACAAGCACAGAAAATCATATTCAGTGTCAAAAACCATTAAAACCACATAGAGATACTATATATAGCTCTCTAACTCTAAAGTGACAGACCACCAAGTTGGGGGAGGGGGATGCACAGAAATCAGGTTCTTCATATATTGCTTATGAGAATGCTTTTATGGAAATTATACTCAAAATTACCTTATAATGTGACAATTGCTATCCTAAATACTTAACTAAAATAAGAGGAATTCATACAAAACTTGTATACAAATATGCATAATTTGCAGAAACATTGGCTAGGTGAAAAAAAACAGATAGGAAAGACCATATACTGAATATAATATACAGAAAAATTCCATCTGTGTATATGGAAAGCAAGAAACATTTGGAACTGAGTTTAGCTACAAATGAACATGCAGAATATTTAATAGTGATAAAAATATTCTAAAACTACATAGTTGCTTCTCAGCTCTACAAATCTATGTTTGCATGCTTGTATGTGTATATATATGCATATATATATATATATATGCACACACACATAGAGTTATGTATTCTCTTATCCCACTCCAGCTAACTAAAAGAACTTAAATGACTTAAAATGTTATAGAATTGTCACCTAAAGGTTCTCTAGTTCCAAAGCCCCATAGTAGCTCTAAATCTAGGTAAAATCTAGGTAATAAATAGCATACAGTGTTGCTTTCTGGAGCTTTACAGAGATGGCATTTTCTTGTTCATCAGATATTGCCAGAATTCAACTTCATGCAGATGGAAAACCAGAATGTGTTTCCTGTTCTCAAGATACCAGATCTCCCATCTTTGAACATAACTTCTACAGCTCAAAATCAGCAACAGAATATGAGATACTCTTGCTGGCATCTGTCTGATCCACCCCAGGTCCTTGTAACCCTTTTGTTCCAACCAGAAAATGTTCTAAGGTTTTGAAGGCTCAAAGGATTGAGGCTGGGTCCTCATCATCTCCTTGTTCTTAAACTTAAATGCATACATGCAAACTTTATTTTGCCAATGAAATGTAATTGCTCTCATTCAAGGGATCTGGAAGTGATGCATTCAGAGATGTATTTTTCTGCTATCATTAAAGGGGAAGTGTGGCTTAGTGGTAGACTGTTTGCCTAGCATGCCTGAAGCCCTGGGTTCAATTTCTAGCACCACATAAACAGGAAAAAGCCTCAGGTGACGCTGTGGCTCAAGTGGTAGAGTGCTAGCCTTGAGTAAAAGACGCTCAGGGACAGTGCCCAAGCCCTGAGTTCAAGCCCAGGATTGGAAAAAAGAGGGGGAGGGGCTGGGAGCCCTTGGCTCATGCCTGTAATCCTAGCTACTCAAGAGGCTGAGATCAGAGGATCGGGGTTCAAACCCAGCCCAGGCAGGAAAGTCTGTGAAACTTTTATCTCCAATAAACCACCACCTGGAATGGTGTTGTAGCTCAAGTGGTAGATCGCTCACCTTGAGCTGAAGAGCTGAAGGGACAGCGCTCAGGCCCAGAGTTCAAGCCCCACGACCTACTCCCTCCCCCAAAGAAAAGGGGCAGAAGGGTAGAAAAGAGAGTGGATGAAAAAAAAAGCCTTCAGATTTCTGGATAAAGACACATTTATCACATTATTGTCACTTTAGCATTGGAAAAATCAGATTCAAATGATAAGTGAATACATTAAGAAAAAAGTAAATAAAAAACAACATCTATTTCCATACAGTGTTTTGAAATGCAATCCATGTACTAATGTTAGAATAACCTATAGAAAAGTCTTTCGATATGGAAAAAAATATTCCATATATGAATATCCATCAGTAAATAAGGAGAGTTTAATTTCTTCGGATATCTAAATCTTTGCTTTTCATTTTCTCATCTCATTTAGCCCAAGGTTTTAATTTTAAGACTCCCCCCAATTAGATATATCAGAATTGTTTTGATTTCTGTATTTTTTTTTCCTTGAGGTCCATCCATGTGTCATTACTCCACAGGTCCTAACAGCTATGCCAAAACAGATCTGGAAACAGTGGAGTTCTTCAATAAAGCATTTCTTAAACCATGTAATAATGTATGTGTCTGCTTTATGGCCTTCTTTAAAGACTTTTTTTTCCACTTCTGCTTTTCACTTTACCTACTCTCTTTAACTAGTCTATTTTTTTTTCTTTTAATGGTTTGAGTAGTAAATCTGTGCCTTTCGTAGCAGGGGAAAACTAATCAATTTAAATGATGTCCAGAAGCTTTCATTCTTACTGCTTGGCAGTTAGAATGACAGTATGGATGACAGAAAAAGGGGAGCAGAAGAGAAATCAGAACTCCCAGATTAAAAACTTGGGCAGTAGGGAGGACCTGGAAGTCCTCAAAAGACTGGACACTCACATGTTTTGGAACCAGCGCCTGCCACCTGGTGGCTGACCTCCAGCAGCACTGGCCAGAAAATCACTGATTAGAAAGGACCCAAACCCCAAAGACATGGATAATGAGCCACTTGTGTTTCCTCTCCTGCCCCTGTCTCTTCACATTGTGGAAAGCTACATTTTAACAGAGAGAGGATTTGAATATGCGACATTGAAATGAAACATGAGAATAGTCAGCTTTTAGTAAAAATGTGGTCAAGAAGGATATCTCTAATAAAAAGGAGCACCTTATTTTACAAGCATGATTTATAATCGTAAAGCTTCAAATAAAACATTTGATATTTATATTCATCTATGATATTTATATGATATTTAATTGCTTATTAAAGCCTTATTATAGCCCTGGGACCTTTACACAGGCCTTTCACAGGATCTCCTCCTACATATGTTTCATAACTCAGCTGCCTTTCCTGACTTCCCTGAAAATTCTCTCTAAAAGTTGTCCCTTCTTTGACCCAAAGTCCATGCTGGTTTTTGTTTTGTTTTGTTTTTATCAACCTATGCTGGGTTATTGTATTCATCAGATGTATAAAATTATAAAATTTAGAACATTTGGAGCCAAAGAAGAAGTTAACTATATTAACACTTCCATCCATGCCTAGAAGCTGACTTCAGTTTTTGGAAAGTTGGAAATCAATGGTTGAAATTGGTGCCCTTGTATTAGTAGCAACATGCTTTCAATAGTCAGCCATACAGAAACTGCACTGAACGCTGGCATGAAGCCATCAATTCTTTAGGTCCCTCTCCTGAGTCCTATAATCACTTTGTAAGAGACTCAAAATTATGCATACCTAGGCCATAAAATACACACTTCCCTCTATTTTCTTCAATTTTCCAATTGTATTTCTCCTCCATTTGCCCAGATGTAAGAAGTGAAATGTTTGCATCTCTGGGGGGGGGGGAAGAAACAAAGTTTTTGTTCTGTAAATCAGGTTAAATTGTGACTGGATAATTGATATATTTGGTGCTGAAAACTCTGACACAATATAAGATTTGCCCTCACTATTTGAAAAGATTTCCCTTTCCAAGTCAAATGTTAAGCGTGGTGATTTTAAAACATTTGCACATTCTAGTATGGCACAGCAACAGTTTTTGATTAGCTCTTATGTGCGTGACCTAGGCATTTAATTCCACCCTTCCAACCATCTGCTTTTAGAAATGTGCTACCTTCCTTCTGCATTGAAGAACAAATGTGACTTTTGAAACAGGTCCACTGCTCCATTTTATTAAATAGAATGGGTGGTAAATGTGACAGTAAGTCTCTTTAAAGATTCACTCTGGCATGGCAAACGTCGTAAATGTGAGTTAACATTCTGGAGACTAGCCTTCACAGATAGCGGATATGCAGAGTAAAATAGGATGCATCTGCTGGAGGCGTACCCGCCTTCCTATCAAGCCAGAGAAAGACAGAATCATTATTCTTCTAGCAAAGTGAATACCTAGAAAAGAGCCCTGGTGTGCATTTTCAATTCTGGGTAAATATCTTCTTCGTAAACTAATCACTTAACACATCTCTATCTAAAGACCAATCTCTCTCATTAAAAACTAAAGAACCATGCTTAGTCCCTAATTCTGTTTAGTTAGAAAATTGAATTACTTTATGCTTTAATTCTCCATTTGTCTTTAGCAATTCATAGCCAAAGGCAGAAATAAATGATACTGTGGAAACCTATAACTGTTGCGGCATTTATAATATGCAGTAGGAACTATTAGGATATAAGGGGAAAGTAGTTAATTATGGAAAATAATATTCCACTAAATATCAAAACAGCTTTCCTTCTAGAGATATTTAGTTTTAGATTTTTCATTGGTATATATTAATTGTACAAAGGGGTTTCATTGTTAAAATTTCAGGCATGCAGATAATGTACTTTGATTATATTTATCCTAACTCATAGAGACATCTAACAATGCTTCACTCAGTGATACTTAGTGTGCAAGAAGAGAGATGAAATAATCTTGATGATTTATATTTCATGATATGATATAGAATCCATTGAAAGAATCATCATTTTCATCTTCAGGGACGTAGGATATATAATTATCATCCAATTTATAGGTACAGAACTAATGCCTAGAGAGACTAAGTGAACTTACCCAAAGACTCAGAGCCAATGATGAGGGTAATGAACTCAATTCATCTTGGACTGAAATCAGCAACACTACCACTATATTCATATGCATAATGAAAAGAGAATAGTAAACTCTTAGATTGTTTTAAAATGAGGTGTTAAACCAGGCACCCATGGTTCATGTCTATAATCCTAGCTACTCAGGAAGCAAAGATCTGAGGATCATGGTCACAAGCCAGACTGGTCACAAAAGTTCGTGAGAGTCTTATCTCCAGCTAATCTTCAAAAAGGCACAAAATGGAGCTGTGGTTCAAATGGTAGAGTGCTACCCTTAAGCACCAAAGCTCAGGGACAACACTCCTGCCTTGAGTTCAAGCCTTAGGTCCAACACACACACACACACACACACACACACACACACACACACACACACACATACATGAGGTAAGAAAAATATAGGATAAATTTTATCAAAGAATATTATATATGCATGTGTGTGAAAATACTACATTCAAAATCCTTTGTACAATTAATATACACTGGAAAAAATAAGTAATGAAATACTACTATTGATTTTAACAACTGGGTTTTATTTCTACTTTTGTGTTAAAATACAAATGTGGTTAAAACTCAAATTACATATGTAGAAATGCAGGTAAATTGAGGAACAAAGTGCAACATAAATAAAAGTGAATTAATGAACAGTGGTTATTGATTATAGTGCTTGAAAGATATCTAAAGTACCTTAATTTTAAGGATAAACTCCAGACATGCATTGAATCAAATCTAGGCACAGATGCAAACGAACATTAATGTATAATATGCAATCAATTATTCTAGATGTGGAGCCAACTGTGGGACGTTCAGAATGAAAGCTGTGGCCTTTTAGATTTGGTAACAACAGTATCACACAACAATCATTCACACGAAGCTGATTTCTTATAAACAATAAGCATTCTTCAGTGTATTTTCCCCCAACATTGTGTTTACTCTTTCAGACAACAATTTCTCAAGACATAGTACCAACTTAAGACTAATTTAATCTCCAAAAATATGCAAAGCCCTCCAGGAGAGGATTTCATTGTCAGAAAGGCAATGCAAATTCTTTTACTTCTTCGTTGTTCTTTCATTTTTATTACCTTGCCTTAGCTCATGCAATGTTTTGTCTCATGCTGATTTACAGGAACCTGAAAAAAGGAGCTTAAAAAAAGAAACAACTATTCAGAAGGCAAGAAATGCAGAACCTGCTGCTTTTATAGAGGAATAATCAAAACATTTAGATATCTGTCTGTTAACTGTTTAAAGGATTGAACATCAAAATAACAGTCAGTCAAGTGTTCCAAGAATTCTGTTTCTGCGTTTTTGAATCACTCTTTCCCTGAAAGTTGCAGGCCATGATCAATTCACTGATGCTTTTATATTGTCACAATCTATAGCTAGGCATGCCCATGTTCCTCCTGTGTTTAGTTCAGTAGCCCTTCAGCAAGTGTCTCAACCATAAACACACTCCTTTCCTGCCCACATGCATTTGGCCCACTTCAGATGATCACCTGGCAGCTGCTTCAGCATCCTGCTGCCATCCATCCTCCACATGTATCCAGCCCAATGGAGCTACATTAAAGTGAGCAGGGCTTCACTGCGGGGAGATTGGCTGCTCGCCAGGACTTCATTATGAGTGATCCTTCATACCTCTCATGTTTCATAGGTTCTTGAGTGACATTGAATCAGGTTTTCAAGAAATTCAGTGGAGAGTTGTGGCAAGCCCACGTTTCACTGCCTTCTGTCTGGAGATGCCAAGCATGACTGGTGATGGGTATATCCTTCCCAAAAGGAATGTGTCTATCGGCAACCTAGTATTTCTAATTCTCTACACTAACATGATTTGGCAAGGGGAGTGGTTACGTACATATGCTTAGCAGAAAAGTATCTTATCTCAATCCTGAGTGATGTTATGTTAAACTACTCTGATATTGAAGCTTTAAGTTCACTGCTATTTGCCTAAAGTGAATATATGAGTTCTGAGTTAGCACTGTAGAACTTTCCCTTTTTTGTGTAATGGGAGCTACTGTTGGTTATAGAAATGACTGATGGGGCAAGTTTCCATTTTCTCTACACAGTCTCCATTTATATGTCTAAAGATTACAAGCTCCTAAACCTCAGAGCGAGTCCTGAGTGTATCAGAGAATAGGACAGAGTAGAACAGAATATTGAGAGAATGCAATAGAATAGAATAGTATTCAAATGTTTTTTTTTCATTTCATGCAATTGTTTCTATCATATTTATGAGATGATTTCTTTGTTGCTTTGTATGTCCCTCCCCCACAGTATAGCCCATACTTTCACTGTTTTTGATGTTGGCATAATTTGTGGAGGGGAAGGGAAAAAACAAATTGTTTAACTAGGGATACAGGTGGACCCAATGCAACAATGAGATGTACAAGTTGTTATGTTGAAAAAGGAACTTAACAACTTTGGTTAGGGGGTGGGGGGGGAGGACCGAGTGGGGGGAGGGGAGGAGTAAGGGAAGGGATGGGAAGGGGAAACAAGGAGGAGGCAACAATGCTTGATAAGAAATGTACTCGTTATCTTGCCCATGTAATTGTAACTCCTCTGTATGGTATCCTCACAATTAAAAAAAAAGAATATTGAGAGTTATTCACTGGCTTGAGGAGAACTGATTGACCTAGTCACTTTCCCGGCTGGTCTCAGGTCTTACAAGATGCTGTCCAACATTCCTTCACTCATCGTAGAGAAGGAGGGTGTGCAAGTTTCCTGATTCTTAGCTGATTATTAGTGTACAGATTTGAGTTTTCAATCCTTACAGTCCACCTACTATGATGCAGTTTCTAGAATCTAGGAGCTAGGACTCTGTGCTTTTAGGCTCAGTATGACCATTCAACTCTGTCAGCAAGAAGAGGTTGAGGCGGGGTGGGGGGAAGGGGGGGAATGCAAAGGGGAAAGGGGTGCTTATGTCATTCATACAGTTTGGGGAATAAAGCTTGGTCATGCCCAGCAGTCAACATATGCTACCAGAATTTCATACACCTTTTCAGAGCCATAGGATTATCAGTATTGTCAATTAAATTCCTTAGTTATTCTTATCTTTAGGTCTTCAGCCTTGAAGGAGGGCAAGCTATGTTAGAGAACACCAGGTTTAAGACTAGTACTCTTCGAATGACCCATGTCCATGGACAGAATTGAGCAGTAGCCTAATCAAATCTAATAATAATAATAATAACACTAATAAGGCAGAAAGTCCAAATCTTGTCCTGTATTTAATTAACCACAGGATAATTACGCTCAAGTGAGAAGTCAGTGCTTTTTTAGCTAACACAGTCTCTAAGGACCTGTTAGAGATTACCTAAAAGATGATATTCATACATATATTTTGGCTGATCATAGTTGCTGGTATCAATCAACAGAAAAGAAATGATTTTTGAAAGCACAGCCTTGTAAACTTTAAAGAATGATGTTTTATTTCTGCATAGAACTTCATGTATTTAAAACATTTCCCCATGTCCCTATCATCTGTTCCTCATGTTTCAGTCATTGTAGGGAAGCCGAGGCAAGAGGTATGTTTTTTGCACCAGTTTATAGGTGGGAAAATAAGAACTTCATACATGTGTATTTTCAAAGATTCTTTGATAAGTATCAGGCTTAAATGATTTTCATGGTTTCAAAAATCTCAGCTCAGGTTTCAGTAGCATTTTACTTCTTACAAAATAGCAAAGAAGTCCTGTAGCAATCTGACACAAGAACTCACAGAATCATTGAGAGTTAATGACAGTAAAGCCCTAGTTCCATTGAACACAGAAGCTTTTTTGTTTGTTTTGTTTTTAAGTTCTAGTCTTGGGATTTGAACACAGGGTCTAGGGACTGTTCCTGCACTCTTTTGCTCAAACTAGTACTCTACCACAGTTCTACTTTCTATCTCCCACCCTTCCTTCCTTCTTTCTTCCTTCCTTCCTTCTTCCCTTCCTACCTTCCTTCCCTTCCTACCTTCCTTCCTTTCCTTCTTCCTTCCCTCCCTCCCTTCCTTCCTTCCTTCCTTCCTTCTTCCTTTCTTTCTTTCTTCCTTTCTTCTTTCTTTTTAGCTAATTAGAGGAAAATATCACAGGGACTTTCCTGCCTGGGCTGGTTTTGAACTATGATCCTCAGATCTCAGCCTCCTGAGTAGCTAAGATTACAAGTATGAGCTACCAGCCTCTTGCCAGAAAAATATTTTAATCTATATATGTAATGCTCTTAAGAATACTATAGATAGGACTGCTTACATTACCATAAAATTTAAAGAGATTAGTGTGCTGCATTCATATGTTCAATCTCTGTAGGAATGGGACAATCTATAATGTTAGTTTACACCCTTATTTTACGTTGTCCTTGTTTTTAGATGAAACATAAGTCAGTGAATCTTAACAAATACTGCAATATTCATTCACAAGGATCTCTTAGAAAGTATATCAAGTACGCTAAATTACTTGTGAATTTCTGGCATAGCATATCAACACTGAATTGGTAAATATAACCACTGTTTCTACTGAAGTTTTTAGCAATGCTTAACTAGTCATTAAATATTTTTTGTGTAATACTCTGAAAAATTCAATAGAATGGGGACTATGATTTATATTTTATGTGACTAACATTGCCAATCCATGCAAAACTCAGATACACTACTTTTCCAACACTCCTCAAAAACAGTGATGATTAAAACATCTCAAAAAAGGTGAAGAAACAATGATGAATGTAAGGTGACCTCAGAGGAAGTCAGTTCTAAACACATCAGAAAATGTATGGTCCAAATTTTAAACTATGTATTT
The DNA here is from genome assembly GCF_000151885.1 of Dipodomys ordii. NCBI lineage: Eukaryota > Metazoa > Chordata > Mammalia > Rodentia > Heteromyidae > Dipodomys > Dipodomys ordii. The sequence continues at coordinate 19,270,455 of NW_012267217.1, forward strand.
TAATGTATGGACAAGGTAGGGTTCAGATACTAGAAAACCTGATATATCAATAAAAGTATTTTTATGTATGTTCATCATGCATAAAACTATATTTTGTCATTCAGGGCCTGTACATTTTCTGAATAACTAGAATTCTCTAATTAACATGTATTTGAGGACAATCATCCATTTGTCAAGTCAGAAGGAATGCTGCTTCTTCTTCTTCTTTGTTTCTTTTCTTTTTTTTTCTTTTTTCCTACCTTTTATAGTGGTACTAATAGTTGAACTCAGGGCCTTTGCTGTTTCAAGGTACATAGTATCTAATTGATCCAATTGGGTTAAAGATAATGGAGGTAGAGTTTCACTATTTCATGCTTAGGTTGGCCTGGGCTTTGAACCCATTACTTGTTTTTCTCTGTGTTGAGATGCCAACACACACCACTGCTTCCAACCTCTGTGATTCCTCATAGTTGGATAACAGGGGAGCATTGCCACATTCAACTGTTGAATCAGCTGAAGTATGGCAAATTTTCACGCCAGGGCTAGCCTGAAACTATGAAACCCCCAATCTTGGTCTCTTAAACAATTTGGATAACATCTTGATCCACAGAGCTCAAGAAACATTAACTTACATATAGCATAAATTAACAACAGATAAGGTTGTGACAATTGTGATAATTTCTCTTTTAGGGAAAAGTGATTCTTTCTAACAACTTGATGGCTGATGTGTCATGCTGTATATTATGAATGAAATAGAGATGATAAAGAACTGATATAGGAGAACATGGAGAATATGCTGGAGGAAAAATGCCACAGTAGGATAAGGGATTCTCTTGGGGATCAAAACAGAAGTTTTGTTTACTGGTTCTGCCTATATGGTCTACCTTCTGCCCAAGAAAAAGGCTAGATAAGACAACTGTAGAGCGTCCTTTCAAACCTGGATGACCAACGCTAGATGGATGCTAGTGATCAAAACAACAGTGGTTCCACTGGAAGCCTCATGTGCAGACACAGAGATAAGCAGCTATTGTCATGGAGAATAGAGTTTGTCTTTCCTCTTCTTTGTGTATTAAAACAATCCACATTATTTACAGTGCTTGGAATTGCTGACTATAAAATGAACACAAGTTTGAAGCCCAAGAAACTGAGTTTATCCTTTTTTTTAAATAAGTTTTTATGGTGAAAATACTGTACAGAAGGGTTACAGTTACATGAGCAAGGTAATGAGTACATTTCTTATCGAGCATTGTTGCCTCCTTTGTTTTTTAACATTTGAGAGTAACAGTATACTCAGGAATAATGAGTTTAATACATACACCACATTGCACAATTCAGCTTGGATAGTCGGGGCTGGCTAATGCAGGTTATTCATTAAGCTCTAACAGAAAGAGAGCTTCTTAAGGCAACAGTAATGCATTAAAGATATTTGAAGCCCAACTACATTGAACAGTAATTGATATACTGTATCTGCTTTAGAAGTGTTATGTTAACTTTTTAAGGATATGTGATTAAATCAGAATTTTCACTGAATGGGGAGCCATATCTCTGACATCATTAAAAATATAGCAAAAAATTATCAGACTTTGAGGATTGTAGTGATCACAATAAACAGAAGGCAAATATGTACAAACTCTCTGCTTCAGAAAATTATTTATTTTAAATTCATGACTTTTTAAAGCACCTGTGTTTATTATGCTAGTGATAAATTTTAAAGCACTAGTGTTTGTTACTAGTAGTGATAAGTTTTAAATATCCTCTCAAATTTCCTCAAACTTTCAAAATACAGAGGATAAAAATTTGGTATTGATATTCCTCCAGCACTGTTCTTTCTGTTAAAGATCATTTTGTTATTCGAGGGCTTTTATTGTTACATATGAATTTTTAGATTGAGCTCTTCTCATTATTGGCATACAGAAAAGCCATTGATTTTTTGTGGGTTAATTTTATACCATGTTAATTTGCCAAAGATTCAAATCAGCTCAAGTAATTTGGGAGTGGAGTCCATGGGATTCTTTAAATACAAGATCATGTCATATGCAGAGAGGGAGATATTTATTTCATCTTTCCCAATTTGGATCTTCCAGCACTGTTCTTTCTGTTAAGGATCGTTATTGTTTAATATGAATTTTTGGATTGCTTCTTCTATTTCACTGAAGAATGAGTTTGGAATATTGATAGATATCACATTGAATTTGTAGATAGCCTTTGGAAGTATTGCCATTTTCATGATGTTGATCCTTCCAAGCCAGGAGCATGGGAGGTTTTTCCACTTCCCAAGTTCTACTTTGATTTCTTTTTTCGAGTTTTTAAAGTTTTCATCATAGCGGTCTGTCACTTCTTTACGTAAGTTAACTCCTAGGTATTTTATTTTTTGTGGGGCTATTACAAAAGAAGTTGCTTTCCTGATTTCAACTGTGCTCTTCTCATTATTGGCACAGTGAAAAGCCATTGATTTCTGAGAGTTAATTTTATACCCTACTACCTTGCCAAGTGTCAAGTCAACTCGAGTAACTTGGGAGTGGAGTATGTGGGATTCTTTAAATACAAGATCATGTCAACTGAAAAGAGGGAGAGTTTTAATTCATCTTTCCATATTTGGATCCCCTTTATGTTTACATCTTGTCTTATTGCTGTAGCTAGGCATTCTAACACTAAATTGAAGAGAAGTGGAGAGTGGACATCCTTGTTTTGTTCCTGAATTTAGAGGAAATGGCTTTAGTTTTTCAACATTAAGTATAATGCTGGCTGCAGTTTGTCATATACAGCCTTTATTATATTGAGGAACGCTTCATGGATTCCTAATTTTTCCAGAACCTTGATCATAAAGGGATGTCGGATCTTGTCAATTTTTTTTCTGCATCTATGGAGAAAATCATATGGTTCTTATCCTTGCTCTTGTTGATGTGATGAATTATATTAATTGATTTGCATATTATGAACCAGCTTTGCATCCCTAAAATGAATCCTGTTTGATCGTGGTGTATGATTTTTTGGATGAGTTGTTGAAGTCATTTGGCTAAAAGTTTGTTGAGAAGCTTTATATCAATGTTTATCAAAGAACTGGGTCTATAGTTCTCTTTCTTTGATGAGTCCCTTCCTGGTTTTGGGATGAGGGTTATGATGGCTTCATAGAAAGAGTTCGGTAGTGAACTTTTTCTTTCAATTTCATTGAAGAGTTGGAGGAGTATTGGTGTGAGTTCTCCTTTGAAGGCCTTGTAGAATTCCGCTGGAAATCCATCTGTCCCGGATTTTTCTTAGTTGGGAGGTCTCTTACTGCTGTTTCTATTTTGATGTTTGATATGGGTCTCTTGAGTTGGTTTAACTCATCTTGGTTTAGTTTTTTCAAGTTGATACGTGCTAGGAAATCGTCCATTTCTTCCAGATTCTCAAACTAATTAGCACAAAGGTTTGAGAAGTATTTCCTTATAATGTTCTGAATCTTGGTTATTTCTGTGGCAATATTTCCATTCTCATCTCCGAATTTGCTTATCTGGGTGTGTTCTTTTCTTTTTGTGATAAGATTTGCTTAAGAGTATGTCAATTTTATTTTATTTTATTTATTTATTTATTTATTTATTTTGGTCGGCCGTGGAGCTTGAACTCTGGGCCTGGGCGCTGTCCCTCAGCTCTTCAGCTCAAGGCCAGCACTCTACCACTTGAGCTACAGCGCCACTTCCGGTTTTCTGGTGGTTTATTGGAGATAGGAGTCTCACGGTCTCTCCTGCCCGGGCTGGCTTTGAACCAGGATCCTCAGATCTCAGCCTCCTGAGTAGCTAGGATTACAGGCGGGAGCCACCAGCACCCGGCTCAATTTTATTATATTTTTCAAAGAACCAAGTCTGTTTTGTTGATTCTTTCTTTCTTTCTTTCTTTCTTTCTTTCTTTCTTTCTTTCTTTCTTTCTTTCTTTCTTTCTTTCCTTCTTTCTTTCTTTCTTCCTTCCTTCCTTCCTTTCTTTCTTTCTTCCTTTCTTTTTTTTTTGTCGGTTGTGGGGCTTGAAATCTGGACCTGGGCACTATCGCTCAGCTCTTCAGCTCAAGAAGAGCATTCTACTGCTTGAGACACAGCACCACTTCTGGTTTTCTAGTGGTTTATTGGAGATAAAAGTCTCTCAGACTTTCTTGGATGTGCTGCCTTTGAACTGTGACCCTCAGATCTCAGCCTCCTAAGTAGCTAGGATTACAGTCATGATCCACCAGCACCCAGCTCTGTTTTGTGGATTCTTTCCATGTTTTTTTTCTGGATTCTAATTCATTTCATTCTAATTTAATTTTAATTATTTCTTTCAATCTACTGTTTTTTTTCAAGAAGGTTCAGATATCTCATTAAATTGTTGGTTTCAGATTTCTCCAATTTGTTGATGTAGGAACTCAGAGCTACAAACTTGCCTCTGAGTACTGCCTTTGCTGTGTCACAGAGGATCTGGTAATTTGTGTGTTCATTTTTTGTTGAATATTATGAACATTTGAATTTCCTTTCTAATCTCTTCCATGACCCACTGGTGGTTCAATAGTGTATTGTTCAGCCTCCAGGTGTTAACAGGACTTTCTTTGGTGGCTTTTGGTGTTGAGCTCTAATTTTATTCCTTTGTAGGCTGAGAGAATGCAGGGCATAACTTCAATGTTTCTGAATTTGGACAAGTTTGCCTTGTGACCTAAAATTTGGTCTATTTTGGAAAATGTTCTGTGTGCTGCTGAGAAGAATGTGTATTCTGATGATGCTGGGTGAAATATTCAGTAGATGTCAGTTTAATCTAGTTGGTCTATGCAGCTGCTTAGACCTGCAGTTTCTCTGTTGAGTTTTTGCCAGGTTGATGTATCTATCTACTGGGGATAGAGTGTTTTATAGTCCCCAACAATTAATGCCTTTGGATTTATGTAAGGTGTGAGGGAAAGTAGTGTTTCATGAATAAATTTGGGTGCTCTGTTGTTTGATAAATAGATATTAAGAATTGTAATATCCTCCTGAAGGAGAGATCCCTTAATTAGTATGTAGCTCCCTTCTTTATCTCTTCTCACTAATTTTAGTTTGAAGTCTATTTTATCTGATATTAGGATTGCAACTCCTGTCTGTTTATGGGAGCTGTTTGATAGATTTTATTACAGCCTTTCACATTTAGAATGTTTTTAATATGCTTTTACTGTAAAAATACTGTACAGAGGTGTTACAGTTACATGAGCAAGGTAATGAGTACATTTACTATCAAGCATTGTTACCTGCTCCTTTTTTTTCCCCTACCATCCCTATGGGCAGGGTGTGACTCTTGAAGGTATCTGATAGAAGTATCTTGCTTTTTAATACAACTAGATAGCCTATGTCACTTATTAGAGAGTTAAGACTATTAATATTGATAATTAGGACTGAGAGGTGTTTGGTAGTTCCTGACATGTTATCCATCTTTTTGACAATTGGGTTCTTCCTATGGTTCTTGGATTCTCAGTTTGGGTGCAGTTTCTTGGCCTTTATCGTGCTGTTGTTGGTTTTCTATGTGCAGGAAATCTTTAAGTGTCTTTTGTAGGGCTGGTTTGGTGGAGATATATTGTTTCAGTTTTTCTTTGCTATGGAAGGCTTTTATTAGACCTTCAGTTATGAAGGAGAGTTTAGCTGGGTACAGTATTCTTGATTGATAGATTTTGTCTTTAGTGGGTGGCATACATAATTCCAGGCTCTCCTTGCTTCAATTGTCTGTGCTGAGAAATCTGACATTATTCTAATTGGTTTCCCTTTATAGGTGACTGATCTTTTCTCCTTCACAGCTTTAAGGATCTTTTCCTTGGTCTGAATTGATCCTGTGTGGATTATGATATGATGGTGGGATGTCCTGTACTGGTCTGGTCTATTTGGAGTTCTAAAAGCTATCTTTTTGCATGTTTGGGAATTTCTCTGCTAGGATCCTGTTAAATGCTTTCTGTCTCAAGGTGCTCCTCTATTCTGAGTATCTTCAGATTAGGTCTTCTAAATGTTGAAAAGATCATAGTAATAAAAAAAACTTGGTACTGGCCCAAGAACACACCTGAGGGCCAATAGAATAAAACAGAAAACCAAGAAATGAACCCACAAACCTATAGCCACCTAATTTTCAATAAGGGAGCTAAAAAATAGAATGGAAGAAAGCCTCTTCAGTAAATGGTGCTGGCAAAATTGTTTAATCACGTGTAGAAAACTAAAGCTAGATCTTACTTACATATCACCTTCCATCAGAAACAACACCAAATGGATCAAAGACTTCATAGTCAAAGCAGGCACACTGAAACCATTACAGGAAGGAATAGGAGAAACCCTAGGTCTCCTTGGCACAGGTCTAAATTTTCTTAATAGAGATCCCAAAACACAAAAAATCAAAGAAAGATTGAACAAATGGGATTGCACGAAGCTGCAGAGCGTTAGCATGGCAAAGGACATAGCTAGCAAGGTCAATAGAAAGCCCACAGATTGGGAGAAAATCTTCACTAGCCAGACAATGTACAAGGGTCTCATATCTAAAACATACTTGGAATTCAAAAAATTAAATCTCTCAACAACAAATCTTCAAAAACACAACTGCCCGATAAGTAAGTAGACTAAAGCCTTAAAGAGAAACTTCTTTGAAGAGGAAAGAAGGATGGTCTATAGACACATGAAGAAATGCTCAACCTCTCTAGCCATAAAAGAAATGTAATCAAAACAACATTGAGATTCCATCTCCCACCAGCTAGAATGGCCGTAATCAGAAATCTAATAACAGATGCTGGAGGGGATGTGGCCAGAAGGGAATCTTCTGCATTGCTGGTTGGAGTATAACCTTGTTCAACCACTTTGGAAAGTAGTATGGAGGTTCCTCAACAGACTACACATAGAGCTACCCTATGACCCAGCAATCCCACTTTTGAGCTTTTACCCAAATGATTACAAACAAGGCCATAATACGGCTACAGCACAACTATGTTTATTGCAGCATTATTTACCATAACTAAGATGTGGAACCAATCCAGATGCCCCTCATTAGATAAATGGATCAAGAAAATATAATGTGTGTTTGTGTGTGTGTGTGTGTGTGTGTGTAGTGGAATTCTATGCCTCCATCAGAAAGAATGACACTGTCCCAAATTTTATGAAATGGAAAGACTTGGAAAAAATTATATTAAGAGAAGTAAGCCAGGTGCAAAGGAACATAGGTCCCATGGTTTCCTGTATTTGCAATAACTAGTATATGTATAGGACAAGCAGAAAAGATCAAAAGCTATGTACATATGACCATGTAAGATGATGTTAAGCAAAATGAACCCCAAGATAAGGACTCAAATATCGTTTTTCTTTCTTGCTATCATTTCTAACATATGTGATTTTTTCGATGCTTTCTATGTCCTTCCCCCATGGTATAACCTGTTTTCACTGTATTTGATGTTGGTGCCCCGCATCTTGTATATGCACTTCTCTAATTCGGTGAGGGAAAGGCAAAAAACAAAATGCTTAAATAAGGATACAGGTTGACCCATTGCAATAATGAGATGTACAAAGCACTATGTTGAAAATGAACTTTACAATTTCGGCTAGGGGTGGGGGAGTTGTGGAGGTAGGAGGGAAGGGATGGAGGGGAAAAACAAAAGAGGACGCAACAATGCTCAATAGGAAATTTATTCATTACCTTTCTCATGCAATTATAATCCCTCTGTACAGCATTTTTACAATGAAAAACATAAAAAAAAGAAATCCAACTTAAAAAATACAGAGGTATATACACTGTAATGCAGAATAGTGAACATATAAGTGAATTTCCAATTAAGAAAACAAAATATAATACTTTGAATTCATAAATTGCTAATTATCTTTCTATGCCCAATAGGTTATAAAATAAAATTTTTAGAAGTGATTATGAAGCAGCTTCTATTCATATGACTTCAGCATTTTAAATGTTTTGGCATATTATATTAAACTGTAGTATGAGTTTTAACATTATTTGAGGGAGACAGATTTTAGGGAAAAACTTTTGGTGAGAATTATACATTTTGAAATGTGACTCTGGTGATTACATTGAGAGGTCTTGTTTCTGTAAATGTTGATATAAAAGTGAGTTTTGCTGCATTTTTATTTATTTTAAAAATATACTTCGAACACTTTAAAATGGACTTCATTTGCTAAAGTAGTAGGACCTTAGTAATTTAAATTGCTCCAAGTTTTTCACCCAACCCTTTTGAACATTTTTAAGAACTTTTCTTTAATGTTATTCACAGTAAAATTTAGTCATTTCCTTTCCAAACTTTTAGAAGTAGTATGATAACTTTTATGCTATTGCTTATAGGGAAGAAATGTGATCTCTTTTCCCTGAATAGAAATAATCATGTTTTATTTGATTTTAAAGTTGGTATGATTCCCCAGCATTGGAAAATTATAAGCTCTAAGAATAACTAGTCTACCAAATCTCTCATGAAATCTTCATAAATTTGCATGTGATCAGAGAAATTCACTTTCTGTATTCCATTGTCCTATTTCTTATGGAGAAAGAAAGAATTACCAGTTTGAAACAGAGGTGACACCCATAGAAATGATTATATTTAGTATAATGTTAAATGAAGCATGGTGCATCTGTTTTCTCACAGATACTAATTTCTCCATATATCACTTCCATTAGCTTTTACTGTGTCCCCTTTTATAAGCATAATCTTTACTTAAATACTAAGTACAATTTTATATGGCATCTGTCACTTAATTTTCCCATGCATTGATACTCTAATCAGCAGACATAACCTACGATATTATTAGCACCAAGAATCATGTGACCACTAGAAAATAATATACTATCTAATGATGAAATATATCAGGTTTATAACTGTTACTTCCTTTTCTAATTTCCTACGAACCAGTAATATAAATATAATAGCTTGAGGTGCATGTCATAGCCAGTTGTTAAATAGTCAAGAATCAAGGGGACTATTAGTAGCCTAAAATCTGACAGGATAGAGGACTGTTTAATATACAAATCCTATGTATCAGTTTTTGTTTGAGTCACTTTAGCAGCAAACCAAAGCTAAGTAACATTGCTAACTGTTACATCTCAGATATGTACATCTCCAAAATTTCTTTACATTTTTCCATAATTAATTTTGTTCATTCAGGTCTTTACTACGTGTGACCCAGATTGTTCATAGGTGTTATCGTTTCTGGCCAATCACATTAACACCTAGCCTTTTCCCTTATCTTTTTACTCCCTAATTTCTCTTTAATTCAGTCTTGTTTATGAATTACCTTTCATCATAATCAGCTTGGGCTATAATAACAAAATACCTTAGGTTTTGTGTCTTATATTACAATATTTTTTCTTATAGTTTTGGAGAGTATAAATTCAGGGCAGCATTCTCAGATTCGAATAAGGTCTCTCTTTCAGGTTGTAGACAACCATATTCCCTTTGTATTTTATGGCAGATGAAAAGGAAGTGCTAGATATCTGGCTCCTCCTGAGAGCATAATCCTATTCAGGAAATCTTCCTTCTCTTGATCAAAAAACTTCCAAGGCCCCACATCTAAGTATCATTAAATTGGAGATTAAATTTTCACACATTAATTTTGGCAAGGGTGCAAATATCCAGTCCACAGCATGCCTTCAGATGTATAGCTGAACAATGAGTGAATATACTCATATTCACCATATCCAGAGGATGGTTCTGCTTAGACTTTCAATGGTCTCTCTGTCATAGGACTGATGGTGCTCTTTCAAACATAGGAGGGGCATTAGGACTTATGCAACAACCTGCACACTTATGAGGTGTGTTTCCAGTAAGGTCTATATCTCGTTCTGTGAGATGAAGTTTTGCCATCAAGTCAATCTCTTTTCTAAAATTATTTTTCCTGTTCTTTGTGTTTATCTTTAATATTTTAACTATCAGTAGATGTACAAAGAGTTGCCATTTAACAAAGCATATTATGAATACAATGCATCTCCATGTTTCCATTTCAACATTCTCACCCTCCCTTTCCAACTGGCCCCCTCCCTCACTTTCCTTCTTTTTAAAATTTAAAATCTTAATTTTTTTAAATTGTATTAGAAAGGTGAGGTACACAGAGGTTACAGTTACATATGTAAGGTAAGGTAACATTTCTTGTTGAACAGTGTTACCCCCTCCCTCTTTTTCTCCAGCTTTCCCTCCCTCCAAATTCTCCTCTCTCCCCAAGTTCTCCCATTTTCCCTCACCTTCAATTCCCTCCCCCAACCCCTACAAAGTTGTAAAGTCCTTTTATTTTTTTTGCTGGTCATGGTGCTTGAACTCTGGGCCTGAGCGCTGTCCCTCAGCTCTTCAGTTCAAGGCAAGCGCTCTACAACTTGAGCTACAGCACCACTTCGGGTTTCTGGTGGTTTATTGGAGATAAGAGTTTCACGGACTTTCCTACCTGGGCTGGCTTTGAACCGTGATCCTTAGATCTCAGCCTCCTGAGTAGCTAGGATTAGAGATGTGAGCCACTGGTGCCCAGCATAAAGTTGATTTTTAACATATTGTCTTGAGTATCACTGTTGCATTGGTTCACAATTTGTCCTTTGTCTCACCATTTTGTTAGTCCTCTTTCCTTCCCCAAATCAGATAGATATGTGTATAAGACACAGGGTACCAAAATACAAAAACCAAAAACAAAACAAACAGACAAACAAAAACAGTGATGACAGGGGTAAACCAAAGGACAAAAAACAATGAAAGAAAAAAGACACAACTACACGCAGTATATTAAATAAAAAAGAAAAAAATCCCTTATGTTTCCATACCTTGGAGTTCATTTCTATTGCATCATTGTAAACTCACCATTTCCCTTATTTTTCTTATTTTCGTAGGATGCACATTGAATTTTTTTTGTTATATTCTTCCCACTTTTCCTATTCATTCATATACCCCTCTCAGCCTTGGCTCTATCCCAAGTACCTTTGTTACTATGCTCATCAGTCCCAGGGATTGTTAGAGTTCTGCTTTTCTGTTTCTCGTTAACCACTTAGAAATAGCTACTAATCCTCTACATTAAACTTCCTTAATAAATTATGCTGTTTCTCTATCACAAAAGGATCTTGTCCTGTTACTTTGGGAGATAATCTAGTCAGTTAAAAATGACTGAGAGAAAATGTCCAATTATTTTTGTATTATACCTCATTAGTCATTAGAGAGAAGTGAAAATTATGTGATACTACTTTTCACCTGCTGGAATGAATATTGTAAAAATATTATACCCCTATTGAGAAGAAATTAGTGCAGCTGAAAATTCCATATGTTAGTAATGATAACATAAATGGGCAATAATGTTAAGGAAATAGTTGGTGTTTGCTTACATGTTACAGCACTATGAGAAAACAGTTCCACTCTGAAGTAATTAATTAATTAATGTATACACACATTGATTTGTGGGTAAATACACAGATACTGGATATTGATTATTTCAATATGGTAATAATATGAATATCCACAGACAGTAGTGTATGCATTTAATTCAATTGTCATTGGCAATAAATTGAAATGAAGTAAAAATATATTCAATATGGCAATTCTCTATAATGTCACAGTGCAAAAATAACCAATCACAAAAGAACGTTGCAATTCCATTTTATAGTGAATTTTAAAAAAACATAATAAATAACCACACTATCCCAGTTAGAATGGCTATAATCAAGAACTCTAACAACAGATGCTGGAGGGGATGTGGACAGAAGGGAACCATTGTTGGTGGGAGTGTAAACTTGTTCAACCACTTTGGAAAACAGTATGGATATTCCTAAAAAGACTCCACATAGAGCTCCCCTATGACCCAGCAATCCCACTTTTGGGCATTTACCCAAATGATCACAAACAAGACCACACTAAATCTACCAGCACAACTATGTTTATCACAGCATTATTCACCATAGATAAGATATGGAACCAACCCAGACGCCCCTCAGTAGATGAATGGATCAAGAAAATGTGGTATATATGCACAATGGAATTCTGTGTCTCCCTCAGAAAGAATGACATTGCCCCATTTGTTAGGAAATGGAAAGACTTGGAAAAAATTATATGAAGTGAAGTAAGCCAGACCCAAAGAAACATAGGTTCCGTGGTTTCCCTTATTTGTAATAACTAGGATATATCTGAGACAAGCAGAAAAGGTCAGAGAAGTTGATGTTAGGCGGAATGAACCCCAAGATAAGGACTCAAATGATTTTTTTCTTTCTTGCGATTGTTTCTAACATATTTATAAGATGATTTCTTTGTTGCTTTGTAGGTCCCTCCTCCACGGTATAACCCCTGTTTTCACTGTACTTGATGTTGGTATAATTTATGGAGGGGAAGTAAAAATACAAATTGTTTAAATAGGGATACAGGTGGACCCATTGCAACAATGAGATGTACAAGACATTAGGTCGAAAAATGAACTTTACAACTTTGTCGTGGAGGGGAGAGGGGTCGCAGGGTGGGAGGGGGAGGATGGGAAGGGAAGGGAAGAGGAAACAAAGGAGGAGGCAACAATGCTTGGTAAGAAATGTACTCATTATCTTGCTCACGTAATTGTAACCCCTCTGTATGGTATTTTCACAATAAAAAAATAGAAAAAAATTAAAAAAGAAATTGAGTTGAGGGCCCTTATTTTAAAAGGATATGTGAGAGCTTTCTTTTTCTTTTTTTGTTTTTTTTTTCTTTCTTTTTTTGGTCGATCTTGGGTTTGAACTCTGGAGCTGGGCACTGCCCCTCAGCTCTTCAGCTCAAGGCTAGAGCCCTACCACTTTTGCCAGAGCACCACTTCCGGTTATCTGGTGATTTATTGGAGGTAAGTCTCACAGACTTTCCTGCCTGGGCTGATTTTGAACTGCGAACCTCAGATCTCAGCCTCCTGAGTAGCTAGGATTACACATGTGAGCCACCAGTGCCAGGCTTATGTGAGAACTTTCTATGAACTAATATTTCTTAGATGGTCTCAAACTCGTCTCAAATTCCCAGCCTTGCTTCTTTTTAATTGAGATTACAACTGTGCACCACCAAATCTGAACAATTTGTATTCATTTAAAATATATAATTTATAAAAACTTATTTTTTTTGTTTCTTTGTATGTTCCTCACCCATGGTATAACCCGCGTTTTTACTGTATTTGATATCAGTGCCCTGCATCGTGTGTATACACTTCTCTAACTTGGGGAGGGGAGGGGAAAAAACAAAATGCTTAAATAAGGATGCAGGTTGACCCATTGTAACAATGAGATGTACAAGACACTATGTTGAAAAGCAAACTTTACAATATAGGTGGGGGGGGGGAAGGAGGAGTATAGTGGTGGAGGTGGAAGGTAAGGGAGGATAGGGGAAAAACAAAGGAGGAAGTAACAATGCTTGATAGGAAATGTGCTCATGATCTTGCTCATGTAACTGTAACCCTTCTGTACAGTATTTTTACAATAAAATGTATTTAAAATATAATTCATAGTTCATGACTCTGTGTGTAGTAAATGTCCCTTCACCCACTCAATTGACTAATAAACAAAAAATCAAGAACTGACCGTGTACAAATAGTGGATGTGTGTAATTTAGACAAAATTTCTATAAGAAGCAACTTTTATAGGATATTATAGATGAAACTAAACCCAGACTAAAATATCACAAGGTTTAATTTAGCTAGTGTGGCTCAAATTCCAAATGAGAATTCATATACATGAGAGAAGACTTTATATTTTCTATAGCTATGACAAAGTTAATAAACAATTTTTCTCTTTCCTTTTAAGCAGTTTGCTGCATATCCATCTCCTATATGTCATTAAATAATTAAGTGAAATTTTCTCTTTGTATACTGAAATATGTGCTAATGTGCACAGCATCAATGAAAATAGTTGGCACCAAAACAGAAAGCCATGCCAAAGCATATTTGAAAACATAAATTGAAGAATAACGATTTGTGAAAAAACTTTGTGCTGACAGATATTCCTGCCAGGAGCCATTAGTGCAAGAAATCTGCAGGGCAGCTCCTACCATCAACATATCCCGGTAGAATGTTCGGCTTTGCCTATATTAAAGTACTGCATGCCATCTCCTAAGGAATATTTTTTTTAAACTCAGAGTCAAAAGCATGACTCATAGTTCACTTTTGTTTTTAAATACAAATGTGCCACATACTCATTAAGGTCTCCCTCTGGTTAAATTTCTCAATTATTTTTTTAAATGGTTACTTTTCTGTATGTCAGCCAAGGATCAAAATAATGTTTCTCTAAGTATCACCTTACCTATTTCTGCATTCCACTCATTCTTACTAACTTAATTGATATTTGTTGAGTCCTAATGACTTCTAGTTGAAATAATAAACTTGAACCAGAGGTGTCTTGCAGAACAGGCATATAATGAAGCTGTTATACAAAATAAATAAGAGCACTTACTAAATGAATAGTATGTGGCACTAAAATAAGAAAACTAGGAGTTCAAAGTAGAACAATCTTTGCTTAGGATGGGTTAGCAGGGTCAGAGAAAAATGGAGACATCCTTACATTCTGACTCATATTCTTCTTCTGGAATCACAGCTAACACAAAATGGGTTTCCTGTGTCATGGTCTTCCATGATGATTGACACCTTGCCTTGTAAAACTTTTATTTTTAAAATGTATAAACCAAATGGGTTCAAGGAACTCAGTGGAAAGTATTTATTTAATACCATTTTTAACAATTAATATAACAGGAAGTTCCCTAGTTTTCCTACACACACACACACACACACACACACACACACACACACACACACACACACACACACACACACCCTCCTCTGGGAATGATTGAAATACAACCAGAAATCAGATAGGAGGAAATATCAGCCTTCTCTCCACTACATGTTTACTTCTTAGTTTCCGAATTTAGTTTCCTCTCAGTTAATATTTGAATCTGATATCCCAAGCTCAACATGATATTTTTTCACAATTATTCCTAAAACATTTAGAAATAAAAATCACTTTTTGTGTACTTCAAGAGTATTTTAAAGCTAAAAACTGTGGTGTGATTGTACATACCTTTAATCCTAAAACTCAGGAACCACATTCAAGACTCATTATGTAGCCTAGGCTACATATTCAGTTTTAATAGCACTAGAACTACATAATAAGTCCTGCCCATGAATAAATAAATTAATTAATTAATAAACAAACAAGCAAACAAACCTAGTGAGTGCATTGGGAGCACTTGGTATGCACTTGATAAAATATTTTGTTTGCATCAAGACAGTTACACAGAACTAAGAAAAAGTGTGTTAATTCTTATCCCAATTCACTGAATATCACAAATTTTGTAACAACTTGACTGAATAAAAATTAAGAGCAATATGTACAAGCTTTTTTGAGCAAATGGTTGAATTCCTTAATTTGCATTTATTATTTACTTATTTGTGAATTATAGTTAAGCAGTTATGCTGGGAGGAAGCATTCAATCCAGCAGATCAGTTTATGAGTATAATGAATCATGATCAGAATCGTGCTTTCTATTGTTCCCTCAACCTTCCCCAATCCCATCCATACCCTCCAATGCTTGGAGGGTACTGATATGTACATTGAATATTGTGGCTGCAAAAAGATTTCTTATTTCTATATCACCACTTAATATTTTCATAACAGATACATTCTACTGAAACCATTTGTTGCTTTTACCCTCAGAAAACATCCAGATCTTTTGTGGTTTGAATGTGAGTTAAATTCAATTAAAAAATAAATGATGTTCTGTGCCTTATATTATTTATTTTCTTTAAAATATCCAATGTAGGCTCTGGGGCACATGTTTGCTGGTAACTCTCCAGTGTGCATAAAATTCTATCATGTGATAACTTTTGGAGTTTTACAACTTTGATTTCCTAGATTTGTAATCCTGAGTTTATTTCTACCCTTCAGCTAAGAGCTGAGGGCTGGGAGTAATGTTGTCATTGCTCTAAGACCAAATATCATAAGGTATATGTGTTTCACTCATCTCTTGAGAGTCTTCACACCTGACATGCCCTTTGGTGTTAGTATTTATTTATTGAAAACAGGGCATAGTAAATTTCAAAGAAAGCTTCCAACTAAATTTTTTAAATCTCATTTTAAGAATGATGCTGTTGACCTGCAGATAATGTATGTTGTCTTTAAACAGAAACTTTTCAGAAGGCTTGGAGAGACATTGGTGAAAACTCCATGCAGCTCCATCTTATTATCACTGTTTCTCAGGACACATTTCCAGCTGTGTTTTTTTTAATTGTAAATAAGTTAAATATAGCTTATAGCTGTCTTTGTGATTCTGACTTTTCAAGTCTTCAAAGGCTATAATTTGGAGTTTCAGATAAGCTTTTAATGTGTTTAATTTGGTTAGTAATCTAAATTTCTATTGGAGTTTACAACGACAATGCAATAATGGGGTCACAGAACGTAGATCTATTTGGCCTCCATCTAAGAGGTTTGAAGAAATTGCATGAAAATTATTACCTAGGTTAATAACTATGATGTGGCCATACATACACCTTCTATTAATGCAATTTGGCAACATTTTTACTGCTTCTAGGATTATATGTGACAAACATAGACATATCCAAAGTACAAATCGAATGTTCAGCAATATGAATTCAGAATCTAAAAGTTGTGCATTTGGAGCCCTTCATGTATTTTATTTGGATTTTGAGATTGGTAGTCATTTTACTCCTTTTTACTTAATATATGCACTTTTTAATGTTATGTACTATAATTTACACATGCATGTACTTTTACATATGTAATACCCACTGCTGTAACAAAGTTTCTTCCTTTATAATTGCACATGAATGCAAGTAAATACTTATCTTTTTTACCGGTAGTTTCTTTATGTTTAAAAATTAGAAAGAGAAACTGGGTGCAGATGGCTTATGCCTATAATCCTCGCCACTGAGGAGCATGAGTTCTAAGGATAGCCATTAGAAGCCTGCGTGGGCTGACACATCTCTAAGTAATTTATGTCCAGCTCACCTGCGAAGAGCTGAAAGTAGAGATGGACCTCATGTGAGGGGAAGTCAACCATGTGTGAAGAGTTCAAGAATGGAGAGTTCAAGATGCAGTATCCACTCCAAAAACAAAAAAAAATTAAAAATTATGTACAAGACTGTATTTCAGTGTTTTAGAGACAGGGTATATAAAACAAGTACATGAATTCAGCAAAAGAGAACTCTTTCCATGAAACAGCAATTTTATGCTTTTCTTCAACAATAAAAGCCTTTGATCCCCTAGTTTTTATGCTTTTATGTTTAATGCTTCTCATCAACTCTAAACAGTATTTTCAACTCCCCCATGCTACTAAATGATTACAGTGTGTTAATCTTATTCTTTTCCTCATTTCAACATTTCTCACACCTAGCACGTAGCTTGTGATAGTGAAAATTCAATAACATTTTTAATGACTTATTTGACTCAAATTAATGAACCTCAGCATTGTATTTTTTCACATTGCCTTTGGAAATATATGAAAATACTAAGTCAGGAACCCTCAAGACTGTCCCCAGACTGGATGGATGATCAGGTAGAAAGATTGACAGGAATCTGTAAACCTGCTACACTTATGGTTGTGACATGTAAGAAGGAAAGGACACAATAAGACTGGTATAAGAAAACGACAGGCGGGGGGAAAGGCACAGAGAAGTCAAATTACAGCTTGAGCGGCACCCTTCCAGCAGCAATATGGGAAAATGGATGTAAAGATTTGCAAAGCACAAAGGTCACCCAGAGCGTGGTGCTGGGCGTCTGATTTGGACTGCATCTTGCAGGCACATGGCACTTCCATTCCCAACCAGAGCTACTCAGACTTCAGATTCCTCTCACCCTTCCTTCCCCAACTCCTTCACCTCTCACCCTGCTAGCTCTCCACCTTCCCTCACCTCCTGAAGAATAACAGATGTTCAGCATCAATCAAGTAGTTAGCATAAATCTCGTGGGTGCCTAAAGTCTCAGTTGTTCAAAATCATTCTACTTAGGCAGACTTTCCCAACAACTACTAGGTTTCTATGCAGAACCTCTGTAAGTCATCAAGCCCCTTCAAGCAAGCTTTCCTTCTGAAGGTGCACTGTTTCTACAATCCCAAACTGCTCAACAATTCATTGTTGCCTCGTAACGCATGCACATGATGAGCAACTTAAAAGTATATAAGGAAAGTATTAAAATTATTTCCCCATCATTTCTTGAGCTACCAGATTCCTCATAACACAGTAAACTGTCCGTAATGCATTTTTCTGAGATATATGTATTTATCTTCCTCTCTGATATGCTAATATGTATATTACTCACTATTTTAATAAATAATTTTTAGTGAGTTTTCTGTACTAACACATAATTTTAAACTTGGATGTTTTCTTTGGCTACATAATTCTCCATTTAGTGATATATGTTCTCTCTATGTATATAATATGTATAATGTATAATGATATTAAATGTGTGTTAGACATGTTATATATGCTTAATTCGTTTTTAAAAATTGGTATATAATAATAATATTTAGGTGTTTATATGTAATATATATACATATGTTTAATAGTTTTTACTAGTTTGTTTCAGAAACCAGATTCCATGATACATGAAAGCAGGCTACATAGTGGAATGTCAATATTTTGTATTTCTCCCAAGTGGAATCTGTGATTTGATCTTGATAGATATTACCAAATGATCTTTTATTAGAGTTTGCTAATTTATACTCAACCATATTATAATTATGATGACATTAAATCATCAAGGATGGGTTAATTATAAATTTCTAAATGCCAGCAACATTTTAAGCAATAAAATTGAAGCATCGCATATCAAACTGAGGCAAGCAGCCCTTACCAATGACAGTGTAACATGGTAGCAAATATAGTATTCATATGGAGAAAGAATTGAAGTAGAGTTCTTGGACCTTTATTGTTTTGTTTTATGTGTTGAATTCTGTACATTGTTTCAGATATTTCTGCAATGGGGTCTATAAATCTTGATCTCTTACATTCCTGTGATACAAACAAATACAGTGATACTTCTACCCAAGTAAGATAACTCCAAGTAAGACATTAAATCCTTGTGAATTTCAGATCTGACTGTAGTCCCAGTAATCACTTGGATTATAGAAATTTCAAGTTCTTGAAACTGTATAGTTTCCTATAAGCAAAATATTTTTTCTCTAAAATGAAACTTTTAGAGAAGATAAATTTTAGATTTTTCTCTAATTACAGCTAGAGAAAAAATGCTATTTTAAATATAGCAGAATCACCTTCCTAATTTTATCTAGGGTGTGAGGAAAATGCTTCAGTAAATAAACATATAATGTTGTCTTCATTCTGATGACAATATTTGACCATTTTGGAGAAAGTCCTAAGGCTTTCTTGTTACAATACATTCCTAGATTTTCCTTACCATTGTCATTTCCAAACAAGAACAAGACCTCAGCATTCTAATACAATTTATATATTTTCTATGATTCTGGCTAAGCTAAATTGCCAGCAGGCTATATCATTGTAATTCTGTCTTTGCAAGTCTCCCCAGCTGCAAGTTTTCTTGTTCATGACAAGTTTCATGAACGTATCTCTCCTCATTGGAGCTTCTTCTGAATGGACTGGCTACCTGTGGCAGGTAGAAATCTTAAAAGAATATCTTAAAAGAAATCACTTACAAGCCTTTATACTTTGAGAAATTTTTGTACTGGTGATTTCCATGTATCAAATATTCTGCCCTTTATATAAACTTAGTGTTCTGAACTCGAGTCTTTTTCTATAGCTAGTCATTAGTTGTTGTATGTGCTATCCTCAGATTGAAGAACTAACAAATCTTCAACTTCTCCAGAGTCAGATATTTTATTCTTTATGTAAACCATATAGAAGCATATTATTATTGTTGATGTAAATTATACATGGACAAAAATTATTGAGCATTTAGAAGCATATGTCAAGGTATTACTTTGTGCTCTGCAAATCAGTTTAGTTTTCTTTTTATTTTGAAGTGATATTTTGCTGAGTGTTTCCAAGGGAAAGATATTGAGAGGAATGATTCTTATTCTTTTTGAACCACAAGAGAAGAAAGGAACTAAGTAAATCTTTCATTGAAACTAAGAATATTAACTAAAGGTCTCATCACTTAATGGGGAGATAAATCTTATAATCACTTATTGGTTCTGACACATGGTATCATAATGATACCCTCCTGAAACATTCTGGTTGGTGCTATCCATTTGTTTTCTGGGCTTTTTTCCTTGAAATTTAAACATTTGTAAACATTCAGAAATATAGATTAATGTTCCTGAACTGAAGATGTTCTATAAGCTTTCTAGTAAATTACTCACATATATGCTTATTACATTAGAAGGCATCAAACATACACAGATCTAAAGTGTATTGAAGCAAAAAATAATTGCAGCCCTCATCCCTTCATTTTACTCACATCTTTATTACCTTACCTGGTGAACAATGCACCTTGCAGTCACATCCTTAATTCTAAACATATTACAAATTACTATATTTCCAAGCCCTTCTTGACTTTGTCCTTATTCTGTAAAATAATTCCATACGTGCTATTTCCCCATCATACTGCAAAGAATAACTACTGAAAATGTCTGTGAGGTTATTGTTAACATAGTAGTTCTATGTACATGCTAATTTGCACCAAAGTCGTAAATAAGCAATTCAGATATGTGCCTAACCACGAGTAATGTATTTGAATAAGGAAATGATGGTGTGATACTTCCTCAGACAAGAATTTCCTTAGTGCTTAGCCAGCTTTCAATAATTTCCAAGGGAAGCCCTTCTGGGAGCAAGAATTGCTATTAATTCTTTTCAGAAGATAGCTCACTGTAAGGAGTGGGAAAAGGTGATTTTATTCCTTATTGGATACTGATTATATCCTAGTGGAAACCAGAATAAAAATTCATAAGCACTGAATTTGGTTCTGAATATTAAATAAAAAATAAATAAACTTCTCACTGTTAATACTAATACTGGCATTCAGAAATAAAGGTCATGCCTCTGTTAGGAAATCTCTCTGAGGAAAAACTGACCTTGCAGATTCACAGGATTAAGCAGCAAGAAGTGGGCAGGAGCTAGGTGTACTAGTTCATGCCTGTAATCTCAGCATCCCTGAGGTAAAGGCAAGAGAATTAAAAGACCACAGAGATTGAGGTCAGCCTGTTTGGCATGGCAAGTATCTGCCTCAAAAAAATCAAAAAGAGAAAAGAATAGGAATGAATAATTCAAATAAAACATTTGAAAAAATCTGGACAGCAATAACTGCTTTGCATACTACCTCCCCAAATTTACTTTTGTCTTCAGCCATTCATATCCCATTGTCCACTTTCAGGTGAATTTTTCAGGACTCTGGAAAATAATATTTTGAGGAAGAATTGAGATTTTAGGAAGTAAGGGACTTGGAAGGAATATAGCTTTGCACTTAGCTCCTAAGTACTTTGTACTTAACACTTTCTTCTGCAAGCCATCTTCTGTGATTTGACATGCAGCTCAGGAGTGGAATACTCACCTAGCATAGAGAAAGCCTTGCATTCCATCAATCAATACCTCAAAGCATTACAACATCAAAAACATTATATATATGATATATATGTGTGTGTGTGTTTGTACATACATATGTATATATAGTCAGTCTCTATAAACATCTTAACAAGACAGGATATACCTATATAAATATATGTGTATACTTATGTATAATATATACTTATATGTACATATATTTATATAATATATAGGATACATATATTATATAGTATTACTATACATGTCTACTATAAATATACATATATAATCAATTTCTTAAAAAAATCTTAACAAGAAAGTATGCAATGGCATTGGCCCACTGTTTTTCCTGAATTTATTTTGCCTTTTGAGTATTCTAAGATTACAAATACTGTCAGAAGCCTTAATACCATAATTCTTCCTCTGGTATTATAATATTAGAGGGTGAATCTTCTACCTTCCCTCAAAATTTTTTAAACAAGACAGAAAAGTTTTCTTTAGAGAATCTTTACTAGGAAGGGCCAACCTATTCTAAAATAGCTACACTGACAGCTTCACGCCCTTTCAGAACTAAACTTAAGCTGTGTCTTCTCCCTTTCTCTTTTAAGGTACTGAAATAATTGGAAGAATATTTTTATTGTACCATCTACGTGGAAAAGGAAGACTGGGATACTATGAGAAGGGCCAGTCTTTGTTGTGGTATTTTTGGCTGTGACTCGAGGTGGGATGTTTGATATGTCATGAGAAAGATGGCCCTCATTAGATTTCCAGCCCATTTGCACAGGCACCAGAAGAGCTCAAAGGAGCAAGATCAACATTTTATCAGTAACCTACAAAATTTCTGCCTTTGACTTTTGGCTCACACTTTTTCTTATGACAGCATCTTTTTTCTTCTTTGTTAGTATTCTTTTGTCTTTTTTTTTTTACTCTTTCCCTGTGTCTTTCTTTTTTTTCCTGTGCTGCTTTTTTATCTTATGTCTCTTAGTAGTCTAACCACATGCCCAGGACCATTTGCCACTTTACAACAATAGTAATAATGCATTCTTATGCAGGATGGTTCCCTCAGGAGCTCTAAGAACTTCATAGATGCCATCCAGTTAAGGCTGGTGACTTCCCTGATGGATGCATACAGTCTCCCCAGCAGAGGCTTTAGATTGTCAGAAATATCCACATGTTCATTCTCATCAATATTATGGTTGGTTTATTGTACAAAAGTGGGATATAACAAGGAACCCCATGAACTGAACAATATGACCATGTTAACTGTCAAGTTAGTCTCCTTTTTGTAAGCTTGACAATCATTTGGACAGAATTTAATGTCACTTTGACTAGTGTTAATTAAAAGCATTGGTATCTGCCCATTAATGATCATTTACCTACCTATGATTTTCCCTGGGTGATTTTTTTCTTCTTTGCAATATTTATAAGTGACAGTAATATATATATGAAGAAAGCTTTAGCAGGACCCAAGATGTTGAGTGTGTTTGCTATAAAATATCAAGTACTCTGATAATTCTTGTAAAACTACTAGCCAGTGACAACCCGATGATACATTCAGGTTTTTTTTTGTGGCTCATATTACCAATAAGCACTTACCTTTACAGAAGAATTCTGAAAGCTATATAGAAAATCATCCTACTTATGCCTGAAGAGAATCATGGTTTTTTATTCAATAAAAAGCTTCCTGTTCATAACAAAATTATATTTCAGAGATTTATATATATGGCTGCATTAGTAGATCTTGGTAGAAGATAGAATGAAGACATTATTATTAAACCCACCGTATCTATGAAGAGATTGTTAACCAATGCCTTAGGGCAGTTGAGCTATGAGAATAGAATTACTGACACTGAACAACTTACAAAGATTTTTTTAAAGATCAGTTCTCACAGTTCTAGAAGCTTCAAACCCTGAGATCAGGTTGTAAACATTTAGTAAGGTTTGCATATTACAGAAGTGAACAAATGCTATATACTTATCATGGAGCTTTAATTTGCAATGTCCCTTTAAGACTTTCATATGCAGATGGCTTGGAATGCTGTTGATGTCACTACTGAGTGTTGGTGGAAAAGTAAAAGATGGGGCTTCAGTGGATGAATTAAGTCTTTGAGGGTATGGCTTCAAGGGTATATTTCCCCCCCTACCTCTTTCTGTCTCAGTTTCCTAGATGCTATGAAGTAAGCAGATTTTTCTCTTCTAGTCTATCACCACAGGCTTGAAAGAAATGAAACTCTATGTCCATTGACTGAATTTTTCATAAACCATGAGCCAAAATAAACCTTGCCTTTTAAAAAAATTGTTCTTCTACTTTTCATGACAAGTAGAAAACCTCATTAAAACTGTCCTCACATGGCAGAAGGCAGAAGGGCAAGAGGGCTGAATATCATAAGAAGCCCTTTTACCCCACTCACAGGAAGGATTCCTGATGAACTACTTGGCTCTTAAATGACTGATTTTTTTAATATTATAATATATATGATCCAAATTTGGAAGGGTACACAGTGAAACATTAGCACCTAGGTACTTAGCAACCTAGGTACTAGTTTCTGGAAAAGAATCAAAACCCAAACAACTAACAGTAGATTTCACAAAAGTGCTCACTGTTGGGTCTGTCTTCCTTACACCCCTGGGGGCAAGAGAAGTCTGGAATTATTGAACCTGAGAAGCTTCAAGGCATAACTCTGCAAAGCTAAAATTTAAAGTGCTAAATTAAGGATCCAACTTGCTGATATCCTTTAGTTCAAAAGGGACACATGCCTCTTCCCCATGGAACTATTAGCCTGATTAGTCTCTGCATGCTCCTGCTATTTCAGGGACATGACCATGGTGGTGGTTCTGTAGGCCTGCAAGGGCTGGAAATACCTCAGATTGAATTCCACTGCAAGAGACTGGAATAGATCGTCACTGCCAAAGTGAAGGCACATTGTTAAGAGAATCCTGCCAGAAGGAAGAGCTGAACAAAAGCAACTTCCTTTATTACTCTCTAGTTTCTCTGTCTCTCTGTCTCTGTCTCTGTGTGTGTGTGTGTGTGTGTGTGTGTGTGTGTGTGTGTGTGTGTCTGCTGCCCCTCCTCTCAGGTTTCACAGAGCTTCACAGAGCCAGATGAAGAAACAGAAAAATGGCTGGCAGTTCCAGGATCATTACCAGAGACCAGGTAGAATAGAAGTTGAGGAGACATTTTACTGATTGGAAAAAGTAATTATTACAATTGCACATTATAACTAGACCAGTTGGTTAGCCTTGCTGGTTGATGTTAGAAGTGACAAATGACTCACTTTAATGAGTCTCTATTTTATTTTCTATGTATCCAAAATGACAGTCTTTTCCATTGTTCTTCTATCCTTCCCTTCGCATTTTTGCTCCTTCTTCACGGTCTATATCTTAGTTCCCATCTTGACTTACTCCCATTTATCCTGTATATAGTGCCATGGAAGACTTCAAAACCAGATTTTAGTTTCTTTCTTCTATGATCACCACTATAGATCAGGAACTGCACCTTGAACCCTGTCCTACCATAGGAGAAAGTGACTACAACTCAACCAAGACCACCACTCAAGATTCCATGCTTCTGACAGAATCACCTGGCTGCAGAAATCCTTCAAGGTTCTCTCTTTAATGATAACAATTAATATTCTCCATAATTTTCTTGGCCTGACCTGGTAGATAGTCAGTAAGCAATATCTGTCAGTTCAAAAAGAGGCATAATAGTTGCCAATTCCCAATCAATGTGGTGAATTCCCTATATATAATCCATGATGGACATGGTTTCCTTGCTTCTAGAATGTAGGCTACCTCCACTCAAAGTCCCATGCACCATCATTATAACTACAAATATCTGATCCTGGGAAGTGCACTCATTCAGAGCCAGATCAATTCCAATAAGCCCTAGACTTTCCCAAAACAAATTTTGCTGCATATTGTAGGCACCTTAACATTGCTTGGAAGCTTGTTGGAAAAGCTGATTCTAGGTTGCACCTCTATGTCTCTTGAAACAATTTGCATTTACCACCAACTCCACATGAGGATCCTCATTATTCTTTGAGAAGTTCGGATGTTTCCCCCAACTCTGCTAGTCTTATTCAGCCTGCTAAATTACAATTTTGCTGGGGAAACCCTGTCGTTGGAAATCTCTACTCTGTGACGTTCTATAGGTAAATGATCTTTGGTAATGGTGGTTAAATTTGACCTAGGACAATTTGTCACCCACGTGAGAAGTTGATTATTTATAGTCTCTTTTATAAACTAGATTATTTCTTACTTATAATGGTAGCATTACAGAGAACATTCTATGATCAAAAATAAAGAAATAAAGCAAAACAAATGTCAATGCTTTCATTGTTCAATCCATCTCTTTCAAATAAAATTGTCTATACTTGCCCATAGACACAATAACAGCACCGTGCTTTTGAACAAAGAAATGCATGACTAAGAGGCTTTCTCTAGATTATACATTCTTTCTTAGACTAAATTCACTAAATGTTGTATTACATCATGTTAGACATTTGGTAACAAATTTAATGTGAAAATTATATTTCCAGTGGAAATCAGAGTGAATGTTATACGTGTACAGAATTTATTTTCATATTTTATGTTTTTGGATTATTACTTTCTCATTAGCTCAGAATTTCTCACATTCTCTGTGTTCATTCTTCATTTGGGTCTATAAGTATGGCTGGAATGAATAAAGACATGCACAGCACTGCTTACATTGCTTTATTAGATCTACTGAAATTTCTGCTGAACTGATTTATCTTGCAAAGACCTAATTACTTTCCTAACAGCTTCAAAGTGAAAAACTTTCAATTGTTTCTTTCAAAAGTATTTAGCTCCCTTCTCTAATTTGATAGCCATTTCAGTAAGAGTTCTTAGATTATATATATTTTTTTTCTGAAACATAAACTAGATATCTGGCCAAATGACACAGCACATTTGTGTTACTAACCAGGATTTAAAAGCAGCCTTTGTGTGAGGCACTTGAATCCGTGGCATTCACAACACAGCCAACTCTTTCAGGCAAAGGGAAGACTTGTTAGGTTTTCCTTGACATGCTAAGCATTTTATAAGCCTATTATATGGTAAATTTTCAGTTGAGTTCATGCTTGTACTATATTCAATTTAATCTCATTACTGTTATGCAAAATAAAAGAAATAGGCATAACACTTCAAAATACTATTCATTTTATGTTCTGTAAAAGACAAGCTTACATAAAGGTTTCTTTAAGTTTTTCAAGCACTGAAACATGCTTTTATGAAATGTGGAATTAAAATCTAGAGAACTTTCCTTTCATTGAAATGACGTTCAGAAGCTCTATTTTCCTAAGAAAGGCAATTTGTTTCTGGTCTGCACAGTGAACAGGCATTGATTTACACACAAAATGTTTATGATGTGGCTACTATGTACTACCTTTGTGCTTTCTACTAGGAAAAACATTGTGAATAATGAGCTGCCATGAAGAAGTATAAAAAGCAACATATCCTTAAAATGTGATTCAAAAATTAGGTGAACAATATAAGACCAGTAAGTAAATAACAAACAAGGTTTAAGACAAAGTTTTCTTAGGAGTCTCCAGTTAATTAGGGAGCTGAGAGCTTAAAAACTTACAAAAAATTGAGAGAAATTGAAGATGCATATGAAAGAGAATCACAGGCACTGAAGTATATGAATAATAGATTTTATTATCGAGATCATGGATAATGTCCCAAGCATGGATATTGGGGTTTTATCTATAAAACAGTTGACAGGGATGGCAGTAGCATATGAGAAATTACTCAATTTCTGCAATTTCCCCCCTTTCTTATTGTTATTATTAAGGAATTTTACAAACGGGTCACAATTCCATAAAGCCAGGTAATGAGTACAATGATTCTTGGACAATGTCACTTTTTCATTTACTTTCCCCCATTTTCCTCTTCCTTTCTCTGTCCATAAGTTGCTTAATTAATTTTCTATGTAGTATGTATTTTAATATCATGACTGCATTTTTACAAATGAAATAGCAAAAAAAGTAGCAACTAGTCATTGGACTTCCTGGTTTGCTAATAGATAGGACATGCAACCTAGCTTTAATGAATAAGATCATCCAATTAGTGTCTTTTTCTTGTTGGTTGTGGGGCTTGAACTCTGGGCCTGGATGCTATCCCTCAGCTCTTGAGCTCAAGGGGAACACTGTACCTCTTGAGCCACAATGCCATTTTCAGTTTTCTGATTGGTTTATTAGAGATAAAAGTCTCGTGGATTTTCCTGCTCAAGCTGGCTTTGAACCGCGATCCTCAGATCTCAGCCTCCTGAATAGCTTGGATTACAGGTGTGAGCCACTGATGCCTAGCAATCAGTGTATTCTTTACCTTACTCATAATGGTAAGGTTTGACTGTGGAATTGTTTTAATGATGCATAAATTCTTCCTATTTACCAACAAAAATTGTCTATTTGCAATATAGATTTTTGAATTTTAGCCATTTACTTTCTTTAAACGTGAGTAATATAAAAGGTTTTATTGAAAGAATCAAGAAGTTAATTTAAAGGATGTGGGTATATTCTTACCAACAGAGGGAAATTTAACAAACTGAGCTTTGGAAGACTCTTAGAACAGGCAGAAATTAGAACAAGAAACTTTGCACACCAGGTTATCATGGTTAGATAAAAACTCAATCATGTTTTCTACATTCACACTGTTTGCTCAAAATTCAGTATCCCAGGATAGAAGGTCTGATTATATATTCCTTTGTTTTATCTAAGCTGCTTCAAGGGAAAGGACTTCTTAAAGAACTTGTTGAGGATCTTTTCTACTGCATGGTGAGAACTGATAATATTCCGTAAATTACAGTCAAACTCTCACTGCATGAAACAGGGAAGAGGTAATTCTCCAAAGGAAGACAGATGCTGAGAAACTTCCAATCTAAAAATAATCTATACAATATCTATGAAATAAGCCTTCTGGTTTAAACGGGATGGCATTGATGTTTCAAAGCTAATTTGAAGATATGTATTTTATTTCCTCCATGGAATGGAATCTAGAAGCGCATAATCCATAGAATGTAAGATGGTATCTATCAAAGAAGGTGACATAATTAGTTGATGGAATGTAAGTAAAAGATGTGACAATATTTCCCTCTAGTTTTCACCTAAGCCCAGTGATGGTTGCACATTTTGTTGAATCTTGACTGCAAATTGTTAACTCCCCTTATCAGGAATTATGTTCTTCAATCACTTTTATTTGTATCCAATTTATCTCACACTTATTAGTTCAGTCTCATTCCTCTATTAAGAGTAATAATAGTATTACCAGTGTTTTTAAGATATTCAACTAATCTTTATATATTGTGTGAATGCTGAAAAATAATCATGTTGCTTTGTGAGAAATTAGTGAGATGAGCAAAGACAAAGGGATAGACATATTTCATTGCAATGCCGGCCTTGAAAGACATTACAGAATAACTATTTGGAAGTTAGCATCAAATATAAGTAAACTACTTGTTACTTGTAAAAGAATAAACTGTACCTTGGGGGAAAAGCATACAAAAGAAACAAAAAAATCACAAAGTACATTATAAGTGCATTAAAAACAATTGCAATAAAGATAAAATCACTTGCGTCCCTATCTTGGGGCTCATTTCATGTAGCATCATCTTATATGGTCATATACACACAGCTTTTGACCTTTTCTGCTTTTCCTAGACATATACTATTTATTGCAATTAAAGAAACCATGGGGCCTATTGTTTTTACTGTATATGATGTCAGTACCCTGCATCTTGTTTATACATTTTTCTAATTTGGGGAGGGGAAGGGAAATAACAAAATGCTGAAATAAGGATACAGGTTGACCTATTGTAACAATGAGACGTGCAAGACCCTATGTTGAAAACGAACTTTACAGTTTGTGGGTGGGGAGGGAGGAGTTGGTGAGGTCAGGAGGGGAAAAACAAAGGAGGAGATAACAATGCTTCATAGGAAGTGTACTCATTACCTTGCTCATGTAACTGTAACCCCTTTCACAGTATATTTACAATAAAATATATATTAAAATAGAATGAGATGTACAATAAATTTCTCCCTTTGGCTATGTGGTAACTGGGGACACAGTTTCTTATGCTTGATGTTCTATTAGGTATTTGTTAAGGAGGATTTCTCTCCCTCCCGGGAGTTTAATTAAATCTGCTATAAATGTAGCACATAATGTTTAGCACATAATAAGATTTTAGGAGTATGGTGGCAGAGCAATGGTAACCCAGCATTTTTGGAAGCAATATTGCATAGTGATTGGTATTGCAGTCAAATGTTGGTTTTGATCTTGCTTTCTCCACTTATTATTTGTGTGTCTCTCACTGTTTATGTATATAAAATGAACATTACAAATACAGAATTACCTTTTGGAAAGGAGGTTTAGTTATTTATATCTAGTCAAGTATCTAATAATTGGCATCAATGATAATAATGATGATGGTGGTGGTGGTAGTAATAGTGGTGATGATGATATAAAGGTGCATAATGAGGCTAGAAGAAGCACAATGCTGTAGTAACATAGCTACCGCAAGAATCAAAGCTGAAGAAGAACCAGAAATTCATGGAGAATCACTGACCAAAATAACAGCCTTCCTCAGAAAATTCTTGGGCCTCTCAGTTAATAACTGAATTAAAAAAAAACTTGACCAAGTTAATTTTATTCCATAGTACTAACCTTCTTCCTTCAGTCAAACTTATTGAGGCAGGTGATATGATTGCTGGCCAGGCAAAGATATCAGTGCAGCATTGGACTGTTAGTTACCAAAGAAATCTGAGGAGAATACACAAGTGGTTATTTTTCCCCCTAGTGAATTTAACAGCATGAAATTTCAGATAGTTGTTCCTGCAATATCCAACTTCTTTAAAAATAAAATAAAGTAAGATTACAGACTGCCTATTTAATGAGAGGGCAGGTTGCTTTCCATATCATAGAATAATCTTTCTCAGGCATGAATCCTGGGTATAATTTTCTACATAAATGGGAAAAAAGTAATCTTATCTTCAGCATATTCTTCTTCTGAGTTATGCCAGTTTAGCCAGGCAAAAGTTGTTGACAGAAAATTCACCACTTGGATGAGAAGCAAAGATGAGAAGAGGTATTGCAACCTTGATGGAAAAGCCTTATATAATGAGACAAATCTCAGCACCTCTGGGAACTCATTCAGTATGGAAACCGTTTCATGTTTCTTTCATTGTGAGGATGATACACTGTCTATTAAAAGTATAGAAGTGAGATTGTCTAGACAGTTATTTTAATAGGGTGACTAGCTCTGCATCGTCATTTGGTTTTGCAGAGGACAGTGTTCAAGCCTATTTTTCTACAGCACCATGCTTCAAACAAGTCCAATCTATCATAGTATGGTGGAGTTAGCACCTCTTATTATATAAACTTGTCCGGGCATTACAGCATAAACAACACATTCTGCCCAGCTGCAAAACACTTATTCAAAGAGTCCATTTAGTTTCATAAACTTTTTTCAAAGTTGCTGACAACTTAAACAAACTATGACAGGCATTTATATTGTATGCCAAACAAGAAGAATAGCTCACTGCATCACGTGTAGCTAGTGATAGGCACAAAAGAAAGGAATATGAGATAAAATAAAACTCTACGGGACATAGGAATTCCTAGGAAAATACTCACTTTTCCCCCCTGTCATCAAAGCATACCATGACAGAGTATAAATTTTAGCTCAGACTCAGCAATCTCTTCTGAATTTTGTTTTACATACTTTTCTTCTTTTAGTAGTGGTGTCTTGCTGATGTAATGTTTTCCTGTGTGTTTTCTAAGATGTGAATAAATATATATCTACCTATTCTGTGACTAGGAAATATGCAAAAGAAAATGTGTACTTACTAAAAAATCTACAGAGAAGATTTCTTTCTCTCTCTCTCTTTCTTTCTCTCTCTCTCTCTCTCTCTGTGTGTGTTTAAAATAGCAAAATAATGAAGCAAGACATACTATTCTGGTCTCACGTATGTGTTTTCTGAAGAGTAATTACTCTTCTCTAAACTGAGTTTCCTATCTGAAATGTGCCCTAAGGCAATTCTGTATCATAACACTGTGGTTTATAGAACGGCTCCCAATTTCTCCCAACCATACCATTTAGAGTCTCGCCAAGTATTGACAAGAATGAGCCAAACGGTTCACATAAGAGCAAGCTTATAGGAAGAGAGACAAGTACACTTTCAAGGGACTAAGATTTGAAATATTGATATAGTCACATTAATTGAATTTTTGCCTTGAGAAGTGATTACAAAAATGTTGCTCCAATATTAATTTGTATCTGCTTTGGATATGATTAACATTAATTTCTTCACCCGTCCTCATTCCTCTTTTATTATTCATTAACATCTCTCTTTGCATGTGTAAGAGACCTTGATGAAGCATGTTTATTCATAGACTAACCTTTTTAAATAATTCTAACAGCTCTCTAACAGTAACCTTCCTGGCATGCTGAATATCTTGTCTTTGTTTCATTATTCAATGTTTGCACCCTCTCCTCCACTTGAAATGCGAGACATGAATCATGTTCCTGTGCCTATTGCTCTCTTCCTCCCACTAAAATGTCCTCTGCAGCTCGTTCCCACAGGAGAGCTCAGAGCTCTGTTCACAAAATACTGCAGCAGAATGGTGTCCTGGTTGGATCAGGGGACAGTATGATTTCCACACACCAGGAGTGTAATTACTGATTTATTTCTTTTGTGGCTCATTACATATATGTTTCACCATTTTAGTTCATTGTTCATTTACCTTTTGTTAGAATAGAGTTTGCCTTTGATGGAAGCTCTCTCGAGGTGACATTTTATCTTTCTGTGTGTGTGTGTAGGTAAGCTCTCAAGTTTTTTGTGTTTTTTTTTTCCCCTGAGCAGATAAAATGGGCAAAGCGGTGAAAATGAGCAGGAAAAAAACAGAAGAAGAAAAGTGGACTAAGTGAAGTAATTAGATTTTTTCTCTAGGCTGTGATAGTATTGTCATTATCTGAACCTCAGAAGGCTAAGTACTTGAAAATGAACAAATCATATTTTCATTTCAATTTCAGGCTAGGTATCTACATTCAAATAAAACCTAAGACTATATGTCTAGAAAAGTACATGTTTTCTTCATTTTGAGCTCACATATATTTTATAACTGTGCAAGAGACCAAATTATCAATTTTTCTATTTCTACCTCTAAGCCTTTTAAAATGACATTTTGCAGGGATGGCATATGTACTTTGTCCAGGAAAATAAAAATTCTTTATCATCTGTAAAATAATACTTACTTAAATGCATTTACTCTGTTTCAAGAAAGAAATTATATATTTCCCTTAATTATTGAAATAAATATTTTCCCATAACTACTTCTACTTTGTCATAAGATAGAAATGAAAGAAAAAGGAATGAAAAAAGCAGAATTGGTACCATCTTTCTGGCATTATACAGTATAGAAAATGATGCTATGATAATTTCAGTATTTTTCTTCAGAAATTCACTGAATATGAGCCTAATTCAAAAATATTCCACTTAAATAATATATCTGGATAACTTTTTATTATTAAGAATTGTTCATTCTATTAGCTACAGTTTTATTCAATATAAAGAGCTGAATTACCTACTGTCAAATAACTCCATCGAGGCTCATAATTTCAAGTAGGATTATGTTCCACCTATTATAGTACAAGTTTTCTCATGATCAAGTCTACTGGGGCTACAGTATACCAAGTTTCCTAGATTTGCTAAAACTTTCCAAATTAAAATAGTTTAGGGAATTCTTACAATTTGTTACCACAAAAATTATTGAATTTATGGCACTCATAACAATGCTCTAGGTTACAAGCTATATAACATGTGCTATACCAAACAAATCAGAAAAATAAACTTCATCAAAGTGAATATCAAAGATGTGGTAACTTGTTGTACAAATCCAAGTACATATGGCAGAATAGAGCAAAACCAATTAAGGGAATGTCATCCCTTTATAAAAAGAGAATAAAGGTTCCAGTTTAATGGCCCTGGTGGGTAGAAGCGTTCATTAGAAGTTTATGTCTTCCTTTGATAGTAACAAACCATAGGGAACTGGATATATCAAGATGCTTCACTTGTAAAAAAGACAGGACAAAAGTCCCAATTAGATAACATCTAGATAAAGAAGATAAGTATGATGTCTAAAATTTTATGCTACTTGTATACCCATGTATTATCATATATATCATGAATGTCCAGTGTGAGCATATGAATATATATCATTGAAATATATACATATACATATAAATATATGTACATACCCACATATATAAATATATAAAATCACTGATATAATCACTTAGAGTTTCAGCCATAAGAATAAATAATATATTTATATAAATTTATCTGATTTGGGGAAGGAAAGGGAAATAAAATGGTAAGGCAAAGAACAAAGGGTGAACCAATGCAACAGTGATAGTCACAAGACACTATGTTGGGAATGAACTTGGGGGGAGGAGGATTGAGAGAAAAGAAAGTAGGAGAAAATGAGAGAGGGGGTAACACTGTTAAAAAAAGAAATGTACTCATTACTCTACTTACGTAACTGTAACCCTTCTCTACATCATCTTTACAATTAGATAAAATATTTTTAAAAGAGTAAGTCTGTGTAATGTCTATGGGTTAGTAAAATTAAAGGAGACAGAAAAATGTCAGAGCCCAATACATTTATACAAAATGTATACCTTTATCACCTACTAATAAATTTTACCTAGAAAGTTAATCTCAAGTGGCATTCCCCCACAACATTTGTTTTGAGATTAGGTTTTGCTAAATCTTTATCTTCTCTCAGTTGGTAATTGTTATTATACTTTGAACACATTTACCACCCCTTTATTATTACTTTTTGCTACAAGGTAGTAGGGTTTTTTATTATTACATTGTTACTGTATACTCATTTTTTGGGGGGAGGGTCCGGTAATGGGACCTGAATTCTGGGCCTGGGCACTGTCCCTCAGCTCAGCTCAAGGCTAGTGCTCTACCACTTGAGCCACAGTGCCACTTCCGGCTTTTTTTTCTTTTTGCTTATGTGGTGCTGAGGAATCGAACCCAGGGCCTCATGCATGCAAGGCAAGCGCTCTACCACTGAGCCACCTTCCCAGCCCCTACTCAATTTCTAGAAGTTTTACCTCCTTCTTGCTTTCTTTGTGTGGCATAATGATATATATTCATATGCACAGCTGAAGAGCTGAAGGACAATGCCCAAGCCCAGATTTCAAGCCAGGAAAAAAAAAAGGAGAAGGAAAAGAAGTTTTATCTGTTTCATGTATAAGTATGAAAAATCTTTCGGGATACCTACCTATTTTTTCCTAGCTGAAGCTTGAACTCAGTGCTTTAAGATCTCATTTAGCTTTGTTGCTCTAGTCAGCACTTCAACACAGAGCCACACTTCCAATTCTGGCTTTTTACTGGATTTTATGTATAATAATCTCTCAGTTGTCTCCTGGGCTTTCTTCAGAGTTTGATCCTCAGATTTTTGCCTCCTGAGTAGCTAGGTTTACAGACATGCCTGCCCTATTTTAATTTCAGTTAATGCAAGCAGAACTCCACTACTTACTTCTTTCTGTGTTTGCTAACTATTCTAACACCTCTTTTTTTTCTGGGTAAAATTTAGGATTATTTTTTAACTTTCATTTGAATAATTTGTTTAAATGCCAAAAGAAAATGATCCTTGACTGAAATAGCAATTAGTTGACAGGTCTATTTGAATACAATTTAGCTTCTTTATAACATTCAGGTTTCTCATCCTGAACAAATGTTGTTATTGCACATTTTATAACAATGAATATAGTTCCACACCTCTTAAAATGCAGTATATTGGAGACACACACACACATACACACATACACCAGTACTTAATTTTAGTAAACATGAACTGAAGTATGGTATTATTCTTTTAATCAGTTGTTAATCGTAAGTGATATCTTCTGTAAACTCATAAAAATACTATTATATATTGACTTTTTAAATGCTTATTTTAGTCAACTTTTTAATTTATGTTTTCAATTAATAATTATAAAGACAATCCTGATAGTTTGGTGGGGTATTTTTCCTAATACTTGTTAATTATTAATTTACCTCCTGACTTTATGTTTTGTTCCATCTTTCCTTCTATTCTTTCTTCAATTGGATTGTCTATATTGTTAGGGAAAGCTATCTAATTTCTTTGAAAATGAAGTGGCAGAATTCGGTCTTTGTTGATAAATTACTGAGTTTAAAATTTCTGAAATTAATGTTTCTGTGTTCTACATGATATGTATTTATGTATTGTTCAATTGTTACTTTTGCTCAAATTATCTTCCCAATTCTTTGTGTTGAAAGTCTGTATTTATATTTCATTTAAATAGTCCATTAATATTTAGTTTCAGATATTTAGCTTTACCATGTTAAGGATATATTCTTTACTCCTAAGATTACTAAATACTATTAAAAGGATTTGTTAATTTAACTAAGTCCCATTTTATGTGATTTTTGCTTGTAAAGTTAAGGATTTAAGAATTGCATTGACAGACTTCTGAATTGGGACATAGTCTACCATTTACATAATAATTCCATATTCTAATAAATTGAAATCCAAACTAAATTATGTAAGAATGAGATTTTCTGAAGACATTATTTCTTGAACATTTATTTTTTAGGTCTTCTTAAAATTACAATGTTGATTTTATCTTTGTATTAAGGGAAAATCTTTAACTGGTCCCCAATGGCTCTCACTTGCAATCAGAAGTATTCAGAAGTTTTAGATCTAAAAATGGTGGTTTGAAGCTTCCTGGGGGAAAGAAATGCATGAGACTCTTAAGTACATTTATCTGCCAATAAAATGAAAATGGAATTGTGTCTTAAATGGTAGAATGCCATCCTCGAGCAAAATAGGGTAAGGAACAGTGCTGGTGCCCTGAGTTCAAATACCAGTATAGGCATAAAAAAATGAGGAATCTTCTCAAAATGGTCCATGTTCTTTTCTCTGAATGCATTTTGCTTCTCCATTGAATATATTATAGATTTCTTTTATGAAGGAAATAAGGCCATTTTTGTTACGAAGAAATTCTTGATATATAACTTTCACTGAGTATATTATCGTTGAGTTATTCTCCTTTATTGATTTTATGTTCAGTTTTACAATTTACATTTTGATTAAAAAATTACAAAATTGTAAATGCATGGTATAACACTGCAATTCAGTGTGATTTTCCATTTATTGTCATAAAATATATTCTAGAAAATTCAAACAAATCTTATATTTAAAAGATTCTTATATATGTTTATATATAAAAACTTATATTATTATACAATATAAGATATATATGCATATGTACATGTAAATATATAGTGATTCGATTAACTTTTGGCTTTATTTAAATCTCTAAGATTCTTTGCATTGTAAATGCTGAATGTCTATTTAATTCTTCACCACAGCACTGTTTCCAGAAGATCCAATGATTCCAGAAATAAAGGTGAATAAATAATAAAGAAACACAAGGCATATTAAGTACATGATGTTTACATTAAAAGTAATTTTATTTGTCTGCAAATGACTCATCACTAAACTTTAAATATTCACATTTATATATACTATTTCTACCCAAAACTGTTGAAATTGGATTCAGTTTTATTTCATGTTATATATTTACTATATCAAGCTTGTGATCCATGATCATTAGCATTTTCCTCAATTTTGTGGTATGGGGAACAAATAGGAGACTTTAGGGTAAGAAGATCTCATGTGCTCAACATGGTAAAACACCACCTCAAGTCAAGTCAGATTTCACTGGCTAAAACTCAATCATACTCCACACAGACCACAAAGAAGGCTGGAAGACATGAGTATTGATGTGCCCAGGGAGACAAGGAAACTTAAAGGGCTCAATTAAGTTAAATATCACAAGCAACCTCTGCTTCCATGCAGAGGTATTACTGGTTTTACATTTCCAAGATGAACTATTGACACTTCCTTGTCACTTCTTGAGACCACTAACCATGCCTAAAGACAATTCTGTGAGCTCCTGGAGGAATTGGACCTTCCAGTTTGGACGCCTCACAGGTCAATGAAGACCTTTCCACGTTTAACAGCCAGAAGTCAGACAATGTGCTTGCCCTTAAGTTTTGGCTTTCTATTCCCCTCAGGAATTTCTATGAGACTTATTTGAAAATAGAAAACAAAGATTAAACAAGTAGAAGAGTTGTGAGTTCTTGGCGAAATTACTAAGATTTTGGATTAGGTAGGAAAATCAGTGAGGTATGCTCTTAGGAAAGAACAAGCAGACAGAGGAGGAATTACAGAGTTGAGAGACCTCTATGGATCAAAATAGGCTTCAGTCGGTGCTGCAGCAGGACTCCAAGTAACTCCCAGCAGAGTCAGAGGCACAAGGAGCAAGGGGCTTTTAGGGCTTCAATATAGTCAAGTCTGAGAGCTTTGGATTTGTAGTGTGCTTGCATGTGTAGCAGAAGACCATGATTTGGATTTGTGATGTCCTTGCAGCTATGGAAAAGGGCCCTGCACTTTTAGATCAGGTCTAGGGGGAGATTTTGCTGAAAACAGCCCATGATAGTGATCCTGATAAGATTCCAAGGGAGGAGATTTCCAGAAGGGGTTCCCAGGGGAGTGTAGTCAGTGGGCCATGGGAACGACCTTGAGTTTATGAGAACAAAGCTAATACCCATCACATAGGAAGCTTCATTGAGGGTCAGATAAAGACAAGCAAATGAAAGTGGGACAAGTTGTCCTGCAGATTTAAGAATGAGAGTCATTCTCGATTTTAATCTAGAAAATTAAGACTTTCTACTCAACCAGCTCAGCCTCTCTAGGAAGCCCATGATCTATAGATCAAATTCTGGAAACTATCAAATAATTGAAACAATAAAACCAAAAAGTAGCTAATGCTAGCTTTTCTAATCCTAGCTACTCAGGAGCTGAGATCTAAGGATTGCAATTTGAAGCTAGCCCAAGCAGCAAAGTCTGTGAGACTTATATCTTCAATTAACTGACAGAAAAATCCTGAAGTGCCACCATAGCTCTAGTGGTAGAGTGCTAGCCTTGAGCAAAAGGAGCTCAAGGACAAAGCCCTGGACCAGACTTTAAGCCTCAGGACTGGTCAAAAATAACAAAAAAATAGAAACAAACAGTCACACAACTATTATCATGGGGGTCTTTATTCAGGTAAAATGAAAGACATTTCCAAATCCAGTTGTGTCTGCTGCTACAACTTTGAGAATCATCTTGTTCACTAAATGCAAGTGCCATTGTGTAACTAGGTTTAGAGGAGCAAATAAACTTCTCTAAATGTCTGCTGCAGTCTTATTGATTTTAGTGACATGTGTCCTTTTGGAAAATTTATAATATTTTTAGTCTTACCTTCCTGAGTAGAATGTTCCACTTTGAGGTACTGAAAAAGGATGCTAGGATTTCTTTATCTTGACACTTTCTCTTTGCGCCACTGTTCAATTTAAGACACTTTATAATGGTGAAAGCCAATCAGGTTTACACAAGCTACCTATCATCTAAAGATTTCTAATCACTTTAATTGGTCCTCTCAGTCAGAAATTGTAACATCAGCTTTCCCCTGGAAGAAATCAGTTCCAGTATGATTAAGGATCAGTTATCCTCTTATCATGGTGATGAAATATTTGAGGATTTTTGCCACTTGAATTGGTTTAAAACATCCCAAAGCCTGAATGAGAAAGCAAATTTAAGTATGCAGGACTTGGCTAGAGGCAAGTGTCATTCTTCCTTCTCATAGTTCAGTATTGAATACTGCAGAGTCATTCCCATTGTTAATTTCACCACAAATCCTAAGGGTAGACTAAAAGATCACACCAAAAGGCCTTGGCCATACTATATATATGGATATTTGTCTTTGCCTTAACGATCCTAAGGGTAGACTAAAAGATCGCACCAAAAGGCCTTGGCCATACTATATATATGGATATTTGTCTTTGCCTTAACGATCTTGGAAAAACCCTTACAGTACTTTCTACCTGTTAGATACATGATACAATTTATCATGGAACTAATCAGGAACTATAATTTGAGGCAGAGGAAAACAGTAAACAGAAACCAAATTGTCAGTCAAATCAACACATTCTGCCTTTTAAAACAGTAATACATATATTTTTTTTCTTTTCTCTGAAATTTGCTTTCAGCCCCCAAAGTCAAGATGCCACAGAATTAGCATAGCCATCAACACTATTCAGCACTTACTCACAGAACAATTTTAGTTATATTTGTAAGCTGAAATGAATTTCCAACATGCTGAGCGATGTGATCTGTCATATTAGTCTAGATGTCAGGTGCCTAAACTTTCTCTGTGAGAAGTATTTACAGAGTTTTTGCTCCAGAAGTCAAAAAGAATACATGGAAGGATGATTGGTATTTAAGTGAGTAAATGATAACTGTTGTGAACTTCTTTTTAATAAAAAAGAATCTACACCAATTAGTCCTTATTCTGTATCAAAGTGATTGTTTCCAAACCAAATTTTGCTCTCATCAAATAGCTGTTTGTTACAGAAACATGGCAAGCTGTCAAATGACTGAGATGTCTTTTTCTAATCCTGACTTAATAGTATAAATTTTCCCCTTCAAGATAGGTAGCACAAAAATATCCACAGGGGCTATAATTGGCTATGGAATAAGACAGTTGCCTCTGGCAATGGAGGTTAAGAAATAGGTTGGCTGTTGAACTGTAGAGTTTCTGTTTCTCATAGTTAGCTCTTATTGCTCCCTCTTCACCCTATGCCTCTGGTGAATGTTAGCCACTCAGTTCTATAGTATGGGGCTCCATGGTTCTCTAACCTTGTATTTGAGTTTGCCTGTGCTTGGATTAACTATGTAAACTTGGAAAACTCTATTCCTCTGAATACCAGTTTCTTTGACTATAAGTCAAAGATAATATCACTTTTTGCTCATGTGACCAAGGAGGTAAATATAGTGTATATAATGTGGCTGGCCAGCAAATAAATATGAAATAAGTGTTTAGTTCCATGCATTACTATATTCTTGGAAATAACAATTTAGATAATTTGAATTACATGGGCAAAAGAGCTTGATCCACCTTCCCAGGGTATGACCATGCTTATTCCATAGGCAAAAAAATTAAATGTCAATTTTAGACACAGAGTAAAATTTTATAGTGAGCTATCCACCCTAGAATGTGGACGGTTGATAAAGGAAGTGCTGACCAATCTTTGATGTCCTCGGAATGTAATGGACGTCTTAAGGAAACAGAGTTGCAAGGTAAGCTGTTTACTCTTTTCTGCTAAGGAGGCAATTATGCAGGCCTGCTGGAAAAGTTTATAATACGATTTAATAGTAAACTTTAAATCAAATGGTGATTGAATCCCTGTAGGGAACTTACCTTTACTGTACTTTTTACCTACTGAATGATAGTTTCAAATGTATCTCACTGTACTAGGGAGAAACAATTACCAACATTATAAAGAGAGTATTAAAATGAGTTAATAAAGGGATGATTTAAAAATATTTCCCATTGTTAATATATACTAAATGAGAAGTGGTACTTCTATTTATATTAAAAAAGCTCAATAGAATTAAGAAATTTGGCCCAGACAATCTACTTAGTGCTAGCTTTTGTCACTGTGTATCAGATATACATTTGATGTGCAGCCAAGAAATTTTTGCCAAAAATGTGCAGGTAGCAATGACTTTATTTTAAATCTTTGTAGTACCACTATTTGAGCTTTATTTTTAATATGCTAGATATTAGTAATTTTACAAGTACTAAGATATATTGAGCATATTGTAAAGGATGAGTTTGTGAATAATTCATTTACAAAATAAAACTTTGATATACTAACCAGTCTATAAATAATATAGTTTTTATGTTTAACATTTGGAATTAATTTATGTGCTGTCACATGTCCGCAGTAATATTCTTGGTTTTCTATCCTCTGATACATATTAAAAAACAATACAACAAATTTACATTTAAAAATTTCATATGTATAATAGAAAATACATTGTACTCAAAAGTAGATCAGCTCAATGTAATAACCTGCATGGGGAGATTATAGAGCTATATAAAGCCTCGATTCAGCCAGTATAAACTGATGATAAATAGGACAAATTAATCATAATGAAGAATCCTTTATGTTTTTTTACATAAATGATCACAATTCTTTTTAAAATGATCAGTAAGAAGATGTTTATTTGTTAAATAACAGAAAATGGTAATGAAAGCCTGGATTACTAGATCCTATGGATTCAGAACCTCTTCTCCTTCAATTCAATATGGGATCTGGTATGTTATTTAGGTTGTAGATTATGTGCTTTGCTTTTCCAATCTTCACAATAGGAACTTAATACTACATAATAAGTTAATGTTGAAGATTGAAGAAATTTATATATGTAAAAATCTTCAAATTATTCCTAGAAAATAACAATGAATTGTTAGGTGTATTTAATGTTTGTATGTATTCATGTATTTCAAAATCTATTTCTCCAGAACTTGTAAATGTTGTATTATATTAGTAGTTGTAGCAACTAAGAATTTTAAGTAGGTCCCACATTTTCAGTATCAGGTTTAACCTAGTAAAGCAGGAATGATCTAGGCATGAAAGAATTAGTTCTATATTGGTAGACATGAGTATGTTGAATTTCCAAATGTGTAGAACCTGTTTGAATCATTTAGATAACTTGAAACGTGGATTTCTGTGCCCTGCTGCCACAGATTCTGATTCTCAATGCTTGTGAAATAGATTTTCATGATTTTATTTGTAAAGATCACACTCAGTCCAATGTATAGAAAGAGAGACATTCAAGTAGAGAATGATCTTTGTTTTTCTATTTAAGTAAGATACTATAAGACATTCCTTCTACTAACATTGCCTGACGAGCTTATATGTAGAAGGTATTTATTTCAAAGTTTAAGTACCTACTTTGCATGACATCCCTTCTATGCAAAACAGTATAGTTTGGAAATATATTAAACAAAATTAAGAAAAATGCTGTTCAGCCTTTGTGTAGCAAAAGATGACTAATGGGGAAGACGTATAAAATATTAAGAGCTGACAATTCTTTAAAGTCTTTGATGAACAGTTTGTTGATATTTCACTTCAAATTCCTAAGTATGAGACAACCAATTTCTCTAATTCCATCAAAATATTTGACCCAATGAATGTCACCTAAGTATTTATTATTTTAGGAAGGTTAATTTTGTGATAAAAAAGAAATAGAGAATAATAGCAAGCCATGCTCATAGAATGTTTGTGTATAGTTACAGCAGTGAAAAGAAAGAGCAAGATAGGGAAATACAGACAGACACAGAGAAACAAATAGACGAAAAGCAATAGTGGTATTCATGCTTCTGAAAGCAAAGACAAGACAAATGTTACATTGCTGTTTTTTTAATTAACTTTTCAATTGTTGCCTCACCCAAAAACTTGGAATACGAAAAGAAATGTAAGAAATATTGGAAATAAAATAAACATATAGGAAGATAATTATGCATATATAGTTTTAACAATAAAAATATCTGAGGTATAGTTTGATAATTCAACAAGTATGTAAGATTTGTTATAACCAATTTAAGATAAAGAATGTTTCCATCTCCTTAAATATATACATATATAAACAACTTTGATTAACTTAACACTTGTGCACATTAATATAGTCCAGTGTAAAATTTAAATGAGTGTATGATCCTTTAAGAGTGCCATCAAAACCACAATTACTGGTTAATTAATGTATTGTTTATTATTGTTTCAGTTATAATAATTTCTTTTACTATTATATTTGGAAATATAAAGTCAAAAGTCAGTGAGCATAGAGGATAAGCTATGAGGCTGGAGAAGGAAAGGACAAACATCTAGGATATACTGAGGAGAAAGAAATGATTGGGGTTGGGGGTGGTCTCTAGTGCTGCCTAACTTACCTTAGGCAGTTAGGGAAAAGGATGTAGGGAAGTACAGAAGTAACCAAAGACATCAATCATTTTATTTTTTCCAGGGCAAGATGTCGAAAACAGTTCCATTGCATGAGTTTTATGTACACATTTTCAGTGAACAAGGGCAAGTTAAAGGTGAGACAATGTACTTGTATTGATTCTTTAGCATCTAAAACTACAGAGTATTGAGTATTTGGCACAAAGTTGCTTTAGTTGCCAGTAAATGATATGAAAACAAAGTGCAAAGCATACACATTAAAAAGCCCTGAGATCAGAGATGATAAGCTCTACTCAGAGATGTCAAAAACATACCAAATGTAATGAATCTGGAGAGTAACATTTTAACTGGGGAATTCTACTCTGCCCAAATTTGGGGAATAATTTTATAATGAGCACAACAGTTAGTATCTATTATGTATTCAGAAGATGTCTAGATGACAAAATTGTCAGCAAGTGTCTCCATCATATTTGTGCCAGATATTTTTAGGGGTGACTCTCTATGACACATTCACAATTGCTGATGGCTTGTTACCATTTAGTGCAAGAGTACTTCATGTGTCAATACCAAATGCATTTAAAAGCCATGTCTTTTCCTCC
The DNA here is from genome assembly GCF_000151885.1 of Dipodomys ordii. NCBI lineage: Eukaryota > Metazoa > Chordata > Mammalia > Rodentia > Heteromyidae > Dipodomys > Dipodomys ordii. The sequence goes on from NW_012267217.1 coordinate 19,314,354, forward strand.
ATGGAGGGACAGATTAGAATGGGAAGATTTGAAGGTAATGTTCTGTCCAAAGATGGGATGAATATAAGAAATATCACTGCAAATTGTTAACATTATAGCTAAAATTTATCAACATGTGTAGATGAGGGCTGCACAGAAATTTGGTCCTTGCTCTGGAACACCCACCTCTTCATAAAAGAATTCACCACATTGCTCTGTAGAATATCTTATGCCTACTTTAGCTTGTCTAAGAGACAGAAAACATAGAACAGAAAAACAAAGGGACATTGCATTCATATCTGATGATGAACACTTGAAAAACATTTATAACATTGTTCCTGGTGAAATGTATCAATGTAGTTGGCTTTCTAGTTCTTTTACTAGATGGGCCCCATTGTACAAAACAGGACATGTAGAGGAAAAATTAGAGTGGGTAGGAAGAAAATTACTTACTCTATCAGCGTTCAGAGAGGCAGTTTCTGTGTGTGTATAGATAACCCAATGAAATGGCCCAGTACCAGTATTCAAGTTTAAATCTGACACCATTGTTTCAAATCAAGGTTTCTTTCCTATGCTTTTTCTTTGTTCTTTTCTGATCTGGATAATTAAGCACACAAAATCTGGATCTCCAATTAATCTAGTCCAGGAGAAGTTAGAAGCACAATAAACTGTTAAGGAATCTGTAAAGGCATGAAAATAGAAACTTTCTGGTGACAAATCAGTTGATATTCAGGCATATATTATACACCACATATTGTACCATCTTTTCACAAAGATTATTTTTAAGGTTTCTAACTTCCCCAGTGAGGCTAGTATTATTAATTGGGTATTCAACAGATATAAAAACAAACATCAGAGCTGGGAGCTGGTGGCTCATGCCTGTAATCCTAGCTACTCAGGAGGCTGAGATCTGAGGATCATGACTCAAAGCCAGCCAGGGCAGTAAAGTGGGTGAGATTTTTTTAATTTATTTTATTTGTGAACATACTGTACAGAAGGGTTACAATTACATGGGCAAGATAATGAGTACATTTCTTATCAAGCATTGCAGCCTCCTCCTTTGTTTACCCTTCACATCCCTTCCAACCCTCCCCCCCAAACCCCCCCACCCCCCAAACCAACATTGTAAAGCTCGTTTTCGACATGACAAATTGTACTTAAGGATACAGGTCCACCTGTATCCTTAAATGAATTTTTTTCCCCATCTCCTCCACAAGTTAAACTGACATCAAATATAGTGAAAGCAGGGGTTATACTTTGGGGGAGGGAGATATAAAGCAACAAAGAAATAATCTTATAAATGCGTTAGAAACACATGCATGAAAGAAAAAAACATTAAAATACATATCTAAGGGTTCATTTTCCTAACATCACATTATCTGACCTTTTCCGCTTGACTCATACATATACTAGATATTGCAAATAAAGGAAATCATGGGGCCTATGGTTCTTTGGGCCTGGCTTACTTCACTTAATATAATTATTTCCAAGTCTTTCCATTTCCTAACAAATGGGGCAATGTCATTCTTTCTGATGGAGGCATAGAATTCCATTGTGTATATATACCACATTTTCTTGATCCATTCATCTACTGAGGGGCATCTGGGTTGGTTCCATATCTTATCTATGGTAAATAATGCTGCAATAAACATAGTTGTCCTGGTAGCTTTAGTGTGGTCTTGTTTGTAAACATTTGGGTAAATGCCCAAAAGTGGGATTGCTGGGTCATAGGGGAGTTCTATGTGAAGTCTTTTGAGGAACCTCCATACTGCTTTCCAAAGTGGTTGAACAAGTTTACATTCCCACCAACAATGAAGTAAGGTTCCCTTCTGTCCACATCCCCTCCAGCATCGGTTGTTGTTAGAGTTCTTGATTTTTGCCGTTCTAACTGGAGTGAGGTGGTATCTCAATGTTGTTTTGATTTGCATTTCTTTTATGGCTAGGGAGGTTGAGCATTTCTTCATGTGTCTATTGGCCATCCTTCTTTCTTCTTCAGAGAAGTTTCTCTTTAAGTCTTTCGCCCACTTGTTTATTGGGCAGTTGTTTCTTTGAGGATTTGTTGTTGGGGGATTAACTCTACTATAAAGCCATAGTAATCAAAACATCTTGGTATTGGCATAAGAACAGACCTCAGGACCAATGGAATAGAATTGAAGACCCAGAAATGAACCTACAGACCTATAGTCATCTAATCTTTGATAAGGGAGCTAAAACAATAGAATGGAACAAAGACAGCCTCTTCAATAAATGGTGCTGGCAAAATTGGCTAACTACTTGTAGAAAACTACAGCTAGATCCTTATATATCACCCTGCACCAGAATCAACTACAAATGGATCAAAGACCTCGAAGTCAAAGCAGACACTCTGAAAACATTACAGGATGGAATAGGAGAAACCCTAGGTCTCCTTGGCTCAGGCCAAAATTTTCTGAATAGAGACCCGGAAACACAACAAATCAAAAAAAGGTTGGACAAATGGGATTGCATAAAGTTGCAGAGCTTCTGCATGGCAAAGGACATAGCGAGCAAGATCAATAGGATTGGGAGAAGATCTTTACTAGCCATACAACAGACAAGGGTTTCATATCTAAAATATACTTGGAACTCAAAAAATTAAATCCCCTAACAACAAATCCTCAAAGAAACAACTGCCCAATAAACAAGTGGACGAAAGACTTAAAGAGAAACTTCTCTGAAGAAGAAAGAAGGATGGGTGAGATTCTTATCTCCAGTAAACCACCAGAAAACTGGAAGTAGTGATATGGCTCAAGAGGTAGAGCGCTAGCCTTGAGCTGAAGAGCTGAGGGACAGCACTCAGGCCCAGAGTTCAAGCCCCACGACCAACAACAACAACAACAAAAAATCAAAGCTCCATAGCTAGTAAGAGCTTGTTCTTAATTTCTTTGCTATGCTGCACCTTTATTCTAATCAAAATTTGAAGCAATGTAAAGCAATCAGTTTGGAAATATTAAACGTACTCTCTTGTCTTTATTGGGTAATCATAAATTGTATTCTGTAGCCCTCACTATGTTACTTTTTAGAACATTGCACAATCATTTTAGAAATGTGCCTAAGTTAATCCATCATCATTTTTGTTACCCTTTTCTTGAAATTATGAGCCACAAGCATTCCACCTGACAGATGAGGAAACTGAGATTTTTAAAAAATTAAACTTGTCCTTTGCCAGTCAGTCAGCTAATTGTGGAACTGGAATTAAAAGCTAAGTATGTGGACTCTAGAGTCTGAGATCTTAAACATTATACTACACTAGTCTCTGCAGTTGTAAATCATAAATTATATTTCTTTGATGTCTAATTTCTTTGAAGCCTTTATCCTATTAGGTCTGCATACTAACCAGTTGGACTATCTGACTTTTGACTATAAATTAGGAGAAATGTTCAGAATTTCATCAGTATTATCTTTAAAAAATAAACTAAAAATTAAGCCCTAGAGGCATGACTCAAATGCTAGAGTGACTCTCTGGGACTTCTTATGAGTTCTTGAGATCAAACCCTGGAAACAAATATAAAGTTGAATTGTAAAACTTGTGTTTTATTGTATTCGCACAATCTATTTTATCTTAAAATTTGATGCTAAAGACTTTACAAAAAGGTTAGTCATATGTCTTTTCCCAAATAGTTTTTATTTTCTATATATGCTTCTCAGTGAGAATGAAGAGGAAGAAGATAAAAGGATAGAGGCAAAAATCTCATAAGCATCTTTTCAAAATATTGAAATATTCCTGAAAAGTGGATATTTTTGTTGTTGTTGCTCCTGGGGCTTGAAGTCTAGGCCTGAGTGCTGTCCCTCAGCTCTACAGCTCAAGGCTAGCGCTCTACCACTTGAGCCATATCATCACTTCCAGTTTTCTGGTGGTTTACTGGAAATAAGAATCTCACCCACTTTACTGCCCTGGCTGGCTTTGACTCATGATCCTCAGATCTCAGCCTACTGAGTAGCTAGGATTACAGGGGTGAGCCACTGGTGCTCTGCTAAGACAAAATATTCAAGTAGTTCTTAACTTACTTTACATCTGCTGGTAATATACATTGAAAATTGTTACTGTGAAAGTATATATAAAAATATCCCAGCCAGGCACCAGTGGCTCATGCCTGTAATCCTAGCTACTCAGGAGTCCAAAATCTGAGGCTCTCAGTTCAAAACCAGCCCATAAAGGAAATTCTGTGAGACTTTTATCTCCAATTAACCACTAGAAAACTGGAAGTGGCACTGTGGCCCAAGAGGTAGAGCGCTAGCTTTGAGCAGAAGAGCTCAGAGACAGTGCCCAGGCCCAGAGTTCAAGCTCCACAACTGACAAAAGAAAAAGTGTTTCTTCTTTCTTAGGCTTAAGTTCATATCTGATCAGGGATATGAGGCCAAGGACAAATACCTTTCCATTTGAAAATGGCTATGAATAGCATTGCATTGAACTTTCAGATTTTTACATACCTTAAAAAATTGTGGCAGAATGTTACTAAAATTTCTTCATTTCATTTTCATAATCCTTCCCCGAAGTTTTGTCAATAAAGGAGAAAATTGCCCTCTTTGGGAATTATAAGAAATTGGCTTAAAAATAAAATGTACACTAAGTAGAGATGTGTGAAATGAATAATAAATGCTATATGAGGCAATTAGCTATGTGGACTAACTTGCATGAATATAGTTGCCAGGAGAGAGGGGAAACATGAGAGTGAGTAAAACTAAACATTTAAAGGAGGTAATTCCAGCATTCCAATGAAAACCATCAATGCCATATGCAAATTGAAGGTGAAAATGTGATGCTAGTATTAGCATTAATAATCCTAGAGATCAAGTCGAATTTCACCTAATATCTCAAATCAAGTCTATCAGGGTCCTGATGCCCAAGTAGATGTTGAATATATATTTGAATACTGTTAGAAAGGTTATGATCCTATGGTCATCTGGCATGTATAGTTCAATATATACCTAATAACAACTTAACATGCCCATACGGTTATATTGAAATCAATACAATCAAAGAAAGAACCCTTCCATTGAAAGCTTAGTTCCTTTTTGTTTCAATTTTTATTTGGACAGTAAACACATTTTCTATTTGAATGCTGAATAAAAATTGATTGAAAATGTCCTACATTTTATTTCAAAGGTTCTTTATACTTAATACGACTTTTGCAAACAACTTTTAGTCAGTATAACTTAGTAACCAAAAAAATGGACTATTATCTAAAGTCATCACAAATTTTTAACAAGAAAATAGAAGTTAAGGAAACCAATTAGTTTTTAATATGCCCACATATGGATTCAAATATGTAATTGACACATTAATTATACAGAATTGGCTTTAGTTACATGCCCTCAGTCTTCACATTAAAAGACAAAAATATACTGAATTATTTTCAAATGTGTAGAACATTCCTCTTGTTTCCTATTCTAAAATAGGAAAAGAGAGTTATGCAAATAGCGCTATCTATATAGTGAAAAATAGATTAAAGTTATAAGCTTGATAAAAAATAATAAAATATATGATTGACCAATATTCTTATTCTTTGAAACATACCAGTTCCAGATAAAATATGCTTTTCTCGAAAACAGACTGATATAAAAATACATGCATGGTGTAAAAGCACAAGGACAAATTCTGTTCTAAAACATTAACTTTTTTGAATTCACACATTTGGCTATTGGTGCAAATAAACATCCAGAGCAATCTAACAAGCTGTCCCAAACCTGCATAGTTCTTTCAACAGATGCAAGAGAAAAGAGTGATCGCCTTTAGAACCCATAGTCACAGGATTCTTACAAACATTCATTGCTCAAACTGAAAGCAAAGCATGATTGAAAAATAAAGTAAGTAACTATTCTTAATTTTTCTAATGCATGTCACATTGTCATATAATGTACATTTGCTTGTGTCAACTTGTCTCCTATAATTAAATCAAGTTTTTTATGTTGATTCAATAAAGGTTTGTTTTTTGTTTTAAAATCAGTTAAAATCTATACTAGCAGCTTGTTTTCATTTCCTCGAGGTGTGTATGTATCAGAGTAATCACAATATAAGGAAAAATCATGTTAAGCAGGAATTAGCAGATCCAACTTACTTCCCCATTTAAGTTTGCATTTAAGTGTTTCCCCAGGATTTGATGCCCCAAACAAAAAAAGCAGTAGGATTAATTTTCCTTTCAGTTTTTTGATTCTGCATCCACCTATTCCTATACTGCTCTCCATTGGCCAGAGTAAGCAACCCTGGGGGTTTAGGCTTGTGACTGAACTGTTCTCTAAGAATTAAAGAATTCCTTACTCATTCATGTTTCTTACAGTCTGACTTTTGACATCATTAATGCAAAACTCCCATGGAGCTCACAGGAAGAGAAAGGAGTCTAGAATGAAATGAATAGCTGTACTCAAGTAGCAATTTGCAATCACTGAGTTCTTAGACAAGGTAACTTACCACCAGTAATTTATGAGGAAAATCATCTAGTTTGTGAAGTGTTAGGCTTTTTTCTTGCCTAGTGTAGATAAAAAGGATTTTTCTACACCACATTCCCTTTTATCATTGGTTTATTGAGGCACAATTTAAATCTACCCTAAAAAGATGAAGTTAAAATTCACTCTGAAACCATGTGTACTTCTATGCATTTAACAAATGTATAACCATGGAAGCACTACCACTGTCAAAATAAACTATTTTTTGTTTTCCTCAAATATCCACATAACTTCTTCTATTCTAATCCTTCTTCCCATTCTCGCTGTCTGGCCAATACTGACATACTTCTTTGCTTATATTTTTGAGAAGGCCAAAATGAACAGAATTATAAAGATATAGTTTGTCTCAATTTTTTTCCTTTAGCATAAAGCTTTTGAAACTTTATCCATGTTATTGCATGTATGGACATGTAATATTCTCACTGTTACTTCAGAAGAATTTTCCATTTATAGATTCACCACAATTTGCTCATCCTATCATGCTGTTTGGTGGATATTTACATCGTTTAAAGTTGGGGGAATTATGAAGAAGCCTGCTGTAAAATTTTTGTATAGGATTTTTCAGGAGGTGTTTTTGTTTCATTTAAGTAATTATGTAGGCGAATATTTCTGGATCCACTGGTAAAGACATAAGGCCATTTTTAGCTTTATTTTCGAATGGAAAACTTTTCCAAAGCCTCTGTATGAATGTGAATTTTCATAAGCAATACTTGAGAATTCCAGTTACCCCACATCCTTGACATATTTTGTTAAATTGTTAATGTGTTTTATTTTCTCTCTTTTAAAAAATATAATTATAAAATTATATATAGCCTTGTAATTATAAAATGTATAATTATAATAGGTATGCATTACTATATTATTTTGGTTGTAACATATCTCATGGTGCTTTTCCTAGTATGCTATCATTTGCTTTTTATATCTTATCTCTGGATGTCTAATAAAATATTACATTTAATTTTAATTTTAATGCATTTATTACCAAATTCTTACAGTTGTTCAGTTATTCTGTTTTCATATAATCTGTAATTGGCATGATTTTTCTTTCCAACTTTTTATTGGAAGTCAAAGTTCTTATTGGAAATCAAATATATTGGTTTTATTGGAAGACAACATACTGTTTGTAGATGATTGCTACACAATATTAGTATTTAAGGCATTTGACTATCTTAAGATTTATTGCATCATTTAACAAATAAGGAATGTATTTTGTATTATTATTTCTACAAGGTTAAATTCCTAAGGATAGTTGAGAAAAAGAACATAAAATCCGATAGTAATGTAATTCTCAAGTGAGAACATGATTTCATAAAAGCTTCAGCTCAATTACCATGATAACCAGGCTGTCAAATCTATCTATGAATCACCTTTAGTTCCTTGTGACTGTATTTTTGCATTAATTTTAGTTACTTAATTCATTTCAATAAAAATAGAAAAGCAATCTCTAAAATTCCTGTAAGAAACTTGCCTAACTTTATATATGTATATATATATGCATATATATATATATATATATATCAAAAATGTTGTACAGAGGAGTTACAGTTACATGAGTAAGGTAGTGAGTACATTTCATAGCTCACATTGTTACCGCCTCCTTTGTTTTCCCCTACCATCACTTCCTTCCCCACCTCCCCAACTCCTCTCCCCACAAACATTGTAAAGTTTGTTTATAGTGTCCTGTAGATCTTGTTGTCACAATGGGTCAGCCTTCATCCTTATTTAAGCATTCTGCAATATCCCTTCCCCTCCCCAAATTACAAAGATGTAATACAAGATGCAGAATGCCAGCATCAAATCTAGTAAGAACAGGGGTCATAACATGGGGGAAGAACATACAAAAGAAACAAAAGAATCACGTAGAGCAGTGTAAATATATTAAAACACACTAGCAAGAAATAAAAAAAGCACTTGTGTCCCTGTCTTGGGGTAGCTTTTGCTTAACATTATCTCATGTGGTCATATGTACATAGCCTTTGACCTTCTCTCCTTGTCCTAGACATGAACTAGTTGTTGCAAACAATGGGACTTATATTTCTTTGGCCTGGCTTACTTCACAATATAATTTTTTCCAAGTCTCTCCATTTGCTAACAAATGAGGCAATGTCATTCTTTCTGATGGAAGCATAGAATTCCCATATATACATAGGTATATATCTACATATGTATATATATGCATATACTTAATCCATTCATCTACTGAGGGGCATGGGGTGGTTTCACATCTTAGCTATGGTAAATAATGCTAGGATGAACATGGTTGTGCTGGTAGCTTTGGTATGACCTTGCTTGTGATCATTTGGGTAAATGCCCAAAAATGGGATTGCTGGGTCATAAGGGAGCTCTATGTGGAGTCTTTTGAGGAACTGCCATACTGCATTCCAGAGTGATTGAATAAGTTTACACTCCCACCAACAATGCAGTAGGGTTCCCTTTTGGCCACATCCCTTCCAGCATCTGTTGTTAATAGATTTCTTGATTATAGCCATTTTAACTGGGCTGAGGTGGAATCTCAATGTTGTTTTGATTTGCATTTATTTTATGCCTAGAAAAGTTGAGCATTTCTTTATTTGTCTATTGGCCATTCTTATTTATTCTTCAGAGAAGTTTTTCTTTAAGTCTTTAGCCCATTTACTAATCAGGCAGTTGGTTCTTTGAGGATCTGTTGTTGGGGAATTTAGTTTTTTGAGTTCTAAGTATATTTTAGATATGAGACCATTGTGAAGTGAAGATCTTCTCCCAGTCTGTGAACGTTTTATTGATTTTTCTAGCTATGCCCTTTGCCATGCAGAAGCTCTGCAGTTTAATGCAATCCCATTTGTTCAACCTTTCTTTGATTTGTTGTGCTTCTGGTTCTCTATTAAGAAAATTTCAGCCTGTTCCAAGAAGCCCAAGAGTTTCTCCTATTCCTTCCTGTAATGTTTTCATGGAGTCTGCAACTCCTTGCCTAACTTTTTTGAAGAGTCTGAATCAAGTCGAATTGCTTATAAGATAATTGACTTCCACTACACATTTTGTTTTTCTACATGAATATCTACTAGAAACAACAGAAGAATTTCTTTAGGGACTGTATTAGTGGCTCTTGGAGATGAGTGAGTGAGTTGTAACATTTGAAAATTATGACTACTTGTTGAGAACAGAGTTTACTGAGTTTGAGCTGTATTAGAAGAGAATGATGGCTCAAGGCTAGCCTGGACAGAAAATTCTGGAAGATTCTATTAAAAATAGCTGTTATATCAAAAGGACAGAGTCAAGAAACCACATCCATATCATCTCCATAAATCTACCACTTCATAAATCTCACAAGTCTACCACTTGAACTACACTCCAACCCCTGGTTAATTAATTTGACTCTTCTTACTGATTAGTTAGAAGAGTCTTAAATTAAAACTCAGTATCAGAAAAAAAGGAAAGGGAGGAAGGAATGAAGGACGGAAGGAAGGAAGGAAGGAAGGAAGGAGGGAAGGAAGGAAGGAAGGAGGGAAGGAAGGAAGGAAGGTGGAAAGGAAGGTAGGAAGGAAGGAAGGAGGGAAGGAAGGGAGGAAGGAAGGGAGGGAGGAAGGGAGGGAGGAAGGAAAGAAGGGTGAGTATAGAGAGGACATTCTCACTATGGAGGCCTTTCAATGTATAACCATACCTGGGAGATGTCAGATGCAGGCATGGAATATGAGGTAACGTGATTGTGCAGTAACTCCTATGTAAGGACAGTGACTGAAATATTAACTACTTTCATACATGCAATATTTTCTTTTTCCCACCCTCATACACCAAAAATTTTGAAGTAATAATGATACAATGTCTAGATCCTTTAGAAAGAAAGTAGGCAGTATATAGAAAATAAAAATTAGGTCCTAGCTTTTATATATCAACCGCCCAAAGCAGTAGATAAACTTAGAACACTGAATACAGTTATTAGAAAATGTTCCAAAGCTTATACAACCCTCTGGATAGTGTGAGGGAACACTGAAAATTATTATGTATTTTTTCAGATACTGCTGGCATCAGCCAATGCCCAAACAAACCTTACTGGACTATTCTAGGACTCCAACAGTGATGTGACACAACATAAACTTTTAAAAATTGGGTATGAGGTCTGGAAACTTGGCTCAGTGGTACAGTGTTTGCCTCATATGAATGAGGCACTGGGTTCTATTCCTCAGCATCACTAAGCAGAAAAAAATCCAGAAGTGGTGCTGTGGCTCAAGTGGTAGGGCACTAGCCTTGAGCTGAAGATAGTGCCCAAAGTTCAGGACCCATGATGGACCAAAAAAAGAAAAAAGAAAAAAAAGTGGGCCTGACCATTCCCAATCTAAGAATAAAATTTGACAGACTTGTATGTATGTGTATGAGATTAAAATATAATTAAAAAATAAAGCCTCAATGTTGGTGAATTTTATTCATAATTTATAATTCATGGAATTAATATTGGCTACAATGAACTTATGAAATTTATTTTACAAGCAACACACTGTGCCTAATTGAAATTGCCTTTCCTAAATTTCTCTTTCATAAGGGAGAACTGTATGGGTAGTAGCTGTTTTGTCTTTAGAAAAATTGTGAACAGAAAAAAAATCAGTTAAATTAACAATTCTATACCTCACTTCTATACTCAACATCATATTTCTTAAAATATGATGCATTTATCCTACTAATACATAGAAGATAATACAATTTATTCAGGTCTTTTCATTTCCTAACGAATGGGGCAATGCCATTCTTTCTGATAGAAGCATAGAATTCCATATGTGTGTGTGTATACACACATATATACATATGTGTGTGTGTGTGTGTGTGTGTGTATATATATATATATATATATATATGCCACATTTTCTTGATCCATTCATCAACTGAGGGGCATCTGGTTTGGTTGCATATCTTAGGTATGGTGAATAATGTTGCAATAAACATAGTAGTGCTGGTAGCTTTAGTATGGCCTTGTTTGTTGATCATTGGGGTAAATGCCCAGAAGTGAGATTGCTGGGTCATAGGGGAGCTCTATGTGCAGTCTTTTAAGAAACCACCATACTGATCTCAAAAGTGGTTAAACAAGTTTACCCTCCCACCAACAGTGCAGTAGAGCTCCCTTTTGGTCACATCCCCTACAGCATCAGCTTTTATTAGATTTCTTGATTAAAGCCATTCTTACTGGGGTAGGGAGGAATCTCCATTTGGTTTTTATTTGCACTTAATTTATGGCCAGAGAACCCCAAGATATGGACACAAGAGGTTTTTCTCTGGGTTGGGAAGTTGGCACAGTGGTAAAGTGCTTGCCTGGCATACATGAGGCTCTAGGTTTGATTCTTCAGCACCACAAAAGCAGAAAAAGCCTGAAGTGGCGCTGGGGCTTAAGTGGTATGGTGCTAGCCTTGAGCTGAGTTGCTGAGGGACAGCGCTCAGGCTGAGTTCAGCTCCCAGGACTAGCAAAAAAATAAAAAAAAAAAGAGGTCTTTGTTTGTTGTTGCTTTTTTAAAAATGTACTATGTGATTTTTTTTTGTTTTCTTTGTATGTTCTTCCCCCTATGGTATATCCCCTGTTGTAATTGTACTTGATTTTGGTACCCTGAATCTGGTATATATATTTATCTAATTTGGGGAGGAGAAGGGGAATAACAAAATGCTGAAACAAGGACACAAGATGATTCATTGCAACAATGAGACTCACAAGACACTATGCTGAAAATGAACTTTACAACTTCAGGTCGGGGGAGGAGTGAGAGAGGTGAGAAAGGGAAGGAATAGTAGGAGAAAAACAAAAGAAGGGTTAACAATGCTTGACAAGAAATGTATTCATTGTCTCATTCATGTAACTGTAACCCCTCTACAATAAAATATAAATTTGAAAAAATACAGTTCATAACTATAAAAGTTATGGAACAAGATATGGCATATAGCGTCATAAAGACATTGGTTGGGGCCATATCTAAGTCAGATATGACATGCAAACATGACAGCAAAATGAAGAAAATGATGGTCTAAATGTTCCCTCAACTAATCTCATCATGACACAGAACATGAAATTAGGAGGTGGAGTAATAATAAACTTTTTGACTGCATATTACCAAGCACTGCACATCTAAAAGTATTATTCTTTCCAGAGACCATGCATCTTACCACTTTCCCACATTGCTCTCCCTTATCATCAGCAACACCTAAAATAGAATTTCCAAAGAACAGGTATCAGGTTTGCATCCCTCCAATGTGATTCAGTATTCCCTTTGAAATAATACAAATTCCTATTGCCAAAAAGATGCTATTTTATTACAGCTTCCTTGAATTTCTCTGGATTCTTTGTCAATGAAATACTGGGACAAAGAGGAGCACACATTCTTAGATATTCTCTCTCCTCTCTCTCTCTCATATCTACATATATATATATATATATCTTTTTTTAAATTTCATGATGAATAATGGGAATGATGAATAATCTTCTGAATAACTAGTTATTCAGAAGATATAATCTCTCATTCATATGCTCTCACAGTAATAAAACAGAATAACAACTTCCTGACACATTAGTTAAAACTTCTCAATTCTCAGTCTCTGGGAGACAACTTGTAGTGATTATACTTCTAGACATGGCTGGATTATATCTAGAGAGGTGCATCTTATCTGCAATGGTTTCTTTTATATATGTGGACTGCAGTTCTTTGCTGTTATCAGAGTGAAAATTCCATCTGTTACTTACTGTATACAGACTCTGAGCAGAAACTACAGGCCTTTAAAAATGCTTATTTGTTACAAAAATACATTTTCAGATTCCTCAAATATTGAACCAGAGAGATTATAGAAAACTCTGTGCCAGCAAGAACCAGGAGAGATTGCATGTATTACACTAAGGGGAAAACAAAAGCATTGTGAATATCCCTATTGAGTAAACTGCCTCATTATTTGGTTTGAAACACAGCTTAGATTTTTTTCCTCTGTTGTCTCTGATATACTTTCACAGTCAGGAAGATAATTGGAGAGTGGGAGAGGGAGAGTGCATGGTGTACGTGGCAAGGGCTAATGGAACTGAGGAGGCAGGGCAAAGCATAAACTACTTTAATTTTTTTCTTTTTTTATTGTGAAAAATACTGTACAGAGGGGGTTACAATTACATGGGCAAGATAATGAGTACATTTCTTATCAAGCATTGTTGTTTCCCCTTCCCATCCCTTCCCATCCTCCCCTGACCCCCCCACCCAACCCTCCCCCTCACCAAAGTTGTAAAGTCCGTTTTTGACATAACGACTTGTACATCTCATTGTTGCAATGGGTCCACCTGTATCCCTATTTAAACGATTTGTTTTTCCCCTTCCCTTCCACAAATTATAACGACATCAAATACAGTGAAAGCATGGGTTATACTGTGGGGGAGGGACATACAAAGCAACAAAGATATAATCTTATAAATGTGTTAGAAACAATTGCATGAAAGAAAAAAACATTTGAATACATATCTTAGGGTTCATTTCCCTAACATCAACTTATCGGACCTTTTCTGCTTGATTCAGACATATATGAGATATTGCAAATAAGGGAAACCATGGTACCTATATTTCTTTGGGCCTGGCTTACTTCACTTAATATAATTTTTTCCAAGCCTTTCCATTTCCTAACAAATGGGGCAATGTCATTCTTTCTCATGGAGGCATAGAATTCCATTGTGTATATATACCACATTTTCTTTTCTTTTCTTTTTTTTTTGGGGGGGTCTAGTCGTGGGGCCTGAACTCTGGGCTTGAGTGCTGTCCCTCAGCTCTTCAGCTCAAGGCTAGCACTCTACCACTTGAGCTACAGAGCCACTTCCGGCTTTTTTCTTTTTGCTTATGTGGTGCTGAGGAATCGAACCCAGGGCCTCAGGCATGCAAGGCAAGCGCTCTACCACTGAGCCAACTTCCCAGCCCTATATACCACATTTTCTTGATCCATTCATCTACTGAGGGGGCATCTGGGTTGGTCCCATATCTTAGCTATGGTAAATAAGGCTGCAATAAACATAGTCGTCCTGGTAGCTTTAGTGTGGTCTTGTTTGTGAACATTTGGGTAAATGCCCAAAAGTGGGAAGAATGGTGATAATGTTTTACATGAGAGGCAGTTATCAACACCTCCAGAATCTCAAAAATTCAAGCAGTTAATATGGCATTTTAAGATATTAAATAAAAGTTGTCAACTGCTTGTTAGGAAAGTAACTTTATGCTGTCCTCTCCATAATCTTCAAAAGTTATTGTTAAATATTTTCAGATTAAATAGATGTTCTAGTCACCACTTTGTTTTCTAATGCAATACATTGGTAAGTTAGCATGTACTATGATTGCTTCATAAATAGTTGTGATTATTTTTCAAACATTTATGATAGAGCTATTGAGGAGTGAAGAAATATTTATAATGATATTACCATATGAGCATTATTATCTACCTGCACTCTATCTGTACTTGGATTTTCTGCTATTACCTGTTTGTTAATTTTCTACTAATTATTTTTTCCTATCCATACAGCTTATGAACTAGAAGGGCCTTCCAGAAGAAAAAGCTACTTTCATATGTCCTTGCTTGTTTTCATTGTTATTATTTTCCAAGTAGATTTTTTACTAGCCCCAAAGGTATGCATTGTTAGAATAATTTAATACTATCCCAGGGCTAGTCAACTGTAAACAAGTCTGCTCTATGAAAAAGTTGCTTAAAAATTGCAGCTCAACATCTTAGACTATGAAAAGCAACTGACTGAGCATATATTTTATAGTATAGGCCCCTCAATTCACATTGTAAGTCAACATTTATTATAGGATTTATGAGTACAAAGAAGAATCTGAATTATGTACTAATTCCATTTAAATAAACACAATGATAAAAAAATTCTGTAATGCAACAAAGGAAATTTTAGGTTTTTAGGTGTGTGTTTGTGTGTGTGTGTGTGTGTGTGTGTGTGTGTGTTTGAATGTGTATGTTGCATGCTGGTATTGGGGCTTGAACTTGAATTTTTCACTCAAAGTTATCTATCACTGGAATCTGATCAGGCTGGCGTTGAACTATAATCCTCAGAACTTAGCCACCTATGCAGCTAATATTACTGGTATGAGCCATCAGAGACTGCTATAATACTTGAAAAAGTTCCTAACCAATACTTCCCCAAAGTTTACATAGCTTGCTTTGTTTACTTAGAGTTTGCTGTCATTTCACACTGTTTAATTGACCACTGAAAACTGAAATTGAGATTAATTAATCCAGAGTTTGGGACACGTTTTTCCATTGGAGCCATACGGGAAATATTTTTAGCTCTGTGCTGCAACCAACACAAGTAACAAGCTTGGATGTGGTACAACCAAGCTTTGTTTATAAAACAGTCAGTAGATGCATTTCTGCTTTAAACTACAGTTTGCCATTCTTGGACAATAGACATCAAAGATCTTGCACAAATCTTCTTATCTGGAGTATCACAATTACTTGTTTATCACGTTCTCAACAAATCCATGTTTTATTGAATTGATAGCTTGAATGGGCCTCAATGACATAGTTACAAAATACAGGAAATTTTATCTCTGACATGCTTTTCATATTTTGCTACTATTTCAGATTTCTGAATAACTTAACTGTTATCTGACAGAACAGGTCAGTTTTCTTCTACCTTTCAGTGATTTCCTAGGTCAATAAGCAGTTCAATATAAAGCTCAATGGGAGTGAACCCATTCTTAGACCGCTAAAAACCTTCCTGTAAATTATTCAAATATTGATGCAAACAGAACAAGCTGTTCAAGTAAACCTCACGAGTAGTGAAGGTATAACACTGAGGTTAATTTACATGATAAACTGTGAAAAATAATTTTGCAAAAAAAATATCCATCCTTTACATACAGCTCTGAGGTATATCTTCATTTGTATTCATGACAGTACACTATCAACAACATGTTGCCTCTAACACCTCTGTCCGTGTCTGTTCTCTCTTGATATTTCAGCAAGCAGAGGTGCTTTTGATGTGTCTCTGGTTGCATGCAATCTCTGTTTAGAATGTTTTCCTTAAATTAGCTGAGTGCTCTAGGATGGTGAAATATTGCAGCTTGATCGGGTACCAGGACAATGTTTTCTGTACTTAATCAACTTGTTACCAGTTAAATTATGCATTACTTTACCTATTCACATGTTCAGGAACCCATTTTCTCCTTAGTAACAATAGGAATACATCTAATAAAACTTTATAGATATGAAAAAGGACATTGCAGCATTTAGCTAGAACTATAAATGGCTCTTTTCCCAGATGATTTGAACCCTCCTTTACACTCCATATCTTTTACCTTTCATGATACTGGCAAGCAGACATTTTGGAGAATGCATCATATGTTTCATTCACATTAAATACCTTCTGCATCCCTTCTTGACATATGCCCCCAACATCATTTGGTTCATGCTTTGATAATTAATTATGTCTAATGGAAAAGACAAAGAACCCATCACAACTGGAGAACCCAAAATACATATTTTCTTAATCATGGAGAAATTACTAAATCCTATTCACCACAGGTGTGTAGGTTGATATTATAAGCATCTGCTGTGAATCACATGAAGTTATTATTTTCATTCTGAAACACCAATGGGTGTTTATGGAAATAAGTGTACACTATACAATTTTGATTGCACAGAGAGGAAAAATAGTTATTTGGGATGCAATTTGGACTGTAATATTTCTTTTCTGTTGCCTCTCATTTGGCAGCTTATCCTACTCAGATATTATCATCAATATGCCATACATAAACTTGCATTCATCACTGGTACTTAAGCTTATTAACTAAACAGCAATTATATTGTCAAAAGAGGATTATGGGAATGCATACAATCATATGTGTTGTATTTCCTTCTTCAAACACAATGTATTTCCCCCCCCCCCCTTGGCACTGTGAACAAAAACCACGGTGTAAACTATCTGTCTGGAAGTATGAAATGTCATTGATGGCCAAAGGAGCATTTTTAAAAATATGGCCATTTATAGACATTCCTTTATAAAATTTAGCAACTCTGCCTTTTTGAGCATAAAGGCAATTGAAAACAAACTGCACAGATGGTTTAATTGCAATATGCAATTTTGCAAATTAATTAAAGCCTGATATTTGTGAAAAGTCACCAAGAAGATAATTTAAAACTAATCTCCATACTAAAATGTAGTAAAAAATATGAGCTGGGCACCAGTAGTTTATGTCTGTTCTCCTAGAGACTCAGAAGCCTGAGATCTGAGGATTGAGTTCCAAAGCTATCCCAGGCAGAAAAGTTCATGAGAGTCTTATTGCTAACTAATCACCAAAATACAAAAAAAAAAAAGACCCAGGAAAGAGAGCTGCCAAGGCTCAAGCATCAGAGTACTAGCCTCCAGCTGTAAAGCTCAGGGACTGTACCCAAGCCCTAAGTTCAAACCCAAAACCAGAAAAAAATAAGAAATAAGAATTGATTTTTTCCAAATTATCAATTTCTACTAAAATAGTTCATGACTTCCCACTAGAAGAAAATCCATAGACCATCACCATCATAGTAACAACTGGACTTCATGGTGTGTTTTCAATAATATCTTGCAAGGACAACAAAAGTAGGCTACTGAGGGCTTGGAAATGCTGGTGATATTAAACGAGTCTGTATTTTACTTTTACTTTTTTCCCAAGGAGAGAAGTAAAAAATTAGATCCTGCAAGATATTATCAACAAGGGATAGAAACATATCAAAAATATTCTTCCCTCTTCTGCTAGAAATCATATATTTAATATTTAAAAGTGTGTAGACATTGAGAAAGAAGCACATTTATTAAGGACACTAAAAAATTATTATCAAGGGGTGACATGTTCCAAAAAGAAAGGTAATCTTGACTTGACTTACATAATTGTAACCCTTCTGTACATTACATTTATCATAAAAATAAAAAAAAATCAGAGCAGAAAAGGTCAGAGAAGTTGATGTTAAGTGAAATGAACCCCAAGATAAGTATTCAAATATTTTTGCTTTCATGCAATTGTTTCTAACACATTTATAAGATTATTTCTTTGTTGCTTTGTATGTTCCTCCCCCACAATATAACCCCTGCTTTCACTGTATTTGATGTCGGTATAATTTGTGGAGGGGAAGGGAAAAAACAAATCGTTTAAATAGGGATACAGGTGAACCCATTGCAACAATGAGATGTACAAATCGTTATGTCGAAAAACGAACTTTACAACTTTGGCGGGAGGCGGGGGAGTTGTAGGAGTAGATAGGAAGGGGAAACAAAGGAGGAGGCAACAATGTTTGATAAGAAATGTACTCATTATCTTGCCCATGTAATTGTAACCCCTCTGTACGTATTTTCACAATAAAAAAAAAAGAGAGAAAAAAAATCAGCCATTATCAACTTCTACCATAGTTGAACATAATACGTTGTAATTTTTTTTCGTGGGGAGGGGTCTGGTCATGGGGCCTGCACTCTGGGCCTGGGCGCTGTCCCTCAGCTCTTCAGCTCAAGGCTAGCGCTCTACCACTTGAGCCACAGCACCACTTCCGGCTTTTTTCTTTTTGCTTATGTGGTGCTGAGGAATCGAACCCAGGGCCTCATGCATATAAGGCAAGCACTCTACCACTGAGCCACCTTCCCAGCCCCACGTTGTAATTTTTGAAGTGTTAAAACTTGTATCAAATACTTTTGTAAGAATTAATTGAGTATATTAACATCACCATAATTCTATTTTACTTTGTATATATTAACATAGATTTTTGAATTCAGATGGTAATAGGTTTATAAAACAGTACACTGTAAAGTTAGGACCAGAAATGTAGCCTGGTCAATTAGAATCTGGGGAGACTTCTTATTCAGGCTTCAGGCACTGGTGGTGTCCCCTGAGTGTAAATGAGCTGTGTACTCATCTTCTACCTCAGTCTAACTGCCTTGGTCCTGTGACTCCTCACGGATGACAGAATATAAGTTCAGGTCTGAAAGAATTCCTGGGAGTCACTAAAAGAAGAAAGGAATATTATATAAACTAATGATGACATTGTAATATCTCTTTTTATACTTAAGACCTGGACTGCGAACTTGCATTTTATCTTTAAAACTTGTCAGATTTGTGTGGCCCAGATATTGGGGTAACATTCCTACTATTAGTAAAAAATAATTCATTCCTTACATGTGATATTAAAATTCTTGTTCTACTCTTTGGAGGCTTGCAAAAATCTTACTGATTTTTCACTCTTTTTGAATATAGAAAATCACATACATGAAAAATTAAAATAACATTTTAGGAAAAAATTTAGAGCAATGCTTCAAGATAGATAGATGGATAGATACATAGGTAGATAGATAGATATTCAATGGAATGACTTTTCCTTGACTTGTTAGTCTGGCTTGTCTCACAGTTTGTAGGAACATAATTCATTTATTTTATAATTTATAAAGTTAGTTGAAAGAAGACTTTGAAAGCAAACTCAGATTGCTTACATTGTTGAGCTGTGCACTTTTTGCTCCCATCAAGTATTATTTAGCAATTTTACCTTACTTTCTATTCATGAATATTTTTGGAAGAATTTTAATTTCCTTAGTTTTGTCCCAGCATTGAATATAAGACAAGAGATAATTTAATTAATGACTATGTAGGAGGTAGTGACTTTATTTTCAGAGAAAAATCTGCATTGGAAAGGAGAATTATTGACTTCAGACATGTACAACTGGTTAATCGACTTAAACATTTGCTTCTTAATCTACATGTTGGTATTGTAATTATCTCCATTTTATAAATAAGAATACTGAGGCAGATAGTAGTTAAATAATGTGCTAAGACTGTACAACTTGTAATTTGAAAAGATTATACTAAGACCATGTTGTTCCCAAGTCATTGTTTTACACATCCACTATATTTATTGTCACTCAGTAGTATATTTGTGAAAGAATAGAAAATAGAGATGCCATTTCTCATACACTATCAGTATAACAAGAGAACACTGGTAAGTAGGGAGAGAGATATGGAAACACACATTCAATTTTGGACATGTAAGAGTTAAGTGACTGTTATAAGAATCCTGTTATAGTATGTTCTAAAAATAGTATGTTCTAAAAGACATGGAAACCTTAAACCTTAACCTGTCATATGTATGAGTGTGAATGTGGCAATAGGTACATATAATCAATTTAAGATGAAGTCATCAGGATCACCCTAATTTCAGTATATTTGGCCCTGTTTTTTTTTAAAAAAGGAAATTTGAACACAATACACACAGTGAGAATGCCAAGAAGTGAAAAAAGCAGAAAGTAGTTTGTTGAACCTGTAAAGAGATCACTGCCAAGCATTGTAGGCAAACTACAATGTGTGGAACCAATTTCCCTTTGCAGGCCTTAAATGAACTGCACCATACCTTGATCTAGAACTCACAGCCTTAAGAAGTCTGAGGTGATAAATCCTTGGTGGGTAAGCCACTCACATAGAACTTTGTTCCAGCAACTCTAGATCTGGAAAAATTTGAACTTATCAATGGAAATGTAACATCAAGAGAAAGGGAGCTTTTGAAAAACAGACTGTAGAGCTATAAGAATCATTTGGAGTCAAATGGATGGCATTTTCGGAAACAGGTTC
Organism: Dipodomys ordii; assembly: GCF_000151885.1. Taxonomy (NCBI): domain Eukaryota; kingdom Metazoa; phylum Chordata; class Mammalia; order Rodentia; family Heteromyidae; genus Dipodomys; species Dipodomys ordii. Next base: position 19,335,347 of record NW_012267217.1, read on the forward strand.
AACTAGCCAAATTACATGTTGAATTCATCTACTAAGGAAACTATCGTCACATTCACCAACTTATCAGGTATCAGGGAAGTCACAAATGCTTAGGAAAGTTGAAACTGCAAATTTCAATACTTTTATTCACTACCAAGAAGAGATAACAACATTTCCATAATTCATGGTAGCAGGTTTTATGTCAAAGGCAGAACCCATGTAAGAGACTGGCAGAACAAAAGAGCATGTACCTAAGTCTCTAGAACAAGATGTCTGAGTCACTGTGACATAATTTAGGATCTGCCACTATAAACTTCTATCTTAGAGAATGATCTCTTACTTGCCATTAGGTCTTTATAGTAAACTATAATGAAATAGACAAATAAGATGAGGCATTGATTGCCACCTACATTATAATGCCACACAGAGTTTCATGTTTATATCTCAACAGGCAATCGAATGTTTAATGTAGCAAGCACTTAATTTAAGTAAATCAAATAATAGAGAACATTAAGAATAATCTTAAGCAAGATTTACTTCTATTATTTATTGAAACTTTAGGTAAAGCTCATTATTTGGAAACAAAACCAATTTTATAGATAGACTGATTCCATTATCAGTACCTTGATTTTGTTTAACTGAATATTGACCAGAGACATGGATGCAGATGCATGCTCAGATAAGCAAGGGTTTAGTTCATTTAATGAATAATTGTGGCAAATTCATTTAAAATATGCTATCCCCTGCCCCCTGAAGCAATAATTTCTCATTTGAATTCAGTTCTTAGGGAGATAAGGCTAAAGAAAAATCCATGTAACATCTCTCACTTGGGATACAAAGTCATTAATAAATAGATCTGGGAAAATGTTTTGGAGAAACACTCCAAAGAACTAACCAATTAACATAGCATCTCACTCCTGGTCTCTGAACACCTTTCATTCATTATTCACCATAAATTTATTGAGGAGCTATTATAACTTGCCAAGCATTCTCTTGGAACTGAGGACATTTCCTACATACAAAAGGTAAAAACATGTCATATTCTCACCTCAGAGGGTGAAAGGATGGAAAAGCCTTATTTCCAAACAAATTCTATTTCAATTCTAAATTGTGTAGTTAATCAGGAAGCTATTTTTGCCTAAATTATCCTACACATTTCAGATACAATTGTCAAGTACTGTGTGTGTCTCAATACACTTTGCCATATCCTTGCACTGGCTGTTCCTCCCATATGCTTCTTTCTCTCCTGCTTGTGGTTTTCTATTTCTGTCTCCTTAAAAACTAAAGATACTGTTCCTTAAAAACTAAAGATACTGTTCTGCCTGCTGTGCCCTAAACTGAATAAGGAAATGATATACATCAACGTTATCTCTTGACACCATTCTTCCTGCTAATATATAACAGGATACTAATTTTTAGGTAAATAGAATGCCCTTGTATGTGTTTTTCACTTCAATTTGGAGCTCTCAAACTATAGCACCACTAAAAAGGAAAGAAAAGCTAATCTATCCATTGTCTTTTTTTCTTCTGGAGGCCTGGAGGTTAGAACATTTATCTGCTGGCCCATAGGCCCATTAGTTAAAAATTGCCCTCAAAGGCATTAACTTCTTTTACACACTGCACTTCTACATGTCCATGGGGTCCAGGGTCACAGAATTTAGGGGGAATAAAGTGAACAAACTTCAACTGTTCTGCTTGAGGTAAGATGCCATCTGCACAAGACATGTCAGAACTCACATGGAGCTGCTTTTCAGAGATGCATCTGAAGTCAGAGGTAGGCCAAGGGGAGGTCAAATACAAATGCCATTATATCTTTTAATGTAGCAGCCAATTTAGTCTTTCCCTGGCAACGTATATCTAGGCAATAGCTGATTTTGTCAACCCTGCCTTTTTGTTAACTAACTAGATTTGGTACTGCAGTTGAATTATCCATTTGGATGCGAACAATGAGTTTGAGAAAAGTTACCTTCGTGTATAATAGTTTTCAAGTTCTGAAACACTAAAAATCCAACTAAACAAAACGTCTCTCTAGTAGTATCAGAGTTATTGATTTACAGATCTTTGTGACTGCCACTTGAAGTATTTTTCATCTGGACATAGTATGTCGAGCTACTATCCAACTCAAAAGCATGCAGGTTAAACAAACAATGGGCTACAGTTTAAAACTGTGTTTATCTGAGTCATGACAATCATTTTCCAAACCTTTTTTTTACCTCTATAATACTTTCAGTAAAACAGCCATCCTTTCTATTTATGAACTAGACAGATGAAATGAGCCAGGCCAATACTGTGACAAACTGGGTAGAGAAATGGCAGCTACCCAGCTCTAACTAAGCATTGGAGGTGAAATAGAAATCTAGTGATGGTTTACTTTTGTTGTTGTTGTTCAGGATAAATTTGAAATCATTCTTAAGAAAAACTTTCCAATTATAAAATTAAAGCTGTTTTTAAACTGTTATTTTTTTCTAATTTAAAATATTTTTGCTAATAATTTTTAAACAATTTAAATGTGTGAAACAAAACCCACATACAGGCCAGGCTCAGAATTGCTGAGGAGATATATATATATATATATATATATATATATATATATATATATATATATATAGACTTTAACTCATTCAGATGAGAAGTGGCTAGAATCTCTATTTTTTCAGTGTTGACTATTTTTCCTGTTCTGATACTTATACTATTTTTACTATATTGATATTAATATTTCTTTACTACATTATATCAAGTAATAGGTATTCCTTCAATTATTTCTTCTTAAAGATTTTGTTTATTTGTGTGTCTGTTTTATATTTGATACAGATTCAAAGTGGGACTTAAGTTCACAATCCCCCATCTACTTTTAAGTGCTGAGGCTCCCAGAGTGCATTTTATGTCCAGCTTCTTCTGAAAGTTTTCACTGAAGATTGAGTTTAAGGCAACTAAGAGGTATGAATTCTACAATTGTATTCTCCTTCAAGATCTTTATCAACATTTGAACACCCAGCATCTACAATTCTTAAAGTCATTTAATGTAAAGAACAAAAAGGTACTTGCTGGAATCATATATATTAAGATTAAGCTTACAACTCAAGAGTTTATAAAGGTATCTGATCTCAATTTAAATCAATTCATTAATTTAATTCAAGAACATTCTCAATCAAGAAATAACATTTACTCATGAGAATGCATAGATATTTATATGTCTATGATTCCTTGGAATCTATAATGTAGGCAAATGCATACTTTAAAGTTGATAATCATTTTAATATATGATCATGTGAACAATGCTGGAATTGCTGTTCATGTAAATTTCTGTTCATGGGAAGTCTTTTGAAATCTAAATTACTTTACCTTTTAACTGTTAAGACCTTTTTGTGTTGATTTTTTGCTGCATGCCACATTCCCAGGCATTCTAAACTTTTCTGTATAACATTGAAGAAAATCACATAATTAGCCATTTTTTTCTGAGAAAATTATAATCACTAAGTCTTTTCCTGAGAGGATTTAATATTACCAGAATCTAATAATGTGAAAAGGGGAAATTCAATGGTGAATATGAGAATGACAAGGAATTCAATACTGACTGTATTAGTAACTGGTTAAAGCTGACCAATTTACCATATCAAGTCTGGCTCTGAATGAAATGATCTACACGTGCATCTAGTATCACGCTTTAGAAGACCTACTATATTTAAACCACAAAATATATTTTTCAAGAACTTCTTCTTTGCACAATGACTTAATTGCCTAATTGAATTTGGAAACAGTATTTCTCCTTCTGAAATCAAGAAGTCGTGAATACATGGTACAAGTTCTATTTGTAGTGTCACTCCAATCTTTTTAAATAATGGATGATAATGGTAATAAAATATAATGCCTTTTCCACATTTTTGTTATTTCTGAAAATACATAAAATTTTGCTACTTCTTATGTCTTGTATATTTTTGTTTGGGGTACGATTTAATATGTTTGTACTGAATATAAGTATACATGAAAGTTTCATAAAGGGATCTTTAGTAAATAGTATGCTTTTTATTTCTTAAGGTTATCACTTTTACAATTAATGACTAAGTAGTTAAATGTGCATGGTTTGGTAGGTATTCCTAAACAATTAAAATTTTAGACTGGTATATTTTCAAATATATATCTTTAAATTTTTACTTAGAAAAGATAAAAATGAATTCAAATTTATAATGTAACAATATAAATGAAAATTACCTCCTGAAAATTTATCTTTGAATCATTTAACCTCCAGGGCATTTTTTAGTTATTGCTCTTTATCTGGTGGTCTGAAAATTATCTACTCCTTGGAATTCCCAGTGAAGCTTAAAAATTTGTGGTACTTCAACTCAACACAGACTGTGATTCGATCAATTTGGGCTAGGTCTTGTACTTTGAAACTTTTTTTCAAATTCTTGGTGCCAAGCATAAGCCTATAATTGCAGATACTTAGGAGGTAAAGTTGGGAAGATTGAGGCTAGAAGCAAGATCTGGCAATGTTAATGAGTCTCTCAAACACAATATATTAACAAACAGGCTAGGGACTGCTTCAAGTGATAGTAGCTTGTCTAGCAAGAATAAGCCTCTGAACACAAAATATGCCCTCCTCTCTCCCACATATGTGTACATATATAAATAAAATATTTTAGGATATCACAATGGATAGGCATATTTGCAAACCCTAATTAGGGCAATGTCTTGGCTTTTTTGGGTGTGTCTATTTTCTGTTTATTGGCAGTCTTGCTTAGTGCTTACATCTCAGAGAAAGTATAAAGTACATAAAGATATTTTTAAGAATCCACTGTTCCAAAATGGAGTTCATAAGAATAAAAATGAATAGAAGATGCCTAAAGAAAAGTGCCCCATATGTAAGAGTGTGATGCCAAGGAAATTCCCTTTGTTCCAGTGAAGTGGCCATAAGGATCTCTTCCCTCTGGATGAAGCCTTTGAGTTCATCCACATTATTTTAAGAACAAAACACTATTTCCACTGGACCAATTAAGCCCAGTATTTGGAGAAAAATGTAGATAATAGTTCTTAAAAGATATACAGTATTTATGAGAGCATTTTACTTAATGGTATTTAATTTAGATGGCTGTATACAAAGAAGTAATAATTGCATTGGTGCTTAATGTACTGGCAACCACATTATAGCAATCCTATATGAGAAACTAAGTATTGGAAGAAACAACTTTCTATGCAGTGTAAGGTAAATGAATATTTTATTGTGCACCCTGGGTGCCTGATAAAAACAGACATCTTTTTGGTTATCATTAGTTCAATCTGAGAATAATGTAATAAGTACTTGTGGGCGTCATGTCTCAATTGTCTCTTTTTCTTCTACACAGCTTGAAACTCAGTAAGGACACAGCTGCTAACAAAGAAAGTACTTGATATTTATTCATCATCTCCCACAATTTCACTGGCACTTGAACTAGATAAATTATGAGGGGGTTTTAAAAACTTATACTTCAACTAGTAATCAGAACACTTACATTTCAGCACAAAAATATGTCACTTTGAATAGAAAGAGTATTTCAAAGTAGCTACTATTATATCCAAACTTTAAACTTTAGAAAGCATATGTACATTTATTTACACATTTTAAATTTGGAGGAAAAAAAGCATTGAGAAAAATAGGTTGTAATTCTAGCACTATGTTTGACAGCAACTTTCTAACCAAGCTGCCTTAACTTCTGTAATTTTCAAGAGATCTACTTCTGGATATTATCATTAATTTATCAACGCAAAATTTATTTCATTAACTTAAACTGTATAGTATTTATAAGATGCATATTGATGCATTATATAGGTTGCTGAAACATTTTAAATGATGGTAGAGTTCTGCAAGCTGATGCACATTCAAAATAATTAGTAAGGTTAGTGAAAATATAGAAGGAATGAGAGATAAATCTAACCTGTTTCCTTTGTTCAAATGTCAATATAATAAATAATAATTCAACAAATACATTTGTGTATTTAGTGCTAAAAGTGGATGGAGAATCTTAAACAGAGGCTTGGAGTGGTTCAACCATAGGCATTTCCAGGACAAAACTGGAACAAATTGCAACAATAGTTGGCCTCCAGTAAGGGTCTGCTCACTGCAATATCTGCAGTCCTGTCTGCTGTCATTTCTTTCCTACCAACTTTATATCCATCTAACATTTCTAATGTAAAATTAGTATTTGTGACAAAACTGAAATAATTTTAGTGTGAATATTATTATTCCCTCTACTTAGGTTCTTCCATAACTATTTTTTTGGAATTACTATACCTCACAGTTACCCATATGTCATGTGTCTATTAATGCACTATCCAAACTTATTTTTAAGCATTTTAAGGTAGTGCTGCTGAAGTTTGAACTCAGCGTGTTGCCCTCGCTAGTCAAGTGCTCTATTCCCTAAACCATACCTCCAGCTCTCCATGTTACCTTTAAATATATTCCAAACTATTTTACAGACCTCAGTATACCAGACATATTAGCACTCTAGCAAAGGCAGTAATCCACTTTGGCAGATGAGATCTTGAATTCCAACAGTTCCTTCAAACAGAGTGTTTGTGTGTGTGTGTGTGTGTGTGTGTGTGTGTGTGTGTGTGTGTAGTGGGTGCATATGTTGGGGTCGGGGGTTGAACTCAGGACCCCAAGCTCTTACTCATCTTTCTGACTCGAGGCTGGATCTCTGCCACTTAAACAGACTTTGGGATTTTTGATGGTTAACTGGGGATACAGTTTCTCAGACTTGTCTGCCTGGACAGACTTTGAACCTTGATTCTAACTTTTCTTGATTCTCAGTTTGGATTTTATATTTGAGCCAATAGCATCCAGTGTCTATGGCTTGTTTTGTACTATATAACAGCATTGAGTAATCAGAATAGAAATTCTTGACTCCAGAAAGCCCATATTTTCAAGCTGTTATACCAAGCAAAGTACTCATGGTCCTTCCAGCCATTCTCCAGCTTGAGAATTTCTTGCGATAGGAACCATATGCATTCTGTAAGATTTCTACCATTTGTTTACCCCTTTTGGTGATATATTTATTTTGTTGAATATTTCGAATTTATTTCCTTTTATTGATGAGTAGTATTACAATGCATAAGTATACCTCTGTTTGCTTTTCTTTCATGGATAGCATCTGGTTTCTTGCTATATTTGGACTTTTATAAAGAAAACAGCATGATTGCCATAATTTTTAGACAAATACCTCAGTTCATAAAATAGGCATATATATTTGTATATATACATATATATATTTGTATATATAACATATGTAAATAAATATATACACAATATATATGTATATAATAATTGAAATAATTTATGTATATATATATGTATATATATGTTGTATATATATGTATATATACAAATAATTTATGTATATATACATATATATTTGTACAGGAATATGACAGATTGATTCTCAGGGTTAACATTAAATTTTACATCCCTTACTACAATGTACACAAAAACCAAAAGCTCAAGTTCCTTAACCACTATGAAGTTGTCACTTTTGCTTGTTTGGCTTTTCTGTTAGAGGTATTATCTTAAGGGAATTTTTTTTTTGCTTTTATGGAAATGGAGTCTCTGGTTCCATATATTTCTAGTGTTTAATTATTATAAAATTGACCAAATACCTTGGATTATGGTAATTTCTGTGAAAAAGTAGCCCTGATTTTTTTTATTACAAAAGATTCAAGGTTGGAATGATAGATTTATTTTATATAATTCATTATTTTACTGAATCAGGATTCACCACCTTATAATTAGTCATGTTCTCTTTAATGGAACTAATGTTTATTCATTTATTTCATTTATTTAATTGGATCATGTCTCACTCTATAGTAAAATCTAGCCTCAAACTTATTATGCAGCTTAGGCTGGCCCTGAACTTGTCATTCTCCTCACTCAACCTCTTCAGTGCATGGATTGTACGCATACACTACCATCCCCATTACCAAACAGCTTTTGATACCATCCTATTTGTTTTGATGATTTTTTCTACTACTGTAAGATGTAGGATTATCATAGCAAATAAATTAGAAAATCTCCTTGCATTTTTAAGAGTTTACATTGTAGAAAACAGATATAGCCATCAAATACATAGTTACATATTGAAACAGATAAGATTTTATGGATAATGAAGCATAGTATGGAGAAAATAAGGGAAATTCAGAGAACTGGATGCTCCATTGGACAATGACAGTCACATTTGTACTGAAATCTAGTGATAGAATTGTACTTCACTAGGCACATGTGATTCATATGTGTAATCTCAGTTATTCAAAAGGTTGTGATCTAGAAGATTATGTTTCAAAGTGCACTGTCAAAAAATCGAACAGACTCCACCTTGAACTCATCAGCAATAGTACAGAACCAGTCCTGAGCAAGGAAGCTGAGCAAGCATGAGGTCCTGAATTCAAGCCTTTGTAGGAGACACAAAAAAACGATGCTGGAGGAATTATTCTTGTCTACTGTTGTTCCTTACTTCACTTCACTGGTTAAGGCCTTCTCCTAGCTTATGTTAGGCAAGTTGGGCCACCCCTGGTTTATCTGAAGTAATTGATTACCATGAATAGATCAGACAAAAGGAATGCTAGAATTTCCAACAGAATTCTTTGTGAATCTTTAATAAAACATTCTATCTTCAAAGAAAATCTTTTGTCATGTGCCACCCTGCACACAGCAGGGTCATGTGACACCTCTGCCTTCTAGAGGGCTCAGAAATTGGAAACATTTTTTGTCAGTCATGGGGCTTGAACTCTGGGCCCAAGTTCTGTTCCTGAGCTCTTCAGCTCAAGGTGAGCACTCTACCACTTGAGCCACAGCACCACTTCCAAGGCTCAGAAATTGATGATATGTTTTTCCAGTCTCTATACTGTCTACCTCATAGGCACATTTACAGCTGGGTATTACTTTATCCGAACTGCAAATTTTCAAGCATCTTTAGAATACTAGCAATAAATATCTACATATCAGACTTTTCCTTTACATAATAAAATATATTTTGAAAAGGAAGCAAACCAAGCAAATCATATAAAAAGGAGAAAAATCATATATTTCAGAGAAACTATAGTTTGAAAGAGAAATGTGAAGTTGCATAATGTAGTCCATGCACAGCTCCTAAGATATGTTTTGGAAATAATAGGGGAAGTTTTCAGAAAGTTGTCCTTTTAAGTTGTAGACAGTCATTCCCCCCCAAAATGGCTTAAAATCACCTTGTGGAAGCAATCTGAATTTTTCCCATCCCACACTTGTAAAGTAGGAAAAATACCCATTGTCTTGGATACAAACAATGAATAAGGTAATCATTTATTCTAAACTCACTTTCCTAAACAATATCAAGTGCCCTGTGTTGATAATGTAAAAGGCCATGGGCCACAGGAATTAATGATGTTGTGGTGAGGTCTGGGGATTTAATACTTGTTCATGAGTGCCTACAGATATTTATAAAAATGTTGCCTTTAGTCAAATTGGTAGATAGGAGGACTGGTAAGTATTTTGTTAAGGAGTTTGAATGAACGGTAAAATAATAGTCTATTCATAGGCAGGTAAAGCTCAGTTTTCCTGTTTTAATCTATAGTTCAGACTAAAGTTTGTATAAATTATTTTCAGATAGGATCCCTATATCTTTTGTACTTAGCCTTAATTTCCGTGTTTACAATACTAATTACACTAGTAATATGAGTGACTTAAATAATTGTTATTCAGTGAAATAATCAACAAATAAAAGTTGAAGTGAAGAATACTAAATCCCTAAACTAAGACTAATGGGGTCAATTAATACTATACTTAGTAGAAAAAACATAATTTGGAAGCTGAAATTTTTAAAAATTGTAACACAGTGTACTTAAAAACCTGCTTAAAATTGGATCATATGTTTTTAAATAAAATATAATATACAAAAATATTTTTACAATAAAATTTTAGTCACACAAAGTTTTTTCACAAAGGCAAATGTAATAAAAGGCTAGAGATTTACATGTACAGTATACACTCCGCCCACACACATGCAGCTAAGTGAAATAGCCAAGAATTTTAGATGTGAGATTCTGTTTTCGTTTCATCTTTTTCCTTTGGAAAGGACCAGATATATAATCCTTTATAAAATTTACATAGATTCATGTAAATCTCATGATTAAACAAATGATTGTTTTAATTTGAGAAATTAAATATAGGACCAGTGTCTTAGGGATAGACAGAATATATTTTTTTAGAAAAAGAAATATTGAAGCAATAAAAGTAAAGTATCTTTTATTTTACTTCAAAGTCTCATATTATTTTGAATTGGTCTGAGTGGAGATACTCACTTGATTCAGCAAATAGTTTTGAGTTCTAATTTCTGCCAATTATTATGTTAAATGCATGAAATGCTTACTGCTCCTACTCTCCAGGTAGGTAAGATTCTAGTGGACAGTATTCTTAACCATGAGAGCAAAATTGGATAAATGTTATAAATGTAGAAGGTAGATGTTAGGAATGAGTGAGCAAGGGTACCTTGCCCAATCAGAAGGCAAATGTGTAAGTGAAAGAGACTCGAGTCACTCATCTTATGACAAGTGTAGAAGATGGTTGAATCTGTCACCTACGTAAAGTCAGCATTTTTTTTCTGAATAAAATCAGATGATCTGAATAAAATCTGTATCTGGCAGCTTCCTTTTCATCTTTGAAAAATACTGTACATTGAATTAGTTAGCTGCTATTCCATAATAATACTAAAAAGTATCCCACCACCAACCCATCACCTAAAGAATAAGTAATTTCTTCTTCATACATTTTTACATGGACTGGAATTTGGTTGATCTCACTGCAGTTGAAAGAGTTGCTCAACCTGTAGTTATACAGAAGCATTATCCCATGGGGTTAGGTAGAAGCACTAGAGGATGAACCCAATCACACAGAAGTCAGGGACTATTTTACATTCTGGAGAGTTAGATATGATCATGAGAGTGAATAGACCAGAAGCTCAAAGAAACAAAAGTATCATACCAACACACACACACACACACACACACAAATGAAATTATGCAAAGACAAATGGAAAATGTGAGAACCATTGTGCAAATGTGTTCAGGACAGGCATCAATAACACAGACCTGCTCACATCTTAAAGGAGCTAGGCTACATTTATTATAGACAGCACTCAAAGGAAACTATCTATACCTTTGTGAAAGTTGATACACATTTTATTTTGTATGTAAGTGACTAGCATTCACAGAATTGTATTTGGATTGCAACATGAGAATTGTTCTCCAATTGTTTTGTTAAAACAGGTTCAGTCTATTGAATTTTGGAGACATATATATGCTTTTGGTCTTTCCTAGTTATTTGACAAAAAATAGCTTAAGAAACATTGAAAAAAAGAAATATTGAGACCATCCTACTAAGTTATAAAAATACAAACTAAGAAACATTCTTCTGTAAGAATGTTGATCAGGTAGATGTTCCATGTATTGTCCCAGGTACATCAAAAGCCTTGTTTTAAATGACTTGATACATTATATTAAATTGCTGTTACCTACTAAAACTGAATTCACACTAAATACAAAATACATTATCTTTTGTGTACTGATACCAAAGGAAAAACACTTCAATTTTATCACTGACTGTAACGTTTATTATGATATTCAGAATGCTAAAATTTGGGAAAATGTATCATAGCATCTATGAATTATGTTTGTTCAGTGTGCTTTGATTATATAGTTGAAAATTTGTTGGAACATGTTGTTTGTTTAAAAAAGTAACATCTGCAGTACAATAAAAAGGAACTGAGATTTAGGAAATGATCTGGGGTCAAAATTGAAGGGTTCACAAAGCTTGGGAAGTAATACAAGCAAAAGAAAATAATGTCCTTGGATTGTTATTGAATTAGTGAGTAGTGAACAGATTTTAAGGTCATAGAGAAAACAGTGCCAGGGCTGGGACCAAAATATCTACTTATTCTGTATTCAGTAAACCTTTATCAACAACATCTGGAGGTGGAGCTGTGGCTCAATATGGTAGAGCACTAGCCATGATCAAAAGAACTCAAGGACAGTGCCCTGGCCTGAGTTCCATCCCCAGGATGAACTGACAAAAAAAAAATTAAAAAAGCATCAACATCTAGATTGTAAAAAACAGAGTAACAAAAATGTAATGATTTTACTTGAGAAGCTCTTGTTTCGTTGAACCAAACCTACTAGATAGGCCCTTTTCAGTAGGTCCACTTGATGTCCTATCAATAAAGGCAAACGGTGTTAGGATCTTGACATCTTGTAGTGTGAATATTAGGCCCTAAAAATCACAATAATTTTCTCTACAGTAATTCCTCTTCAAGCTGCCACTGTCTTGCAGCTCTCTGGTAGGAAAAATAAATGGAAGAAAAACTAAAACTTCCATTACTATGTTGACCTTGTATTTGAAACTGTGACATGAGAGAAGTAGGAAGATTCCACAAGTCCGATCCCAGTTCAGCACTAAAACTAGGTTTTGAGATATGGATTCAATCAATCCCTTCTCTGTATTTTTTTACTGCTATATTTGCAGTAGAAGTAAATGATGATCCTAAAGTGCAGAAACTCTAAAAATGGCATCTCTTATGTGATTAAAATACTCGGTTGATTTCATCAATTTTGTTTTTCCAGATGGGATGGGAAAAGGTGGAGCTGAGTTAGTTTGCAATAAAATTTTGCTGTTCAAGATGAGGAGAATAAAATAATTTGTTATTATTCCCTACTGTGTTTTCCTGAGGTATCTGTGGTTAAAGGGGAAGAGAAGCAGCTGCTATGGAAGCAGCAACAATCTTTCTTTTAGATAAATCGAAATATCCTTCAAATATGGACCCCCATGCACCGCATGTTCCATCAAATCACCAACAACCCACCTGCTCCAAAGCAGCTGATCTTGCAACTTCAGGCCTGCAAACCTCAAAGGTGAAAGAAAAAAAAATTGACAAAGAGAATAGAAGAGATTAATAAGAGGACAAAGCCAAAAATCTCCTATGGTGTGCTTCCCCTGCATCTGTTTGGATATCTGGAGGCAGAAAAAGACTGTGACTGATATAATTTTATTCATCAAGGTTTTATTCAACACTTCACATCACAACTAGAGTTGTCTCATTTTCATTGGGGCAAAGAGGGTGAAGGGTGGTGTAGAAGTAAAGTTATACTGTGCCTTCCTCCCACGGGATGATGCTGTGTCCATGCTGTTTGCTAGCTTAAACCATCACAATGTCCTTGGACTTAGTGAAAATTCACCTTCAAACTGTACCGCTTCATCTGCTACTCCAAGTCAATGAAGGGGAACACAATGAATTTTCACATTTATTAAATAGCTGAAGGAATGAGTAAGAGAATAAAAATAACAAGTACAACAGAAAAATTTAATAGACTGACTAATGCCATTTTCCTTATTTCTAATATCCAATACTTCCAAAGCTCAATTGAAATAGACTTTTCTATCTATAAACACTTTTGTTTGATGCACATGTGAAGGCACTGTACTAATTGGAGGTGCACACTGAATAGTCTCAAAAAGTTGCTCTTACTCGGTGCTGGCGAAGAATTTTAGCAGAATATGGAAGATAATAACATAGCATTATTAGGTCCCATCTAGTCATCTTTAATGACCCATTGAAACAATGTGAGGTACAAGATGCTATTTTGAAAAACAAACTTTACAATTTAGGGAGTGGGAGTAGTTTAGTTGTGGAGATTGGAGGGAAGGGATGGTAGGGAAAAACAAAGGAGAAGTCAACATTGCTTGATAAAAAATGTACTCATTACCTTGCTCATGTGATTGTAACCCCTCTGTACGGTATTTTCACAATAAAAAACTTATTTTAAAAAATGTTTGCTATGTGAGTGATCATGTGTGGTCAGGATTCGGAACACCTGAGGACTGGTTTTACTCCACAACTTGTTATGGGCAAACTTAACTCTTTCTGGAATAAAATAGAGATGTTTCTATGCTTGTTTTTACAAAGTCACAGTAAAACTACTCAGCTCAAACTTTTCAAGTCTCAATTGTAAAATAATGTATGGATTCTTCCTGATTACTATTTATAAATACCTTACCCATTGAAATGGGTATTTCAATTTTTCATTCAGGATTATTTTAATTAGTGTATATTAGTTGTAGAAGGGACAGCCCAGTGTGACATTTCCATACATCTGTACAATAATTCACCCCTTCCATCATTCTCCCTCTTCTGTCTTTTTCCCTTCTTACAACAGTTGCATCAGATTTCACTGTTGTGTTTTCACACATGCATATAAAGTATTTCAATCATATTCACCCTCACTTAATTTAAAAAGAGAATAGTTAAATTCTTTTTCTTGCTTGCTTGCTTTGTGCCCATCCTAGGGCTTAAACTCATAGCCAGGATGCTTTCTCTGAGCTTTAGTGCTCAAGGTTAGAACTTCACCACCTGAGAGACAGCTCCACTTTTTACTTATTATTTTTTGTTGGGTGATTGGAAATAAAAATGTCAAGGGCGTTCATACCCAGGATGGTTTTGAACCAAGTCCTTAGATCTCAACCTCCTGACTAGCTAGGATTAAAAGCTTGAGAGGCTGGCATCCAGCACATGGCTAATTTCTTTCTTTTACTTTATAATTATTATCTTAAGTAGTTGTACAAGGGAGTTGCCATTTAACAAAGCAATTGATGAATACAGAAAACCTTGACCAATGTCACCCCTTCCCACACTCTCTCCTATTCACCTCCTCCTTCACTCTTCCTTTTGTAGAATGTAAATAAGATTCTTAACTGCATTCTGCTTCCTCTCCTCTTCATTGTTCTACTCCTTCCCCCTTGACCCCAGCCCAACCCTTTTGGTTTTGTATTTTGCTGAATTTTTACTTTGTCTTTCTAAGTAATTACACTGTTTTAATTCTCCCTTAAACCACCACATTTCTGTTAACATATTGGTATATACTTGCATATAACCCAACATATTTACTTATAAATGCAATCAGAGGACATTTTAAAAATTTTATTAAGACCGTGATTTAAATATCAGGTATCTATTACAAAATTCATTTTTTAAAAATCTTTCTTAAGTGTAAGGCCAACAGAAAGAGACTAACTAGAGGATGCACAACTTTCCACAAGAATGGTGGAAACTGAACCAAGTTATGTATTTTACAGAGACCCATGTGAAGAGAGAGAGCAAACAAGTGAAAAGATAGACTGCTAGAGAATCTAGATGGGGAGGGAGGGTGGATTAAAGGTGATGTTAAATTATGAGAAGTGCTTCTGTGTGAACTATTTGTTTATATTGTATCGACATGCTGAAATATATTGTAAATAAGTAGGTCTTCAATGCTCAAGATGTCCTTCTGGATTTTAAGAGGCCTGAAGCAGCAAATTGGAGGAGCAGAGGTGATTTAAAGGAGTAGCAAATGGACAAAAAGGGTCAAAGAGCAAAATATCATGATATTTAATGTATTCTGGAAAGATAGGAATTTTTATGCCACCTGGTTTGATGCCAACAGTAACTAAGGAGAAAGGAAGATGACTTCCCATAAAACAAAGGTGCATTCCTGAGAGGCAGAGGTGAAAGGCTGAGGGTGGTGCAGAATACAACATTGCCTCTTTGGGTTCAGAAGGTAAGAAATAAGAAGTGTGCCGCAGGTAAATGAGGAAAAGAGGAATAGTTATTAAATGAGTCTAAACAGAAAGATGAATTAGGGAAAGAAGAATGGTTTTGTGGGAAATAAATAAGAAAGTTTGATTAAAACACAGTTGGTTTTTTTCCTCTTTCCCTGAAGAAAAATTCAGGTAAGACAAAACTAGAGATATAAATGCCTCAGAAAGAATACCATTAAAAAATAATGCATCCCAGTCAGAGTAAGAACAAAATAATATTGTTGGGCCAATGCCTTTACTCTAAGGAATACATAGTTCTTTAGGTTAATTTCTTATTTCTCTTTAACATTAGAAGACTCTCATTCTAATAATGAAAGGAAACTGAGAGACAGGATATCAGAAGAAAGTCTGAGATGCTTTCACGGTACTTTTATTTTAGGAATAGAAGTTTTTATGCTGCTAGTTAGTTGTTTTTAGCATAGTGTTAGTAGGGGACTAAGTATGGAAGCCTAAAGCCAATACACCTTAAAAGTGTCCTTCGCTTTCCTGTCATTTAACTAAAACCTTTTAAAAATCTAAAGATGTCCACAAATGTCTGTCCATTACCTTTATTATCCCATATAAAAATACACAGAAGAATTTCCGACTTCCTTTTTGTGTTCTATGACCTGGGACCCAAACATGTCTAAGAGTGTGTCCTCTACCTTACCCTCCTGAAAAAGGACTTAAATTGAGCATGCTCATGAATGTTCCCACCTGCAAAATATGTATCTGAGGAAATTTGGAGAGGAAATTTTGAAATACTTCAAATATCTGCATGTTAACAGGCTTGGATATAATCAGAAATGATTAGATATTTTGTGAAACTAAATATGACCATACTTTAATTCTGTAACAACACACACATATATTTATTTACAATAAGTTTGAAAACAAATATAAAGTCATGGATGTATGATAGGATTAAAAATGATAATTTAATAGTCACAATAAACTATGGGTGATAGATAGATAGATAGATAGATAGATAGATAGATAGATAGATAGATAGATAGATAGATAGATAGATAGATAGATTCTTCCATAAGATCCTTTTCTTCAAATACAGGAATGCTCTTTTTCTTTAAGTATTATGAAAGCATCTTACAGATGATAAGAATCATAGGTTTTTCTTTATGGGAAGGTCAGAAAAATTTTCCTGGGTTTTATGACCTCCTACAGTGAAAACGGGAATGGTGAATGACTTTACACTTCCATTGATTTTTCTCAATTGTTAAAGTGCCATATATCAGGTCTGTCACCAAGCTTTTCAGAGTTCAAGAAACAGATTATTTCATCTCCAGATACTAAAAACTCTTATTCTAAATATCAATATACTCATATTTAAATGATAGCATATTGCATATAGTTTAAAGTGGGATTATTGTTAAATTTTTCTAAACCTTATATTTTATTTTGAATGCTGTTTTCTGTCTGAGTAACAGCTTTGAGAAATTTTCACAAACTTAATAAATAAGTTTTTAAAAAACCATAGTGAGCAACATTATATACAAAGTATACTTTAAAAAATTTTATAGGGGGCTGGGAAGGTGGCTTAGTGGTAGAGCGCTTGCCTTGCATGCCTGAGGTCCTGGATTCAATTCCTCAGCACCATATAAGCAAAAAGAAAAAAGCCAGAAGTGGTACTGTGGCTCAAGTGGTAAATTGCTAACCTTGAGCTGAAGAGCTAAGGACAGTGCCCACGCCCAGAGTTCAGGCCCTACCACCGGACAAAAAAAAAGAATTTTACAGTTATTCTGTATGTTTACAATAAATCCTTTTGAGACCCTATTGAAGGCACCATTAATACTTCCATTTAGCAGATGCTATAACTGAAGCAACCCATTCTTTCCAGAATTTGGCAGCAAAATTCAAAGGTAGGGCAACAACATCCTTGTATGTAAGGGACAATCTATTAAGATCATAAAACAGAGATTATTCCCAAGAAGTTCTTTGATAGGTCATCATTTAGCAAGTCTCAATGTATCCAGAGCAGAGAGGGTGAATGAGGGTGAATATGGCTGAAGAACTTCATATTCATGTATAAACCTATCGAAACAGTTTTGAGAAGGGTAAGAAAATAAGTGGCAAAGATGAAAGGAGGGAGTTTTATTGAGTTGCATTGTCTACAAGTGTTGAAAAATCACTGAATTACTCTTGTACAACTAATATGTACTCATAAAATCATAAAGATAAAAGGAACAACTATATATCAACACATCTAAAACATGTGAAACAATTCAGTTCAGCAGTTGAACTGAACGCATCAAATCATGTGCCTATACAGTTCTTTGGGGACATTATAGCTTACTATCTGAGAGTATAAAACCAAGATTACCAACTTCTCAATGTTGTCTTAGTCTTAAAGTAGAGAGGAGCTCTCATGGGGTCAAGAGCTATATAAACCTCTTGTCCATAAACTATTAGCTCCAAAAAAGTCTCAAACAGCCACAATTTTCTTTTGTCAATCACATTCAAGGTGTGCCCTTTCCTCCTTATTGTCCTCCTCTTCTTCCTCCTCCTGTTTTCTTAGGGATGAAATTATCCAGGTGAAGGATTGAGTCATATTGTGCAGGGACAATGGGACAATATAGCGTTTGCTCCATTATTTCATAGAGTTCTCTTAAAACACATAGAAAACTTTTCTTTAAAAACATCTCATGCACATACACAGTACCAAACTGGAAAGCTACAAATAAATGTTCTCTCTCCCTCCCTCTCTCTCCCCCTCTCTCTCTCTCTCTCTCTCTTTTATGTCTTTCTCTCATTCCCTTCATACTCACAACTCCATCCCTCTTGTTAAGTCAAAGCATCCATAAAAACTTTTCTCTTAGTTTGTGCTCTTTATCACTGGTTCCTTTCCATTATCATGGAAACAAGTTTCCGTATCTAAGAACATGACTCTTACCATAAATGAATCTTAATCTAGCTAATGCAATGCCACTTAATATCTCCAAAGCTTAGTTGTCTCTTCTCAGAAGGATAAACTGATATGTGCTTCAGAATATTTTTGTGAATGCGTATGTGAAGTGCTTAGTACATTCTCAATAAATAGAAGCTATTACCATTATCATTATTATGTATCCTGGAAGACTTTGAAGAGCTCTTCAAGTGTCATTGGCTGCTTATGACACTAAAGAGACAAAGAAGAACTTTTCCTCCTTATGTATATCAAACCTAAAAGGTATCATAAGTAGGCAAGAGCACTCTATAAGAGGAAATAGAAGACAGGAAGCAACTTACTTATAATAGAAGAAATGTAATTTCTATGTGTGTATTTAACAATTCTGCATACTTATTTCAAAGTGAGAAAAGTCTGATCATTAAAAAATTGTTCATAAGCATTTAGAAGGGCATACATCATGCCCAATGGAAACTTTCAGTCACATTTGAATAGTATTCATTTTGTTTCAATTAATGGTATTCACTTTAGTTTTTATAGTTTAATATGTCTTCATTCTAAATAATGTATAGATAAGTATTTTTAACAAAGTAATTAGCTTGTTATTTTCATTCTAAATTAGATTTGTACACTTTGTTTTATAGAGCTTGGTAGTCTGTCCTATGTGACAGAAAGAGAAAAAAACCAGATAGATGAGTCATTAATCCCATCATTATAATTTTATTGAAAAGATATCAGTAAATAAAATATAGAATTCTCAAGCTGAAGATCATTAATGATTTAAATTTAATTTAGAATTTCTTTTAAACATTAACTTTAAAGTCAAAAATGTCAAGGATACTAAAATACTGGCCTGACAGAAACCCTGAAGGGAACAAAAAAAAGATCTTTTTTGGAAGCAGATCAAATACATTACCCCAGAAGTACTTTCTCATCTGGAATCAGAACTGTATTTAAACTCTCAGAAGATGGACATTTCAGAACAGCTACCCCAGAGCAAGTCCTGTGAGTTAATAATTGATTTGTTTAACTACTAAAATTCTTAAGGTAGGAATACAGATTTGTAATTCATATTTATCTTTGAAATTCTGTTATTTATGGATTCCAGTTAAAATGAAATAGAAATAATGTAAGTCAGGGAGAAAAAAGTCGTCCATTGGAGATGGATGCAATGTTTTGTGGTTATATCAACTACTGTAGCTTTATGTAATGATGCTAGTAGAATCTATTGAATAATTTACTTTGGGTCATGTTTCTTTTTTTTCTACAAATACCTACACTATAGAAGACTGTTCAAAATTTAAATAATCTACTCATTTATGATTACTTTTTGCCTACTACAAAGTCAAGTTTTGAAAAGAGCATCATGAATTTTCTCCTGAAGCTTGTTTCAGATGCAGTAAGCAAAGGACACAAATGTAAATGCACACTCACTGTGAAGGTAAATTATATGATGCTTAGGATTTGCATGGGCCATTTCATTACAGAGGCTGAAGGAAACTCTTGGGAAGTGACACTGGAGCTGATCTAGTGTTACTGGTCAGGAAACTGCTTGAGGACGTGACATCTGAGGAGGGTGCACCTGCAACACCTCAGAGAGAAGATTGCTTGATGCAGTTGTCATAGGAGCATGGATGGGGAATTATGGCAAACACAAAAAGAAGAACATGATCAAGATGGCCTGAAGTAGAGAGAAGAAGAATCATGGCAATGATGATGGGAATAAGAAGGGATGGAGTCTACACAGAGAGCTCTAGACGCCCGCTATGCTTAAAGAGTTTCAAATATAGCCGGGCACCGGTGGCTCACGCCTGTAATCCTAGCTACTCAGGAGGCTGAGATCTGAGGTTCACGGTTCAAAGCCAGCCCGGGCAGGAAAGTCCCTGAAACTCTTATCTCCAATAAACCACTAGAAAACTGGAAGTGGAGCTGTGGCTCAAGCAATAAAGCACTCGCCTTGAGCTGAAGAGCTGAGGGATAGTGCCTAAACCCAGAGTTCAAACCCCATGACCGACAAAAAAAAAGTTTCAAATATGAGACTGAAGTCATGAAGTTTGCCTCTTGAGAGATTTGCCCTGAGTGCAGAATGAAGAATGCATGCTAGAATACCACAGTTAAGTTATGGAAGGTCTGAAGAGGTTTGAGAAATGATGTGCTATGACCCTCACATATTTTTCCAATAGAACATTTTGCATTTATAAATGGGGTGGTTCTTTGGTTGTTTCTCCTCCTGTGCTGAGGAGCCTTAGCAGATCCCCTAACCCTTTCTGTAACATTTTGAGGGTCTCTGCTTTTACCTCAAGGTCTTTGATCCATATAGAGTTGATTCTGGTGCAGGGTGATATAAAAGGATTTAACTTCAATTTTCTACATGTGTAGGGCCAATTCTGCCAGCAGCATTTGTTGGAGAGGCTGTCTTTCTTCCATCTGATAATTTTGGCTCCCTTATCGAAGATGAGGTAGCCACAGGTCTGTGGAATCATGTCTGGATCTTCAATTCTATTCCATTGGTCCTCCAGCTTGTTCCTGTGCCAATAGCAAGCTGTTTTTATAACTGCAGCTTTATAATACAGTTTGAAGTTTGGTACTGATATTTATGCAGCACTATTCTTCCTGCTAAGGGTTGTGCAATGAAGAAAACCTTCTTTCTACTAATTTGGTAGCCAGTGACAACATGTGCTTATTCAACAATTATAGCGAATACAGAGAGAAACTGAATTTTAAACTCATCTGATGCTAATCATTTCCAACTTATACTTAAAAAGGTAAGTTCTAAATCTAAGTAATCTACTTTCCAAATCTATTCTCTTTTTTCCTTCCTTTTTCTTGTTGCTTTTGTTGGTCTGTAAGGAGTTGAAATGGTTTGGTTAATGTCAAGAAAAAGGGATGAAAAGGAAAAGTGGAATGAAGATGATCTGAGTACTTTATAGGCATTTATGAAAGTAAAATAATGAGATCTGTTAAAATGGATTTTAAAAAGGAAGTATGAAAGAGCCAAAAGGTAATAGAAGGGGGTAGATTTGATCAAAGAATATAGGATGTATTAATGAGAATATTACAATGAAATCTCTTTGATTAATATATGCTAATACGGTTCTTAATTTAAAAAGAAAATGCCAAACCTTATGTTCACAGAGAAGAAATTTGAACTGAACTCATCACTGATTAGTTGGACCAAGCCTTGGGATGTATATAAATTGTGGCTTTTCCAAGGCAGTTTGGTTTATACTAGTTATCCTCACATAATATTAATGGTATCACCTCATACTCCCAGTAGTGTCCTAGTTCAGATGATAAATTATATGATGATCCTAGCCAACTTGCTCTGAAGATATGAAACTTTTTTTTACACAGATAGATCTGCCAAAATAAGTAATAAGAGATGAAATATAACCTTGGATTTCTTGGTTAAAGTTTTCACTAGAAAGTTTTAAAACATTGGAGAATAAAGTTAAGTGCAAACTTAATTATATTTTTTAAATGATAAAGCACAACATTGTATGAAGTTAATGACTTCTAAAACCAGTTGTGCGATTAAGTTTTGTCAGGTTCTGTTTAGTGATGTGACATGAATGTCTTACATTAATTCTTATTTGTCTCTCTTTTTGTAAATAACTTATTAACCACCTACAACTTCTCTGACTGATTAAATGGTATAATTGTTGAGAAAAACAAAATAAATGACATAAATGCCAAGAATCATTTGAAATGTGAAAAATATATAATACAGTGGTTCTGTTTATGACTCTTAGAAACAATCTTAAGTAAGTATACCACATCAATAATTAACTAGGATGGGTATAAAATCATTTTTTAATTCTTATTCTGTCATCTCTTTGCCAGGAGCTTCATAAAAGAAAAGTACTGGGTCAAATGAATAAAGAAAAGTACCATGTACCATGGCAGCAACGTGGCTAATTGATGTTTCAGTGCCAAAGATGAATGGAGAATTGAGATAATTCAGAACCATTGAGCAGGAGCCTGTCCATGACTGCAAATTTAATAAAATGGAAAGTGTGAAGCTATGACTCAGTTGCCCATTCTAAGCTTGCTTGTATTTATGGCTTTTTCCCACGTTGAATATGGGTGACATTGTTCATACTGATGGAAGACATGACTCAGTGGAGTTACTTTGCTCTTCATTGTCCAAATGAATTGTTCCTAGGTCAAAGCTGAATTCAGTATTGACATTCTCATTTGATATGATACTTGGAGAAACTTGCATTAACACATACAAAAAATTGTTATCTTTGCTTCAAAATTGCAATAATGAAACAAATATCAAAACAGGCCTTTAACAGATACATTAATTCATGACTGTATCTTCTGGGAGTTGCACTGATTTGTGAATTAAAAGATGTAACTATGAGAGGAAAAAGGCTCTAATAAAGCCCGGGATACTTTTGCAGGAAGCATCCAGATTGAAAGTAATTTTCCAACATATATCCTCATAAATTAAACCTCCTTGAAATATGCAATTCCTCCTTTTACCCTTCTTACATACACAAACTATCATTTAGTCAAAGGATTCACTTTATGTCTTTTCCAAGAGTTTTGCAAAAGCACACAGGTACAGGAACAGCACCAACAGCTCTTAGATTAATGAAAAGCTTTCAAGTCTGATATGTTGGGTAAAGACAGAGAAAGTGTGAATCTCCTGCTTTCAAACAAAATTTACTGCAAAAATTAAGAATTATAGATTAATATGGGACAGAGAAGAGGATCTGCACATAGTGCTGGCCATAAATTACTACATGATGAACATAGTTAAACTAATAGTTAGGAAATCATTTTTAGATGCACACAAGTCTGAACAGTCAGAGTGAGTTGAGGTGTTCAAGAATCTACAAACTCTTTCAGAACATAGAGCATAATTCTTCTACCTCCAAACACCTGCCTATGTTGTCCATTGTAAGGAATAGATGGGCATATTTTTTTCTTTTTTTTCCTTTTTTATTGTCAAGATGATGTACAGAGGGGTTACAGTTGCATAAGTAAGGCAATAAGTACATTTCTTGTCAAACTTGTTACCCCTTCCATCATTTTCCTCTACTTTCCCTCCCCACAATCTCCCCCAAGTTGTACAGATCACTTCCAGCATATAGTCTTGTGAATATTGCTGTTGCATTGGTTCCCGCTTGTCCTTTGTTCACCATTCTGTTGTTCCCTTTCCCTACCCTACTTCAAATAAATGTATATACAATACCACAGTACCAAAATTACATACAGTGCCCACAAGTGATATACCATAGGGGGAAGAACACACAAAAGAAACAAAACACAAGTACATTTTAAAAAAAAACAGCAGCAAAGAAAAACCCCTGTGTCCATGTCTTAGAGATCATTTCGCTTAACATTATCTTATATGGTCATTTGTACATAGTTTTTGAGCTATTCTGCTCATTTGATCAGCTTATCCTAGATACATATTAATTATTGCATATATGGGAAAGCATGGGACCTATGTTTTGGGGGATCTGGTTTACTTCACTTAATATGATTTTTTCCAAGTTTTTCCACTTCCTTACAAATGGAGTGATGCCATTCTTTCTGATGGAGGTATAAAATTCCATTTTGTGTGTGTGTGTGTGTATGCATATATATCACATTTTCTTGATCCATTTATCTAGTGAGAGGCATCTGGGTTGGTTCTATATCTTAGCTATGGTGAATAATGATGTGATAAACATAGTTGTACTAGTAGCTTTAGTATGTCCTTGTTTGTAATCATTGGGGTAAATGCCCATAAATATATATATGTACCACATTTTCTTGTTCCATTTATCTAAGATCCTGAAACACAATAAAGCAAAAAAAAAAGGTTTGACAAAAGGCTTGCATTAAACAGAGCTTCTGCATGGCAAAGGAAATCGCTTAACAAGATCAATTGAAAGCCCATGGACTAGGAGAAGATCTTCATTAACCATACAATAGACAAAGGCCTCATATCTGAAATATACTTAGAACTCAAAAAATTAAATCCCCCAGTAAGTAGGCTAAAGAATTTAAGAGAGACTTCTCTGAAGAGGAAATAAGAAGGGCACATGAAGAAATGCTCAATTTCTCTGACTATAAAAGAAATGTAAATCAAAACAACATTGAGATACAACGTCACCCCAATTAGAATGACTATAATCAAGAACTCTAATAACAACAGATGCTGGAGGGGATGTGGCCAAAAGGGAATGCTACTGCATTGTTGTTGGAGGTTTAAACTTGTTCATCCACTCTGGAAAGAAGTATGGAGGTTCCTAAACAGACTATACATAGAGCTCCCCTATAACTGAACAATCCCAGTTCTGGGCATTTACCAAAATGATCCCAAACAAGGTCACCCTAAAGCTTTCAGCATAACTATGTTTATTGTGACATTATTCACCATAGCTAAGATAAGGAACCAATCCAGGCAGAATTTCTTAAAGATTACTTTCTAAAAAATTGCTCATTCCTGTTACAGTGTGCAATATGTGACCAATGCACAATGTCAACCTATTACTAATACAAAAAGAAATGTGAAGGAAAAAGGATGATATAACCTAAGACTTGAGACAACTGATTTGAGGGCAAAAAATGCTACTGAAAAGTTAATGAAAATATTTCTTAATAGTTATCATATATAGTATGAGTCAATAGAACATTAAAGTAATCTTGACTAACTTCTTGAATCACTGGACAATGGAATACAAGAGCATATGTAAGTACAATTAAAGTCAGAAGCTATTTAGTTCAAAGAGAGATTAAAAGTATTATACAATTTCAAGAAAATAAGAGAGCATAATTGGAGATTCAAATAAGACTCTGAGCACTCACAGAATTTTGACAGCTTCATATAAAGTAGAAGAGTATTTCATGTGAAGGAAATAGCAACTTGGAGATGAGAAACTACATATAATGTCAAGTTGTCAGGCTGCATAAAAGCATGGAAATATATTTTGGAAGAGAGTGAATAAGAATGGCAAGCTAGGGTATGGAAGTATTAGATTTCTATGTTTACACACATGGATTCATTTAGTTAATACTACAAATTAATTTTTCTTGATATAATAGATGTACTTTAAAATGGTATTTGACACATAGAATGGATTGGACCTGACAGATAATGAAGTTGGACTGGAGGCTGTAACTCAGTCATGGAACTCAGTCATGTGTGCTGGTCTAGCACACATAGAACTGGGTATATTGACAAGCATTTTAATAAGAGAGAAAGAGAAAAACAAGATGGAAAGCCAAAAAAGAAGGAAGGAAGGAAGGAAGGAAGGAAGGAAGGAAGGAAGGAAGGAAGGAAGAGAGGTAGGGAGAGAGAAAAGACGGAGAAAGGGATGAGGAAAGGAAATTTATTTTAAAAAATTAATAAAAGAAGAAAAAGAAGATGTAGTTGGACAGCCAGATTAGAGAGAATGATAAAATAATATTGGTCAGAAATAAAGGGCTTCATTTGTACCATTGTTTATAAACTCTTATGAATCCTCACATCCTAGGACTTTAATTTCTACATTGCTGCTGTTGAGTGAATACTAAATAATAGAAAAAATGTGATTTCTGCTCAGATGGTAAAGAATGATAATAGAAAAAAAGGAAATGGTAAGTGGGAAAAATGAAAGTATCACTATTGATATGCGGATGTTCTTTCACTAAAAATTCTTCTGGGAGTAGAAGATCATTCAGCAGTTCTTTCAATATTACTATGCAAATGTCTGTTGCTTTGTGAGTAACCACGTGCTTCTGTACAGGGAATATCTATCTATATCTGTCTACTTACCTATATGTCCCTCAGCTTGCCTATCTGTCTGTCTCTCTGTCTATCTGCTATCTATCTATCTATCCATCGATCCATCCTATCTTCTGAGGAAGAAATGGGCTGGTCACATCAGAGATGGAACCACGTCAATGATGGAGGTGCCGTGATGGATGGGGTCACCATCAGAGATGGACTCACCTCGATGATGGAGGCGCCATGATGGACAGACACAGAGAACAGATCCACTGGGAAGAGGTAGAGGAAGCCAGTGCTGCTGTGAATTTTGGGGAGCGCCTGGCTCTGAGACTCAGCAAAGGGAGCTGTCATGGGTCACCTGGAAGCCGACATTGTGACTCCTGGTGCTGAAGACAGTGTGCTGATGCCGGGTGCAGAGGACAGCATGGTGACCACAGGCCCTACTGAGGGGCCACAAGTGCCAACGAAGGCAAAGAGCACAACAAATGCTATAACAACCTATAAGATCTGGCACAACAAGCAGTTCAGTTGACAGTCACAAAGAAAGCCAGAGCTCCACAACCCCCACATGACAACACACCACCCTGTGGATAAGAAGACCATTCACACCAACAGAGATAATGTGGCTGAAGAGCCACAGACAACGGACAAAAATTGTGGTCTGGCTATGGTGACCCTGGTCAGCATCATGGTTGGGGTCTTATTAGCCATTGGCTTCATTGGAGGCATCATCGTACTGGTTATGTGGAAAGTTTCTGGAAGGTTCTCGCCCTGAAGGATGAGCCCATCTGAACTGTTTTTGACTCCCACTGCACTCCGCCTGACTAGCTTGTGGGAAAGAATGACCCATGGAGCCCAACCTCCTTCTCACCCCTTGGTGAGTCAACCACTTTGCCAAAAGAAACTGGGAAAGAAGTCACCAGTCTCAGCTCCTCTAAGCAATTGCTTGGGGGGGGGAATATATATATATATATATATATATATATATATATATATATATGATGTAAACATAAATTTTATATTAGATAACTTAAACAACCAGGTGCATAGAAAATGGAGTTAAACTATGTCAGCAAGCTGAGATCTGATGATTTCAGGTCGAAGCCAGACTAGGCAGAAAATCCATGAGTTTCTTATCTCTAATGGACTAGCAAAAAGCTAATAGTGAAGGTGAGGCTCAAGCCCTATGGACCCAGACTTCAGGCCCAAATATTGCCACCAAAACAAACAACAACAACAAAGAAAAGCAACAACAACAAAGAAGAAAAATCCAAGTATGTTAACTGATTTCGAACCAAGAAAATATGGTTCAGTTGATGGTAGACAGACAGAAGTCTCTTTTCCCTTTGCCTCCTCTTTGTTATTATTGAAATGTGAAGGAATCTGAAGCTGTTTATGTTCATGGAGTCCTTGAGCCCCGGTTTGACTTCAGTAGACAGGTCAAGCATTTTTCCAGTCGTTTATCTGTTGAAATCTACACATTCCAGCCCTGTGGGATCCCTTTGGAGAAGACTGATAGGATGTAGATAATAAAGGAGAAAACTGGCACCTGGATGATTATGTGATGAGCAATTTCTTTGAGGAAGTCCAGATGGATCATTTCAGAGGCATCCATGCCAGAAATCAGTGAGTGAAGGTATTTTGTTCCTCACAAGGTCACCTAGCAACTGTGAGGCTAGTGATTACCATGACTCCAAGGTGTGTGTCACCTGCCACTCTAGATGAAGAAGCCCTATCTCTTCATGGCGATGATTTTCTGCTTTGTCCTGGGAAGCTCTCAGTCCCAGACACAAAAGCTGATTGATGCTCTCATGATGCCAGACTCAACTGTTCTAGAACCAAGCACCACACAGAAAGAGGCCTTAAAGTTTCGCTGCGTGGTAGGGGCAAAGGGAGATCTGTGTTTTGCTTTGTTTTGTGTTTCTAATGCTTGCTCTCTCCCTCTGGAGGACAGATAGGGAGAGTTAAAATAATCTTATATACTACTAATATCTTTAAAGCAATCCAATTTAAAGAAGACCTGATTTCCAAAATAAAAGCTACTCTCAGTCTTAAAAAAGAAAGGAGAGAGAGAGAGAAAGAAAGAAAGAAAGAGAAAGAAAGAAAGAAAGAAAAGGACCAGTCATAAGGTCTCAGAAAAATATTCCTTACAATGTCATTGCTGAAAGAGATCCATAAACATAAATCAGTACTTTTCAAAGTAGTTTATATCCAATATGTTAAAATTAAATGTATATATATATATATATATACACTATATATACATATATTCTCTGCCCTAAAAAGTAGTTCAATATAAAATACAAGGGGGGAACCTTTGCAACAGTGATACAAGAGAATATATTGGAAATGATCTTTACAACTTGGGATGGGGGATCTTGGGGGGAGGGAAAGAAGGAGAAAGAATGAGGGAAGAAGACAAGAAATGTAACCACTGCCTTACTGATGTAACTTTAACCCCTTTGTACAACATCTTGACAATTTTTTTTAAAAAATATGTAGTTATTTGTGAGAAACTTGGGAGTATTTTGGATGCTGCATAGACAGCTTTGCTATTGAGACCTGAACATCTAAGTCCATCCCCAAATCTTACCCTGAATGACAGTGCTTCCCCAAAGTGTTACTAACTTTTCAGAACCTGTGTCCTAAATGGAAAAAAAGTAATTAAATTATTGGCTTCCTATGAGTCATATCTCTAGGAGATTTCATGTTTGTTTGTGTCTGTGAGCAGAGATGCTGAAAGTCTTTGTTCACACTGTTGGGGGAGAGAGAAGCCTTGGAAGATAAGAATGCTGTCCCTCTCTAGAATACTTGTCAGCCACACTTCCTGCCCATCAAGAGGTCTGTTAATCCCTACATTTCTGATTTCATTCTGATAGTTCATCCTACTTTGACAACAGGTGTCATCTAACACTTTACTCTGTGGGAAGATAGACTTAGTGAACTCACACTCTCTCCCCTTCCCTCCTCCCCTCTCCCTCAATCTCTCTCCCTTTCTATCTCTCTCTCCCTCCCTCTCTCTTTCTCTCTCTCTCTCCTCTCTCTTTGTCTCTCTTTCACACACACACACACACACTCACACACACACCCTCTTCTCTGCCTATTGCTGTTTATGAGTAAGGAAGTCCTTGATCTCAGAAACCATGAAACCATGCAAGCTAGCTAGTTAGATTTCAAGTATAGTAAATTCTCAAACCCTTCACAGCTCTTGACATTGATGTGCACAGTATTCATAAACTCTTGCAGGGATTTATGAGCCTCCATCCCTCAAATCTTCAGAACTTTCCTGTCACACCTTCATATTCAGCTCAGATAAGCACTCACTAAAATCATGATCTTTGCTAGGGTTACTGATTTAATTAGCTCCTTTCAGTAACGGGGCCTGATTGACCTCCTAAAAGCACTGCTCTGGAGACTTGTACTACAGTTCTAACTAGGAACAGGTTAAGACCTTAGAGAAACTGAGTAGCGAAAAGAAAACCTCCATGTCTGTGACTGACATGAAAACAATCATAAACAGCAATGGATTTAAAATATTCTGTCTATTAAATAATACAACTTCATTTATTCTAAACCTAGACCTCAAGTGTGAGTTATTTCTCTCTCTTGCCCGTTTGTATTTTGCCTTCACCCCAATTTTCTTGCCTCTATTCCATCTTGCTGTAATATCAAGATGCCTGTCTTCTGTCATTTTTATCTGATGCAGTGCCTTATTTGTAGCCAATGATCTGAACTTTCACCTCTTGACCATCTAAATGTGAACTGTGCTGTCTCCAAGATGGTAGCAAATTTACAGCCTGACACAACCCACACTGAATGATTCAAGGCTTGTCCTTCAAGAAAATAAATTCATGCGAGGAATCACACTTTGGGCAGGTGCCAGATCAGGTATATTCACTGCCAATTATACTGTCAGGTAAGTGTCATTTGACCCCTAATTATTTTTTTAAATTTTATTGTATTTGTGAACATACTGTACAGAGGGGTTACAATTACATGGGCAAGATAATGCATACATTTCTTACCAAGCATTGCAGCCTCCTCCTTTGTTTAAGCTTCACATCCCTTCCCAGCGTCCCCCCTCCCCCCCAACCAATCCTTCCCCCCCCCGCCCCCGCTCCCCTCCCCGACATTGTAAAGCTCCTTTTTGACATGACAATTTGTACTTCTCATTGTTGCAACAGGTCCACCTGAATCCTTAAATGACTTGTTTTTCCCCATCTCCTCCATAAGTTATACTGACATCAAATATATTGAAAGCGGGGTTTATACTGTGGGGAAGGGACATACAAAGCAACAAAGAAATAATCTTATAAATGCATTAGAAACACATTCATGAAATACCTATCTAAGGATTCATTTTCCTACCATCACATTATCTGACTTTTTCCGCTTGACTCATACATATACTAGATATTGCAAATAAGGGAAACCATGGGACCTGTGTTTCTTTGTGCCTGGCTTACTTCACTTAATATAATTTTTTCCAAGTTTTTCCATTTCCTAACAAATGGGGCAATGTCATTCTTTCTGATGGAGGCATAGAATTCCATTGTGTATATATACCACATTTTCTTGATCCATTCATCTACTGAAGGGCATCTGGGTTGGTTCCATATCTTAGCTATGGTAAATAATGCTGCAATAAACATAGATGTGCTGGTAGCTTTAGTGTGGTCTTGTTTGTAAACATTTGGGTAAATGCCCAAAAGTGGGATTGCTGGGTCATAGGGGAGCTTTATGTGAAGTCTTTCGAGGAACCTCCATACTGCTTTCCAAAGTGGTTGAACAAGTTTACATTCCCACCAGCAATGAAGTAAGGTTCCCTTCTGTCCACATCCCCTCCAGCATCTGTTGTTGTTAGAGTTCTTGATTTTTGCCATTCTAACTGGAGTGAGGTGGTATCTCAATGTTGCTTTGATTTGCATTTCTTTTATGGCTAGGGATGTTGAGCATTTCTTCATGTGTCTATTGGCCATCCTTCTTTCTTCTTCAGAGAAGTTTCTCTTTAAGTCTTTCGCCCACTTATTTATTGGGCAGTTGTTTCTTTGAGGATTTGTTGTTGGGGAATTTAATTTTTTGAGTTCCAAGTATATTTTAGATATGAGACCCTTGTCCGTTGTATGGCTAGTAAAGATCTTCTCCCAATCTGTGGGCTTTCTATTGATCTTGCTAGCTATGTCGTTTGCCATGCAGAAGCTCTGCAACTTTATGCAATCCCATTTGTCCAACCTTTCTTTGATTTGTTGTGTTTCTGGGTCTCTATTCAGAAAATTTCAGCCTGAGCCAAGGAGACCTAGGGTTTCTCCTATTCCATCCTGTAATGTTTTCAGAGTGTCTGCTTTGACTTCGAGGTCTTTGATCCATTTGGAGTTGATTCTGGTGCAGGGTGATATATAAGGATCTAGCTTTAGTTTTCTACATGTAGTTAACCAATTTTGCCAGCACCATTTACTGAAGAGGCTGTCTTTCTTCCATTCTATTGTTTTAGCTCCCTTATCGAAGATTAGATGGCGATAGGTCTGTGGGTTCATTTCTGGGTTTTCAATTCTATTCCATTGGTCCTGAGGTCTTTTCTTATGCCAATACCAAGCTGTTTTGATTACTATTTTACTCCTAATGATATATTACCAATGTTATATTGAAAAATAAAAGTTATTTATGCAAAAAAACTTCAGAGTTCCTAGTATTCGTTCATCAGCCCATGAGAAGATAATACTATAATTGTCATCATCATGGTATTTAAAATAAAATAAAATAAGAAAAATAAAATTGAGGATATTTATAAAATAATGTTAAAATTGAATACCTTTAGAATAACGTAAAATTCCTTAATAAAATTTGGTGTGAGATGGGAAAGAAAGGTGATCAGCTACTTCTCATTTGTAAATGGCTAATAAATATTTCAACATTGTAATTAAAAGACATATTAAAAGTACATCAATCAATTGATTGGTATCTATTTGGCCTGAATGAGAACATAAAGAATTGATTAGAATTTTATACTCATTTTGGCATTATGATACTCACTAGAAATTTAGTATCTTCCTTCCTTCCTTTCCTTCATCCCTCCTTCCTTTTTTCCCTTCCTTCCTCCCTTCCTTTCTTCTCTCCTTCCTTCTTTCCTTCTTTCCTTTCTTTGCTTTCTTCCTTTGTTCTTCCCTCCCTCATTATCTCCTTCCCTTTCTCTTTTCCTCCTAGCTCTTACATTCTTCCCTCCCTTTCTCCCTCTTTCCTTCTTTCCTACTATCCTTCCCTTCATCCCTCCTACCATTCTTCCTTTTCTTGGTTTCTTGTCTTCCTTCTCTTTATTCTTCCCTTCTCTTCTGTTTTCATTCAGCAATGTCATTCTTCACTTTTGGATCCTTTGATTTTTCTGTAGATTTCAGACTAAATGAAATGTTTTTTTCTCCTTTTACCCCTTAGTCTCATTCAAGTTTTACATGAACGTACTAAATAGATAGCACTATCAAAACAGCTACAATTTTGTTTTATTGTGAGTTTCATATTTGGCATATTGCAAAAGACCTTTCTGGTCATTATTTGCTATGACACTTTCATCGGATTTCGGTCCAATGTGACCAGGTCTTCTGGGATATCTATGTGGAATAGGTCCATTCCTCTGTGTACTGGTATTGCCTCCAGCAGCCACCTTGTATTTGAAAAGGCAGTCAGACATGTTTCCTTCAGTTTGTCATCAAAAGTTGAATTTACACATGGCTGCAAAGTCTCTCCCAAATCATTCAAACCAAATTCATTTACCTCTTTCTAAGTGGTACAAGAATCTGAGGGGTAGACTTCACTAGTCTATCTCTTGTAGTATCTTCTCAGTTCTTGTGATCCATGCAGATTGAGAGGGCACAACACCATGTCTGGTTCAGGGAGGATTCCAACATCCCTCCTGGTCTTTGTCTTGGTTTATGATCAAGGTGGCTCAAGTGTATTACAAAGAAAAAGAAAAGATAGCAGATTTTACCTCCATCACACTATTATGACTTATTCACTTGAAACAAATGGTTTTATTTAGCTACATTGTGGGCATTTCAGAACAACTCCATGAACGTGGAACTGTTTTATTCGGCACTTCACACTGCACTTCCAAGATTTTGTTTTTGATTTTTCCTTTGTTTTGTTTTGTTTTTTGCTATAGGCTTCTGTATGCTGCTTGTATTTCTAGTCATTTGCTTAAATTACTACCTTATGGCCTGAAGACACATGAACACCACCTGTTTCTTAACAGGAAAATAATATTAGCATCCTTCCAGAAGAGTCCTTCACAATCTCAGCAAACCCATATCCTTGCTTCCGTTGAATAGGACCTTGAAAAAAAAATTCCTCTCTGTAGCTTCAAAAGCTTGCCTTAGTAAAGACCAACACCCCAACTTTTATGAGGCACACAGAAACTACAAGGAAAGGAGTGTATCAGCACTCTGAGGCTGCACTACAGTAAGAGATCAACAAAGCCCCCCTTGACAAAAGCCCCCCAAGAGTCACAAACCCACTTATTACTCTGGTGGTTTATGGGGAAATGATTTTATAAATGACTAATGCCACCCTGTCTAATTTTGGTGAAATTCTATGCTTACAAAAGATTCATTTTTGGTTTTAAAAAATCCCAAATTCTCTGTTGCTGAAAAAAAATACTTAGAACAGCTGACAGAATACTTGTGATGGTATGGCCCCAGCTCTGCCTCATTAACTCTGTGATCGTGAATGAATCAAGCAGCTACCATGACCTTAATTTACTCACTCAAATTTATATAAAAATAGCAACATCATCCAATTATGAATCACTTCTGAAAATTAGATCCTCAGATTGTAGTATAGGTAATAACGTATCTCATGAAGCTCAGAGGGACGATAAGGGGAGAGAAATCCAGACCCCTAAAAATAGATTCCATTATTCCAAATGTGACCTATGTGTTACAAACACATCCTAAATCAAGTTAATTACATTGTTGCCAAGTTTGCTGCCTTAAAAGTCTCCAATACCACTCCCAATAGTCCATTGTAGCCATCAGCTCACCTTTTCTAACTCCAAACATTTCCAGTTGCTGTCTCTGCTTGCTGATCTCCTGATGGTGCTTTATTATAGTGTCCATCAATGATTTAAAATGCAATTCATGGGGCACCAGAAACTTTTCTAACATCCTTCCAATTTTCAATTTCTCTTCATGTGAAGTCCATGCTTCCATAATATGGTTTAAGACTATTTATGGCTGGAACTCTACTGCCCTCTCCAGTCCTGTCCAAATCCTTCCTGATCAAAGGCCATTGGTGTCAGTATGAGAAAAAAGAGAGCTATTCCAGATAGAAGAAGGAAGAACTTGTCAAAGCTGTAGAACATACCAGCCAGTGGGCTTGCAAGTCCACTTGGCAAACTCTAGACCAAAGAGAAAAGGTGAAGAGGCAAAAATGAAGAAGACAAGAAAAGATACCTCAGGCTAGAGTCTGAAAGGCTTAAATCTTTTCAGTAAGGAGTATGGACTGGCTTCCAGGAGGATTTTGCTAGAACAATATTGAGATTACAACTGCATTTCTAAAATTAACTCTAGTGTCTGAAGAGCATGCCTACATGAAGGTAGAGGTTTGGATTTGCAATAGTAATGGTTCATGAATTTGCAGCTAAAGAAGAAATGGGAAGAAACTTAAAGGCATATATGTATGAATAAATCTGTGAGGAATTAAGGTTAGGGAAGAATTAACCATGACAAAAAAGTTCCCATTTTGTGAGATAAAGTAGATTAGAATGCTGATTATGACAGAAGTGGGGCTTTGCAGAGATTATACTAGAATGTTTTTGAAAGCATTCTAAAATTTGTAAACACCATACTGAAAAAGATATCATCATTATTACCAAGCAGTGCATGTTAGTAGTGCTCTAGTTCTTCCCATTCAAATGTTGCACCATTTCTTGTACTTTAGTGAAACTGCATCACAGCAAGTCCAGACAAATGCTACCCATCCTCCTTAAAATCCTCCAAGGGATGAACAACCATAACAAACCTGAGAAAGCCTTCCTCCCTCAACATCATACCCTTCCAGATGTTTTATCTGTAGTGTCATTCCCTTGATACGTTACAGTGTAGTTGGTGACAATTTTTGAAAAGGACTTATGATGACATTCTAGTGTAACAGAATCACTCAGCTTAAAGCTCTTTAAAATTCAAATCTAGGCCAAAAAAAAGAAAAAAATAACTAAGTCATCTTTTTTATCACAAATGCTATAAAGCTGTAAAGGAAGAAGTCCATCCTAGCATTTCAGTAATATCTGTTTTCACAGGAAACCTGCATTAACTTTTATCATCTGCACTTCAGACTGGGCTGTATCTCAGAAAGCTGCCAGGGCTCCAAAGTCTTCACGCAATCACAAAGCCTTTGCAAAACTTTCCTAAGATACACGTAGGAGAAGATCATAGGTTTCCTTTCTTTCTCTCATTCTGTCTTTGTCCTTCTCTTTCTTTTTTCTCCTTCTCTCTGTCTCTCCCCACCCTCTCTGTCTTTCTGTCTTTGTCTCAGTTTCTCTATATCCCTGCTTCTCTCTGTATTTCACATGTACACACATGTGAATAATTACGTGTGTATACATAATTATTAAGTTTGTTCTTGTAGACAGGATACATATTTAAATTAATGTAGTAGTCTTTATGCTAAAAGTTTCACTCATCAGGTAACATACTCAATTGAAATACTCAATTGTAATTACTTAGGTCAATAAACATGTAGAAGCTACTCATTTTGAGAGAATAATTGACTAATGAAAACGAAACTAGAAGAGAGGAGTGAGAACAGTGAGTCTTTTCTCTTTTCTGTGAGGTTGAACTACAGAATGCCACCAGTGAACATCATTTGGATAATGAAAAATGCATCTACTACTATTAATGCTGATTAAATTGAAATCTAATGATAATAATTTTAAACTTTTATTTCAAATTATTATCATTTTGTGTGGGCCTCAGAACACTTATGATTCTAAATATATTTTTTAAAAGTTTTACAGCTGCCAGCTGGTGGCTCATGCCTATAATCCTAGCTAGTCATAAAGCTCAGAGCTGAGGATTACAGTTCAAAGCCAGCCCAGACAGAAAAGTCCATGGACTCTCATCTCCAATAAACTACTCAGAAAAAGCCAATAGTGGCACTGTGGCTCAAGTGATAGAGCACTAGCCTTGAGCACAAACAGACTCAGAGACAGCACCCAGGCCCTGAGTTCAAGATCCAGGACAAGCAAAAAGAAATTTAGAAAGAATTTTAAATGTAGAAAAAACACTTGAATTTACAAAAGTCCTTTCTTGTCTATCACATGCATGCTATATTGGGATCATCCTATATTGGGAATAACAAGTATCAGTAGAAGGCCTATTAACAGGTCTACTACAAGTAATAACACTTAAGTTGAAAGAAGATTATATTACTTTTATCTTTTCCAGAACCTCCAAAGAAAGGTTCATATACTGTCACATTTATTTGCAAGTAAACTTGTACTCATCTTAGGTTAACTGGTTACCACTACTTTCACCTAATGTTTCCATATTTTTTCCTTATACAGTAATTAATGTCTATTTTTGTTAAGAATGAATCATTTGTTGTTGTTTGACATTTTACAACTCATGGATACCTAATGAATATCCAAATTGTATTTTCATTACCCTACAATAATTTCTAAGTATCAATATTTTCATTTTATGTGTGTAGTTAGAGGACTTGTTTATGCATTGGTAGAAATTTTCTTTTGGGCTTACTCATGAAGAATGATGGAGGTGCCCACAAAGAATTTATGCTTGCTATTTTAATTCAGCTTCTTTGAATCAAGGATTTTACTACTCTGTGAGAGTTAAAAAAAATGGTAGTTTACAAACTCCTCACATGTGCTGAATGTTTTTATCTTGCTCATGAAAACAATATTAATAGATAGTTCTCTGCAAATAAAGTTAGAAAATTTCAGAAAAATCTTAGTGTTCTCTAAATTAGTATAATAATAGTAACCCCTACATTACTCCAGCTTTATAGAATGGAATATAGACATTAAAAAGGGATGTAACCATCACTTGTGTGTTCAAAATTTCTGAAGATCTACAAAATGATGTTCCATAAGAAACAAAAAGAAATATGATAAGGAAAGTTAACTAGCACTCAATCAATAAACAAAAATAAACATAAATGTATCTCTTTAGATATTAAACTATTCAGGTTTGGCAGATGACATCCATGAGTCAAGTATTAACTAATATTTTGAGGATAAAGTTGTGTATTATATAATGCCAGAAGTCATGTGATGCCACACAGCCTTTAATTCTAAAAAATATTTTCTATAGAATTTATTCATATTCAAATAATCTTCTGAATTCACATGGCCATATGAAGTAGCAATGCTATATTTAAATTCATGAATAACCCTGTACATGAAAGCAAGAAATAGTCAGAATATCATCTCAACCTTATTCTATGTAGTAATAACCCTTTGCACTAATGTATTGAAGTAGTTTCATGACAGTGTGTGTATGTGTGTGGTCTGTGTGTGTGTGTGTGTGTACAAACAAAACATATAACATTTGAGTCATACATGCTTTCCAGCACTTGGAATTTTTCAGCTTTATTGAAAACAATTGACAAATGTAATATGTATATGTTCAAATTACACAACATGACAATCTAAGTATGTGATTTTATCATCAATTTGCTTCCAGTGCTATTTTTTCGCATTGTTCTTAGATTGTTTTTAAAACTTCTGTTCAATAGGATAGTGACTTCTGTTTCTAATGACAATGACTTGTTTTCAGTCCTCACATTTATGCTTTCCCTCTATCTTTTCTGTGATGGAAATGGTATGGGAGGGAGGTGATGGAATATTTTGTTGCTGCCCAAGTCTTAAGAGGAAAAGCAACAGGAGAATGACTGGTCTTTTGTTCTTTCCCGTTTATCCTATTCAGAGCATAACAGAATCAAATCTTAATAGTAAGTACTTACCTTGCACTAAACAGATCAATCTCTTCCATTAGATTTGTCACATGAGACTTGAACTCGACTGTAATTGATTTCAAAGTCATGTGGGACAACAGCCTCTATAGTATTTTTTTTCCTATGATAGTCTCAATCAATAGACCTAGCAGCTTAACAAAAATAATTACATCAACATATCTGCTTTCCTGACACCATTTTGTTCTTAGGTGTTAGAAACAGTCTGGGCATTAGAAGAAATCCAATAACTTAGAAACCGGAAGGGTAAAAGTCTGGGGAACTAAATGTCTGACCCTCTTGGGTGGCAGTGATACTGATTCCTACATTTTCTCTGTCTTTTCACAGCTCCCAGCACAGTCCATCAGTCTAGCAAGCAGTTCTAATAGTTCCTGGATTTGGAATTTGACGTAGGCTTTGTATAAGCAGATGCTTGTATAAAAGCTAAAATAGGTGAGTATTAAAAGGATTAAGTGATTCAGTAGAGTATCTCAGCCAGCCATAATTCAAGACACAATAGTTCAAATCTTTCATTGCTGTTTTCTTTGATAAAATGTAGGTTTTAACCTTTTGGGAAGTCTTTCTTTTTTTCCTCCAGTGTCAGCAGCAACTCCAGACTTGTCAACTCAACAATGCTTTACAACTAATGCCTTTCACAATGTCTGAGGTAGAAAAAGGAATTACAATAATACTGCTTAAGAATCTGTTCAATTGGAAATGTGGTAGCATATATTGGCTAGTTACTTTGTGTCTGGAAATAGGTGATTCGACAATGACATGAGGGAACAAATATACCTGTACAGCTGAAAAGCAAGTCACAAAAAAATGAAGTTATTCTAATCAGAGATGTCAGAGACAAATGCACACCATGTCTGAATTAAAATTATCAACTATTACTGTGTCATTTTAGTGCCTGTCTGGATTGTTTCCAAAGATTAGCTTTTGTTTTTATCAAAAGAATAATATTAATTTAGTCATTTTAAGGTTAGAAGTTGACATTTCTGTTTATCCTGGTTATGTATTCATATTTTTAGATGCTGATTTCTTCTGCTAACAGTGCAGGACTTAAACACCAATTAACTTCAATTTTGTCTTGTTCCCTTTGTGCATAGTTGAATTCTATATTTCTTGTCTCCATATAATTTCATTAACCAAAATGAGGTAATTTCCAACAAAAGTGTGTTAGATCTAGCATTCCCTCGTCTTTGGGGGCTAGCCATATATTGCTAATTCACTCAGCAGTCACTTAATGAGTGTATTCTGGTTTTGCCTATTATTTAGATAATTAGGAAGCAAACAGACATTACTTCCTCTCAGATATGGAGGTAGAAATAATTTAGAACTGAAAAATACATAAAATCCTTGACATAAACATTGATGCAAAGACAAGTGAGTGAATATTCTAGCTA
This sequence comes from Dipodomys ordii, assembly GCF_000151885.1. NCBI lineage: Eukaryota > Metazoa > Chordata > Mammalia > Rodentia > Heteromyidae > Dipodomys > Dipodomys ordii. Next base: position 19,374,904 of record NW_012267217.1, read on the forward strand.
CAATTGTGAGACTATGAAAAGTCAAAGAAAAACGATGTAGCCAAGGTCATTTCACTTAAATTGACATTAGGCTAAGTCTATCCGAATTTGGTTATTAGTTAATTACTTCAAATCTTCAAATTCATTGTAAGATTTGTAAGTCTTCAGAGTGTTAAATTCTATATCTATCTATCTCATATCTATTTATTTATGTCATATATAAGGCTCAAACTTCATATACAGCTATTAGAGTCATAGCTAATTGTGTGAGACAATGCAAATTTATCTAGAGAAGCAAGAGAATATTACTATCAGTGATTTGCATCAACTGAATTTTCCTAGAATTATTTAATTATAGTGAACTGAGCTAAGAACATAGTTTTAAATGGAGAGAAACACACTTAGATGATTTTATTGCTGAGAAGGTGTAACCTAAGAAGGTCCTCCTTGCTGGAGTTGCTTACAGGAGAAAATGAGGGGTTCCAAATCGATAGAGAAAATACATCTGCCCTTACAATAGCAGGCATTAGTCAAAATTAGACTAATAATGATATTTATTATTAGATTTTATTCTAGAATACCACAAGGATCAATTTTAGATAATTTCCTCCATGGGAACTATAATGCAATTAAAGAACAGTCATGGAGAGAGTGAGAGAATATGAGGGAAGAAGGAAGGGAGGAAGAGAGGAAGGGAGAGAGGGAGGGAGGGAGAAAGTAGAAGCATATCTATGAGATGATTAGCAACATTATTCTCATGGCCCCTAAAGGAAAGGAACACAACAGCTACCTGACTGTACCTGGAAGTAAGTAAGTAAAAGGAAGACGAACACTATTTTTTCCAAATACTGCCTTCTTTATCATAGTAAAGACTTCTTTTCATCCCACTCTTCTCTGTACCTCCCTTTCTTCTGGATTATCATTTTTATATATCATCAGAGTTGGTGACAACATCATAAATCCCTCTTCCCGCTCATTCTCCTCTTTTTCTTCTTCCTCATCTTCATTGGTTGTTTTCAATTATTAATAAGTAGTGAGTGAGGGAAACTTGGGATTTTTCAAATGCTGTATTCTTATCAAATAATCATTGGATATTGGAGTTCCAGGTTTGAGCAAACAAGCTTAGGGACAGTGTCTAGGCCCTGAATTCAAGCCCAGAACTAGCACACATGCACATACACACACACACACAAACACACACACACAAATATTGTGTAATACTGCACTAGTTTATGGAATTTCTAGAAAGTTGTGAATTTTTAAAGTAGATTTTTGTCATTGTCACAGGATATGCAAGGCAGAAATGCAGAACTCTGCAGAGTGCATTACTTTCTTCATGGAACATTTAGCTGTACAATTAGATAAAACTTATGAGACATATATTTGGGCAATCTTGAATTTCCATGTCTAAAAATTATCTTTCAGTATTGGAAATAACACATGTAATTTCTCACAATTATTATTGCCAATACTTTTATTTGACACATATTGAAACTAGGTATTTGTTTCTCATTTAGCTTTCTTATTTTATAATTAGTTCTAAGGTTTGAGAAAACTCACACAAAAATTGTTTATTTTGTGATTACAAGAATTTTATCTCTCATGTAAGTGTCTTGTTCTATTTTGACAATCATGTTTATGATGCCTTAAAATATCTAAATAAAACCTAAATTCAACAGAACAAAAAATGCATATATATCCCAAAGACAAGATAAGGATTGAATGTGTACTTTTCAAATAGACATGGGAAACATGTTACTGAATTACTGAATTCTCCATAAAAATGTGAAAATAAAAAGGACCTAAGGCTCAGTTGTATTATTCCAGCCTAGCTGGAATATAGAAAACATAGTCATTTATTGTAGGTCAATATGTTTATGTTATTTTCATATCTATTTAAATTTTATGTATAGTAGAAAAAGGTTGAATTTAAGAAAGTGTATTGCACATGTTACAGTACCATCTTTTTATTTTTGTTTTCTTTTTCAGTCCCAGTGTTTGAACTCAGAGTTTTCCACTTTCTTGCTCATGACTGGTACTCTACCACTTGAGCCATGCCTCCAGCCTGGCTTTTCCATAGTTGTTTTAGAGATGAACTCTCACAGATTTTTCTGCCAGTGATTGGCTTTGAAACTTGCAGCCTCTTGAGTAGACTGGATTATAGGTATAAGCCACAAACTCCCAGCTTCATCTTAAGTCCTTCTTATCCAAATCTCAAATTAGATCATAATAGAAATATTCTGGTAAGGATTTGGTGGTACTGCAATTTTGAATGAGGGGTTTCTTTTGTACCTGTTATACTAGTATTTGACTTTTTGAGCTATATATGTTGGTTTGTTTTTTGCTTGTTATTTTGAAGATGTACTATAGTGGACTATTTAGTCTGGTTTGGCCTCTAACTAGAATCCTTCAGATCTCAGCTTCCTATGTTGCTAAGATTATTGAGCCAAGGACACCTGACACTTCTATTTAGTCTAATGGTGAGGAGCATGTATGTTCATTTTAGCCCAATGATCAATATAATTTACACAAAATGGTGAGCAGTAGAGCCCCTGTGAATTTTTTTTGGAGATCGGAATCCCTCGGGGTTTGTCTGTATTGAACCTCAGACAGAGGAAATACATGACTGCTGAACTGATATTTCATTTATCTACAATTTGACCTTTGCTACTGCTTCATCTCACTGCCCTCAATGCAGTACCATGACTTGTTTCCTCTTGGCATATAATCAATCGGAAGGGCATTAGTCACTTTTCTAACACCTAGGGGAAGGTAAAAGTTCCTAAATTCATCACAAATCCCAGAGAACTCTCGTGCTGATTAGACCTGAGTCCTTGCATTAAAATTATACTGTTAAAATATTAATGTAAGTTGATTTCTTAAGGGTGTCCTGGTCCACAAGTGTCAAAATAAGTTTTCTGAGAAATGTATTTTTAAAGGAAATGTTGAATAAATTCCTCCTTTTGGCTTCAGAAGGCAAAGCTGTTGTTAATCACTTCTGAAAGAAGAGATAAACGAATGGGCTGTACAAAATCATCTCATCACTTTGCAAGGCTATACTAATAAAAATAAAGAGCTGCAATCCACAAATTCTATAATTTGACTGGCTCTAAATTATAAATGCCAATTCTTTCCTATACATGCAAACTCATGGAGGGAATACCAATTGAAAACAATTAGTGGGTGAAATTTTTGTGCTCTGGTTTCACAAAATAAAATACTTTCAGTGTTTTCAAATCAATGCTGGAGGAAATGTCAAGGCAGGGGTACCATTTATTCATTTTGCAGAGATGTCCAAAGCTATTAACTTTCTGCACTTTAATTAGAGAAGCAATGTAAAAGTATTCTCTCACTCAATTGTAGGAAATTCAAGACGTGTAGTATTGAGAGAAAGTCCTGAATTTGTGAAATCTTATAGATCTAACATATTTTTAGTTTAATGAAAATAGTTACTAAAAAGGTGTTTCTATTTTTATGACCATATCTTGATTCTCTAAGCATAAACCCTAGGCATACAAAGATAATGGATATTGAAAGAGGAAGATAATTATAGGAAAATTGGCATAGTTAAGTAGCTTCAAAAATAGTATAATACAAGGGAATTTTTCACAGAATATATAAAGCTGCTTGGTTTTAAACAGATGTAAGTAACAATTGTCAGGGCTAGTATATTTTTGTTATAGGTTACCATTATCAGATCGAGGGTATTTCTTATTTTTTTTAAGTTATGGTTTTCTCACTTCCATGTACAATTACTAAAGAATAGCCCTGTTTTTACTGTATTTGCTGTTGGTATAATTTGTGGAGGGGAAGGGGAAAAAACAAATTATTTAAATAAGGATACAGATGGACCCATTGCAACAATGAGATGTACAAGATGTTATGTCAAAAATGAACTTTACATCTTTGGCACACACAAGGAGTGGGGAGGAGATGGGAAGTTATTTGCCATAATGTTAAATGAATCATATTAGAGTAATTAGTATGGCATGTGCCTTAAGCTTAAGAAATTTGCCAGCGCTATCAATGATCACTTTGAAATAAGTAGAAAAGGGAAACTGGAATATATTTGTTTCATGCTCCCCCCTTTTCTTTATTCGAAACTATATTTTCCATAGATGGGCCATGGTAATAAGTGAAAAGCTAAAAAGAGAAGAGAAAACAGTAAGGAGAAGAAAATAGTACTCTGGACATCTGATCCCTGAGCAAGTTCTTAAGAAAAATTTCAAATACCACAGAAGGGAAAAACAAATCGTTTAAATAGGGATACAGGTGGACCCATTGCAAAAATGAAATATACAAGATGTTATGTCGAAAATTAACTTTACAACTTTGGCGGGAGGGGCGGGGCAGATAGGAAAGGATGGAAAGGGGAAACAAAGGAGGAGACAACAATGCTTGATAAGAAATGCACTTATTACCTTGCCCATGTAATTGTAACCCCTCTGTACGGTATTTTCACAATAATAATTTTAAAAAAGCGATTAGAGCACTCATTAAAAAAAGAAAGGAACCATTGCTCAAACCGTCAAGTTTTAAGAATTATGATCAGGATGATGTTTATTAAAATGCTTTTTTGAACTCAGTTTTTACTAATAGTTAAACAATTGATGTATTCCTCTTTTAAGAGAAAATATGACTTGCCAACGTGTAAGATGGAACTAAGATCTCTAAAATATACCCTTCTGAAAAATAATGGTTGAGTTGACGATAAATAAAAATACTCTTGAAATTCTAATTATGGGTGGACATTGAGTTGGAATAGAGTTAAGTATAGCAGAGCCCCTTTGTATAAAAAATTAATAACAATATTTTCTCTTCTTTTGGTAGGATTGTTGATTTGTTACAAGTTAAACAGCTCATGGAGTTCAAAGCTGAATTTTAAAATTTCTTTCTTTCCTTCTTTATTCTTTCCTTCTCTTTTCTTTCTTCTTTCTTTTTCTTTTCCTTCCTTCCTTCCTTCTTATCTTCCTTTCTTCTTTCTTTTAATACTTGAAATTAAATGAGATCAATATGGGCTTCAGAATTATACCATTCTTAGAATTTTACCTACTTTTCCCTTGTATCCATTTCCCTGCCCACTGAAAACTGTGGCTTTTATAATGATGGATCTAATAATGCTTTGTCTGGAATATTTGCATCTCTTTTGTTTTAAGTACAACAATAAAACTGGCTTTTGTAAATATACAAGGTACAAAATAAAACCATTAACATGAAAAGTTTTTGTCATTGTTGTTACACTATACAATCCTACTCCTTACAGTTAATTTTGATAACAGAATCATGTATATTTACATTTATTAATAAAAGTAGCCTCTACATAGATATGAACTGAAAAAAAGGTTTAGTTTTCACTCACAAAGAAGAAGAAGAAGGAGAAAAAGGGGAAGAAGAAGAAGAAGGAGGAGGGGGGAGAAGAAGAGGAGGAGGAGGAGGAGGGGGAGAAGAAGAGTAGGAGGAGGAGGAGGAGGAGGAGGAAGAAGAAGAAGAAGAAGAAGAAGAAGAAGAAGAAGAAGAAGAAGAAGAAGAAGAAGAAGAAGAAGAGGCAGAAGAGGAAAACAGAAAGAAAAAACTCAGAACTGAAGCCGTGGCTCAAGAGATAAAACACTAATCATGATGGATAAAGCCCAAGACAGAGACATGCAATCAGGAGTTCAAGCTTCAATATCAGGAAAGAAAAAAGAAAGAAAGAAAGAAAGAAAGAAAGAAAGAAAGAAAAAAGAAAGAAAGAAAGAAAGAAAGAAAGAAAGAAAGAAAGAAAGAAAGAAAGAAAGAAAGAAAGAAAGAAAGAAAGAAAGAAAGAAGGAAAGAAAGAAAGGAAGGAAGGAAGGAAGGAGAGAGAAAGAAAATTTTGATACATGCTGCTCTGGTCTGAATGATGGCATATTATATTCTTCGAATCTATGCTGAAACTTGAATTCCAATGTAGTAATACTATTGTGGCTTTGAGAAAATAAGTCATGAAAGCCTTGACTTTATTCATGAGAATATAAAAGGGTCAAAGGGAAATCTACATTTATCTAACCTTCCCTGCTATGTGAATCTACAGAAATTGTTCTTTTTGTCCTCTATATGAGGATACAGCCAAATAGTTTTCGTGCTTTAGACTTGGAATGCTCAATCTCTAGAACCACCAGAAGTAATTTTCTGTGGAAATCACTCAGTCCCATGAAATTTTACAGCAGTAAAATTGACTATTCAACATGGAAATATTCGGCTCTCTTACAACATAGAAATATATGTGTACATTGTTTAAAACTGGATTCTCTATATAGACCCTGAGTATTACACTCAGGTGCTTTCGTTATCTTGTGAAAAAATAGTCTATATTTCAATCTAAGATAGCTGAAATATCTAGTTTAGGAGTAACCTATATTCAAACAACAACCCTTCCACTTATTAACTAATTTGGGGAACTGTGCCTCAGCTTTTTCTCTCTGCATCTCTTCAAACTAAATTATTTGTGACAGCTGTTTCATGACATTATTGAGTGGTAAATAAGTGAAAACAATCATTGAATGTCAGCCATTATTTTCTCTATTAAAATTGAATTCATATGCTTAACTATAGCTAAAGTTATAAAGAATATTGTGTAAATGTTTTGCATTCTCCTGGATACTGTAAGGAATTAAAAAAAACATTTATTTTGGAGAATATTTCTTTAGCTAATAGAACAGGATTAAAATAGACTCATATATGAAACATACATTATCTGATCTATGAGGATATTCATAAAAAATTAGTGACAAAGCAGAAAATAAAATAATTTTCCTCAACTATTTTACTACAAGCTTTGGATGCATTTATTCTAATTCTTTAAATGAAATTATAAATAAAATCATGCCTAATGCAATAGTAGTTGATTTGAAGGACTTTCACAACATCCTTCTGTTGTGAAAAATTTGTTAATAGTTTTATCAGCATTTCATTTTTCCCTTCAGACTAAATTAGGCAGCTGTTTCTCTTACTATCTCTTAGAACAGATTATAAACTAAACTAACTATATAATGACAAAAAATCAATCTAAAATTGTAGACAATATGGACACAATAATTTTGTGTCCTTGAAAACCCAGTCTTTTTTAAAGATAAGGGATTATTTAGTACTTAGAACATTACAACAGTTGCCACTGTATACAAAGATAAAAACAATGTCCTAGGTTTTCAATCTATAATCATCCTTCATGTCTTATAAATCTTTTTTACACATAAACATAAAACAATCTGTTTTGATTGCTAAACTAAAACACATAAAATAAAAAGTAGTTTCTTAAATCTGCAAGTACTGAATTTTAATAAGATCTGATAGTTAAAATACAAACTACTTTTAGTGTTAACAGAATTATTTATGTATACAGGGGCAGACAGAACCCAGGTATCTAGGTTAAATCCTGCACCTGCTTCTTCAAGATATGTGAATTTGTAATAAATTACTTGATCATTCTGTGTGTTAGTTGTTTTGTTTGTAATTTATTGAAAGAGGATTATCTTAGAGCCTTTTAGATAGACATCTGTATTAAGAATTCAAAATGTGAGAACACACAAAGCACTCATGTCATAAGTTCAAGTGTATATAGTTCTTTAAAAATAGCATTATTGTTACTGTATTCATTCCAGTGAAATGGTGCCCAATTTTTAAAAGCTGATGGTTTAGATCCTTGGTTTATAGCACTCAGAATTGAAAAACCTCAACCAACAGTTTGGCTCCATCAATGTTCATATAATTACTGACATCTTACATCTATATAAGATTCATATTCATGATTATTAACCTTGAATATCATTCTATGAAATCTACTTGCTGAAAGTTTAGTTTTGCTGTAAAGCATAGGCATTTGTCTTAGCTATGCTCCTGTTACACTAGACCCATTTTAATAAAGAATACTCCTTAGTAGTTAGTGAATATGTTGAAAATTTTTAACAAATACTTTGATGGAGGAAGAAAATGTTGGAATGGCTGGATAGACATGAACTATTGAAATACATGAGATTAGGATGTTTTTCAAAGAATGCAAGATAATCCATATTGCATTAGAATAACTGAAATCATGAACAGAAGTCTAGGAATTATGTGTCAATTCATTTAGTTATCTTCTAAATACTTTTAGTTACTTTAGGCCTAGTTTGTTGCTACAGCTCAACCCTGCCAGTGGTCATAAATTTACCATAAGTAATCCAGGGAAATGTGTATCTAGAGTTAAGAAATAACAGCAGATCAACAACCAGATGCTTGTGGACCTATTTTCCAGAGCATATTAAAATTAATGTTATCAGTTCTGACATATCACCATGTCATATAAACTTATAACTAAAAAGGTTTCATTGAGTTCTCATTGCTGTTTATCTACAAAAACATACCCTTATGATAGTGTTCAAGGCCGTATATGGCCTGTGCCCACACCAACTCTCCTACACTGAATATCTAATAGTTTCTATAGATTATAAGGAATCAATCATTATTTCCCCACACGTGATAGGACTTACCTAGATAGTATCTATCTACTTATCTATATAGCTACATATATACAAATATATACACACATACATATATATATATTTATATTTAAAAATCTATATTAAAGTTATAATTTCCTTATGGGAGAGGCAATATGACTTTCATTCCCTTTTTAATTCTTAACTCCAAGGTGTGTGTCTAGTACAAAATAAGTATTTAAATATATTATTTGAAAATGCATTAAGTAATCTACTATGAATTTTGAGTGCTAAATATTAAGTTGATGTATCCCAGCACTTTAGTTCAAGCTCAAGTTTCTCTTAAACTTTAATACTTTTTTATCCTAATATCTGCTAAAATCTTTATGTAAGAGTCCCATAGGAACCTCCAACTAAACATTTACAACTAAATTTATAGTCAATTCTTCTATCTTGTCCTTGTTCATATATTAGATTTAGTTGAGGTCTTCACTTCCAAACCAGTCAACCAAGAAAGAGCTCTACTGTCCATTTTTTTCTTGCTTGTCTCAGCACTCATACTGGAAAAGAAGTAAATTAAAAATCTTTCTTGTGAATTTTATCATATCACTTTATCGAGTAAGATTGTTTAATGGGACAAAAGGAGATATATTCTTTAAGAAAATGAAAAACCAGGGAAGCCAAGGCATCTGTATCCTCTTTGAAATCCGTGGTTATAGAGGTTAGTCAATGGGTACAGAAGTTATATATGGCAGCTTAACGAGGAAAAGAGAAACACCAGGACCTGGTGAAATGAGATGTTATCCAAAGACTAGAGAACAAACTAGAGGACACAGAATCATTTGATATTTGCAGAACATTTTCTATGTGCCAACCATTTTACATATATTAGCTTATTTTTTCATTATAATTAACCACTATATACTCCATAACTTAACAGATTTGGTTCATTACAGGAGAGTGTACTGAGATAATAGTACTTTGATGGAACTTCCAACCTAGCAATAATATTTTCAAATAAATGAACGAATGAATGAATGAAGAAATAAATTCATATTGTTTGAAGAAGCAAAGTCTCATTGAGGTTATGTAGTACACCAACATTTTTATAGCCATTATATTCCAGAGAACCAATTTCACTTGTTTCAAACTTTTACTAACCAGTAACATAAAATACTCTTTTCAGTGTAAAATATCATGTGGCTCAAAAGACTCCAAGATGCCTGGAGCTTCTGTAAAATATGTATGACAAATAGTAATAAGCCCATTTATTATTGTGGAACTACAATGGCCAGTTCATTGTGGAACAAGGAAGACAGAAATACACCATGGATGGAAGAGGCTAAATTTCCCTTTTTCTTTGGAGGTGAAGCAAATATATCCATTGCAGATTTATGAAATGTGAGATTACAATTGGACGTGGAAGTAAAATGTGGCTAGCACTGGAACAGATGAATTTATGAATAAGTGAATAAATTCCTGGTCATTCATTCAAAGATAGGTTCCGTTTTTAAAACATGACTGGAAGTTAATAAGCATTTGAGTTTTCTGGTACAGCGAGAAAATAGAGAAGACACAATTTGAGAAGTGAAACTGGGAAGTCTTTATTAGAAGGCCAGTGACCACAGGCAGACTCTTGTCACAAAAACCTACAGACCCAGGAATATAGTTAACACTGTCAGAAAACTGAGCCATAAGAGCAGGAGAGGAAAGAAAGGGCAGAAAAACAATACCAACAAACCAGATTAGCTCCTATGAAGGGGAACACCATGTTGATAAGGAAACAGAACATGAGCAGATAGGAGACATGTGGCATGGTGGTCCAGGATTAAATAGGGTAAGGTCAAGAGGCATGGTCACAGGGAGCGTGAGAGTTCATGACCCAAGACTGGCTGGTCCAGTAGTCTATTGTCCAAGTCCTTTCCCCTGCCTCTAGGAATTCAGGCATGCTCATCACCTGGAAGGTGAGACTTCGCTGCCTCCACCATGAAGACAAGATGGCACCAGTTAGATTCGCATCCCTACTTCAGTTTCACGAACATTCAGTTGCTCCTTGCAGCTTTAGGATGTATGTAAACTCCTTGGTAGGGAGCATAGAGGGAGAAGTAAATTGAGAATAACCTTTTTTTTGTTATGTTGTGCAGAGAGGGTAGGGAGAGAACATAAAGCCAGCAGAAAAGACAATGTAGAGGCACAAGAAATAGTACTGGGTCTCAATCAGATCAACACTGGTACTGGCAGGAGGCCAGTTTCCAGATTTTGCCAAGACAAGGGTAGGAAATTATATACTCATTCATCAACTGAAGTCACAGGGTGAGAAGAAACTGAAGAGATGCTGTCTGCAGTTCTAATATTGAATGTAGGCCAACAAAACTCTCTGGGGTATGCTGTTAGTTGACAAGGAAGAATCCTGAATTATTGCTTACTCTGGAAGTCTTTGGGGAGTTCCAACGCCAACTCTAAGATAAATCTGCTCCTTTGTTCCCTGTGGTATTCTCAGATCCCAGCAAACAGAACAACAGCAAGACTGACAGGTCATCAAAATGGTAAATTAATACTAACATGTGGATTAAAGCAGTTCTGTCCTGTGTGCTAGTCACACCTTGCCTGGACACCAGCTACCTGAAAACTAAAAATGAAGAAACTAGAAAACTAAATATTCCTGTACCTGAGGATAGAGATACTTAAACATGGAAGCAAGTTGTAATCTCCTGTTAAAATTTTAATTTCTAGGATTCTAGGGATTCCAATTGGGCAGATTTGCATTAGGCCCTGCATTCCAGAAATGTGTATGGGTATTTTCTTTAGTCTGATTATCCTGTGAACACACTTTTTAAATCATTGCCCTAGATTGTAGCTGTTGAGAAAAATCTTGCCAGACTGAATTATATCTGAATAGGTACAATCTTTAATTTACAACACTATGGTTACTAATCTACTATTATCTTGTCACATGTTTCACAATAAATGATTAGCAGGTGATATATTAATTCAAATATTTTCAATATAATGACCTGAAATGATTTGAAATGAACTATTGTTACCTATCCTAGAAAAAATGGTCAAAATTAATTTTCAGATTGAGAGCATCATGAATCATGACCTAAACCCTTTCATATTTGCACTTTGACAGATTACTAAGGGATGCATGGTCAGAAAGCAAGGACTCTCCCCAGAGGCCAATATTGAATCAAATTCAAAACACAAGCTAGGAAAGATTCTAGCCAGCTGCAATTGACATGACATGGAATGGGGGATGAAGCACTTTTAGAAATAATTAGGTCCCCACACATTCAAAACATGATAAATAACAAACAAAGATGTTGAATTGGCTATAGAAATGGAATTGGTGCTAACTTGAGAGCACAGGTGTTTTGTACTTCGTTATGCCTGGCCTTGCCCAGGAGGCAAGCAGACACATCTGATGCAACTTAATGGATCTTCTGGGAAGATCCCAAATAGATTATTTCACAAAAGCCCCGTACAAGAAACCTCAAAGGCAGACAAAATACAATGCAATGCATAGCTGACAAAGAAGATACACTCTTGAACAGTATTTTATAGAGACAGCATAATTTACTATCAAACAACAACAAAAAAAAAACACTGAGAATCTCCACTTAGACACCAGCTAAACAAGTAAGATTGCTAGTCATAATTTTAGGAATTGTTTTTCAGAGAAGGGTTACTTTATTAAAGTAGCAATCTTACTTCTTTTTACAAAGATTTTAATAAAGTTTATTGTGTCCCAGATACTAATTTGCAAATATTGGTCACCTGTACTTCATATGCATTTTAGAAGATATAAAATACAAAAGATTACTCAATTTATCTGTGTCACATAACAGGAAGTGGCAAGTGAACCCGTGAGTACTTCTGACCATCAGTTCTCATTCACATAATCACTTTTGTTATTCTGCTTCTTTCTATGTTTTGCTGACAACATACTCAGTAACCCAAATATTGAGAATATGCCTATTATAGGCAAATGAATTTTATAGGCTCCCTATACTGAGACAGATTTAATATGATATGTCCAAATTCAATTAGATCACACAATCTAACGGAACTGTTGCTAGTAGTAGCTCAAATGTTTAGTCCTCTCTCTATGTATGCTGAGCCCTCTCATCTGAGAGTATTCCCTTACTAAAGATGAGGCTGAAAGGAAATAAATTGGAAGACAAATGAAGATATTATAGTTGTTTCCCATCTCTGACAGTTCTGTAGCATATCGCCCAGTCCCTTTGGTGAATTCTGTTTGCTGACCAATTACATGAGAAGTAAGTGTTAAAAAGTAATTTCCATATGTTATTAGTACTAAAACTCTATTTTCTACAAATACAACCCATGTCCTATGTAAATGACAAAATACAAAACAAATGCAAACTAATAACATATGGAAACAGTGACAAGATAAATCAGAATCAAGTTATTTTACATGCTTTTTAATTACCTTGGTAGATAATCCTAGGGGCTCTTTGTAATAATGAACTTTGCATTTTTCAATGGACGGCTCTGAACCTGCTTATTTTCACTTACCAGTATTTTGACAGCAACAAGGATAGAAGTTTTATTGCCATTGCTGAGCAATAACCATTGACAAATTGAAAAACAACACAAGAATTGGACTTTACACCACTAACATTTCTTCTTCTTCTTCTCTTTCTTCTCCTTCTCCTTCTTCTCCTTCTTCTCCTTCTCCTTCTGGGCCTGGGTGCTGTCCCATAGCTCTTCAGCTCAAGGTTAGCACTCTACCTCTTGAGCCACAGTGCCACTTCCAGTTTTCTGAGTAGTTTATTGGAGATAAGAGTCTCACAGCCTTTTCTGCCAGGGCTGGCTTTGAACCGCAATCCTCAGATGCCAGCCTCTTAATAGCTAAGATTAGAGACGAGAGCTTCCACATCTGGCTTTAAGATATCTTCTTGATATGAGTAAAGATATTATAAAATAACTAACAATTTAGTAACTTTTCTACAGCTACTTCCAATATCTGCTCAACAATTTTGAATAATGCCCAAAAGATTGAAAATAAAAGTTAGATATATCCTCCACATTTTGGAAGGTTATTACTAGAAATATTAGTGCTTCCTGCATAATTGCTAATGGATCTAACACATTTAGAGAAATCTAAGAGGAGAAGGTATGATTTGATACAACTTCTCAATGGAATACCCTATGACAGGGTGTAATATTTGAATAGCAGTTACAACAAACCAATATTCTAATCAAAATATGCTTATCTCATGACATTTATATATTCTAAGCTTATTCATTACAGACAAATGTACATACTTATTTTTGTTTGAAAATACCAGAGATAGAGTCACAGCAGAGTTTTTGTCTCCATGAATGTGTGGATATGCTTCTCTATTATCAGTGAAACTGCAAAGGGAATGTTAACATCTCAGTAGGGACTGTTTTGCTGTTAAAGTTCAAAAGCGTTTATAAGAAAACATGCTACATAAGTACCATTATTATATGTTCCTTAGTACTATGAAACTATGATGAGTTGAAGGAGCCTCCCTGGATCAATGTACAGGGAACCAATCTTTGGCTTTTTATTGAATTTTAAATTCTCAGATGGATTTTCTTTTGAAGAATTATTATGTTGTTAATATATTGTAGGCTTTATCTTTCTGTAAGGTTAAGTTTTAAAGTGTTAGTTGTGCCAAAAACCTAATCTTATCCAAGTCAAGCAGGCAATTCTCCTCAGTGAAGGACCATAGAGAATTGACTACATTGGAAGTTGTAAGTCCTTCATCATCAGATTATATCTGTGTCTGGCTCTCTGGTGGCCAGAAGTAATGCTACTTCTTAGGCAAATTCTCTCATGGGCAAAGGCCTGCTGAGTGCTGTGGCAAATTGATACATAATTCTTTGCATTTAGAAGACAGTTAACTAGGAGTAATACATAAGATGGATGTTTCCAACCCAAAGTGACACTTGGACCATTTTCTGAATCTCTCAGATTCTAAGAAGGGCTGAGTACTCAAATACTCATGCAGTGACTACTAGGTACAACATTAAAATTTCCATTTATCATCCCAAAGGTCCACAGCTCTATTTCCCTTTAGCCATCTGGAATCTTTAAGCAATTCATCTAAAATATATATTTTCAGTCAGAAGATGGGTAATTCTTCTTTGAAGAATTATGAAATGGAAGAATTACTTATATATATGAAAGAGACATTAAGTACTTTTGTCGCTCATAATTTGATAAAAGGTATATTTCTATTCTAATATTTTGAGTGAATGGTATTCCAAAGTGTTTTAGCATATTAATGTAGATTACAGTGAGAGATGCAATATTTCAAATTGGAGCTGTATCATTGACTCTACCTCTATTATTTCATTAGAAACTCTGAATACTATTTTTCAAGTCTCATACTTCTGATTCTCAAAATTAGCTAAAATTGTGATGAAACTTTGAAAACATATTAAACCATGTGCATGAGTGTTTATCAGGACCATTATCTTGTATTGATACTCTACACAAGAAACCACATACTATGTGGTTACTTCTATGATTATAACACAAAAGATAATCATGATATTTTTTTCAGAAAACAAGAATTACCTTTTTAGGTTAGCTTCCAATTCCTGAAATAGCCAGAAGTCCTTTAGGAAGTAAAATGGCAGGGAATTATGAAAAACAATAGAATAATTTATTAACCTCAGTATAAAAAGCAGGAACAAATAAGATGCAGGATAAAATATTTGAGCTAAAAATAAATAATATTTAAGTTAATAAATAAGCTATCTTGTAGAATAAAAAGACTCATCTTACTGAAACTCTATTGAAACTTAGAAGATCATCACAGAGAATGCTGAAACAAAATTAATTCACTTGGAATTGTATTTTAAATTTTTATGTACCAGGGATTGGGGTAGTAGTAGTTATTAAAAAATATGACTCAGCCAGACACCAGTGCCTCACATGTATAAAACAAGCTACAGAGGAGGTTGAGAGCTAAGGATCCAGGTTCAGTGCTAGGTCAGGCAGGAAAGCCCATAAGACTTTTATCTCTGATTAACTAGCAAAAAAGCTAGGAATGGAACCATGGCAGAGTACTAGCATTGAGCAAAGTAACTCAGGGACAGTTCCCAAGCCTTGACACTCACAAGCTTTCACACACACACACACACACACACACACACACACAAATAAAATCAGCACCTTACTTTTCTCTAGGTTGATTATGATGAGGCAAGGAGATTTATGCAAGTAGCATTGAATAGATGCACAATTGTGTGTGGGCTGACAGTGGAACAAAGAATATAGAAGCTATAGATTGTGTTTTATAAGCCTGCCATTCACTGGAACCAAACAATATTAGTCAGCCATACACATAAAAATAATGCAAAGAGGATCAATTCATATTGAATTCATTATAAGATTAAAAATCTGCATATAGAATCAAAAAATGAAAAAGCAATATCATCTATTATTCCATTGAATTTCTCTACTGGTTAGCTAAACTTGCTTGCTTGTAGTTCATTTCTTGAGATCTCTAAGTGTTTCACAATGGATTTTGTTTTGCTTTTATTTTTTTCACATTTCATGTATGACTTGGAGATTAGTCCCTACGTAGTAGCATTTGAGAATGATACAACAATAACACCTGCTACTGTCATTATTATTTTAGTAGTGTGGAATTCCATACAGAATGAGTATATGGAACTTTCTCTTCCATATGCCTGCATTTTGATTTTGTGACTTATTTCAAACCCTGCTATAGCCACACATTTGAAATGATGCCTGAAAGACTTCTATTTGGAAAGAGTTAATATATAACAACTAAAATATTCTTTGAAAATTTAAATCCAGATGGAAGATAGATACATGATGTAAATTGTACCATCATTGTAAATGACATAATTTCTTGCTATATATAAGCTGAAATTTTCACTAATTTCTATGATGATTTTCACAGTGAAGGGAAAGGCATGAATTCCTTATTTTAGATGCATTCAGCTGTAGTAACTAGAAAAAAAATTTCTTCATTTAAGGTCATTCTGGCCTATTGAAAAGCTCCGGGGACCTGAATAGTATTTCCTGAATTAAATGATGCTGTTGGGATAGAGTTATTTTATATGCTGCTTTACATTATAAAAGGATAGTTCTCAGGAGATTTAAACCCAATTCCTGACCAAAATTTAAATTCAATTAACCATTTTTCAACTTTTTTCATTTCCTTATTTTTTAATTAAAGTGTATAAAACTATTTGAAATCCTTTATGCAAATAGACTGGTTATTTAGTGGTCACATGTTGACACAATTCATCTGAATCTCTAGTGATAAAACAATTTAGGTATGACTTCATATCATTAGTGTGGGTCTATTCTCTCTAAACATTGGAAGTACTATGAACTTACTATTTTTATGTTAATTCTGCTTCTAATATATGATGGAAATTTCACTTAAACTTTTCAGTGACCTCTGATTACAAGTTTGGAACTTGCGTCAAGAGGTGAATTAATCAACAAAAATATTAGATGTTGGCCTGAGAGACAAATTTTGAAATTTAAACCCTTTTTCCTGCTAATTGTGAGCTTGGAATTGTGTTTGTGTTGATAGTAGATGATCTTAACAAGTAAAAGTTTCATTAAGAATGTGTGAAAGTGAAATTAGGTATTTAAAGAAAATATATAAATGAAGTGCCTTAGCAATACAAATAATTATAAAAGATTGTGTTTGAAATGTGTTTGGTTTAAGATCAGTCATCTAGCAGAAGGTTCGAAGAGCTAAATGATTTGTTTACTAGGTGTTATTATCTCTGCTCAGTTGCTGTGAATCTTTTTCTCCATTTATTAAACACAAACCATATTTATCCGTGAATGTCAAGGCACAGGTTGAACACCACTCCTGTAAAAGAAGAGTACTTAAACAGTACCAACCTTGAACTCAGGGCCTTATGCTCTCACTCAGAAACACTAATAACAAATATAATTTTGTGAATGGTTAGAAATACACAATTCTATTTTATACCTTACATTTTATTCAAACAGATTGTCTCAATATTTGAGGAGTATTTATAGACAAAATCCTTATATATTCAATAATCCGTGAATGGAGTACTCAGCTTTATTGTTTTAACCTACTATGTACCTCTCTAGAAATAAACAGACATGTGGACAAGCTCAAGAGGAGGAAGAAACACTGAGAGTTAAGAATTTGGTTGTAAGCCAGGGACTAAGCTAGGTAGCATAACTTTTCTAACATGTCTGAGATGCTAGAATTCAATCTCTAACATTAAAAAACTATAAAATTATGTGTGTCTATGTGTTTTAACACACATAATTTTTTTGATCATGCCAGATCAAAAATAAACAAAAAATAAGCCATCATTTGCAACAAAACTATAAAAATGTTTAGATAGAGCTACTGCAATTGAAAAATCTTTGCCTTTACAATATCCCTAAACATAAAATGGTATGTATTAGTTGGAATCAACAGTTTGTCTTTCTTGATGCTGGACTGTGGTTAAGATATGCTACATATTTTATGCTCAAGTAATATCATCACTTTTCATTTATTACCTTATCTACTTTACCTGTAGCTCTAATCTGCAGCCATTCATTTCTATCAAACCCAACCAGACCTCTGATGTGCTGTAGCACATCAGAATCACATACTTATGTTCATAATAAAGTCAGCTGAACTAGGATGCTAAGTAACTAGATGATCAAGTTATTTACGAAAATCTATGCTTGCAAAATTCTCTTAGTTATCATGCTTCTTCAAAGATAAGTGTTTCATTCTTCTTTAAATTTAATTTTCTTGTAAGGATGCTGCACAGAGAGGTTACTGTTACATGAGTAAGGTAATGAGTACATTTCTTACCAAGCATTGTTACCCTCTCCTTTGCGTTTCTCCTATTATCCCTTCCATCCCCCACTTCTCCCACCCTTCCCCCTCCAAAGTTGTAAAGTACATTTCCAACATAGTGTCTTGTGAGTATCATTGTTGCAATGGGTCACCCTGTGTCCTTGTTTCAGCATTCTGTTTTTCCCCTTTCCTTCCCCAAATTAGATAAATGTATCAAAACCAAATAAAGTGACATCAGCGGTATACCATAAGAGGAAGAATATACAAAAGAAAAAAAACTCAAATAGCACATTAAAAACAACAACAACAAAGAAAAACCTCTTGTGTACATATCTTGGGGTTCATTTCGCTTAGCATCATCTTATATGGCCATATGTATATTGCTTTTTACCTTTTCTGCTCATCTGCTAAGATTATCCTACATATATACTAATTACTGCAAATAACGGAAACTGTGGGATGTATATTTCTTTGGGTCTGGCTTACTTTATTTAATATGATTTTTTACAAATCTTTCCATTTCCTAACAAATGGGTGATGTCGTTCTTTCTGATGGGAGCATAGAATTCCATATATATATCACATTTTATTGATCCATTCATCTACTGAGGGGCATCTGAATTGGTTCCATATCTTAGCTATGGTGAGTAGTGCTGTGATAAACATATTAGTGCTGCTAACTTTAGTATGGCCTTATTTGTTTTCATTGGGTTAAATGAACATTTTCATTTTATTTTCAGCCTTATCATTTGGTCTAGTACCTCGAATTTGGTATGCATTTTAAAGTTTCAAGAGTCAATAAAATTTATTTATAGTAAAATATTTACTTTACTATAACGTATAAGAGTCACTCTAACTTTCCAATTGCAGGGATATAGTTAATCAGGTCAAACCATAATCTCTATTAAAATTTTATTGTTGCACTATAATTACATATATTATGAAACATTACAGAAATAACTTCAAACTAGATAGGATTTTGGGACAGTATCCTTCAATTATATGTGTTATAAAACAAGGAAAAATTGGGTGGATTCCAAAAATTCAGCCATATAGAAATATACAAAGCAAAAGTGAAGATTTTAAATAACAACTATGTTTATAATGGTAAGTCTTTTTCAACATTTTTAAGTTAAACTAGTGTTATGTTAAAAACAGCTAACATTCTAGAGTAATTTATAGTTATCTTTATTTAGAATTTTTCTTGTAGTGGATGATAATTAGAATGAAAGTTTTTGTAGCTCACAGCTTTCTTTGGCAAGCTACAAAAAATATATAGTAAATAAATAATAAAATAAACCCCTTGGTTTTGCCACGAGAAAAATTTTGATATTGTCCGTGTTGATATTTACAAATTATTTTTGAATGTAAGTTTTCTTATTGAATATAATTAATGCTTGACTTAGATATGAACTGAAGTTTATTTTATAACATTCACTCACACAATAACTTATATTTGGGGATATTCTGATTACCTACCCTGGGACACATCAAGTAAACTGGCAGACACATGGATAAACTTCTTTAATATTTTTCAGACAAGGGACCAGCACTCCATCTTAAATGAAGTTGTGTTCTAGAGTAGCACCAGGGAAAACCATCTCTACTTTCCCATTTTCAGGGGATATGCCAGATTAATGTAATCTATTTTTTTACCTGTAATTATTAATAGCATCCATTCCCCTCATAAAAATTACCATTCCCCACATAAAAATGACCAAATACTAAAGTATATGGTCAGTTTACTATACTATGAAGAAGACTAACAATAGCTTGTTCAATTCACAAAGCATATCTAGATTTTATCTGTGGAATGGAGCAGAAAATGATCCTAAAAGTAAGTAAAAACTGTGAGAACTACTTTCATACTTGGTAAATAGCTGTAGATGTCCTTTGGTCTATTCCAGAGGCAGGTCTTGTTTACCTGGTTTTCCAAAACCTGCTAATGGGGGCTATATTGTAAAGACCTTGCTTTTTAAGCACTGAGCTCTACATCTGGCTTTGAAGTTGCTATGTTTTGCTTTGATCTTGAAATAATTTTTTCCCTCAGTGTGTCTGATGATTAGTAATGGTTACAGTCACAGAGTAACATGGCTTTTCTCAGTCTTTCTTACAGGCTTAATGGGATTGTCAAAGGTAAACTCTTAAGTTTCTCTTTGATAAAAAGCCCAAAGTTGTTTTTTTTTTCAAACCTTTCCCTCCTTCTTTCTGAACATAAAGAAGAAGAAAAAAGAGAGAAAGATAAAGTTTTGGGAAAAAATTCCCCACTCATGTCCCAGGGTTTTATTTAGGGAAAACATATTATTATAGAACTACATGTAAAAAAGAGACTAACCTATATTTACTATCATTTTAAACACTGATTAAAAGGCCAGATTTTCCAAATACCCAGAATTACTTCAAATTATATAGTGGCATTTGAATATGAAATTCAAAGAATTTAGATTATGTAAACCAATTTTTACGTAGATTTCAAGATGTTCTAATAATTTAATCCATTTATTTCTTTACTATTTAATTTTGAAAATACTGTACAAAGGGGTTACAATTACATGGGAAAGGTAATGGGTACATTGCTTATCAAGCATTGTTGCCTCCTCCTTTGTTTTCCCTTCCCATCCCTTCCCATCTACCACACCCCCCCACCCATCCCCTTTTTCTCTCCCCCAGCGGGACCCCCCACCCCCCACCTCCCCGCCAAAGTTGTAAAGTTCGTTTTTTCAACATAATGACTTTCACATCTCATTGTTGCAATGGGTCCACCTGTATTCCTATTTAAACGATTTATTTTATCCCTTCGCCTCCACAAATCATAACAACATCAAATACAGTGAAAGCAGGGGTTATACTGTGGGGGAGGGATATACAAAGCAACAAAGATATC
Organism: Dipodomys ordii; assembly: GCF_000151885.1. NCBI lineage: Eukaryota > Metazoa > Chordata > Mammalia > Rodentia > Heteromyidae > Dipodomys > Dipodomys ordii. The sequence goes on from NW_012267217.1 coordinate 19,396,029, forward strand.
ATCTTATAAATACTTTAGAAACAATCGCAAAAAAATTGAGTATTTATCTTAGGGCTCATTTCACCAAAGATCAACTTATCTGACCTTTTCTGCTTGTCTCAGACATATACTAGTTGCTGCAAATAAGGGAAACCATGGGACCCATATTTCTTTGGGTCTGGCTTACTTCACTTAATATAATTTTTTCGAAGTCTTTCCATTTTCTAACGAATGGGGCAATGTCATTCTTTCTGATAGAGGCATAGAATTCCTTTGTCTATATATACCACATTTTCCAGATCCATTCATCTGTTGAGGGGCATAAGGGTTAGTTCCATATCTTAGCAAAGATAAATAATGTTGCAATAAACATAGTTGTGCTGGTAACTTTAGTATGGTCTTGTTTGTGATTATTTGGGTAAATGCCCAAAAGTGGGATTGCGGGGTCATAGGGGATTTCTATGTGGAGTCTTTTGAGGAACCTCCATACAAACTTTACAAATTGGTTGAAAAAGTTTATACTACCACCAAGAATGCAGTAAGGTTCCCTTCTGTCCACATCCCCTCCAGCATCTGTTGTTATTAGAGTTCTTGATTATAGCCATTCTAACTGGAGTGAGGCAGTATCTCAATGTTGTTTTGATTTGCATATTTTTATGGCTATATAGGTTGTGCATTTCTTCATGTGTTTATTGGCCATCCTTCTTTCCTCTTCAGAGAAGTTTCTCTGTAAGTCTTTAGCCCATTTATTTTTTTTTATTTTATTTGTGAAAATACTGTACAGAGGGGTTACAATTGCATGGGCAGGATAATGCGTATATTTCTTACCAAGCATTGTTACCCTCTCCTTTGC